>NC_090646.1:460044573-460644573 GCF_040937935.1 Hyperolius riggenbachi
TTTATACATGTTGAAAAGATGGGGCTCCCAGGCTCAGAACAATGACTTTCTGGAAACTGAAGTTTTGCAGCAGCAATGCATATCCTGAAAGATACTTCCTCCCTTCCTTAACTGTAAGGGTCAAACGGGTGACAGCAAAACATCACTGAGGAAAAGAGCAGTGCTGCCGCCCGCCATAGCTCTCCTCCTGGCGCTCCCTCAGAGTGGCAGCCAGAACTGGGACACCTCTTTATAATTCTGCGCACACAGACAAGGCATGTCAGATGAATACCAAATGTGTTTTCATGTCTAGCACCGATGGCCTGCCAATAAATTGTAAAAGGCAGAGACTATTCATATTATTCAGAGCCCAGATTCTTTGCATATTTCTGTATTTTTTATCCCTCAGAGAGGAGATTCTGAGCTAAAAATAACACAACACAGCCCTAGTGCTCTTCAAATCTCAATTTTGTTGTTAACATTTATTTACAATCCTCAGATAGGCTGCTAGCAGAAATATCTGCATGTTCGCAGACACGGGTAACAAACGTCCAAACAAGCAGCTGGAGAAATGGAATTAATGCGCGCTAATCAACATTAAAATATGTTGTAGTTCCCTCTCCACTATGACAATTAATGTTGATTTCTGACATTTATTTACAAGATGAATGAAAAGGTTATGGGATGACAAGCTCTCGTTCTTCAGAAAATAGACTGGATTTAAGAAATAACTGCCTGCTACAAGGGGAAAACCTGATTACCGTATTTTTTGGACTATAAGACACTCCTAGGTTTAGAAGACAAAAACCAGGGAAAAACAATATATACTAAACCTGGTGCATTCATGGTGAAGGAGCATCTTGTGGATTATGCCCCCTTGTACCTTGTGTCACCCTGTGTCCTCCTCTGTCCCCCTTGTTTATTCCTGTGTACACCTCTGTCCTCCTTGTGCCCCTTTGTGTCCCCCTGCCCCCCTCTGCATGGGCACAGTACAGGGAGTCCCCAACATTGTGGCGGGTTGGCGGTTAGTATTGGCAGGTGTTCACAAGTCAGGATTATAAGACGCAGTGACTTTTTTCCCCCTCTTTTGTGGGAGAAAAAGTGAGTCTTATAGTCCAAAAAATACAGTATATCACTTCTCCTTTATGAATTAAGGAATTGTGTTTACAACTAGCAAATGTTATGTAGATCAGTGCACAATCTAGTATTTAAAGTGAAAATGCAGATGAATCTTCATTGTAAGTCAGACATTTACTAAAGTCTATACAAAAAATCCATACTTACCTCAGTAGGAGGGTGTCTCTGGATAGCCCAGAGTCTTCCCCAGTCTTCTTTTGCCCCTCTGTTCTTCTGCCGGGACACTCAACTACTCAACATTAAAGTGAATCCGAGATGAAAAACTAACTAACAAGTAACTTGTCTATATAGCTTATCTAAAGTTTTGATAGTTTACACAGCAAATCTAATTGCAAACAGCTTCAACAGTTTATGATTATTTATTCCTGTGATACAAGAGTGGCCATGTTCTGTTTGTCCCATTACACACAGGCAAGCGGATCTGCATCTTCAGCCCTCAGCCTGTGAAAACTTCACTCCCCTCTCCTCCTCCCCTCTGCCTCTGAAATCTCTGGCTAGTAACCTCCTCCTGCCCAGACTGAGCTTCCATAAGCCCTTGCTACTAAGGCTCAGAGTGCCAAAGCACTCTGGAGAAGCTGTGGGCGAGGCTTGTCTAGTTTATAGGGAATTAGAGTATTAAAACAAAAACAAAAAAGTATTTGGCTTGAGGAATGCCCTATAAACTATATGAAAGGAACACAATTATGCAATGAGTAAAGTTTATCTCGGATCCACTTTAAAGTTGAATATTGTTCACGGCTGCGTTCCCCTTTAGGAGCACAGCCACACTGCGTAGGCAAACAGGCAGCCCGCACAGTAACATGGAGTCACTGGCGTGCCCATTTTCTCTCTACTGCCCAGGCATGAACCCACTGGCCATACTCGTACACAAAATGAAGCATCGCCCTGAAGAACTGGACTGTTACCTTTTTGGTTTTCTTTAACGTGAACATCTAGTGTATAATATGTAAATCTAATCCTGTATTAAATATAGAATGATGTGATAGCCCTTTTTTTTTGTAAACATACCGATGTTTTCTATCTACCCACTATTTGTATAGCAGACTGTCCTGTCACCCACTATCTTATCAGGTGCCACTGATGCCCAAATTTCTAGTTATAGGTCACAAATTGCGGTTCTTAAAATGGGTCCCTATTGCGGCGCTATATATTTCTCCACCGCCTGTCAAATTTCCTGTTTCATCCTAGACACCTCCTGTGGTCATAAAACCAAAGTCCATTGTGTTCTCAGATTAAATGAACTTTATTATTGTTACTATTTTTGAGTTCTATAGTGCCCCCATTTTCTGTATTGCTGTACATGGTGAATGTTGCATTTGATTATCTGGCTCTTTACTGCACTAATTGCTGTAGTTTAGATGGGTATAACTGACTGCATAATTGTTGTACTTTCTATGGCAACAACTGCACCATTCTTTCTACTGAATGGTCCCATTAGATGCATGAAAGCATTGTTCACTTTATATACAACCCCCTTCATTTGTACACATGTACTTGGGTAAATTTGTATATGGTTATATACAGTATATGTGTATACATGTTTATATACACCCTTTATTTCATTTTTTACACAATATTACTTTTTTTTCTGATCATATACTCTCCTCTAGATCATGTGTGTGTATACTGATATACATATTATGCTTCTATTACTGAATTTTACATTAATCCTTAAGAGTAACTTCTTTTAATACTTATCTTTTTACTGAGTTATTTAAAATTATAATGGGTTATTAGCCATATGTCTGTTATTGTCTCCAGTTTTTTATGCTCCTGTTATTGCCTGAGAGTATGCTTCCCTGTACCTGTTAACGTGTGAAGTTAGAGCTAACGCCTGCATGCAGTGTGTTACCATAATGCAGTACATTACACTGTAACGCTGATGCCGCAATGTAAACGTCGCATAGACTTATTATTGCAGTGCGGTAAGGGCCCTTTTCCACTAGCCGCAATCCATTCAAGCGGATCGGCTATGTTTTGCTGATTGCTAGTGCACCTTGATTTACATGTAAATCGCAATGCACTTTTCCATTAGCGCTTTTCGATTTTTCCCTGAACGCAATCATAGTGCTACAAGATTATTGCTGCGATTGCGTTTCACTCCCGATAGTTAACATCGCAATCGCTTTGAGTGAAAAAAGAAGCATTTGTGATTGCGCTTGCAAGTGGAAAAGAAGCCTTAGCATCATTATATGATTTTATAAAGTGCGACCATAACGTCCCACTGAACCTAGCCTAAGAGTAATTCTCCATTACACAGCATCGTATAAAGAAGGCAGAACTAAAGCTATCCTTGCTCTGTTAACTGTAATGTCAGCAAGGTTTCAAACAATGATACATGGCTGTAAGTAGGTTATGTCCTGTCCTGCTTCTGTGCTGTAAGACAAATCTTTATAAAATACCCCATTGCTAGAAACATAATTAACACTGCTACAAATGACTGAGCTGCTCAATGGGTGACCTGCACTTACAATTGGAGTCACAGTAACCTCCTGCAAATAGGAAATCTTGGAAACACAGGCTGCAGACGATTTCCATTATGATAAACTGTGACAAGCATTAACTTGTGCTACTTATTAACACGTAATAGCTAATAACTTCAAAAGCAGCAAATGTAGACTAAATAAGTGAAACTTAAAACAATTGTCAACCTGGCAAACCAATACACCAAATACTTCTATTTTTTTTTTTGACAAGGTCAATGTTGTACCTGTTGTTCCAGATGATAAAGTTAGGTCAGCACATCTATACTCAACAGCGTTATACTGTATGAGAAGACACAAGCAAAATTACTTTCAACAAAGGAAAGTCCTGGTGGGAAAGAAAGCCTTTTGGAAGGAATTGTGAAGCATCACATAATAAGTCAGTGTTACATATATATGGAAAATAAATAATTATTTTAAGTTTATGGAGTGGAGCCCATTCTCCAATGATAGTAAATTGTGCTTAAGAGCTTTAGCTTTTATACACATTTACTGTATTAAAGCGGGATTGACACCATAAAAATCAAATTTCAACAGCAGCTGGTCGGAGTGTATTAAGTGATAAAGATGCTAATCCTGCATTCAAAACTTTCAAAACTTTTTCTGCTTGTGAAGGCATGTGAATATGTCAGTCTGTCATACACTTGAAAAAGGAGGTTACTCCGAAACGTCGTGGCTTTGTTCATGTGACAGTACTGAATAAAAAGCGCTAATAATACAGATGGTGCTAGCGGATCTATGTCAAACTTTTTCTGCTGTTATGGTTTGGAGTTATCACATACTTGAGGAGCACTGGCCCTTTAGTAGTCAGTGCCAAACAGTTGCATGCTGGGGGTTCTCTTTTATCTATAATATATTCCTCCTCTTTCATTTATTTCCCTGCCTAGCTGCTTATCTGACACACGATCCCTTGCTCACTTGTGTTTACAAGCAAGGCTGAGGTGACTCAGCGATTAGAGGAAAAAAGAAAAAAAGTAATGGGCAGAAATGACATCAGGATTTAGCCTAAACTGTGGGCAAAAGACATGGCCCCCACCAGGAACAGAATTCTATTCATTTACCATTTAACATTCACTGAAATCAAAACGTGGACAGTACAATACATGTGTTATGTAAGTAGATCAAGTATTTATCTACTTATATATGCGTTTTTTCCCCAGGCATAGTATGGCTAGTCCTCCTGCTTTAAAGGAATCTCAGCAGCAAGTACCTAGGTTCAAAATAAGTGGCAGACACAATGCTTCACCCAGAGTATCTTAATGGCAATCTGCAGCAGTACCCTAGATTATTTCATCTTTATTTTTCTGCAGTTACTTGTGGTTTCAAATAGCTGTAGGAGCTGCCATGTTTGAGAAGTTAACCCCTCCCCCCCTTCTTACTGCCCTTTGCCAGCATCAAGGTGTGAAGTTCAGCATGCTTGACTTCTATTAACTGTTTGAAGCACAGTGTCCCCTCTCCCTGATGCTGAATGTTTTTGGTTGATTTACTGAAAGAGACTGTGCAGAACTTCTAGATAATGAGTCACTTGATTTTGAGAGTAGTTCCACCCACTGCTCAAAGAATGGAACATAATCTTCCTTCTGCAAATGCTTAAATGAGGAAGTACTTTGCTTACACTGATAAATATTTCGGATAACGGTGGGATCACTGTGCAGCGAGACTACGCCAGATTTTGCCAAACTTCTATGGATAGTACTCAAATCACAAGCCAGGTGGCGGTGCCAATTTAGTTAGTGCTCACCCAGAAGCATTAATCATTTATAAAGAAGGCTGCCATCAGCATCCACAAATGTTTTCCGGGCCATACAAGGTAAAATGTGTATAATTGTCAACATTTTGTTGACTGTGTGTGGTTTCAACTAAGCAACGCTGCTTTTCGGTGGCAGCTCGGTTTCTCTCCTAACATTGCTCAGATAATTTTAAGCAATAAGTTTTAACTAAAAAGTTCTTCCTGACACAACACTAACGCTCTTCTTAAAGTGAATCCCTCCCAGCCACCCACCCAACCTTTCTAGTTAAAGTTAACCCCTTTGTGACACCTGACATCTTTTCTTATAGTTCACTACTTCCCAACATCTACATTAACCTGTACATTAATGCAGGAGGCTGAACCACTAATAAAGATGACTGAAAACGTATTGATGGCGCAGCCTCCTACTCCTATCCTACAAATAACGCCAACTAACATCCACTTTTTGCCATCTGTACCACAGAAGCCAAATTTGACGACCATCCAGCTTGAATCTTCCATGCTAGGGATTCAGCTTTGTTATAAGCACCGAAGTGACCCCTCAGCAGCCAAAAACAGTGTTAGGCATTCTAAGTGTCAGACAGCTAAACAGCAGTGCCATAACCACATAGCAGCCAGAACCAGTGCCAGGCATTTTAGCTGTGTAACAACCAAATATCTTGCCAGCAAGAATAACCCCCAGGGGCCAATGTCAGCTATCACAGCCAATGCACTGGCTCCGAAATGAATTGTGCTGCTGCTTTTCAATGATGTGAACTTCATTGCCTCCCCACCTTAGGCCCAGTAGTGGAGTACAACATGTCTCCACTTAACTGGCCATAGGAAAGCTGTAACAGTGGACACATACTAAGTAAGCATGTCTGTTACCAAATCAGGTTAGTAGTGTTTTTTGAAGTATGCATTAAACATAGATTTGCCTTAAACTATCACCATCCGTGGATTTCCTACTTATACTACTACTTATACTTGAATAAAGCAATAAATCTTGACGTAATCAATGCAAACCTTCACAAATGCTGTGTCGTTTCTTTGGATTTGGTACCCTCAGACTCTTCTGAGGAAAAAGCATGCCTGTACAATGCAGAATAATTTTAAGATGGCAGGTGGAAGCCCTTATTAATGAGATGGAGAGGGCTACCTTATTACAAGTACCTTATTACACACTCCAATGAGTTCTGGGTCACCATGAGCTTGCTGGTTAGTCTGTCCCTCTCGGTGTTACAAGCCCTACTGCATAGAGCCAAATTAATCCATGCCATGCACTGATGAGGATCAAACAATCCGAAACAGCCTGTATGCATGTTGGATTATTATGGCTCTGTACAAATTAACAAGCTGACACATCATTGCATTCCAGCGGTTCTGGAGGTGTGTTTAGCTTCTAAGGGTGACAATGGTTCATTTGCATATATTCAGCAGTGGTGCTCTGGGAGACATCTCAAGCTCACTCCAACCTGAATTATCGCAAATTCTTTCTGTTTTAAGAAAGCAAACTTGTGTTTTTATTACAAGTAAACAATCAATATTTACATCAGGAATTGTGGCTAGTGCATGAAGAGACTTTCCAATCTGCTACATAAACTCTGTGTGATTGATGACTATGCCTTCCTTTCTTCATAAATTTGAAAGAACTGTTAAGCTGGCCATACACTAGGCCAATTACTCGCCGATCGAATCTGCTGTAAAATCGTTCATGCTAAAGGCTAAATTTCGATTGATTTCGTCCCGAAATAGATCGGTCCCGTCGATCGATCCATGCGGGAAATTACCGTCGATCGCCCTCGCGTAGGAAGCGCATCGCTAGTGGCATACGATCGACGCAGGTATATATTACCTGAAGCTGGCTCCCTGCATCTTCTCTGCATCACCTCCCGGCTGGCATCTTCTCCGCATCACCTTCCGCATCACGGCATCCGTGTATAACTTCCTGTGTCACTGCAGTGACAGCGGAAATACAAATAGAGGGCGCTCTATTTGAACTTCCGCTATCACTGGAGTGACAGAAAGTTATACGCGGATGCCGTGATGTGGAGAAGATGCCCGGGACCTGGCTTCAGGTAATGTATGCGGGGAGGGGGGGGGGGGGGGGGGAGGCGACAGCGGCAGCTCAGCAGATGGTAAATCTGTTTCATGCTGAAATCGATTCACAATCTGTTTGCAGCCATACGATCCCTCTCTGATCAGATTCGATCAGAGAGGGATCTATCTGTTGGTCGAATCTAATGGCAAATCGACCAGTGTATGCTACCTTTAATCTTTATGCGCACCACTTGTCCCAATAATTATAAGGTGTAACAGGTTTTGGGCTATTGGATGTCTCACTATGTTTTTTTTCTGTGTGAGACACTTCTACAGGGATTCTTGGTCAGAATGCTACATATGTTGCAAAGTATCTACAATATGACAGCTGGGAGTAATCCGGGCAATGTACATACTCTGCATACGTTTGTATGCGCTATATTGCTTTTTTGTGTTATAAGCAGAAAAACTGGAGAAGTTTGGAAAAGCATGCAAGCTTTTATTCTATCATTAGCAGAATTATAACCTCTTCTTTCCAGTGTTGTAATTAGAATGATTATTCCTCCTATCGACGGTCTTTTTTTATTTTTATTGCCAGTTTCAGGTTCACTTTAAGCAAAATAATTATGGCGGACAAAAAAAAAATCCTAGCTTCATCATAGCCAGCAAAAAACATTTGTGAAATATTACCTAAATGAAACTTTGTTCTGACACCACAATTTGAGGAGAACAGAGGTACTAATTCTGACACAGAAATGAGAGAATGTGTTTTTATAGTTGGGTCTGGAAGTATCTGAACAGAATGTCAGTGCTTTACTTTCCATGATTATATCTTATGTACGAGAGCGCATCATTTCAACCCTACCATCAAGCCTCACTAATGCTCTTCTATATAAAGCCATCAAATAAGGAAACCTGGTGCTGAAGCAGGCTTTGAATGGAGTGGCTCATCACTTACACACACTTAGCGAAGTGTATACTATGCATTAGCTGAAGCTCATTTATACAGCTCTAATGCCAAGCACTGGTACCAGTATGGACAGTGATTGAGGGCAGGTGCGCAGCTATGGATACATTACTACATACCTTTTACACTGCTTGTTTGAAAACTTCCTCACAAGTGCATAGCATCCATCTACTATGCTCAGGCAGTGATTACTACAGCTGCATTCCCACATAGAAATCCAAAATATGTGCTGATAAGAATGGATGGCCGGCTGGAGAGCCTCTGTCATGGATCCATAAATAATGTTAAAGCTTGTACTTTTGCATTGACGCTAATTAACAATGACTGGACTTGTCAGCCATATAAGCATAACCAGATATGTGGAAAGTGCACTTTCCAGCACTGAGACGCATCCAGTATTGTGGTCCACAGTATCAAAGCAGGGGTCCGCACACAGACTTGTACCGGAACAGAGTACTATTTATTGTTCCATCACACACGTGCAAGTATCTGACCGTACTCCTACAATCATTTCAGGGCCAATCCGGTCCAGTATTGTGGTCCACCGTATCAAAGGAGTGGTCCGCACATAGACTTGCACCGGAACAGTGTACTATTTATTGTCCTTTCACACACGTGTAAGTATCTGACTGTACGCCTACAATTGGTTTCAGGGTCAATCCGGTCCAGTATTGTGGACCAACAGCAAAACTTCAACCACAAAACGATCAGTATAGCTTTCATCTTTTGCACAGCCCAGAGAACACTGTACTGCTTCCAGGTAAAATATGTAGTAACTGTTGTCTAACCTTCAAATCAATACAATTCATTCAACTCATCACAGGGAAAGCTGTATATTGGATTTACATAGCACAAAAATACCAACATGTAAAGCCTTTTCCATTGCCAATTTATGTAATTTATTTTAACCCACTTTGGCTTCAATTCATCAAAGGGTGTTCGATAACAAAATCCCAGTCCTTGAAATACCGCATTCGGTATTTTACACTTCACTGTGCTAATTCATCAATATTTTCACACATGTGGTAGATGTTCGGTAAGTTACGGAAGAGGTCCGTGCAGTGAGGGCATTACAATAGGAAAGAGGCAGCACCGACATCCCTATACATGTGCCTTTTATATTTGTTGTGCTGCCTCTGCTCTTGCTGAATCTGTCTCATTAGTCTTAAGTTTCTATTTACTTGCCACAGCTTAGATAAACTGCTGAGAAACATTACACATTCCCTGCTTAGGTCATTTTGCCACGAGCTCCCACTTGCATCCCTGCATATTTAAACAGGCTACAGGGGTTACACTACCGAAGGGTGCCTAAAAAAGAAGGGTGCCTGGAAAATAACTTTAATTCTTTTCTCTCCCCTGGCTGCCTGGGGGGGTCTGTTCCACCCGAGAAGCCTGGCCAACCTATCAGCAGCACTTGCAGGGGACAGGGGAGGTTTCTATGGTCCTGTCACACACGGAGAAGGCATTCCAAGCTCCTTATCAACAGGGGAGAGCTGGAGATAAACACCAAACACCGCACATGTTATCGAATGCTGTGAGCTTGATGAATTAACATTTGCTGACATTTTACTGACATGTGTTGAGGTAATCACTTAACAAGTCGGTAATTTATCTCTCTGCACAGGAATGTCTGCTTCTCATGCGGTAACTGCTTTGATGAATTAACATTTTACTAAGTGCTCCGTAAAGTCAGCTGTTTTCAGCATTACCGAATGCGGTAATGCTTGATGAATTGAAGCCTTTACCATGTACGAGAACCAGAACAAACATTCATTTACCTTCACACCTAACCTAATGGAATCCCTTAAAAGGGGATGTAATGGCATACAGTACAATGTGAAACATTATTCAAGATATCCATTTTTATGTCAATTATCCTGGTTTCAGTAACAGAAACACTTCCTTTACCTCTATTTATTACTGTACATTGGCATGTAGCCCCGCCCATCTAGTGATACTTTGCCTAGGCCAGGGGTCGGTAACCCGCGGCTCCAGAGCTCTTTTCCACCTTCGCCGCGGCTCAGCGAGGCCGCCGGACCAGTGCAGTGCAGGGCTTCGGGCGGCCATTTTCCGGTAGCCCTGCAGTGTAATGCAGGCAGGACGTGACGTCGGGAAGGAAGAGGATCGTGGGAGTTGCGCGCCACAAGGAGGTCGGGACAGGAGATCGTGACAGGAGGTCTTCTGACTAGGTGAGTAAATGTGTTTTTCTTTTCAGATCTGCTAACGATTTGGGCATATCGGGGTCAGATCTGCTAATAATTTGTGCATATGGGGGTCATATCTGCTAACGATTTGTGCATATGGGGGTCATACCTGCTAATGATTTGTGAATATGGGGGTCATATCTGCTAATGATTTGTGCATATAGGGGTCATACCTGCTAACGATTTGTGCATATGGGGGTCATATCTGCTAACGATTTGTGCATATGGGGGTCATACCTGCTAACGATTTGTGCATATCGGGGTCAGATCTGCTAATAATTTGTGCATATGGGGGTCATACCTGCTAACGATTTGTGCATATGGGGGTCATACCTGCTAACGATTTGTGCATATGGGGGTCATATCTGCTAACGATTTGTGCATATGGGGGTCAAACCTGCTAACGATTTGTGCATATGGGGGTCATATCTGCTAACGATTTGTGCATATGGGGGTCATATCTGCTAACGATTTGTGCATATGGGGGTCATATCTGCTAACGATTTGTGCATATGGGGGTCATATCTGCTAACGATTTGTGCATATGGGGGTCAGATCTGCTAACGATTTGTGCATATTGAGGTCATATTTCTTCAGATTGACAGCTAACTGCATGATCCTGTATATAGCATTAAGGTAAGAAACGCAGTGTTAGATTTGTTTTCTAATGGTTTTGCGGCTCCCAGTTTTTTTCTCTTTTCGGAAACAGGTCCAAGTGGCTCTTTATGTCTTAAAGGTTGCAGACCCCTGGCCTAGGCTATGATGTCACAGCATTCTACCCCAGAGCAATCTGGGATCCCACAGTCATGCACCTTGCCAGCAGTAGAGATGTTGCCATCTCTGATAAATGTAAGACTTTACATCAGGGAGAAGAAAGATATTACTATAGACACACATTGAATAAATAATTTATAGTAATACAGTACTGTAAGAAAAAAAAAAGGAATTTTATTCATAGAGTTGTATTCACTAAAATTCATCTACCATTGTGCATATTTTCTGTTAAGAGATCAGCAAATTGGGCAGACAGAACATCTGAGCGCAGCCATGTGCTCCATGTGCAAGACTGTGTGTTCCTGGTTGACAACATCCCTCATAATTATTTGACCACTTTGTATGTTACAGGTTATACGCGATGACCATTTAACAGTGAAATAGAGGGAGGGCTGGATCCGCTCCAGCTTTAGGGTCACGTGGAGAAGGATGATGAAAACCAGACCGAGACAAGACAGCGAGATCCTTTCCCTTTTAGGGTCCTGAAAAAATGTGCTCAGCTCGAGATGTCACAAAGGGCAGCGTCTTGTGGATGGACTGTTTCCCACTGCAGCCAGTTATTAAGCATATAGTAAACACTGACACAGAGAATACAGTAGAATCTAAACTAAACTGTTTTTTTTTTTAAATGATAGTCTATATATAGCATGCACACACAAAGAATAAGTCTGGCAAATGTATGGTTATCCAGCAGTAGAGAACTGAGCTAAAGGTGACACACATGAATCAATAATATCCACAGAAGTCCAAGGATGGAAAAAAGAAGCTGTCTTTACAGTGCAGATTTAAACAAACTCTACAAGAAATATTACCTGGCACACAAATCAGTGCATCACCCACTGTAACAGGCACCCCCAGCAGTACTGTACAGTAATTATTACCTGGAACACAAATTAGTGCATCACCCCCTGTAACAGGCACCCCCAGCAGTACTGTACAGTAATTACCTGGCACACAAATCAGTGCATCACCCACTGTAACAGGCACCCCCAGCAGTACTGTACAGTAATTATTACCTGGCACACAAAGCCCAGTGTCTCAGCTACTGTAACCCGCACCCCCAGCAGTACTGTACAGTAATTATTACATGGAACACAAATAAGTGCATCATTCACCGTAACAGGCACCCCCAGTAGTACTGTACAAGAAATATTACCTGGCACACAAATCAATGTATCACCCACTGTAACAGGCACCCCTAGCAGTACTGTACAGTAATTACCTGGCACACAAAGCCCAGTGTCTCAGCTACTGTAACCCGCACCCCCAGCAGTACTGCACAGTAATTATTACCTGGAACACAAATCAGTGCATCACCCACTGTAACAGGCACCCCCAGCAGTACTGTACAGTAATTACCTGGCACTCAAATCAGTGCATCACCCACTGTAACAGGCACCCCCAGCAGTACAGTACAGTAATTACCTGGCACACAAAGCACAGTGTCTCAGCTACTGTAACTCGCACCCCCAGCAGTACTGTACAGTAATTATTGCCTGGCACACAAAGCAGTGCATCAACCACTGTAACAGGCACCCCCAGCAGTACTGTACAGTAATTATTACCTGGCACTCAAATCAGTGCATCACCAACTTTAACCTTCCTGGCGGTAACCCCGAACGTAGTTCAGGGTAAGCCGCGCAGGAGGTTTTCTCAGGCCCTGCTGGGCCGATTCGCGTATTTTTTTTTTTTGCTGGACACAGCTAGCACTTTGCTAGCTGCGTCAGCATACCGATCGCCGCCGCCCGGCACTCGATCGCCGCTATCCGTCTCGCCGTGCCAGCCCCCCCCCCCCTCCAGACCCCGTGCGCTGCCTGGCCAATCAGTGCCAGGCAGCGCTGAGGGGTGGGCCGGGACTCCCAATTACGTCACGACGTTGCTGACGTCATCCCGGCCCGTCGCCATGGCGACAGGGGAAGCCCTCTAGAAAATCCCGTTCTTTGAACGGGATTTCCTGATCGGAGATCGCCGAAGGCGATCGAAGAGGGCGGGGGGATGCCGCTGAGCAGCGGCTGTCATGTAGCGAGCCCTGGGCTCGCTACATGATTTAAAAAAAAAAAAAAAAACTGCTGCGCTGCCTCCTGGCGGAATTTTTTATACCGCCAGGAGGGTTAACAGGCACCCCCAGCAGTACTGTACAGTAATTACCTGGAACACAAATCAGTGCATCACCCACTGTAACAGGCACCCCCAGCAGTACTGTACAGTAATTATTACCTGGCACACAAAGCACAGTGTCTCAGCTACTGTAACCCGCACCCCCAGCAGTACTGTACAGTAATTATTGCCTGGCACACAAATCAGTGCATCACCCACTGTAACAGGCACCCCCAGCAGTACTGTACAGTAATTATTACCTGGCACACAAAGCACAGTGTCTCAGCTACTGTAACCCGCACCCCCCAGCAGTATTGTACAGTAATTATTGCCTGGCACACAAAGCAGTGCATCAACCACTGTAACAGGCACCCCCAGCAGTACTGTACAAGAAATATTACCTGGCACACAAAGCAGTGTGTCTTAGCAACTGTAACCGGTACCCCATCAGTACTGTACAGTAATTATTACCTGGAACACAAATCACTATGACAACCACTGTAACCGACACCCCCATTTCTAATTGCTATAATAAATTTATCATATCAGTAGAGTTTTAATAAGTGATGTTTATATAGAAAGATATAGGCTGATTATATAGAAATATATTTCTAGATATTGGATATAAATGTACACATTCTAAGTAATACTTGAGATAAGATGGGACACACAAGGGATGCTTGATAAATAACTCCTATAAGGGCATATACTATATAATCAAGAAAAAAAACACATAAATCCAGGCACATCGCCTCTAGTTAGGACATTTAAATAGTAATTTAAGGAAAGGGAGGTGCTAAAGGGGGTGTGGCCAGAAAAATAGCCAAAATCAGTAACCCTTTGCACACTCGCATGCGAATGTTCAAACAAATGCATTCACCGATTCACTTATCCAGGCACAACTGTTATCCCTACAGCTAAGTTAAAAGCCGGAGTTTTAGTTCACAAAGGAATGCATTCTCTTGCTTAAGGTGGCTCCTAATGGTTCAATTTCTCGCAAAAAAATCGTTTGAGCGTTTAGAAATTCTGATCGGACGAAAAATCGTTCACTACACCATCAACTAACCAATCATTGCTTCCTATCTATCACAACCGACAAGAAAATCCAAATTTTGGTTTGACGAAAAGTCAATCGGACGATTGTTTTTATAATCGTTCATTATCGATTGTGACCATCAACTGAGATTATTTACAACCAATCCGATCAGCATTTCTGATTGCTAGAAATTGGACCATTAGTGGCCAGCTTAAGTCACCTACACTGCGCAGAAGTACCCAGGTAAACGTAGGTATCCTAACTCTGGCCCTGTAACATGCATAGTGCAGACATGCAAACATTCATTGCATCAAACCTATCTAGGGATTAGGAGCACACATCCTGACGTCCTCTCCTGGGACAGATAGCACATCATACCAATTGCAAAAGGGAGCAGACGTAATGTATCCATGCGCACCATGCACATACACCAGCATAAGCTGTGTGCATGCTGACAAAAAACACAAACAGGGGAAGGAGGGAGTGCACTTGCATGTAATGGCCTTTCATTTTAAAAAAGATCAGTCAGCTCCCCACTAACATACCAGCAGGGTTGCTTTCACGAGTAATCACGAGTGATTACTCGTGATTCAAATGAGGCTACAAGGGGTTATTTACCCATAATTCTGCTGCCCGCCCTACGCTGCAAACAGCTTGCAAGCATCCTATTGGTCGCGTTGCAAGCCTCACCCCAGCACATTTCCTCCTCCAAGCCAGAAGGAGGAAGTGCGCCGGTGTGAGGCTTGCAACGCGACCAATAGGATGCGTGAAAGCTGTTTGGAGCGCAGGGCAGACGACGGAATTATGGGTAAATAACCCCTTCTATCCCCGCCGCACACCTGCGCCAATTAAGCCTCATTTGAATCACGAGAGCAATCCTGCATATTAGCCCACAAGTCAGAAATTTAGGTCTGTCTAGAGTATAAGATGATCCCCAAACTTTTCTTTAATGAGTCAAACCTAGATTTCTCGACTTATAGTCGAGTATATATGGCACTAGATTCAGCTGGTTATAAGGGGACACTCAGACACAGGTAGCTGACAGTTCTGTACAGGAATTAGAGAAAACATACTATTATTACTGAGGGGTGTGGTCCACCCCCCTCATCAGTCAGTATCCTCCTTTATAACCTGCCAAATGCTTGTAACCACTGTTACTGAATAAATAATGTAAGTGATTGAAGGTCTTGTAATATTTAGACACTAGTAGAAACATAAAAAAGGGAGAAAAACATACTGTATAATTCGGATGCTGGCTGCAATGACTCATATTAAGTGTACTTCCATTTCCTACATTATTCAATTTCATTCATTTGAAATTATGAGGATTGAAGGCTTTTACTAATGTGCATAATGCTGGTAGCTCCATGCTGTACATAAACGGCAGTAACCAGTTCCAAAGTAATGCACTCGCTAGCAAAACCACCATTATCACCATAACATTCAGTCAATTAGTACATTTCTCTCATACACTGTGGTTTCAGATCCCATAGGCAGGACTCTCACATATACACACACTTATTCCTGCAAACACACCACAGCAAGGCTGCATTTTTGGGCAATGACCCTTGATATTATCTATGTGTCAACGAGGTCACTAAAGTACTGCCTACAATAACAGGAACTTTACAGAATATTACTAAATGAACAAAATTGTTTATTTTTTAACAATATTACTTTATAAAATGTTAGTCAATGTTTGCCTGTTGTAAATGATTCCTCTCCCCAATTTACATTCTGAAATACATCACCGGTGGCAATATTGGTACTCCTGGCAGATGCATGACTGTGGAGTGTTTGTTTGCTGTGTGTTCCAAAGTCAGTATAAACAACACCTGATATCCCAGACTGCTCTGGGTGAAGGATTCTGCATAAACTAGGTCTAGGCTAAAAATTATTGGTAGGGCAGGGACAGATACCATTAAACAATTATATAGATATAGGAAATGTTTCTGATACCGAAACAAGAATAATTAATGTACGAGTGGGTATCCTCACTGTGTTGTCTGTTTAACACCGGGGTATTTCTGCATTAATAGTTCAGCTTTGCATCACTTGTACAGCACTGATGGCCATGGGTAAGATAGCCAATGATAAGAAACATACTCTTAGTATTTAGAGTCAGTGATCAATAAGAGTGACCAATTATCTCACCAAGTCTAGGATTTCATCTTACTAAATCAATTTGCTAAATCTAAAGGTACAGTGCCACATTTTTTGACAGAGGTAGCAAAAGAAACCCTCCTTTTCTCGTTTTGATATATATATGTGTGCGTGTGCGCGGTTATATACATATACTTGATGCACGCCGTACAGTACATTCACGGCCCTGCAAAGTTCACAGGATGCACCAGGGCCGCGAATGCACGTCTGCAGCGTTGGTGCCAAATATGAAAACGCGGCCTGCGTGCAGATCACGTGACAGAGTGGGAATCGTTGAAGTGTCTAGCAGCAGCTAGTGGTGGCAGTGAGAAGTGCTTTGAGGGGCGACAGCCTTGTTGTAGCTTGAATAAGGCTGCTCCCCGCTTGATGGTCAAACCCGCAGTCGGAAACCGTATCTGCAGGCGTGCCGCGGGGCGGGTTCCTGACACAAACATACTTAGATACATAACTGGCAGATGTACCTATCCATATAAGCTTGCAGTACAACTCTAGGTCACCCTTGTGATATGCAAAGGGTAGGCATAAAAAGCAGGAGAATGTCAGATTTAAAGAGTTAATGTCAATGTATGCCTAAGAGATTGAATGAGCAAGGAGTGCCGAGTAATCCTAAAGCTGCAGTGTATTAATGGGACTTGAACTCAAGCTGTTTTGCTGCATCGCCCTTGTAATGAGCAGGATTGAAAAGTAAAGAGAGCCAAGCAGAACCAGAACGAGTTTAGAAGGGATTATCCCTAAGGTCGCTTAAGATATACAGAGAAGAAGAATCAATCATCTTCTCAAGAGAAGGAACTAAGTAGACAAGACAAAATTAGACAGTTTCCCGTCAACAGAGCAGGCCCGCGAAAGATCTGAACGCTTATATATAGCGCATGTGACTTACAGGTTATATCGTCATTGCTTTAATGTCTACTGACTGACAGATATTTCCAAACTTATCTTTACAAAAATCAAATAACACACTCTAAACAGAATACTCCATTAAAAGATTAATACAGAACATTTACGTCAACTAGGGGAAGCATAGAACAAGAGCGGTTAATCAATGGCCAGTGACGTCAATTATTTGAAAGAGCTTTCAGGAACTGGCTCATGTAGAGTTTTTTTTTTTTTCTTAGCAAAAACAAGCATTGCCAAGCACAAGTTGTCACCACACTTACAAAGAATCCAATTTACCAAGACCATCTCCAGGCCAGCCATCTTTGGTGACCATAACCTGACCTGTTGCATGGATTTGTAACTTTGACCTGGTCATATCAGACCATAGTACCTGCTATGATTATGGACCATTGTGTGTTCAAAACATGCTTGCAGACATGTTGTGCTCTGTTTTACGTCTTCAATAAAGATTATCATTTGCTGGATCATCGAGCGGAACATCACTTACTTGGATATTAGTAGACTAGCAGTTGTACAACTGTAGTAACCTGCAAGGCAACAAGAAAGTTGTTCTACATAACTCTAGTCCATTCTCACTATAGTAATGTACTACGTGTACATTACAATAACCACACAACTGTTAACTTTCTGCAATGACACTTATTATTATATATACGGTAATATGGGGTGGATGGATAGTGTATACTATTGCTACTGCCTATTGAGTGCACCCCACTGGCTGCAGCTCTGGCACTTTGAGTCCTCCAGGAGAAAACTTCAATATACATTTTATGTGTCTTGTCTTAAGGGTCTCTGACACCGGAGACCAGGGTTCAAATCTTGGCTCTTCCTGTTCAGTAAGCAAACACCTATTCAGTAAGGAGACCTTGGGCAAGAGTCCCTAATACTGCTACTGCCTACTGAGCATGCCCTAGTGGCTGCAGCTCTAGCGCTTTGAGTCCGACATGAGAAAACCGCAATATAAATGTTCTTTGTCTTGATGCGATTTAAAAAAAAAAAACAGAAACAGATTACTACTACTACTACAGAAGTACCCTGATTTTTGTCTTAGATATATCTCAGCAAATCAGGTCTATTTAATTATTATGCCCCTGCTTTTTTTTTTTTTACTATGATTACTCCATTCTATACAGGGAGAAGACCCTAATACCGACCCAATGTGTCCCACCTGGTAAGGTCTTAGAGGATGGTATGTCTGTGGTGGAGGCTGCACTACCCAAGGGTGATAGGAACTGAAGGTTGAAGCCTTCTTCCAGGACTCTGAATCTGTTATTCTGTTGGAAACTGGACTTTGTGTAACACTGATTACATACATATATTTGAGTGATATAGGAAGGCGAACCACATCGTCCAGTTCTGTAGACTTATTGCATTTGTTATTGTACTAATTTATTGTTTTATTATTCTTAACTGCTGTGCACACTTCTATTTTGCTAGAACTACTCTAAAGTAGCATGAGTATTATTTGAAGCCAACAAACATCAACATTACACACAAAAGCAATGTCCTCCTGTTGCAGCCAAATCATCAAGACACATTAGACAATTTCTCAATGTTAGATGCTGGTCTAGTTTTGTCTGAAAGAATATCATCAAAGTGACAGAATCAGCGGAAAAGCTGTATGGAAGAATGAAGATGAGCTCTAGTGCTTTACAGAGCATTTCAAATCAATTTCATAACTCTCAGCCCGCTAAAGGCCATCAATGCAGAGCTGTGTGCTCTTACTTAAAATGTATTTTACAGAGGATGGAGGATCAAAGCTAAAGATCTGCTTATTTGGGACAGAATATAGATCGGCACCCAATTACTTATATACTGCCAATCACAGCCATTACATACACCGCCATGCTTGTAATTACAACTACCCTGCTGATTTTAAATCTTTCCCTTGCTTTCCTCAGAATAAAAGATAACCTTAAGGCAGGATTAGAATTACTTTAACATTTTAGACAGTGGAAAGAGATCATGTTAAAGGACCACTATTGCGAAAATCGTAAAAAACAAAAAAAAAAAGTAAAATACATGTAAACATACAAATAAGTAGTATGATTATTCATGAGTATAATGAGCCATAAATTACTATGTTGCAGTCACCAACAGTAGGTAGTAAAAATCTGACAGAACCGACAGGTCCATCTCTTCATGGGGGATTCTCAGCAAGGTTTTTATTCTTTATGCAGACAGGATTTATACAGTGATGCTGGCCGGCCTCCAAGCTTGCTGTATAATTTTTGGGCAGTTGGACAGTGCAACTGCCATACACTAAGTGCTTTTGAAAATAAACAAATCCCTAAGAATCCTCCATGAGGACATGGGCTCGTCTAAAACCTGTCCGTTCTGCCAGATTTATGCTAACTACTGTAAGTGACAGCAACATGGGAGAAAAGTTTTACTCTGGAATAAATGTACTTTTTATTTGTAGGTGTTTACATGTATTTTAAATTTTACGATTTTCGCGATCGTGGTCCTTTAAACCCCACACTTCCCATATAAGAGAAGCAGCCGCAATAATGTTTACATCAGCCTACCTGCGCAGGTGCACTAGAAATAGCTGAGCTCAGTCGGGACCACTCTATTGCTCAGCGCAGGAAACAATGCACAGCGGTGCAGACGTGCCTGTGCAGTGGAGTGGACTTGATCGGGCTCAGCTATCTCCGCCGAAGCCTGACAGGGAGCTACTACTGCGCGAAGCTTTCAATATGTGGTAACAAGGGGTTTTTAGGGGAGCCAGCGCTGAATCCCTTCTGGTGAGGAGAAGAGGGGAAATCTCTTTAGGATCAAGGGGATTTCCCCTCCCGAGGTAAGTACCACATAGGGCAGTGATGGCTAACCATGGCACTCCAGCTGTGGTGGAACTACAAGTCCCATGAGGCATTGCATTACTCTGACAGCTCTAATGATAACTCAGGGAGGCAGAGGCATGATGGGATTTGTAGTTTTGTCATAGCTGTAGTGCCAATGTTAGCCATTACTGCCCTAGGGGCACTCTTTTTACCTTGAGGTACACTTTAAAGAGGCCCTGTAACAACACATAGTAGAATGTAATACGTTACATTATTCAGGATATTTCATTGTACTTGCTTTCAGAATAATCTCCTATGTCTATATTTAGCTGCATATTGCTATGTAACCCCACCGTCACAGTGATGTTTAGCCTACGCAATGATGTCATGAAGCCTTCTCTCCAGAAGCCCTCTGGGAGACCAGGTGTTGTTTCTTCTCACTTCGAGGACACCACAAACAAACTTTCCAAAGTGATGCACCTTGCCAGCAGTAAACATGAAGCTACTCATGATAAATTTAAGGGTGTAAATCAGGGTGAGGAAAGCTTTTACAGTGGGAAAAAACTGACCAAATTTATGAAGTAATATTGTAACAATTAAGCAATTTTACTTATTAAATTATCTTCAGTAAAGTTCCTCTTTAAAGCAGACCTACAGTTAGACTTTTAGCCCACCTACTTTAAGAAATAGCTTTCCATAATAAATGTAAACATGCACATTTTTACTACTCATATTTCAAATACAGCCCAGAAATGGCAGAAGTGAAAACAAAAGTTCTACGCAGACTTTCCTTAAATACTTTAAACATATTGTGTCCATTTTAGGACAAGCCTCAGACATCACCTCATTCCTCCTCTAAATCTTTTAACATTCATCTTCCAAAACCCTGTCACGATTCACACATCCACATATTCTTCCTCACTCCCATTCCCAAAGTAGGGGATTCTATCTCAGTGTGCAATTACATCAGCCATACTCTTCCCTCAAAACTATGAACACAGAGCTCTACAGAAGACGGTAACAGAAAAAAGGTCATATACGGTAAATTATATTTTTATAGGTTTTAAACAATATAGAATGTTCTGCAAACACAGGTGCTGCTAAGCCAAACTGTATGCACATAAGCACTTGTGTCAGTCCTTTCACTCTCCTAGCAATTTTCACAAGTTAGTAGATAATTAAAGGGCAACTGAAGTGAGAAGAATATGGAGGCTGCCATATTTATTTCCTTTTTAAACAACACCAGTTGCCTGGCAGTTCTGCTGATATCTTTGGCTTCAACAGTGCATGATTCACACATCTGAAACAAGCATGCAGCTAATCTGACAACATTAGAAACACCTGATCTGCTGCATGCTTGTTCAGGGTCTGCGACTAAAAGTATTAGAGGCAGACGATCAGTAGGGCTGCCAGGCAACTGTATTGCTTAAAAGTAAATAGATATGGCATCCTCTATATCCCTCTCAGTTCAGTTGTCCTTTAATTCATGCTCTCTATTCTGTGTACTCTGTAACCACTGAGACCCAATCAAAGCAGCTCTCGGTAATGATTGGCTAGCAATCGTGTCACAAGTCTGTGTTTACAAATACAGACTTGTCACAATACATTTGGATCTCTGTGCCTGCTAAAGGCATAACTCAAGTAATAAGAATGCAGTGAAGCATAATGGAATGTCACAGTAGTAACTATAACATCATACCTTTCAAAATGACATTGTTATTTATATTGTTCTTAAAACTATTTGTGAACATGTCATCTGCAATCACTGTCTTCTGTTACTGCACCTCTCTGCTAGGCTGGCTCAGTGGGCTTTTAGTGTAATTGGAGGTCTAGCAATCTGAAAGGTTTCATTACAATGAACGTTAAATAAAAATATATCCATTAAACAAAAAGGGAGATGAACTTCACAGTAAAAACTGCAAATAAATTATTATAAGCATGAAAGCTATGTTTATGGGTGAGTATTAAGAACCTTTTTTTGCTTCTTGTCAAAGGTTTTACCCATTTATGCATCTGAAATCAGGGCATCAATCTGTTCCTTAAACCTGTGGTTTCCCAAAGAAAAATCACCTCCGCATGGCAGGACCCTCTGAACGAGTGTGGCCATACTGCGCCAGCATGAATACAGCTGCATTTGCACAGTAGTATGGAGCTGCTCATGTACAGTCATGGCTATACTCAAACAGGCACAGTATATCCACACCATTTCAGGAAGGGGAGCACAGCCACAAGAACGTATCTGACAAGGTCTTGAGTTTGTGCATGGCCAAGGTGGGGTCAAGGATGAGACTGGAAGCCTCTGGACTATCCACAGGCTTTCCTCTACCTAGGTAAGTATCTAACTTTTTGGGGGAGAAACTACAGGTTTACTTTTACACTATATGTGGGACTATCAGTGAGCTGAGAGGTTATAAATAAACAGGAAGATTTATTGATAGTACTATCACTAAGGCCCATATGCAATTCACTTTTTTTCCTGAGTTTTCTCCTAGGAGATACTTTTGTATCTTCTATGTGGAATAACTTTCCAGCACTTTACAATACAGAAAAGTAATCTTTGTCTGTGCAATATGCATTGTAACTCTGCATTGTATGCATTTATTCCATAGGTGGATAGGAAAGTAGCTTTAGTGTGTGGTAACTCCTGTTATTCTTACTGCTTTGTAAGTTTCTTCCACCTCTAGTCATCCTTGCACAGAGACTATACCAACTTCAGCAAAAAGGGGAAAAAAATACTGTACAGGAATCTGGACTAGCGTTGATCTAATTTTGTCATGTAAAACATGTGGCACATGCATGCATTTTAAAACAGAACTAAAACTAGTAATGCAAATACACTATTATTGATCAGACCCCCGGTTTAAGTACACTTTTTCTCATGTCAATATACAGAACTCCCAATTAGCGCATGGTTGTCCCAAGTACAATTGTTATGTAACCTTCTAATCAACCCCAACAACTGAATAAATGATTGACCGCTATGATCATGTGACACAAACTGATTATGCCAGGGAAATGCACTTACATACGCAGAACAGAATGAAAGCATGGCAGGAAGACAATCAGAGCCCCCATCTGTACTGACGAACACTCTGCCTCTTTCACATGGACAGCTGAACTGAGCTCTTGATGCACAGTCCAGCCTCCAATCTGCCAACCAACCAGTGCCTTCCAACTGCAATCTAATGCACCCAAATGGCAGCAGTTGTAATCAAGTTTGTCTGAGTGTGGTTACTACAGCATTTCAAAGTGAATGAGTACTACTGCGCCCATGTCATTAGGTCCACATGAGCAGCTGATAAGACAGTGGATGCACTACTTGCCAGCCCTGCTAGAGGTCCTGAGTTTATAGCAATGTTGGTTTCTTTTTTTAATGAAAGAAAAAAAAAAAAACTTTGAAAATAACGATTAAAAAAAATCCCAATATGTAAAAGAGAAAAAAAATCCAATTTCTACTGAAAACCATGAGTAAGATGTCAACCTTCTTCACTTATAAAGTGTCAGTGCACTTGTCACTTGATGGGTTTAAATATAATGACTGCATTATTTATTTTACATCCTTTTTAAGACAGAAGCATGTCATACCCATTATATACAATATAAGCTGTTACACTGTACTTATACTTTTCTCACTTCCTGTACAGAGTTACATTTAACCTTTAAACTCATAATTATGCCCCAGTTCAAGTACTGATGACATCTGTAAACAATGTCTATGGATGTTGGAAATGCCAAATTTTTGCAATGACAGCAGACGCAATTAATAAAATACATAGAGTTGCATGGAGGAGTAAAAGGAAAGTCAGTAATAAAAGAATATTGCATTATTGATCAGATTCTCATTTTAACTCAATTTAGTTCAGTCCTAGTTGAGGCATGTGTTTTCTAATGCATATTGTGTGGGATTTATAACAATTTGCAATGTACAGTGCTTTGTGCATTGCATGTAAACCGTTTTGTATCATTATTTTTATATTTTTAATGTGAATTATAGCTATAGTGGCACCCAAAGGGTTATTTGGGCCCCGACAAAACACAGAGCACAAAATATGAAAGAAAAAAAAAAAAAAAAAAAACAGTGACATTCATCTGCCAGCAATAGATGGAAGCTGAATGGCATCTTAACCCTGAGCCAATGGTGGCTTGGAGTGGGAATAGTAGTGGGCTAATTTTAATCTTCACCCTGCACTCAAATTTATAGCACCCTTTTACATGTATACAGTCAGGGAAGAGCTAGAGGGGAGCACCAGCCAGTCTTCCTGCTCACCCTGCCACTTCCTGCCTGTACTCCACAGGAGAGAGCAGAGGGAGGAGGTGCAGAGGAAGAAACCCCCACTGAGCTGGCAGCTCTATAATTTATGCACAGATCTCTGGGTCATGTTACTGACTAAGGGAATTATATTGGAACAGCTGCATCAAATATGAATATTGTGTGTGTAATGGCATGGAATCCTATTAACCCTTACCAACAATGAACCAATGGGAGGGTGAACCAGGGCTTTAAGCACATTTAGTTATATGTTTATGATTCGTTTAAGCCAACATATGACTTAGTAACAGTGGCTGCATCATTTTATATGAATACAGTGTCTCTGCATGTGGCTAAATTATCAGGAAATGCAGTAAACAGGATGTCATACGGAAGAGGAGACAACTGGCTAATGTCAATTGATTTTGTTTGGGCACCAGCTACATTTCCTCATTAAGAAGCTATTATTAGGAAATGTTTAATTCTGAAACTACAGCAAGAGGTGCAGGAAAAAATGATGACTTGAAAGGCAGCCATCAAAGCTACCGTTTACTCATGTCGTATATACATGATTCCTCTTTCCCTTTTTAAATGGCTTATAAACATTAAAAGATATCCAAGTATATACAAAATGAAAAGCCACAAATGTTTTAACCATCTGTTTATCTGATAAAGCGATAGCTGGGAAGATTTGGAATAAAAAGTCTGGCGAGCGCTAGCTGGCTTATTTCCACATATTATTGAAGTTACCGTAATCTTCATTTTTAATGTTAAAAAAAAAAAAAATACACAGTGCAGGCCAGTGCTATAAAAAACCTTTTAGAATATTGTATTGTGTTTAGATTTCACTTTGCAGACAGTTATGATTTTTGTTATAAATTAGCAGGAAATGTGGATTTCTATCGTATGTGAGCATAGCAGCAGCGGTGTGGTTTGGTGCACAGCTGGCAGTGCTCGGAGCAGGGGATGATCTTGGAACATGCCAAAAACATGGCCTCTTCTCCCCTACTACACACAAGCAGAGATGGTCAATAACATGCAAATCCTTTCTTCTTGCATCCTAATTTCATGTAGGTTGTATTTGGATTAAAACTGGACCAATCATAGTACCTTCCTTTTAACTGTGATTGGTATAAGTTCAAGCTGCATACAATTTAGGCAAGACAACACACAGAATATTTATATCACACTTTTCTCCTTGCGGACTCAAAGCGCCAGAGCTGCAGCCACTTAAAGTGGATCCGAGATGAACTTTTACACATTGCATAATTGTGTTCCTTTCCTATTGTTTATAGGGCATTCCTCAAGCCAAATACTTTTTTGTTTTTGTTTTAATACTTTAATTCCCTATAAACTAACCAAGCCACGCCCACAGGTTTTCAGAGAGCCAAGGCTCTCTCAGACAGTAGCAAGGGCTCATGGGAGCTCAGTCTGGGCAGGAGGAGGGGGAGGTATTACTAGCCAGAGGTTTCAGAGGCAAAGAGGAGGAGGGAGGATGAGGGGGATTAGGTTTTTTTTTTTGCTCAAGATACAGATTAGCTTGCCTCTGTGTAATGTTTACAAACAACATGTCTGCTGTCATTGTATCACAGGAATAAATTATCATATTCTATTAAAGCTGTTCTAGATTTGCTGTGTAAACCATCTAAACTTTAGATAATATATATAGACAAGTTACTTGTTATAGTTAGTTTTTCATCTCAGATCCGCTTTAAGAAGCGCTCCACAAGCGACCAGGATCCTTAGGGAACCTTGCCCGAAGATTCCTTATTGTTCTATGTACTGTCTTCAGGCAGGATTCTAACCCTTGTCAAAGGGCTCAAATCCCACCTCAAAGGCAACAGAATTACCAGTACGCTATCCAGCTGACCAATCCTTCCTACACAACCCAAATCCAGTCATGCTAGCAAATTGGGGGACTGAACTTGGTTGGTCACATGATTGTCCTTTGAGCAGAGCAAAAGGGTTCCCACCCTTTCCCAGCACTAACCAGAAACATGTCTATCCGGACAATTCCACCATACTCCAGGCCTCAACCTCTACCCATGCAAAAACAATGGACAGAGGGTGATTGTTGCTTTTCGAGCGCTGTAATAACTGAGCAGGAGATTTGGGCGCAGCTGGCGCCACCATAGACAGCGCACTGTAAGTAACTTAGGCTCCTTCAGAAGACGGAGCTGAAATTGCTCTTAAAACACTATAATTCAGCCTCCAGCAATAGCTGGAAGCAGAATTATTTAATTCTCCACTATCCACGTGGACGAGGAATAGTATTTATGCCGCCTGGAACTTGTTCAGCAGCAGGATAAGCCATATACTGGCTATGTGCTGCGCCCAAGTCTCCCGGCGGCCAATTCATGTGTTCGTGTTGCTTTTACCCACCACCCCAAAAGCAACAGCAGAAATAGCAAATGGATCTTGTATCCACACCCTACTACTATTGACAACAGCAGAAGGGAAGAGGAATGGCAAAATGCACACTCCTATCCTAAAAGGTAATACGTAAGACCAGGTGACTGAGCTGATGCAGAAGTCGGCCTCCAGAAATCAGACAAGAGGCACCTGAAAGCTACTACAGGACTGTAAAAAATGTTAGTAGGGAGTATGGAGCTTTCTGTGGGATGTTTATCTAGTGAGGTTGCAAAGTGTTCTAAAATCAAGGCAATCCACCAGCAAAGAACAAAACATTTCCCTAATATTCTAATAAGTTCCACAGGCAAAAGATGGGATTAGCAGACAGAAGCTTCTAAAAAATGATCCAGTTAAATGAGCACTGTGTTAATTATTTAGTAATCAGCTAGCCTCCTGGTTGAAAAAATGTAGCAGGCTTGGAGGATATTTTGTTTATCACTAGAATCAATAATACAAAAATAATCTTTCCTTTAGACTAAATGCTTTGTGAATCATATGTTAAACCTCAAAGGGAACCCTTGCCAAGCCAAAGGGATATTTTTACTCAATTTACCTTGTAATTTAAGGCACAAAAGCAACTTTGTACAAGTGTTTCAGATGTGAAGATTTGAAGTACAATTGCCTAAGCATGTGCAGTAAGGGAGATGGTGTGGAGGCAAGAAACAGAGAGGGCGGCTGTGCACAGAGGGATGCAGCTATGAAAGTCCACTTCACACTAGTAATTGGTGGTGATAATTTGGCATCAATACATTTTAATGGAGCTGGGAACCATAGCAAGTAGTGACTTGGACTACTGCCCAATCGAAACATCTGGTTGCTATGATCAGTGACTAGTTGCCAGCAGCTCAGTTGCCTGAGCAACATGGCCATAATGCCGCTCCAATCCAAAACCTGAATAAGTTTCTTCCTACTTCAAAGCCAGGAAGGTTTCTGGGGTATAGTGTCAAGAGGGATGGAACAAAAGAAATAGACCACATGAGGAGGTGCAAGCAAGTTAAACAAAAATCTTAACACCGGCACCTATAAATGGGATTTCAGCATGGATTTCATAGTTGAGGAGGGCATGCATACGCAAGTGAAAGACTGAAACGAAAAACCTAAACAAACATTTTACAGGTGTAGCCAATCAGGGTGAATACGTACAAATGAAAGGCCTGCTGTGTTTCACATATTTGTTTGGTATTCAACTATCAGGCACTATATTTTCACTGCCTTTTTTCATCTTTTTCTATTGCTCCTCTTTCTATTCGTCTATTTTTCTCTTTCAGTTTCGCACTCTTTACTTTTCTAATGCGCGTCTTGTAGCAGAGCCGAGCCACCTTATAGCTAATGTCTCGTACATGTTCAATGTGCCAATTAAGGACCCTTCAGACTCTAAATAACTCTTGTCCTCTAGCTTAGTGACCTCCTCTCACTCCAGCATCCAGGCATTCTCAGGAGAATCACCTCTCCTTTGGAATGCTCTCCCAGAGCTTGTGTGTCATGATCCAACCTGGAAACCTTCATATGTGCTCTCAAAACACACCTGTTCAGACAGGCCTAGGCAGCATTTGATATTAACTGACTCACCAGCTAACCCCTGTGTCTCCATATCTAATGTCTCCAACCCACTACCCTATAGACTGTAAGATCACAATGGCAAGGACTTCTCCCTAGTGTTTCTTATCCTGCTGTAATTCATCATATATATGTAAAAATATTGGTGATAAACTATATAAGTATTGCTGGATGTCCTGATTGTACAGAGTTTTGAACGTTTCCTGTATCTATGCTGCCCACTATTTGTTTTGTACTATACACCGCGCTACGGAAGAGGATGGAATTTATAAATAAAAATGAATTATTAATCCAGTTTATAAAAAATATTCACAAAACCAAATAAAATCAGTCACATGGACTCTTCCATTAAAGTGGACTTGAACTCAGAACTCCTCTCTGCTCTAAAACATACACAACGGCATAATAACCTTTAAACAAAACAAAAAAACAAAACAAAAAAAAACCATGCATTTGTTACAGCTGATACAAATCCTAAAATAAATGTGCACAGTTTCTACTTCCTGATTCATGGAAGCAGACATATTGTTTATAGCCTGTACTTTCAAATGGGCTTATCTGCCATAGGCAGTCATGTGACACAGGTGAGGATCAAATTACAACTTGTGATTAGACACAAATGAGGGGGAATTAGACAGCCTAAACTCTCTAAATACACACAGGGTGCATTTCTCTGTTTTCCTTCTGTCCTGTGCAAGAGTCCGAGTCCACTTTAATGGGCTTATTCTTGCAAAAAGCCAACACAAATTCTCAATTCCCTCTTTGAAAAGAAAGGAAAGGAAAATATTTACATCTTGGAATGAACTTTACAAGAATTCAGTACGTTCATGGTAAACAGAGCTATGTAATGAGCACTATAATGCCTCATACAGCTCTGCAATGTGGTCAGAACTGATGTGCAACTAAACATACATCCCAAACACTACAGTGCATGGCTTGGTGGATGCCTAGCAAAAAAAAGGTCCTGCAAAGTCACTTCTTCACATGCAAGCACAAGCAAAGCAATATAAGATATTTGATATGTCCATATCCATCAGATAAAAATATTTGCAAGATGCAGATCAGTATCTGCGAAAGATCCGTTCCTGCAAAAAGATCTGTTCCTGCAAAATGCATTCATAGTCTATGATATCTGCAGATCTCATACACACCTTGTTTAATGGTCTATCATCTGCAGATCAGATCGACCAGGATGGATCTTCAGATCTGCAGATAATTGTACGATCTGCAGATGAATGTCCATTAAACAAGGCGTGTATGAGATCTGCAGATATCAGACTATGAATGCATTTTGCAGGAACAGATCTTTTGCAGATACTGATCTGTTGCATGTGTACAGCATCTTTGTGTACAGCATCTTGCAAAGATTTTTATCTGATGGGGAGTTCAGCTCAATAGAATAGACTGTAAAGGTATGGCTCTCATACTACATTGAAGGGGGTAAAATTGGTCTGTGATCTTTCATTTTCCAAAGACTTTTATCTGATGTGTGTACCCACCTTTAGTCCATAGTCTGCCACGCCTGAGCAAGATTACCAGGCAACAGATTCTGTGGTAGAATGTCAATGTGCTAAAGCATTAATGCAATTATGAAAATTACAACTGTAATGTCTTGTGTGCTTAAATACATTAATACATAAATAATTCACTGCTGCCTCAAAAACTAAAGCTTCAAAAGACTCCAGTTCCTTCTAAAAATTCTGTTTAACCCTTTCATAGCCATGCTGCAGAATTGGCTTCTGAACAGGAAATCTGAATTGATTGTCAAAGTGTTAGTGTACTTTTAGCGATGTGTGGTTAAAATAGCCCCTTGGTCAACAATTCAATACGTTTGTATTATTAGGCAGGCCATACACAGATTGGCTACGGCCAGATTTGCCAAGCCAATCGATCCCTAGAAAGTTGGAATGTGATTGGATAGTGATGGATTCCTATCCTACATGGCATGCATAGTCTCAAGAGATTTTCTCAGAAATCTACCAAGCATCAGAACTGCAAGCATTATACTTCAATTTGTGTGCTGCCATTAATCCTCCTGCCAGCACTCTCGCCACCTGATCACACAAAAATTTACCAACATGACTAATCAGATTTTTAATCAGTGAGCTGCAAAGAGTTGTTCAGATATGGTGTGGCAATAGGTCAAAGTGGATAAATCAGTTGGTTTTGAATGTAAAAATCAATAGTTGTATGGCCAGCTTTAATCTTAATTTGGGCATACACAAGTTCATTACGACCTGATATACCAAAACAATTGATCCCCATGCCACTGGAATTCGATTAGATACTGATACACTCCTTCCCTATACAGCATGTTCAGTCTCTATAGAGACCTCAGTAGAAATCCATCTAGCATTAATCGAACTGAAATAATTGTACTGCTCAATGCAATGCTCAATGCAATGCTCTCCACTCCCAGTTTCCCTTGAATACATTTTCCAATGTGTCCGATCGCTAAACTGTTTAGAATCAACAAAATTTAGGGCAATAGTTGAAAGGCAGATTTAATCAAAGTGACTGAAGTGGCCAGTTATCAGGTGGAGTGTTAGACCCCTTGTAAGTTACTGGCATGTACTGCCCAGTAAACAAAGTGAGGCCTGGAAACCACTAGAGTGTTTTGTTTTTTTTTAGCGTTTAGGGAGCGCTTTCAATCACTAGCAATTTCCCTAAACGCTCTGTCAATGTAAACGGATGGGACAGATTCCACTAGAGCGATTGCGACTAAGCAAATCGCAATTGCAGGACATGCAGCATTTTGGGAATGTTTCCATTCGAACGAATTGTATATGAGCAGGGAAAACATTCCCCAAAACGCTATCACAAATTGCTAGCGATAGCGCTTTGGCTTTCTAGTGGGTTCCAGGCGTGAGGCTCTGTTCCCATTTGAGCAGAGAACAGACATTTGTTTGTCTGTTCTCCGCTCATTGCTAAACGGACAGCCTCCTATTTCACACTTGTCAGCCTGTAATGGGTCCATGGGATCCATTGCAGTGAGCGGACCACACTTCTGTGCAGTCCATGATAATCCCAAGCAAGCGGGTGCATTCCCCCATAAAGCCTATGGTGGTAACGCATCTGTCCAGGCTACAGCCGGACCATCGAAGTGGACATTACATAGCTCGCTCCCGCTGACCAGGAGCAAGTGGGAACCAGGCGGTTACTGATGGTTATCTAGCTGCAGTCTGCCTGTTTATGATGATAACAGTTGGATAAATGTTCTTCTGCTGTAAATAAACATTGGCTTAGGAGTTTGTAAAATGCCCCTTTACAGATCTCTAAATCATCGCTACACCTACAATATTGCTCTGCCTTCTCCACTTGTAAAGTGTCCCATTAAACTACTTATCTTCCCTGTGCACATCCTTATCAGTACTTCAGCACATACTCTGCTGTAGAAGCAAAGGTCTGTTCACACATGCGACTTTGCTGATCATGTCAGGCAACTTTTCAGTGTGCGCACAGGTGTCGCCAGAGATCTGCAGACTGATCCCTGGCAATTGTGCATGCAGGATAATCGTGCACAATGTCTACTGTAAGCTACGGCCAAAGTTTACGCCGATGCAACAATTCTTCCCAAGGTTCACACTGTACATGAAATTGGACCACTGTCTGCAATAAAGACAAGCGAATAAATGGACATGTCATCCATAACACCTATCTTATGGATACAATCCGTTCAGACATGTCCATTTTTCCCTGTATCCACTGTCTCCACTGCAGAAGCAGAACACCTAGTCTCAGCCTGCTGGCTTTTCTGGACTCTGTGTGTGCCTAAAGCAGAGACAGCTTTTCAGAGAGTGTTTGTTTACATTCCAGTGTTGATACATTTGTGTTTAACAAGTAAAAAAAAGATACTGTTATCTCCAGTTTGGATGCGGATTTGAAGCTGAATAGCAGGACAAAGTGCTTTGTTTAACCATTTCAGTGATGTTCTGCTACAATTTTTTCCTGGGATAGTAGCTTTAGGGCTGTAAGGATTCTTTTAGAGCTAAGTAGAAATGCTGACTTTCAGACCACTAGCATTAAGAAAAAAACAGGAGAGACAAAAAAATATCCAGAAACCTGAGGTGGCTTGAAAATGCAGCAGTATTTGTATAAGAGAAGCAGAAAAAAAAACCTATTCTTTCTTTTAAAAAAAATGAGAGTACGGCAAGAGAAACAGTCGATGCATTAATAAAAATATCAAAATGACGTTGCTAAGTGCATGGCCTTTCCAATCCATGATAACATTCCTGAGTCTCTGTGCCAGAATGCAAACAGCAATCCTTGGCAAGCACAAAGAATTAATGTCACACCACTGAGTTAATACAGACCTCCAACATCTCTGACGGATTTAGATGGCTTCAAAGCTGGCCTTGCTTTAAAATCAGCCATGCCCTTTTCACAGACAGACAGGGTGGTGCTTTAAATAGCCAACCAACAGGAAATCATTCCCTTGCAAAATATTAAAGTACAATTACCGGCTGCCTGATAGCTATGACATTCTTTCTACGCTGGAAAGTCACAAAATGAATTACCCATGGAACAAAAGGAATGGAGAGCAGAGGTTAGGCAAAACACCAAGCGCATTAAGAGGGGAAAAAAATGTCACTGTAGCAGTTTTTAGCCCTTCGTACAAACCAGTCATCAAAACATGGTAAAGTGCGATCTCTAATAACCGATCTACCAACTACAACCTAAAATGCAGAAAAAAGATAAAAACGGGGGAATCGATGGCTAACATCTAGTGATGCTGCCTGATAATGGCTTGTGCAAAGTTCAGTTTCTGAGTGAGAGGTCCACCTTAATGCAAAGTGAAATAATTTTGATATTATACCATGCCAATTAAAAAAGCCAAGGCAATAATACAAGGCTAACCATGTAAAATTAACCTAAATTGGATACCACAGGTAGATTTTTCCAATCAATAAATTAGATCTACGACAAAATAAATATCACATTTGTGTGGGTCTTAGGCCCAGTGCACACCAAAACCGCTAGCAGATCGTCAAAACGCTAGCGGTTTTGGGAGCAGAGAGACGATATTTGGCCAGGCGCACACCGAGCGGATTTTGTATGCGATCCGCAAGCCGCATCAGCCAGTGAAAACGCTTGGCTATTGTATTTCAATGTGTGGTGCACACCGGCGGTTTGAGGTTTTAGCAAAAAACCTCAAACCATCGGTGTGCACTAGCCCATTGAAATACATTAGCCAAGCGGATTTGCAGGCGGATGCGGCCGGCGGATCACATCCAAATCCGCTCAGTGTGCCCCAGGCCTTACTGACATTTAGACATTATTATGGGAATTATTATTTATATTTGCAAAAACACAGTGGAAAACCACTCAATTTATTCCAGCGTCTCAGACATGCTTGTGAAAGACTAGTAAAGTACGGTAAGTAAACTCCCTGTTCAGTAAAAATTCCATATTTGCTACTGCAATTTATCTTATGCGATAAATTAATTTTTTTTGCGTTTTCACTGGTCAGTTGCATAACGCATAATGTGTGTGAACTGCGAAGGAGACTGAGCATTGACTTTAATACAAAGCCTGCACGCAGCCAGTTAGAATTACGTGATCCGTTACTGTGAAAAGGCCCATAGAATTGCATGGGAAGGGAGTTAACATGCAGCATTATTATGCAACGCAACTGTCCAATGTGAACAGGGCCTAAGACACATGCAGTAATAGTTTATACATTTTTTTGAAAAATTGCATGACCACACATATTTTTACCTCGCGCAGTATTTCATTTGTTTTTTCAAGGAATCATGTGGTATTATTACATTCAGTATTTAAGGGATTGTTGCAGTGCAGGGAAAACTGGTAAAAGATGTGATACAAATAGCATTTTTATTATACTGACAAGCAAGGTGCAAGTCCAAGCTGCATAAAATGAACATAAAATATGTATCCGCTCAAAACCATTAAAGAGGGATTGTCAGCCACAAAATCAAATTCCATTTAAACACTGCACTGTGTTTATAATGCTGCCAGGAATCTCACGCTGTTTTACAAACACTCCAATCTATTCAGAAATGTCTCTGCTGTTATTATCTTATCTCAGTCAGCCAGGCTTTATTCTCTCACCATCGCCGACCAGAGGAAGAAAGGGAAGCTTGTCATCTCCCCTCCCACATTCCTGGTCCTCCTTGATTGGCCCTAAACATAAAGCCAGGGCAACAATGGAATGGTTTAAAACAAAACCTATCCATGTGTTAGAATGGCCCAGTCAAAGTCCAGATCTAAATCCAATCGAGAATCTGTGGCAAGATCTGAAAACTGCTGTTCACAAACGCTGTCCATCTAATCTGACTGAGCTGGAGCTGTTTTGCAAAGGAGAATGGACAAGGATTTCAGTCTCTAGATGTGCAAAGCTGGTAGAGACATACCCTAAAAGACTGGCAGCAGTAATTGCAGAAAAAGGTGGTTCTACAAAGTATTGACTCTGAATAATTACGCACACCTCAATTTGTAGTTACTTATTTGTAAAAAATGTTTGGAATCATGTATGATTTTCATTCCACCACTCACGTGTACACCACTTTGTATTGGCCTTTCACGTGGAATTCCAATAACATTTATTCATATTTGTGGCAGTAATATGACAAAATGTGGAAAACTTCAAGGGGGCCGAATACTTTTGCAAACCACTGTATCTGTTATGTAAGTATATCAAGTATTTATCTACTTATATATGTGTTTGTTTTTTCCTGGCATAGTATGTCTGCCCTGCTGCTTTAATATCTTATTAACCATTTATAATTACTACATAATGATATTGTGAAATTAGTGAAATATGTTTTCATATTAACGTTCTTATCTTCCTGAATAGTTTAATTAGTGCTCACCTTTTCTCGGTTTTGTTTCCCCCTTAGTGCTCCCCCCTCTCTCATATAGTTCCCTGATGTTTAGTGGTCCTCTCTCTCTCCTTTATACAGTTTCAGGGTGTCTAGTGGCCCCCTCCCCATACAGTTCCCTGGTGTCTAGTGACCCTCCGAGGCACCCTGCCATACAGTTTCCTGGCGTCTAGTGACACCCTCCTTATCCTAGACTCCCTGGTGTCTATTTTTCCCTCCTCCCTCCCCATATGACTTCCCTGGTGATCTAGTGCTTCACCTCCAATATAGCTCTCCTGGTGGTCTAAAGAGGGCCAAACATAATGCAAAGTGGGGAAAGCACTTGCAGGCTAAACCTGATGGCTTTGTAGGCCACATATGGCCTGCAAACCAGAGTTTGACACGTGTGCTCTAATAATCTATCTTTTCTTTCTCTCTTCTTGTGGAGCTGAAGGTACAACTGTCAGACTTGCTATATTGTACATTATTAACAGACAAAGACAACTAAAGAGTGAGTGGACGGAGGGTAAATCTCTGTATGCAGCTGAATAACACAAAATGTAGAATAATAAAGCACAGTCACTGGTAGGACTGCGAAAATTACCTTCTGTCTTCAGTCTATCTAAGTAAACAGAAGCTCGGTGAAAGCCTACAGCCAGTGCTAAGCTGCACTCTTATCGCTAGGAGGGATCACACCAGCTGGCACCATCGACTACAAGGGGATCACGACAAGTTAATTATTAACCAAAGAAAACAACAACTGGAAAATGGCATCCAAATTGCGCACTGAGGTATGACAGGTTTCCGTGGAGAGCAATATTTAACATTCACACTGCAGTAGGCCGCTGAGTTAAAGAATGACTGCACAGTCTTTTTTTGTAACTGTAAAAAAAAGGAGAAAAAAGCCACTATGGGGACCTACAATAATTACAGGTTTGGTGTCGGAACTGTGAGCACAGAAAGCCCTGTGTATGAGAAAGGCACGAGTACACCACTCTCACTGCTCCATTGTATTATATAGAGACTTACAGGGTTTTTTTCCTAGAGCTGTACAGAGGATATAAATATTATACTACAGGACATTCCTCTAAGGAAAGTGAACCACAAAACACAGATTGAGCAGAGCAGAGATAAAGAAAACTCATGAGAGATGGTAAACAGTTGTATTTCTTGCACAAAGGAATTGTTTCATGGACATGTCCGTGGCACCACTGCATAGCTGTATTACTGCACATCAACCACAAATGGTTATTAAAAAGATCTGCAATGCAACCGACATACAGGACAACTGTCATAAACCGGAAGCAGATTAAAGCACACACAAAAGCTGAATTAGACAACAGCGAGGTCTAGTCTTAGGTGCCCATACATCACTCAATTTGCAGCATCAATCTCCAGCAGATTCAAGGATAATAATCAAATTTGCTACAGATCGATGCCACCTGATTGTAGTTTTGATTAATTTCCATCCAAAATCGTTTGAAATACTGAATGCTGGAAAATTCTTGCTCAAAAGGGCTCAGTTAGGTGCACGACAGTAGTGACAACCGATTTCCAGATTACCCTCCCTCGGCCAGTCTTACCCCAATGTAAAATGTGTAGTCCCTGGGTTGTGCAGAGTGTTGCAGGCTTAACTGCCTTTTCAAACTATACAACGCTGCCCTCCTCCACTGGCTGTGGGTCTGCCAATAGCTGCGAAGGTGACCAAAATCCACTCTGATCAACATGTATTTTCACTTTTATCTACTATTAATAGTGAAAAGGCTTACCTGCCCACCAGTGCTGCTCCTCCTGTGTCCTGCCTCTTTCTCCATTGCCATGGGGGTGCCTGTACCCTGTGACCCCGCCACACGTACTTAAAGGGAACCTTAACTGAACGGGGGGTAAAGAGTTTTACTTACCTGGGGCTATTACCAGCCCCCTGCAGCAGTCCTGTGCCCTCGGCGCCGCTCTGGAATCCTCTGGTCCCCCGCTGTCACTTAGTTTCGTTTTTGACGACTCACCAGTCGCTGGCCGCCATGCGTATTATTGGACGCATTCACCAATGCAATTAGCGCTATTGCGGACCGCAACGCGTACAAAAATACGCGTTGCCGCATTCCGCACGCGTAGATATGTGTCAACGCGTATTTTTGTATGCGTTGCGGTCCGCAATAGCGCTAATTGCATTGGTGAATGCGTCCAATAATACGCATGGCGGCCGGCGACTGGTGAGTCGTCAAAAACGAAACTAAGTGACAGCGGGGGACCAGAGGATTCCAGAGCGGCGCCGAGGGCACAAGACTGCTGCAGGGGGCTGGTAATAGCCCCAGGTAAGTAAAACTCTTTACCCCCCGTTCAGTTAAGGTTCCCTTTAACATCAGTACATGCAGAGGGGTGTCATGGGATGCGTCCCCGGCAGAAATGGAGAAAGAGGCAGGACACAGGAGGAGCAGCGCCGGCACACAGATGACTGCAGAGCCCAGGGGTTTACAAAAATGGCAGCGATTCCAGGGGTCCAGCAGGCGGAGGCTGCTCCACAGATCTCCATTACTTCTGCTCCTGCTGAAATCTATTGGAAATCTGCATGGTAACAATAGATCACGCTCTGTTAAGATTCAGAAGATGAATAGATCTGTTGCCCCATCTGCCAATGTATAGCCACCTTTATATTTGTATAGTCAAATGGTATCTTGATCTAGATAGCAGAAATCTGCCTGTGGGTTAAACATGTCCACCTGAATATGATTACCTGGGTTGTGTAAATGCATAAGATTGAAGCCTTGTACACATGGATGAGGCATTTTGCGCAGCGTGGATAAGGGCCTGATCCCTCAGTCGACATTGCAGGGCTGAGGCTGTACAGAAACGTCACTAGCCGCTAGAAGTATTCTGTTGCTATGCTGGGAGGCAAAGGACAAAGGGCCAACGGCGCGGCAAGCAACTTTGAGTGGCAGGAGGGGTGAGAGGGGAGAACAATGCTCTTGGCCAGCACTCAGCAGAATTGATCCGCCAGGTTGATTGCAGGCAGAGGTGTCATCATGGGCTGCTGTACACATGATAGTTTCTGAGCAGAGGTGGTCGTTGTCATCAACTAGCATGTGCAGGATGCAAGAAAAAAAAGCCTCATGTATGTCATTTTTGTCTAGAGGTATAATATAAAAACTAAATCGGTAACAAAGGATATGAGAAACTATAAATGGCATGTGCAAAATATGGAATACATGGGCACCAAAAAATGCAGCCATTCAAATCTCAATTGCATTTAAGAGTGCCAAGTATGGAAAATCACGATAATGAGGCTCTGCTGTCTGTGCTGTGAGTTTCTACGCAGTCTTCTGCCACCTATAAAGCCTGAGCTTATCACCTTACCAACAACATTCCTCTAACATCTAAGCCAAGCACGTTCATACTTGTTTCTGAATCGTTGCTTATTTATCAAACGTAGGACATTTTGTTTTCCCAACAGGCTAAATGAAATGTATGGCTTTTCTCAAGCTGCCTAGAGCGCGGTCAGCATGATCCAGATATTGCACAAATAAATCGATAAGATGGATTACTTCAATAAAACCAGCTGATTAACTCTGGATCTTCTTTTCCGGGCGCTCACAGTAAAAAAAAAAAAAAACACACAGAAGTCTATGATTAATTTTAGTTCCATGGCATTACTGGGACACCATCCAAATGTAATAAGCAACAAGCCTATTCTTGTCCAAATTTTCCCTGGAATCTCTCTGAAAGAGCATAAAGTTTATAAATCCAGGAAAAACAAATGTATGAATGTGCTGAAATTAAAAAGACAGAAGCATAATAAAAACTGGTTGTGCCAAGAATAAAACTTTCTGTTTCTCACTACCAAAGAATATGATGCCACATCTTTAAAGCAAACCCGTAGGAAAAAAGTGCCCATTAGGCTTCCCCTGTTCCCCTCCGCAAAACCATCTACAAGAGCTTGTTGATGGCTCGCACATGCACAGTAGCAAGGACTCAAATGATTTTTGGCGGAAAAAGTGAATACTTAACAAGGTGAGTAGTAGAACCAGAAAGCTTTCTGGTTCTACAATTGGTGGTCCTGCCTGGTGCGGTGGTGGACTGACCGTTATACACTTCAGATGACAAGAGGGGAGTGCGGCCAGGAATTCCTGATTTACTGTTGTTTACTTTACTGTCGTTGTCCGCATGCAGATTCTGATGGGAAGAATTCAGAACAAGGACTAGGGTTCGGAATTCAAAGAACCCAAAACTGTCAACATAACTTACAAATACAACACAACTTAATTTCTACTTGCTTTCTAAATGTAGCCAAACAGTTTCATTTAATGACCTCAGTAGATCTAACGGATAACCTTCCGATCAATTTCAGACAATTTATTGATCAAAAGGTTGCTTGCATTAGTGAATACTGCGGCTGTCGAGCACACAAAAGGAAAACAAGAGGGGATTGACCTGTGCATAGCATCAAGTATAATGCAGGCATCAGTTTAAGGCAGGAGTCACACTTAGCTTTCAGTTTTCTGTGCGCATTTTTCTGCATGCAGACCATGTTCCTTTGTATGCAGAAAAATGCATGAGTTTTTCAAAGCAGATAATGTAATTCATAGTAAAAATGCACAAAATGTGCAGAATTGTTCTGCAGGATTTTTTTTCTGCACACGAAAAACAGGTGTAACCTAGCCCACTGATAAACTTGAGTTCCAAGTTCAAATGTGTTTTTCTGTGCAGAAAATTCGCACGACAAGCAGACAAGTGTGAACCCAGCCTAAGCAATTCTGAGTTGAACTTCAGCTGAAATCTGACTGATATTGAGCAATATTAGCCAGACTGGGTAGTTATCCAAACATGTATGGTTAGCTGAATTCATATCAACTCTGCTTGAGGTTATCCAAGATGCTGTAACGTTAGCTCAGTAAAAAAATGTGCTTCATGACCTACAAGTAATCAATGAAACAGGTTTCTTGTTTTAATTTCCCTAGAGAATTAAACATTGAGCTTTATTGATAGCTCTAGTTTGCTTTAGTAGCTGAAAACATGATACAAGTTCCAATGTCCAAGCTGTAGACTTTCACATTACAAAAATGTTGGGCCTAGTCCAGTGAACCTACCCATATCTTTCTAGCATGTAGGCCAAAGCCAAAACATCTGAAAGCACTCTATACAAACACAAGCCATCCATATGAATGTACCCAGAACCTCCTTTATTTGTAAAAAGGGTAGAACAGAGGCCAGTACTTGGGAAACCAGCTAACTAACTGTTAACAAACTTATCACAAACCTGGCCAACAGAAACTGAGCTTATGTAGGATATAAAAATACATGATTATTATTATTATTTAGTATTTATATAGCGTCGACATCTTACGCAGCGCTGTACAGTGTATATATATTGTCACGAACTGTCCCTCAAAGGAGCTCACAATCTAATCCCTACTATTATCATATGTCTATGTATGTATTGTGTAGTGCCTGTATAGTAGTCTAGGGCCAATTTAGGGGTGAGCCAATTAACTTATCAGTATGTTTTTGGGATGTGGGAGGAAACCGGAGTACCCAGAGGAAACCCACGCAAACACGGGGAGAACATACAAACTCCTTGCAGATGGTGCCTTGGCTGGGATTCGAACCGGGGACCCAGCGATGCAAGGCGAGAGCGCTAACCACTACGCCACCGTGCTGACCATTATCGGAGATAAGCTTCAGTGAGCACTAAGTGTCAACATCATCAGTAATCTCAGAGATATAAGCTAATTAAGTCAAGTAAAAATGAAAGTAAAATGAGTCAAAATACTTGAGCAGCCCCTACTGGTTAATAAAGATACCTATCATATTTAAACTACTGAAAAGGAACCCTGAGCAGTAGAAGGGATGGGGCCAAGCTCATGTTTTACAGAAAAAAAAGGAAACCTGCATGTCAATTTAGCTGCCTATACCTGTGGAGAATGCCACTGTGAGGGCTACTTCTCTTTTGGAGAGAACAGCTTCTACTGGGTGGAACATACCGCAATTACTATATATATATATATATATATATATATATATATATATATATATATATATATATATATATATAAGATCATCATATGTTTATGTAAAACACAGTTCTACCCTGTTCAGTGTAAATATAAAGAACCTCTCAACTTGCAAATTAAATACAAATAATAATGGGATCACTTCCAAAGTGCATATCGGTGACATGGGTAGTTCTGCCTGAAGGCTGCCATTACATGTTGTACCCATAGTGCCGCTGTAATGCACTTGTTCCTATGTCTATGGCTAATTTCGCACTTCTAGCTTGGGTCAGCTTGGGCAGCTGGAACTTTAATTTGTTCTGTGATGTGACATGAAGGTTAGTTTTGGCATCATGACAATTTAACAAGAGTTTTCCATTTAATGCACTGCAACTCATCAGTAAAATCTGTCAACAGCAGAGGCTGTCCCAATGGGAAAGACTTGACATAGCTCACCTATTTTCTGGTGGAAAATCTTGTCAAAGGTCAATTCTCCTCTTTCTTCAAGGTACTTCTGCATCACACTCCGAATACTGAAAGCAAAGAAAACCGGAATTAGCATACATGTAAAGCAAAAATATCTAAATCTAGCTACAGTTCTATATCTGAGTAGAATTCTGATATCTGTAGTTTGTGCTCCAGGCTTAGATGTGTGCCAGTGGTGTAGCAATAGAGAATGCAGAGGGTGCAAGCACACCGTGGCCCTAGGGCCAGAGGGGTACCATAAGGGCCCTCCTTCATCCATATTACTAGCATTTGCATTTGTGCTATGCTGTTAATAAATACAATACCTAAATACACCTCTCTGACACTGCAGCTGTCCTTGGTAGGTTTTGGGCTCCTTATCAATAGACTGCTTTGGGCCCCATGTAAAACTCACACTGGGGCCCAAAGCTCCTTACACCACTAGTGTGTACATTTCGCTTTAAAGAATTACATTGTCATCTGACAGGGATTTCGCAGAATTTAAAATTCCAACTCTTGCATTGAAATTTGGCATTTTCAAGTTAAAAATCTGCAAAAAAAAAAAAAAAAAAAATTCCGTACAACTTTGGCGTTTTTGGTTAGAAGTGTCCCACGTATCCCTTGAGCATGCTCAGTAGATATTCGTGGCTCTAATGTTCACATAATTAGTGAAAAAGGACTACTGAGCATGCTCAAAAGAGATGAATACAAAAGTTCTGGGCGAAATTTTGAAGCAAAAATTGTAACACATCGTGAGCATATTTGTGAACATTGAATCCACAAAATTCGGAAATCTGTAACATTTTGGCAGATTTGGAACTCGGCTCTAATGACTATCTGCAAGCTGACTTTGTAGCTGTAACAATACCACATAACTTAGCACAACACACAACATTTAGTAAAGAATCTGAGCATCCTAAATGTATTCTTCAGGGCTGGACATTGATTTAATCTTGGGTAGTCACAGAAAGCAAACACTTATTAGGCAACACACAAAGTCTAAAAGAAGAATCAATGTAATAATATAATAGGAGAGATATACATAATAGGAGACAATTTTGGGTACTTTTTAATAACACATGCTGTCTGTTTCTTTATCTTTGTAAGCTTTCAATGAATCATGATTAAGATTTCAATGAAAACGAGCTTCATAACACACAAGTAGGGAGGGAGTCTGTCCGTGCAAACATTATTATGATTATTATTTAACATTTATGAGGGCATTTTGATCACTGATGCACTAAGGCAAGAACAGAGGCAGAGACGCCTTGCCTGCTGAAAGCACATATACTGTAAGTTGCTCCTATGAATTGCCTGAGGAAGCAGGTGAAATGCCTGCTAAACACGTTGCACTATTTGTAGTGTATACAATAAAGTTTTTTCCTGATACAATTTGAGTCTTCTTTGGGGAGCTAAGTCCACCACTACCTCCCATTTTTAAACAGTTTTTAGTGTATTTTATAATTCCTGGTGGCCCTGTTTCATTGTATGAGCTTAAAGGACAACTGTAGCGAGACGTCTGTGGAGGCTACCATATTTATTTCATTTTAAGCAGTACTAGTTGCCTGGCTATCCTGCTGATCCTCTGCCTCCTAATTCTATTAGCCATAGACCTTGAATAAGCATATCCAGATCAGGTGTTTTTGGCAATATTGTTAGATCTGACAAGATTACCTGCATGTTTCTTTCTGGTGTTATTCAGACACTACTGCAGCCAAATAGATCAGCAGGGCTTCTAGGCAACTGGTATGGTTTAAAAAGAAATAAATATGGCAGCCTCCACATACCTCTCGGTACAGTTGTCCTTTAAGACAAGAACAGAGCCCTGTTCACACTACAAAAAGTAGAGCAATGCCATGAGATCTATGCCAAAACTAATGTAGTTGTAAGCTATATTAAACACAGTAACAGTACAGCAAGGTCCACAGCCCAAATACAGTTCCCACAGCAATAAACAGCATTGTCCACATTTCAGCACTGTTTTTTTACAAGCATTTGCTAATTTGTAAAATATTTAAAATACAGGAAAACACCTGTGGCAACATAAAAAGGAGCATTTGCAGATGCATGGGTACAAGCAGGGCCGATTCCTTTTTTGCTATGCAAAACTAGGTTTTTGAAAAAAAAATACATTTCAATCCTTTGTGTTTTATTAAGTGTATACAAAAATGCCTAAACTGGTGCTTTATGTGAATACTAGTAAGATGATGGGGGCTATTGTACTGACAGAGACATCCTCGGTTGGGGAAAGTTTAAAACGGAAATCTCCTTTAAAGGGACACTTAAGTCAAACAAAAAAAATGAGTTTTACTCACCTGGGGCTTCCAATAGCCCCCTGCAGCTGTCCGGTGCCCTCGCCGTCTCCCGCCGATCCTCCTGGCCCCGCCGGCAGCCACTTCCTGTTTCGGTGACAGGAGCTGACAGGCTGGGAACGCGAGTGATTCTTCGCGTTCCTGGCCAAAATAGCGTCATCTATGCTGCTATAGCATATATCATATACCATATAGCAGCATAGATGGCGCTATTGTGGCCAGGAACGCGAAGAATCACTCGCGTCCCCAGCCTGTCAGCTCCTGTCACCGAAACAGGAAGTGGCTGCCGGCGGGGCCAGGAGGATCGGAGGGAGACGGCGAGGGCACCGGACAGCTGCAGCGGGCTATTGGAAGCCCTAGGTGAGTAAAACGCATTTTTTTTGTTTGACTTAAGTGTCCCTTTAACTATAGTTTTATGGTGATGTTAAGTAGTTTTATGTTTTTGAAAGGACAGCCTTAAAATCTATGCGTAGGTGGCTTGTCAGCAGAAACATTTTAAGCTGTAGACGTTATTTCCTTACACACAAAACTTCCTCTTTTGAGCTGAAACTAAAATACTAATTCATGTCCAAAAATCACTCAAACCTTCCTCCTATCAAAAACTGCTCTGGACGACATCACAGCAAGGCTGGAGCTTTTGGTGCGTGCCATCATTACTATTAAGAAAGCAAACTTGTGTTTTTCTTAACATCTTAGTAAGGGGGCTTTTTGGACCATTGTAGTCCCTTACACACTCCAATGAGTTCTGGGTCACCATGAGCTTGCTGGTTAGTCTGTACATTACTATAAATTATATATTGTAATATACTAGAGCTTAGGCCTGTTCAAATAAAGGGCGCTAGGCCTTGGCTGCTACGCTCTGCACAACTCCCTCCCTCCCAGTTTGCAAGCAGAAGAGCACAGGGCGGTTTTCCGTTTTAGCGATTGGGAAAGGGAAGCAAAGCTTCTCCAAACCAACTGCAGTGCCTGCAATGAATGGACATGACTCCGATCAGGGACATTATGTATATATATTTATATATACATACATACAGTGGCTTGCAAAAGTATTCGGCTACTTGAAGTTTTCCACATTTTGTCATATTACTGCCACAAACATGAATCATTTTTATTGGAATTCTACGTGAAAGACCAATACAAAGTAGTATACATGTGAGAAATGGAACGAAAATCATACATGATTCCAAACATTTTTTACAAATAAATAACTGTAAAGTGGGATGTGTGTAATTATTCAGCCCCCTGAGTCAATACTTTGTAGAACCACCTTTTGCTGCAATTACAGCTGCCAGTCTTTTAGGGTATGTCTCTACCAGCTTTGCACTTCTAGACACTGAAATCCTTGCCCATTCTTCTTTGCAAAACAACTCCAGCTCAGTCAGATTAGATGGACAGCGTTTGTGAACAGCAGTTTTCAGATCTTGCCACAGATTTTTTCGATTAGATTTAGATCTGGACTTTGACTGGGCCGTTCTAACACATGGATATGTTTTGTTTTAAACCATTCCATTGTTGCCCGGGCTTTATGTTTATGGTCGTTGTCCTGCTGTAAGGTGAACCTCTGCCCCAGTCTCAAGTCTTTTGCAGACTCCAAGAGGTTTTCTTCCAAGATTGCCCTGTATTTGGCTCCATCCATCTTCCCATCAACTCTGACCAGCTTCCATGTCCCTGCTGAAGAGATGCACCCCCAGAACATGATACTGCCACCACCATATTTGACCGTGGGGATGGTGTGTTCAGAGTGATGTACAGTGTTAGTTTTCCACCACACATAGTGTTGCATTTCGGCCAAAAAGTTCAGTTTTGGTCTCATCTGACCAGAGCACCTTCTTCCACATGTTTGCTGTGTCCCCCACATGGCTTGTGGCAAACTGCAAACAGGACTTCTTATGCTTTTCTGTTAATGTCTTTCTTCTTGCCACTCTTCCATAAAGGCCAATTTTGTGCAGTGCATGACTAATAGTTGTCCTATGGACAGATTCCCCCACCTGAGCTGTAGATCTCTGCAGCTCGTCCAGAGTCACCATGGGCCTCTTGACTGCATTTCTGATCACGCTCTCCTTGTTCGGCCTGTGAGTTTAGGTGGACGGCCTTGTCTTGGTAGGTTTACAGTTGTGCCATACTTCTTCCATTTCTAAATGATCGATTGAACAGTGCTCCGTGGGATGTTCAAGGCTTTGGATAGCGTTTTGTAGCCTAAGCCTGCTTTAAATTTCTCAATAACTTTATTCCTGACCTGGTGTGTTCTTTGGACTTCATGGTGTTGTTGCTCCCAATATTCTCTTAGACAACCTCTGAGGTCGTCACAGAGCAGCTGTATTTGTACTAACATTAGATTACACACAGGTGCACTCTATTTAGCCATTAGCACTCATCAGGCAATGCCTATGGGCAACTGACTGCACTCAGACCAAAGGGGGCTAAATAATTACGCACACCCCACTTTGTAGTTATTGATTTGTAAAAAATGTTTGGAATCATGTACGATTTTCGTTCCACGTCTCACGTGTACACCACTTTGTATTGGTCTTTCATGTGCAATTCCAAAATTGGTTCATGTTTGTGTCAGTAATGTGACAAAATGTAAAAAAATTCAGGGGGTCCAATACTTTTGCAAGCCACTGTATATATGTATATATATATATATATATATATATATATATATATATATATATATATATATATATATATATATATATATATATATATATATATATATATATATATATATATATAGCTAGCAACCACTTCCAAGCCCCCCTCCCACAGTAAAAATCCATGAATTTAGATTTTTCTAAAAAAAATATGTATGTCATGAGGGTATATTACTGTTATTTTAGTAAATAATGGCTTACAATTGATGGGACACAAAAAAAAAAAAAAGACACACAAAAAAAAAGCACCTTTAATTCCAAATGATATGTTGTCGCCATACATTGCATTAGGAACATCATTTAAATGTTGTGGTAGCCGGGAGTAATGGGCAAATAAACTGGATAGATTTTATTTATAGTAGCATTGCTTATTTTAAAACTATAGGGGGTGGACTTGGAGAAAAAGTGTATTTTCTTTTTTTTTTGGGGGGGGGGGGGGGGGAGGCGTGTATTTGCCTATAAAATGCATAGAAAATGTACCACTCCCAAAAAACGTAATTTGTGGCGAAAAAAACAAGATATAGATCATTCACATGTGATTAGTGTTGATAAAGTTATTGGCAAATGAATGGGAGAGGCGCAGACAAGGGGCAATTGCTTCCGTCCTGAAGGTGAAAACACCTGTACGCTGAAGCGTTAGTGTTCTTGAGGTGACATATGCCATAATGAAATGTGTATGGTGTATGTACAGTACAAAACATTAATAACCATGCTGTTTAACTCTTTCAGGAAGAATTTAAAAAAAAAAAAAAAAAAGATAATTTTCAGGCATGCAAGTGACATCTTCTGTCTTGTCGGGACCTTGTCGGGAATATAGTAAACATCACTGATAAGCAAATTACAGCCATAAACGTTTTCCTGGCAGAACACAACTTCTGAGGGCAGGGGAGAGATAGAAAAAAGTTCAATAGTTCATGTATTTTAACTCTGGGACTCTAAATAGACTGCCTTTGAGCAGACACAACAAAACAATCAATCTACCTTGTAAATGTTTAAATATAAAATAAAACCATGGGATATCTGAAAAAAGGGGGAAAAAACCTTCTTTATGAGTAGAGCGACAGATCCAATTTTTTATCTCATTAGTTTATTTTCACCTCGGGTTCACTTTAAGAATTGCTTAAGCAGCATGAATGAGAAGTTTTTTGGCAAAGAAGCCGATTCACAAAGCGAGATCACAAGTACATATGTCATAAAAACTATCAATACGATTCTAATTTTTCAGATATACATGCAAAGTTAAGCAATCAAAAACTGCAGCTACTGCATTAACTACTTACTGCACCAGGTACAGTATAATCAAGGCTTGGGAAAACTTCACTTGAGATCCCAGGGCCATGAATACATGTCTGCAGCGGCAGTCCCCGAGTCAGTGAATGCCTGCATCTATTAGATGCCTGCTTCACTGAATATTCCTGGAGTTACAGTGCCATGCATACTTACGTACGTGAATCGGAAAAAATGTGTGAGGACTTCTTGTGGCCAAATTGTAAAATTTTATCAAAATGCATTTTAATTAATAAAAATCCCTGAAAAACACTGACATCTAAAATTAACCATTTCCCTCCCACACTTCCCATAGTACCCAAACTTTTTTTTTTATAAAAAAAAATAAATAAAAAAAAACTTACATAAAAAATTCATAAATAGTTACCTTGGAGACTTAACTTTTTAATAGGCATTTCAAGAGGGTATATTACTGTTATTTTTGAATTTACAGGCTAGTAATTCGTGATGGACGCAAAACTGAAAAAAAGCGCCTATATTTCCAAATAAAATATTGGCGTCATACATTGTACTAGGGAAATATTTTAAATGTTGCAGTAACCGGGACAAACATGCAAATAAAATGTATGGGTTTTGTCCACAGTATAATGTTTTATTTTAACACTATAATGGCCGAAAACTGAGAAATAATGAATTTTTTCTATTTTCTTATTATTCTAATTTAAATGCATTTAAAATTAAATAATTCTGGCGATAATTCGAATTACACCAGGGAGGAAAAATGTGTGCATCAACCAAGTGAACCTGACAAATCTGGCTTTGCAAATTTGGCCTACTGGCTATTCACGAGACATTGCTCATGCAAATATGCATTTGCTTTCGCATGCCTAATGTACCTCCCAAAGAAAGCCTAATTGGTGGTGAAAAAAAGATATAGATAATTTTGTTGTGATTAGTAGTGATTACGCTATTGGCGAAAGAATGGGAGGGGCACTGACAAGTGAAAATTGCTCTGGTACTAAAGGGGTAAAAACCCTTGAGTGGTTAAGTGGTTAAATAGTCCAATTCAAAGTGGCTTTCAATTTGCATTGAATTTGTATGTAATTCAGAACAAAACAGCTTCTCATCGGTCATATCTAGTCTTGCATTAGGAAAGGGTTTTCAGCTCTCAACTGGGTCATGTTGCACAATAGTGCACCCACTGTGAGAATCTTTTTTGCTTTGTTTTATTTTGCTTGTTTGTTTGTTGAGTGTTATTTCATAAGTGTATTTATCTGTGACTGGCCCTCAGCTTTAATATGATTCACTCCATGCTTCCTCTTTTAGTTTCCAGCTGAAGTGGAAATTCATCCCAGCTTCAATGATACAATGATGCATTCTTCTACAGTTTCCTATTTGTCGACCAACTCACCCGTCCTTTCCTCTGTACATAGGTGCTAATTTTAAACACCATCCTTCCAAATGAATCGGTATTGCTTGTCGAACCGTGACAAAATGATGCTCATAAGAGCTGCATACAATTATCTTGGTTCAATTAATCTTTTATAATGTTACGGCTTTGAAGGGAAGACACGGTGACCTAATTTGTTGAGAATTCATGAAAAAGGAGGAAAGAAAAAAAAAAAAAAAGTTTCCACAGCTCACACTACAACATTATTTCCTATCCTAAATGCCCACTAAAGCTTTAGTGCCTTCTCAGATGATGAAATGGGCATAAATAACTGGGTTTATCAGCACAAGGCCCAAACATTAGCGCAGACAATACTCAATGTGGGCATTTCAATGATTTCATGTTCTTAGAAGCACCATATACCACACATGTATGACAGGAAATAATGGTACACGTTTCTTCTAAATAGGAAAAACATGTTTTTACAAGGCTAGAAGCGAATGTCAAAAGGGCATTTTAATTGTCCATTCTTCTCTTCAGACAGCTATTAGATTAGTTTGACTCAAGCAGTCACCCATATCGGGTGATGTCTATACCGTACTACTTGGAGGAACAGTAATCAGTGCTGTAAAATTTGCCCTGCATCCATTTTCCACACACACAGTAGCAAGCCTCCTGCTAAATTTCCCTCCAACCTACTGGTACATCCCAATGGGCATAAGCAAACATGCATGTCTATGAACATCATGGAAAAGACTAAAGAGCACAGGGCATGGCACAGGTGACTAACAATTACACAGTCACTAGTACCCGTTTCATTTCTCTTCCCTCTTGTGTATCTAAGCTGCTGCTATCCCTGTGCAGCTCCCATCAGTGCTTCAGACTACTGATGTGTCATTTCTTAAATTTAAACAATGCAACTCAGATGCCAGTATTATGCCAGCATTATATAACCTGGTTTAAGTCAATAATTTGAGTGTACTGCATCGATTATCAAAGCAATATTTTCAGCCATTTTAACTACACCTGGATATAACAAGACAGACATATAGACAAGACATAACACATTTATATTGCACTTTTCTCCTGGCGGACGCAAAACGTTTCAGCGCTGCAGGCACTTAGAACACGCTCAATGGGTGACCAGGAGCATTACGGAGCCTTGCCCAAAGAATCCTTACTAGGCATCTGAACTGTACTAGGTGTTCTTTCACATTACCTAAACACACCTATTTCCCTTAACCACCAAAATCACACACACACACACACACACACACACACACACACACACACACACACACACACACACACACACACACACACACACACACACACACACACACACACACACACACACACACACACACACACACACACACACACACACACACACACACACACACACACACACACACACACACACACACACACACACACACAATCTCTCTCTCTGAAAGGCTCCACTCTACCCAAAACCATTTCCTCACTAAACTCAGATGCACTCCGGAAGTTCCAGCAATGATGTCAAGCTGTGTCTTATGGCCATTTCCCCCTTATCTTCAGAAGGCAGGCCCCGAGCCTCCTGCTTTTGATGTTAGGAGGGGGGCGTGGCACTCATTTACATCTATATGAACCACAAAGTAGTATTAAAATGTGAACTCAACTGCAAAGTTGCATTTTTTACTCTTACAAATGTTGGCATCCTATTTATAAAAACTGCAACGAGTAAAATCACTAATGTGATGCATCTTTGAAAGACTAGTGTTTGCCATCTATGAGGTAGTAAATGCTATGTACATCTATAGGTTGTATAGCTTGTTTTCACCAGCAAACGTGTCCTACTGAGGGGAATGAAAATTGGTAAACCCCCCTTCAAAACAAACAAACAAACAAAAAAAAAAACTGTAGAGGTTATCCCAGTCCCACAATGGTCAGCTACGTTTTGTTTTGTTTTATAAAAGAAATTCATTTCAATATAAAATGATAAAAGTACAAAGTACAAAGTATACGGTAGGTTACACGTTTGTTTAACGTTTTTTCAATTCTCAGTACCGATTACAGTAAGAAGTAATTGTATGTCTTGATGTACAGAACGCATGCATGTTATATCACAAAGCTGCATGCACTCTGCTATCCAGTTACATCTGTTGCCTAGGTCAATCTCTTATTATGTGCTAATTCATTGCAGTGAATCTGGATATCCGTTCCTTCTAATCAGGATAAAGAGAATGGCCACAGTGAAATCAATGTGCGGCAAATCATCTTAAACTAGTCTGGATTATTCTACCTTTTGCCCACGGCTGTATTAAACTGGTGGATCCAGTCATTTAGAGCTCCACAAAATGGTATTACGCTCTATGAGAGCATGCTGCTGTGATGATGAGGTTTAATTGCTGTCATTCCTAGATAGATACAACTACGCAAGTCACGGTCGGGTCACTTTGTGCTTGACGCTTGCCTCGATTCGCTGTAACCTCGGCTGTGCAGGGCAGGCCAATCCCTAAGTGAAAGCAGCAGCATTTTGCTAGAGATAAGATTCCTACGCATTAAATAGTTACAGCAACAGGAAAATCCAGTAACAGAAAGTGTCTAATCGCTGCAAAAAGGTTTACTAAAGGCCCAAAATACAACTACCACATTACACACTGTCATAGCGACATGGACCATTTCCTGAGGATTCTTAAAATAAATCACATGGTTGTCATCTGTCACGCCAACACATCTCTTATAAGAGAGGTTTACTGTTTAAAAAATGCATCCCCACTGCATGATCAGTCTACTAAAATGCAAAGCAATACAGGCTTAAACACTCAACATTATTAACTTAGACTTCCTCATGTTACTTTCTCTTTAGATGCCCATACAAAAATCAAAAGGGTCTTTTGGCTGTACAGAATTGCAGCAGGCGGTAGCTGTGACTTAAAGTGTACCCAAGGAGATATGTGACGTGATGAGATAACCATGTGTATGTACAGTGCAAAACATTAAGGGCCCGTTTCCACTATCGCGAATCCGCATGCGTTGCCCGCATGCGGATTCGCACAGTCAGTACAAGTGGATGGGACTGTTTCCACTTGTGCGTTTCCCCGCACGTTTTTCTGTGCAGAAAAAATCTGCATGGTAGGGCCCTCAGAATTCGCCTGCGTGTGGAATGCAGGCGAATCGCACGCAATGTATTTAATAGGGAAATCGCATGCGTTTTCCCCATGCGTTTTTTGTCGCGATTTCGCATGCGATTTCGCATAGGTATTAATGTTAATTTACACAGGCAGTGACATGGTTAAATTCGCATACAGCCTTACCTATGCGAAATTGCATGCGAAATCGTGGCAAAAAAAGCATGCGGAATCGCACCCGCATGCGATTTGCCTGCGGTGATTCGCCGGCGATTCCGCAACGCTATAGTGGAAACGGGCCCTAATAACCAGGCTGTTCTACTTGCTTTATTTTGCTGCCCGAAAAAGTTAATTTTTAGGCATGGAAGTGACAGCTTCTATCTGGTCGGTACCTTGTCAGGAATATAATAAACTTCACCGATAAGCTAATTGCAGCCATAAAAGTTTTCCTGGCAGAATAAAACTTCTGAGAGCAGATGGAGATAAAATAAATGAACTATTGACCTTTTTCTAACTTTGGGACACTTATTGAGCAGAGGCAACAAAACATTGAATCTACTTTAAATGTTTAAATATAAAATAAAATAATGGGATACCTAAAAAAGTCATTTTAGAAGGAGGATAAAAACAATTGTTCATTACATCAGTTTATTTTCACCTCGGGTTTACTTTAACTCACTAGAAAATGCATCGGGGAAATCTCAGCGCTGCAACCTGACAAACCAGCATTCCCGATCCAACTTCCTACTCGTCGGAACACACAATCGTCACAAATCAGGTTGCCGGGATCATAAAGGTGCAATCCCCCGTGACTAAATCGCTACACATCGCAAAACGTTATTCGCTTAATCATACAGATGTACCCATGTCACAAGATCACAGAACAGATCGCTTGCAGTGCAGAGAATGCCGGTCTAGACAGTTGACAGGTCTGGGCTGCAGACAAGTCTCGGGCTTTAAAGAGACTCTAACAAAATTTTCAGCCTTATTTCTTGTAGCCTATAAGTTCCTATACCTGTTCTAATGTGGTCTGTCTTACTGCAGCCTTTTCTAGTTGCACTATCTCTGTAACATATCTAATCTTCTTTTCTTTGTCAAGCCTTGTCGAGCCAGAGAGGAATGCACTGCCTTTGCTGTGATGGGGAGAAGTTATGCATGCCCCCTCCACACCCCCTGCAGGCTCTGTGTGTGTGCTGTGTGTAAGAGTCACATGCAAGGTCTCTGCTCACAGCCAGCCTGTCTGTGACCTTGTGAACAGCTGTGAGTGCAGGAATATCAGTTCAAAGCCCAGACAAGCAGCTAAAGCAACAAGTGGGAAAAACATTCCAGCAGTCAAGTCACGTTTGAGAGGAGCCACTGCAAACTGGCACCTGCTCTGATGATGTATTATTGGCGGCCATCTTCATTGTTTACAAAAACAATGAATAAAACAAAACAGTGATGTTATCATCAAGAAAGCAGCGGGGAACGGCAAAAATGTCACAGAGGGGGCAAGAAGACATCAAACAGGCTAGTACTTTTATTTATGTAAGATTTTCACAGTACAGATTCTCTTTAAAGAGAATCTGTATTGTTAAAATTGCACAAAAGTAAACATACCAGTGTGTTAGGGGACATCTCCTATTACCCTCTGTCACAATTTCGCCGCTCCCCGCCGCATTGAAAGTAGTCAAAAACAGTTTTAAAAAGTTTGTTTATAAACAAACAAAATGGCCACCAAAACAGGAAGTAGATTGATGTACAATATGTCCACACATAGAAAATACATCCATACACAAGCAGGCTGTATACAGCTTTCCTTTTGAATCTCAAAAGATCATTTGTGTGTTTACCTTCTGTCCCCTTCTTCTCTCATGCACTGAACATTACAGGCTTCCTGCAGGCAGCTCTGCCTGTGCCTGTGTTTGTAATTCCTCAGTATGTGTCAGCCAGCTACTTTCACAGCCTAACAGAGGAGGATTTTTATCCAGCTCTCTTCTATCACTGATAAGATAGCAGAGAAGCTGCTGGCTTTGTAAATAAAACACACACTGGAGTGTGCATAGAGGAACAGTCCAGCACGGAAGAGTTGGCAGCCTTCTAGACACAGGCCGACAAGTCTGACAGGGGAAAGATACATTGATTTATTACAGACACGTGATAGTACAAAGTGCTGCAGTGAGCCAGAACAGATTAGAATAGGTTTAGGAACTTGTAGGATGGTAGAAAAAACGTTGTAATTTTTGTTACAGAGTCACTTTAAGGATTGGTTTTCGCTTCAACCTAAAATGGTACATTCACAGAATGGCCTGCAACAAACAAACAGGACTTGTTGTGCAAAGGATCTGCTCAGATATGCACCAAACAGTGTATTCTGTTAGTTGTCCACTGCACTGACAGAATAAGTCCCGACCTGCACGATCTGTACAGACACCAAACAGAAGTTGGACATGTCATAAAAGCAATGCTATAAATTACATGCCAAATGTTGAGGACACAGCAGAAATGCTATGAATAAGGGGTTAGTACCATGGACGTTGACAATCTATATGCAGTTACTGTCCAAGGTAAACTCATGGTAGTGTAAACTCAGCCTAACTACAGAGTAATGCTTCTGTAATACACACAGCGTGTGGTTTGACACCGTCTAGCTGAAATAAGCAAAGCCTTCTTTTAAGAGGTTGTCTGGATGGCAGCATATGTTGCTCCAAACCAGTACATACTGTTATACATCCATGGCAGTTTCTTAAATAAGCAAGTTGCCCATGCCTGTCCACACAATCACATAACCTGGCTTTTGCACTGTACAGTGACAACAGCCTGGATGGTTACTATCAGGTTTGTATAGTTTTGAATAGTTTTAGCTTGCATTTTTGGATGAAGTAATTATGATTGTTTTCAAAAGTGCTCCTGAGCCCATCCAGCGATTTTCACTACAGAATAGTGTCATTTTTTATTGCAGTAACACGCCTGAGGGTCCAAATTTAATGGCATCCAATATTGGATTTCAGAGTTGTCTCTTGTATATGTTACAAGTGGCCAAACTTCGGGTTCTGGCCGGTCAAAGCGCAAAGTGGCTGTGCCCCTGCGCCAATGTTAGAAATGAAAGATTACCGGCCGGATAAATGTAAATAGGTGGCCGTCTCGCTGCGGCCAAATGTGTTGAAATCCCGGCAGCGTAAATTAGTTCATTCCCCTGGCGGCAATGGCCATAACATATATAAAGACTTCTCTGGATTCTTTGAATCTTTTAATGATATTCTGTACAATATATGATGAAATCCTCAAACTCTTTGCAATTTTACTCTAGAATAGTGTTTCACAGAGTGGTGTAACCCTCTTCATCTTTACTGTACCTCTGTAAGACTCCGCCTCTTTTGGGATTTTTTTTTTATACCCAGGACCGCTAATGTAAAATGGTTCTTCTTAAAATGTGCCCGCATTATTATACAAACATATTTTTTTTTTTAAGAGGAGTCCACTGTACATACACAAACCCACAGCTGAATCAGAAAAGAATTCTGAGAACTACACCTGCAAAAGAAACACACTTTGCACTTGTTCTACTTAATAAATAAATAAATCTGATCATTTTATTGTTCTAGGAAATTCTCGGCAAACGTCTCCAGCATTTTTGTGCTATCGCTTCAGCTTTGTTTATAAAATAATGGAGCATGCTGACAAGCACATTGAGGTCATAACGCAATTGCCGTAAGCAGGGAAAAAGTAATGCCAAACATAATTCAGGAACAAAGTGACCTCTTGCATCTTAGACATTTATTTTAACATGTCGTGGTGTCTACAGGCAATTAGATCTGCCCTACCATAAACAAGTCACTAATGGAGGCTGCAGTGTCCCAGGTAATGAAATAATTGGAGTCAAACGTTACAGCAGGAAAATATGTAAAATGAATTTAATTGGAGAGGATTTTTTTCCCTGTTATTAAGGCGAAAGGAAAATAGTGTATTCCTTTAATAGAACAGTAATTTCCTCACATGATCAGAGATTCCTTGGAACAGAGCTAATCCCTGCTGTCACATAAACAGTTTGACATAAGCACATAAGCTGTCCCTAACATGACAGCTCTTTACCATGAGCTACACATTTCACAACTCCATCCTCAGTATAGTAATAAGTAAAACACTCCTGTCTCAAGATATGCAGTGTTACCGTCACTGATGCACCTGTCCACAAACTGTCCACACCATTGCAGCCACCGATTAATGACGGCAGAAATTCCTGTACAGTCCTGGCCAAAAGTTTTGAAACTGTCAAAAATATGAGTTTTCACAAAGTTTGCTGCTATACTGCTTTTAGGTCTTTGTTTCAGTTGTTTATGTTATGATTCAGTTAATTTTCATGGCAAAGAAGGACTATGCAATTCATCTGAACACTCCTCATAACATTCTGAAGTATATGCAAATTGATATTATAAAAACTTAACCATTTAAAGGCAAGCATACGTATTAAAACGTCATGCTTTAGCCTATTACCGGCAACATGACGTTTTAATACGTCGCGCGTTCCCGCCGCCGCTTCGCACGTGTCCGCGCCGCTACCGCCGCCATTACCGTCGGGTTTCCGTGCTATGTGATTGGGGAAGAGGACTGAGTGGTCCTCTACCCAATCGCTGTGCGTGGACTGAATGGACGTAACCGCGAACGGTGGCTACGTCCATTCACAAAAACAGGAAATTAGTTACAGGTTTAATAAAATGTAAAAAAAAAAAAGTGATCACTTCCTATTATGGAGAGTGTTCACTAGCGCCATCTTGTGGCCAAAAAGTATAGTACACATACATAATATGAACATACACAGTATTAATAAATTAATACATTACACTTCCAACACCCCCCCCCCCCCCCCCCCAAAAAAAAAAAGCTTTTTTCAATCTATATTTTATGTGGGAACATTTATTTTACTTTATTACATAGGGGCTTGTAATTATGGCCAGAACAAAAAAAAACCTGAAAAATAACACCTATATTTCAAATATAAAAAAAATAATATATTGTCGCCATACATTGTGATAGGGGCATAATTTAAACGGTTTAATAATCAGGACAACTGGGCAAATAAAATGAGTTGGTTTTATCCGCTGGAGAATGTTTAATTTTAAAATCTGAAATCTGAGAAATAATAATTTGTTTCCATTATTTTTGTATTTTTCCCATTAAAACGCATTTAGAATAAAAAAATTCTTAGCAAAATGTACTACCCACAGAAAGCTTAATTGGTGGCAAAAAAAACGAGGTGTAGATCATTTTCTTGTGAGAAGTTGTAATAAAGTTATTAGGGAATAAAAGGGAGGAGCACTGACAGGTGAAAATTGCTCTGGTCCATTAGGGTAAAAACCCTTGGGGGTGAACTGGTTAAGCACCAACTTTTCTAATTTCCAATATTTTTGACAGTTCAAAACTTTTGGTCAGGACTGTACACTGTCAATCTATGTCATCATTACCTTCCTAAATCTCCACAAATAGATTCAAACTTGACACTTTTTTTTTATGACAACACAAGTATTAGGGCCTTTTACATAGGTGCTAACAGTACTATTACGATTATTGATTTATTAAGCGCAAAAATATTCCATGGTGCTGATAAGCCCAATAAGGCCTTTTATGCTGGGAATACACGTTTCGTTTTTGCCTTCGTTTAAACCTTCGTTTCGATTGTGCCTTTTGTCCTTTTCGATCCCGAAATAAATCGATCGTACGGTTAATATCACCACCCACGGTTTCGTTTTTTTTTTTCGATTCTGATGGTTTCGTTTTTCCAATGATCGAAGGCTGCAAAGAAACGAAACGTAGTACAGGGACGGACGGCATAAACGAATATATAATCGATCTGAACAGCCATCAAGCCTACCAATGGCTCGATTAGATGGATAAAGAGAGATAATATCAAACATGTTCGTTCACTAGTCGTTCGTTTTTGGGGTCTATTAATCGAAACTATAATGAGATTATGACTATTTTCACATACGTTTTCAACACTCGATTCGTTTACTGAACGAATCGAAGGCTAAAACGAAGGCAAAAACGAAACGTGTATTCCCAGCATTAGATATCTTTGTATCAACAATGACTCTTTAAATGATACCTGAGGGTGATGAGATAGACGTGTATGTACAGAGCCAAACATACAAATAACTTAGCTGTGTTTTTGTTTTTTTTGTAGAAAAGTTAACATTTAGGGCCGGTTTACACAGGCATTAAACACTTTTTAAACAACAGTACCAACTTTTTTGGTCCAAACCCGTCGTCGCGTCCTGGGCGCTAAATCAGCTACATTTGACACTTCCGTGTGCCCATAGGGGGCTCAAAATGCAACGTGACCACTGGACATGAACTGATACCAAATGCTTTTTTGCTGGGTTGCAGAAAAGGGTTAAGCATTGGCTAAACAAGACATCTCTGAGCAGACTGGTGCACTGGCCCTTAGGTATGCAAGTGGCAGTTCCTCTCAAGTCGGGATTTAATCGGTTATATTATATTATATAAGGAGTAACAGCCATAAAGCTTCCTCCTTGCTGAGAAAAGCTTCTGAGAGCAGGATATGGATTAAAATATATAAACTTTTTTTTAGACAGCAAACTGTCAGGACCTGACATCACAGTGTAGGAGGGATTTTATCATAAGACAGATGTCCTTGATGATCTATTTAAGAAAAGGTAGACATTTCTTGTAGGAAAGGGGGTATCAGCTACTGATTGGGATGAAGTTCAATCCTGGGTTAAAGTTCCTCTTTAAAGTTGCACAACTGCCACATGCAGTATTCACATCACTTTGTCCTGTCTCCATTTGTCAGACTGATTCACAAAGCAGGAAATACACTTTGAGCATCCCTCTCAGCAGAGGCTGTTCTTCCTGCGCCAACTGAAGAGATTTGGCATGCCCAGGGAGCTGCTGACTAGTTTCTATACTTCCACCATAGAATCCATCCTCTGCTCCTCAGTCATTGTCTGGTATGCTGGTGCAACGGTCAGCGACAAACACAAACTGCAGAGAGTCATAACGGACGCGGAGAAGATCATCAGATCTCCTCTTCCACCTCTCGACCTCCTCCACTCAAATAGGATGAGGAAGAGGGCCACCATGATCTCCCGTGACCCCGCTCACCCTGGCAGCCGCTACTTCAAGCTCCTCCCGCTGGGCCGTCGCTATAGGGCTATACCATCCAAAACCACCAGGCGGAAGAACACCTTCTTCCCCCAAGCTGTTCGACTTCTGAACTCCAACCTCCCCCTATCTGGCCCGCATACCAGCGCACTCTAGCTGGGCTCATCGAAATTGACTCGTGGCCACTACCTGCACCTTTACTATTATCATTATTATCATTATTTACCTGTGTTTGTAATAGCAATGCATTTAAAGTGTACATGTTGTGCGTCTGTCTTGTATTATACTAATTTAGGCCTATGCCATGTGTACCAAAAATAATTCCGATTACAGCTTTTGCTGTACTTGGCGAAATAAAGTGATTCTGATTCTGATTCATGCCCCACCAGCTTTGCTTGGTGTAATTAAATGAAACAATATTCAATCCACAGCAAGGACAGAGCCTACACATCCGGAGAGATTCTGGCTCTTTGTTTATGACATTTAAAGAAATCACTCCCATCTTCAAATAAGCTGAAGAAAAGGAAATCAGCTTTCACAATAAGAGATGCAGATTCTAAGCAGTGACCTGAGATAACGCCAGAGTAATTACAAGTACTGTATGTCAGTGGAACACAGTTGTGAACATACTTGAACTACATAGAGATGTACTGGAGAATGGATCCCAGAGCATAAGAGAGGACTAAGGACCCTTCCAGACAAAAGTTGGAAAATATTTGCTTAGGCAACAAAGGAACTAAATGTGCCCACACACTCGTGTAGGTGTTACTTTTGTTTTATTAATGGCCACAGAATCTCATTGATGCTGGTGCCTGTTGATCAGGGCATTGTGTTCCCATTCACTGTTAGGTGTACTAGTTAGTACACCGCCACTGAGGGGGGTTGCGGGCACACACAGTCGCACGCCGCCCGTAGAAATTACAAGACTAATATCTACGCCCCTGGAGTGTTAAAGAACAAGCGACACCCATGCTAACCTAGAAATAAAAAACGCATATATAAGTAGATAAATACTACTTCTACGTGCATAACAGATGTATTGTGTTATCCACGTACTGATTCCTGAGAATTTTATAAAGGAAAAGCAGAAAATCCTATTCTAGGCAGTGGCCATCTTGCCAAGCTAATGCTGACATCATATCCTCCCTGACTCTTGTTTTCCCCCCTCCCTTCTCTTGCTCATTGTGTATTCATTAGCTGCCCTCCTCCCAGAGTCTTCAGACACTCCCACCGAGGTGTATACTAGCAACTACACTGTCTTATCCTCCAATCGCTGAGGGCTCGTTTCCACTGTTGCGACGCGATTTCGCCGGCATTCCGACGCTTGTAAAAACGCATGCGGATGCGTTTCCGCATGCGTTTTTACCCGCGATTTCGCGTGCGATTGCGCATGGCAGGGTGCCATGCGAAATTAACCATGACACTGCCAGGGCAAAATAACATTGAAAAAGGTGCGAAATCGCGGATAAAAACGCATGTAACAAACGCATGCGTTTTTACTATTAAATACATTAGCGGCGATTCGCACGGATTCCCGACGCAGGCGAATTCGGTGGGTCCCGTCGTGCAGATTTGGCCCGCCGCCAAATCGCTCCCGCACGCCGCACATGTGGAAACAGCCCCGGCCACTTCAGTGTAACAAGCGAATCCGCATCTCCTCGCCGCATGCGGATTCGCTATGGTGGAAACGAGCCCTCAGTCACCTCAGCCTTGCTTGTAAACACAAGTGAGCAGAGGTGTTTCAGATAAGAAAGCTAGGCAGGGAAATAAATGGAAGAGGAGGAATATATTATAGATAAAAAGAACTCCCAGCATGCAACTCTTTGGCACTGTTTAGCACTAGGGCCAGTGCTCCTAAAGTATGTAATAACTCCAGCAGAAAAAGTTTTGCAAGCTTTGAATGCAGGATTAGCATCTTTATCACTTAATACACTCGGACCAGTTGCTGTTGAAATTTGATTTTTATGGTGACAATACCGCTTTAAAGAGAACCAGAGACGAAGCACCCTCATGTATTTTATTACATTTATCAGTGGGAACATGACAGTAAACACCTACCCTGCTTTTAGTTTCATTGTTATCTGCTTAATTAGTCTATTAGCAACTGTGATAAGAATCCCCGACTGGCTCAGTCTAGGTTTCACCTGGAATCATTATAGCTGAGTCACACTTCTGTGGAGTCCTTTCAAGCCCAAGCCTGCCACCTCCGGGCTCAGATTTCCTTATTTGCATACTGAGAGCTGTGATGACATTTGAGGGGCTGCTGCTGCTGAGAGAGAATCTTAGGGCCCATTCACACTTAGAACCGCAGAACGCCGGCGATTACCGCCGGCGTTTTGCGGGAGTGATTTTCCCGCGATTAGCGCGGAAAAATCACTGGACACTGCGGCGGTTTTGGAGCGATCGCGATTAGTGTGCTGTGCACGCTAATCACGATCGCTATTCGCGGAACGCTTGTCGCCGGCAAACCGCTGCATGCAGCGCGGTTGCGGTTATCGCTAACCGCAACAGTGAGAACACTGCCACTCGCTACATTGTGTAGCGGTTCTTGCAGAACCGCTAGCGGTTTGCCGTGAGCAGGAATCGCTCGATTCCCGCACAAGTGTGAATGGGCCCTTAGAGCTGGTTCAGATGGACGTTTGGAGGCGTTGCGTTCGTTGGCGTCGCGTTCGTGGGCTTTCAGCAGCGTTCGTGTTGCGTTTGGATGTGGTCGCGTTTTTTCTTCCCCTAGGGGGACATTAGCCGTCTCGGTTAACCGCCCCTGGAAGCTACATGTAGCTTCCAGGGGCTCCTTGAACGCCAGGGAAAATCAGGACCCAAACGCCGCGTTTGTGTAAACGCGCTTGAAAGCTTGGTACAAATGCTCCCATTCACTTGAACGGGAGCGTTTAACACCAAGCCCCGAACGCTGGCTGTAAAAGCTCTGCAAGCGTCCGTCTGAACCAGCCCTAAGTGTGGCTGCAATATGATCCCTGTGTGCACTAGATAATGATGATGACTGCAGTTTCATTCCTATGAGACACTTCCTACAGGCAGCTGCACATCATACAAAAAGGAAAGCACATAGATGAAAGGCTGCATTTAGCCTAGATAGCAGCATAGTCTCATATAGCCTAGACAGCACATCCAGAACAACTCATAACCCGGAAGCAGAAGGGATATGAGCCGGCAGCCATATTTGATTTTTCCTGGAGCAATAATGGATAAAAAACACTAAAAAAGGCACACCAAAGCGGCGAAATTATCAGGTAGAGCATTTATTCTTTACAAGCTATCAACTGATATGTTTATTTTGTGTGAATCGTTCATCTCTGGTTCCCTTTAAGAAAGCAACCGCTGGGCGTATATATACTGCAGCTGATGTGGCTTGTGGTTAAAGTGTACCTAAGGTGAAGGATACAGAACATTTTTTACTTACCTGGGGCTTCTTTCAGCCCCTTATAATCTGTCAGCTTCCTGTATGTCCTCCTGGTGCCCTCCACTGTGCCGCTGTCAACATTGTTAAACCAGCTCAGTCGCAGAGTGCTGCACATGCCTTCCTGATCATGTACACAGGCGCAGTTTGTAAGACTAGTAACTGCACTTGCCCAGAAGGAGGCGCGCAGCCTGGAACAACGCATGAGCAGTGGCCTGCAAGCCAGCTGGATTGCGGACTTCACAGCAGTAGGGCGATATGGACCAAGGAGGAGCTGACAGACTACAGGGACTGGAAGAAGCCCCAGGTAAGTAAATATCCTTTTATTACCTTTATCTCAGGCTCACTTTAAGGCTCAGGACCCACTTCCAGCGGTTCCCTAACTAAGGAAAACGCTTGTCATTTCTGTAACGCGAAAGTCCCACGACTTTAAGCGCAATTCCCAGAGTCATCACGATTTGGCTCTGCAGCCATTGAATGTGATGGTTCCAGGATTGCTCCAAAAAATGCTACATGCAATGCTTTGTGATCATTCCGTGATCGCAACACTGCAAGTGGAACCACCCCCATAGGATTCTACTGTTGCAATGCTTTGCAGACTGCCTGCAATCATAAAGCGCTGCAGGAAACACTCTAGTAAACCCCAGCCCTAACAGCCCTAACAGTTTCAGCCTGTACAAGCAATAACTTTCTAAAGCTGCCAAAAAAATAAATAAAATCTTTGATAACTTGCTGGGAACCACAGAATAATGTGCAAAGGCAATCTGCCATTTTCAGAGCCATGAAAGACAGCCAATGTTTTATAGGCCTAAAGTGGAAATGTAGTTGTTCCATAACACATCTATAACGGGACAGAATAAATGTGTGATGTCCCACTCTAAACACATGGATAATAGTGCAGCCTCAAGGCTGAACTGTTAAAGGACACCTGATAAAATAAAGTCTGTGTTTCTAATAGTAATAACTAGAGACACTCATTCCTTGTCCTTTAACCCTACACTACAAAGATGAGAGGTGGAATCTGGTTGATAACAGCACCCAAGAATCTCCTTTCCCCCCAGTTACTGTGTCTAAATGAACACAGAAATGATGTCTTCTGTTTCCTGGAAAATACAGTTATTCTCAGAGCTTCAGACATGCAAATACAGGGGGTTTCAGAAATCTCTTTAAAGAAACACTGTAAGCAACTTTAACAGAAGGATTCTGTGAAATGGGATTGTGGTAAGGTAATTTGTATAGAAAGATTTACATTGCAGCTCACAAATGGCTGAAATACTTCTATGGATTACATAAACTGTGACGTCATTTAAACCTCACTGCAAAGCAGTCACACTCAAGCTGGGCTATTCTATTAAGGTGCTGCGTTCCGTCTGCTGCATGGTACAGAGCAGTCAGGCGGCAGGAAAGCCGACTAAAGTCAGTACAACACGCAGCAGCTTAATGAGAACCTCTCATTTTCAAAGCAAGATCACAATGTGGCAGAATACACTGCTTGCAATGCTTTCACTTGTATCACATGGTACAGTGGTGTAGTAGCCACAGAAGAAAGCATCACATTTGGAGAGGCTACAATAACATGTGAAATCTGACTGGAGAAAGCAGCTTAACATTATTTTGTGCCACCATTATGCAGATAATGGCCACCACTTCTTCAGTTGGCTCCCAGCAGGCCGGAGGTTTCTGGCTTCCCCACCAGGATCTCGAGGGATAGAAACACATTTTTCACCTCGGCTGTCAACCTCTTGAACTCCCACCAGGCTGGTTGTTATCGATAAACTAATGATATACTGCCCCTTTTTTATACTGTATGTGTGTCCAATTGACAAATTGTCTACAGAGTCACTTCTTTTTAATGTATCTCGCTTATACTGCTGTATATTATATTGTATATCGTGTATTGTGTGTACTATCTCCAACTTGAGCCCTGTTTTTTGTGCTAAATCCAATCCTGGTCATGACCCAGTCAAGCTTGGTTAATGAAAAGGATTCTGATGATTCTGATAATTATTCAAAATGGCTGCCCACTGAAGGCAGTAGCAGTTCCAATCTCAAATCCCACTACAGAATGCATGGAGTTCTATATACTTCATATATTTCTGCGCGTTTTCTTGAATATTCTGGCTTCTGCTGACATCGAAAGAAACAAGGAAATTGGCTTTCCCAAAAATTGTCTATGTCCCATGGTGGGGACATTAGATTGCGAGTCCCTCTAAAACACAGGAAGTGATGTTATGTGAACAGCTTAATCTACTCTGAAAAGGACCCCTAAAAATGTATCAAGTCTATACAAACATGTAAAATAGATGAAGTGAATAAGGCTTTGTTCAAATAACGATTCAATGTTAACATTACCCTAAAGAGTATCATGTCTACCAGTGATTTCTGATACGTCTATCACTCTAGGCCAGGGATGTCAAAAACCCCAGCCTTTAAGGGCCGAGGTCCTCACATATTGTTGGCACAGCGCAAATTAATTGATGGCACTGAATAAGGAAAGGTGTGGTTCATCAAATAGAACACATTTCTCTGCCTATACTAAACACTAGCATGGATATGGCCCCGAGGACTGGAATTCGACATGTGCTCTAGGTAAAATGCTTAAAAGCGAGTATAGATATTATAATACAGTGCATTTCCCAGCCCTGTCCTCAAGGGCCACCAAAAGTGCATGTTTTGTGGAAATCCAGAAGTAGTTGATCAGCACTGCTGAGACATTAATTACCTCGCCTGTGAATATGTGCATGTGTTTCCTGTAAAGCATGCACTTTTTGACTGGGAAAGGTGGTGGGGGGATGGGGAGGGGAAACAAAAGTACCTTTATAAAAACAAAAAAACCTTAACAATCCGCACGCTTAGTTAGCAGAGGCTGTGATGTGCTGTCATACTATTACTTTGGAAGATTTTCTTAAAGTGGAATATAACCCTGCATTTCAACTTTGCTCTAAAACATTATTTACAGTATATTCTATGCAACCAGCATTTTTTTTTTTACTAGACCAGCATTGGAAGGGTTACACAGAGCTTTAAAGTTCCTGGAGATTTCTGCAGACGCATCCAAAGCTGACATAGATACATTTTGTTTACATAAATGTATCTAAGTGTTGAATGTGACTCACTCTGACTGAGAAGGAGTTGGAGGACAGCCAGTTAAATGTATTTCTCAATAGATACATTTAACTAAATAGAATGTAACAATCTGAACTTCTGCATATCTCTCCACGGAACTTTAAACCTCTGTGTTTAACCCTTCCAATGCTGGTCTAGTAAAAAAAAAAATGCTGGTTGCATATAATATGCTGTAAATAATGTTTTAGAGCAAAGTTGAAATGCAGGGTTATATTCCGCTTTAACCACTTGCCGACCAGGGGATTTTACACTGATCGGTGCTGCGTGGGCTCTACAGCCCGCAGCACCAATCAGGAGTGCAGCAGGGCGATCAGACTACCCCCCTTTTTTCCCCACTAGGGGGATGTCCTGCTGGGGGGGTCTGATCGCCGCCGGCTGCAGTTGCTTAGCGGGGGGGCTCTTCAAAGCCCCCCTCCGCAGCGCTTTCCGCCCTCTCCCTCCCTCTCTCTTCCCCTGTGTGCTGCGCAGGACGGATTTCCGTCCTGCGCATTGAAGGATAGGCTTCAGCCTATCATATGCCGGGGATCGCCGATCTGCCTTACGGCGCTGCTGCGCAGCAGCGCCGTATGATGTAAACAGCGGGGATTTCTTCCCCGCCTGTTTACATTTTGCTGGCGAGCCGCCATCGGCGGCTCTCCGGCTGTTCACGGAGACACCCTCCGTGAACTGACATGGAAAGGCCGCTCGATCGAGCGGCCATTTCCATGGTAACCCGCAGACGACCAGTTTACGCCTATCGGCGTTAGCTGGTCGTCAAGAGGTTAATGCAGATGGTCAAAGTATGACTCCTTGTGGCGTACGAGAGATATCGGCGCGGGAGACTTGGGCGCAGGATCCACCCGGTATATAGCTGATCCTGCTGCCGCACAAGTTGCCGGCCGTGCTAAATACTATTCCCCCTCCAGGCCGCCATGAATGGTGGGGAATGAAATAATTCGGCTTCCAGTAATTACTGGAAGCCGAATTATTGTGTTTTAAAAGTAACTTCAGCTCCGTCTCCTGACGGTGCCGTGGTTACTCCCTGCGCGCTGCTATAGCCGTAATTCCTGATACGGCCTATGGTGGCGCCGGTTCCCCCCAATTTCCAGCGCTGGATTAAGCGTGTTCGCCCTTGTGTGGACCTTATTTGTGCTTTCCCCTCAGAGAAGGTAATATTGGCAAAGCAGCACTGAGTGAAAATCTGGAGGTGAGGAAAAAGCATGTGAGAACGTGCCCCAGCAGCATTCAGCATTCAGACAAGCAAAAATTGGAGCTTTATTAATATTGGCAAACATGCACTATTCTGTAAGTATAGACAAAAGTAGCCTAAAAACAATGGTACCTTTTAAAGAAAACTGCATGAAATTAATTGAACAAAAAATCTGCATTTTAAAATATCTAGCAGGGGTACAGCAAAGAAACACATTGACGCTCCATTAAAAAGAAAAAAAGCTCTGACTGTAACCGAAAAAAAAAATCAATATTAACACACTGAGCATAAAGGAACTCTTTGGTTAGGCTCATCTGAAGTCTAACCTTTGATAGCATAGAGAATCCAGCAAGGCATTTTTTCTCTTTTAATCTTTAGGATTACCTTTGTGCATTTTAGAATACACCTGACTGCTTGCTTTCACACACGTGGCCTGCTAACATTAAAGTGACCCGATACTAGGAAAGGCCACAAATGTCTCACCAGGCAGTGACATGATTCAGCCTTTGAGGACATCTATTTAAAAAGATCAACAAAGAGGCTCTAATGTATAATTAATAGCATGTCACCATCGCACTTCATGCTATAGAAAATACAAATTTTGCTGTCTTTAGTGCACAGCAGGTATGACATTTAGTGCAATCTGCAGCGTTTCTACACACCAGTGTGTGATAGTGGAAAGCATGTGGCTATAGCACAATACTCTGCATTCATACAGTTTCACAGCAAAACTGGGCAAGTTCTGAAAACACTGATGTCACGCTGCCAGGCAGTCACACAAACTTACAGATTCTTCCAACAGGTGCGCGGTATGATTCACAGGGTTATGCTCTAAAGTGGCAATAAATTAAGAGTTCAAAACAGGAGACACCCTGGTATATTCTATATCAAACATTCAAAGCCAACAGAGCTCCATGACTAATGCTACATTTTTTCTTTTACCCTTTACTTTGCAGAAAAATTGAAAACTAAAGCGGTGTAAGATTTTCCATTTTGTCAGGTGGGCAGCATCTCTGTTCAGCCGCTAAGAAACATCTAATTGTTCAGCCAGTGAGAACCATCTAATGAAATCTCTCACACAGCACTCTGCACGCAATCTGGAAAAGTGAAGCACAGAACAAACTTTCCAGGCTATTTACATCAGCTAAATTGGCAGCGTTCATTAAAGATAACCGATATGGCTTACATAAATCATTTTTTAAATGCTGGACATTATGTACTGGTAATTCCTCTCTGGTGTCCGTTTATATAGTTACGGTTTTGGATGTGTGCCTGTCTTTAGGGGCACAAAGAGATGATGCTCATATTCGGGAGTGATGCATCATGGGAAACCGCAGTTGCTCACTTACAGCTGAATTATCGCAAATACTGTATTTTTTCGCCGTATGACGCACTTTTTCTCCCCAAAATGTTGGGGGGAAAGTGGGTGTGTTATGCGGCGAAGGTATGGATTTCAGGATACAGGCACGGGGGGCACAGCACAGGAACAGCACAGGGGGACACAGGAACAACCAATCACTACACTGACCACGTAGGGAAACATAGGCAGGCAACATGGGAACAGCCAATCACTGCACTGTCCCCTTATGTGGTCAGTGTAGTATGTAGTGTAACTGGGGGGGGGGGGATCCTTAAAGAGACTCTGAAGCGAGAATAAATCTCGCTTCAGAGCTCATAGTTAGCAGGGGCATGTGTGCCCCTGCTAAAACGCCGCTATCCCGCGGCTAAACGGGGGTCCCTTCACCCCCAAACCCACCCCCGCAAAACTTGGTTGTAAACTTGGTCGTGAATTTTTTCTTCCTGGAGGCAGGGCTAACGGCTGCAGCCCTGCCTCTATTCGCGTCTATCAGACGCGCATCGCCGCCTCTCCCCGCCCCTCTCAGTGAAGGAAGACTGAGAGGGGCGGGGGAGAGGCGGAGGTACGCGTCTGATAGACGCGCATGAGGCAGGGCTGCGGCCGTTAGCCCTGCCCCAATGCGGAAGCGCTCCCCGGCTGCACGGAGGGGATTTGGGGGTGAAGTGACCCCTGTTAAGCCACGGGATAGCGGCGTTTTAGCAGGGGCACACATGCCCCTGCTATCTATGAGGTCTGAAGCGAGATTTATTCTTGCTTCAGACTCTCTTTAAGACGCCCCTGCATCATAGACTCATCTAGGTTTAGTTTTTTCTTTTTTTCCTCATTTTTGCCCTGTAAATCTGGGTGCGTCTATGCAGGAGCATCTTATATGGCGAAAAATACGGTACCTTCTGTTATAAGAATGCTTAATTACATTCAGCGTTGGTTTTATTTTTTGCTCATTTAGCCCCTTACATTTTCCTAGTGGTTCTGGGTCACCGCGAGTTGTCTGGGTATTCTGTGAAAAGGAAGTGGTACTAATCTATTCAGGTTGGTTAGCATGGTGCCCCTTGTTATGGGTAACAAGGCCCAACAGGTCTTTGTAGCACCCTCACCACGGCTTATAAGCATGCTCAAAAAAATCACTGCGTTGGTGGTATTTGTTATGAGATCAGAAGAGCACTTGTTTATGTACTAACAGCAGATCAAATCTGTGGCAAAAATCCCCACAGTAAAGTTGGGTTCAATGTATGCTGCATGGATATGGTATTTATGCTGCACCTCTCTGTAGTCATCGCCACGTTTGCTGCCACTCCAGAGCAGAGATTTGTCATTCATGAAGTGAATGCCAACACAATCTGGTTCTGCAAAAATCAAGCAGGTTGGATTTGTATGCAGAAGAGGCCCATAAAGCATGGCGCTTTCTGCAAGTCTGTTCCCTACTACGGTCAAAAAAAATCAGGGAAGTGGACATATTGTGAGATAAAAAGAAATTATGACAAATAAATTAACAAGCCATTTGTTGCATCCTAGAGCCAATTTGTTAACTGAAAATACCCATATGCTTATGCCCTTTTTCACTGGCATAAAAGCCTGGGCAGAAATGCCAGACAGCCTGGTTAGCACAGGATCACACAGGGTTAAATTAAGCTAGATAGGACATATACATTTTTTTTATTTAAAATATGCATGCAGACATACATTCACTTGTCCCAGAGTAAACGCACTGTAAATTTTTTACTTCCTGTCAATGTCTGACACCTGAACATTTATGGAGAAGGCCTTAATGTTCCATACACTTTGGCTATCCAATCTACTAAAATACTAATATATTACTTCCTTACTGGTTCCATACAGACTAGGTGAGGTGAATGAGTTGATTGCACTATACATTCACAGGCATGCCAGTTAAAAGCTGCTAATTGGAGCATTACATCCCCAACTGGATGGCTTTTGAAGTTGTGAACTATGTGGAGCACTGAGGTAAACTACTTCACCAAAGCAACTGGGCAAAACAACAAACACTGCTAGCAACTCTGTCAAAACAAAAACGGGAAAATGTAATTACAACCAAACAAAATAAATCCCCCTTTTTCCATCTCAAATTGTGGGCACAGTAGTAATCACACTACCTGTCTAAATATTTGTGTGAGGACATGCTGAAATAGTCTGCTGTAAAGAAAAATAAAAGTATTTAGCTTCACTGTGTGTGTAAACCACAGCAGCAACAAGACAAGGGCTGGACATCTGCCAGAGCTGCTGAAACGTGCCATGTGGAACACTACTGTGTGTGACTAGGACCCGGGGGAAGGAAAGCAAGCCAGCACTGCCATATTTATGGCAAAATCTATAGGAAACAGGTCCAGCCTGTTTATGGTCTTCTCCCATCATATATTTTAGGAAGACATTCCATGTTTTAATCCCAAGTAAAGCCCTTCTGTGGTTTGTACTCTCTCAGCCTCAGATAAAGATCATCTTTCTTATTTGTCTGTCAGCTAACTTCTGTGTTCAGGAAACCTTCAGCAATAGGTTTTCATTAAAACAGATATCACAGCCAGTTTTCTTTTCTGGTGAGAAGCACAAGAACCATCTCTGCTGATTCTTACTACCATCTGTGTCTCTATTCAAAAGACTTATGGTGGCCATACACGGTACAATAAAAACGTTCGATTTTCCCGTTTATTCGATCTAAATGATCGAATTGAATGAAAGTTAAAAAAAATATTTTTTTTTTCGATCAAGAAATTCGAACGATTATCTAGTTTTTTCTGGAAAAATGATCGGACATGCTGGAAAAATCTTTATATTCGATCTAATGGAATAGTCGAACTAAATTATCTAATTGAAAAATTGTACCATGTATGGCCACCTGTACCCTCATCTCCTACCCCAGTGATGCACAGAATTCTGTAGTGAGAACAGATGTTGTATTCGCACTCAACTTACAAGAGATTTAGCTGCATTTCCACTACATCTGAATATATGCAATTTCTATGCATTTGCATGTCAGTGGAAGTCTATGGAATATTATGTACAGCACTGGAATATTATCAACTTATATAAACTAACTTACAAGAATCAGAATTGGTCATACATTGTATATTTCAAGGGAATCTGGAGTGAAAATAAACTTGTGATAATGATTTGTATGTGTAGAACTGCTAAGAAATAAAACATTATCAGCACAGATATGAGTCTCATATTGTTTCCAGTACAGAAAGAGTAAAAAAAACTTTTAAAGCACTTATCTAAACTGTCTCTCATTGTTTCTTCTTTGCTTATGGTTTTTCTGCAGAGAAAAGTTCAAAGGGTCAGTAGCCTACTCTGTGAAATCATTTAAAATGCTGAGTGTATTGTGGAAACTGCAATTATTAGAGAATGATGCCATGTTATAAAAAAAAAAAAAAAGCTACATACCTGAAAATAAAAACATGACACCATTTTCTTTGCTACTAATGTTCTATGTAATGTATTACACAACCAGTTCATTATATTGTGAGGTTTTGTTTTTTCCGTGTCACTTTAAACAGAAGCATTTGCTGGGATCTGAGGACTGAGTTTAATATATCTACTGTACATATGAATGTATACATTTTTTTTTGCAAATTTTTATAAACAAAGAAAATTATGCATAAATAACTTAAAGGTCTAGTAAACTTTTGCAAAAACTGTAGGCTTTAAGACCTGTAGCAGCCAACCTATGCGCTATGATCAGATGGACAACACCAAAAGATTTCACTTTCTTTTATAAAATGGAAAACAAATGCGTGTCCAGGGCTGTGGAGTCGGTACAAAAATCATCCGATTCGGACTCCTCAGTTTATGAAACCACCAATTCCAGGTGCCCCCAATTTCTCCGACTTCACAGCCCTGTGTGTGTCCCCAAGTCTCTCTGCTTGTATCCCTAAAATGTCCATGTGTCCCAAGTGCATTTACCTATACATCCCCAACAATGTCCATGTGTACCCCTATATTGGGGACAGTCAATGAGATGCAAATCATTTTGAGTTGATGCAAATTTTGTATGCAAATGTATGCAGCTTGGACATGTACCAATTAATCAAATCCTGCTGAGGTAAAATGAGACTGGTCTATTTTCAAGCTGCATACATTTTCATACAAAATTTGCATAACCCTACATCAACTAAAACTAATTCAAAAATTATTTGCATCTCATTGACCATCCCTACCTTATAGCCCTTATTTGTATCCTTCACATTAGCTATAGGTCCCCAAAGTGTCGCTACTTGTATAACTAACAATGTGTGTGGGTCCCCAGTGCCTCAACCGGTACCTATAATGCTAATAACATCAATGCATCCCCAAGACTTGCTTCTTCTGTCCCAATCAAATATCTCAAACGCCCCACTAAGCAGTTTCAAAGCTATAGAACATATTTCAGATTTCTATGGGACAATGTACAACAAAATATAAACAGATATATGAAGTCAGAAAGTGTAGAGTCACAAAAAGCAAAGTGTCTTCATGCATAGTGGTACAATACGCAGTGGACACTGGGTTTTCAGGGCTCATGAACAGTTTACTTTTGAAATCTTTGACAAGAAGTGGAAAATCGGTTAAAGTTCAGTTTTCCCCTCAGAAATCTATTTTAAACGAGACACTGTTGAAGATGTAGCTGGGTGATGAAAAAGCGGGTGTGGCGAATCCTGGGCCAAGTGCATTGCAGATTTGTTGGGACCCCTGCAATGTGACTCCATTTTTGTAGTACTTATCCGTAAAACTGGTCTGGGACCACCAGTAACTGCTGCCAGTCTGAGAGTCTGCTTTATGATAGCAAGCTGATCAGGAAAATCAACCAAGTTAAACACCAGCAAAAAAAAAAGGGTGTGTTAACAACACTGCAACTTATGTGTTGGTCATTTTCTCCACAAGTAATGCAGTAGGTTTTTTAATTTGTATGAATAAGCCAGTGCACATAATGCACCCCATTATAAAATGCAGCAGCATGAGAAGGTGGATAAACTGAGATCTAAAGGAAATATGGTCCCGCATTTGATGTTCTCAGTTACTGTTGTTTCACCCACAGTCACTAAAGGCCCATACACACGGCGTACAAATGTCTGTACAGACACGTGTTGAGCGATGGTTTGTGGGGCGGTTTGTTCGTGTGGACACGGCAAGCAACAAAGACTGTTAGCAGACTGTCTGCAGACACAGCCATGTTTGAGCGATTCACCTGATGAATTTCTTGTGACTTTTGTCTCACAAACTGTCGCTTAGTCTGTTGGTGTCCTGTTGTGTACGAAACTCTTCTACAGAGTCGCTACCATAATGCTACTACTAAACGTAGTCTATGGCAGACAGCTTCCATTGTGTCTTCACTCTTTCTGTTGTCACGTGTGTACAATGGTCACAAACTCGAATTGTCGCTGCCATAAATATGCTGTTGTCTCGTCTGTTTTTTGCTGCCTCACAACTACAGACAAATGTATGTCGTGTGTATGGGATCCTAACCCTGTCCTCAAGTACCACCAACAATGCATGTTTTGCAGAAAACCACAAACATTCACAGGTAAGGTATCAGTGTCTCAGCAGAGCCGATACACTGTTGGTGGGCCTTGAGGACAGGGTTGGGAAGCCCCGACTTATGCTGGGTTTACAGGGCTTGATTATGCTGCTCGATTCTCCCGCCCGATCAATTACCCGCTCGATTCCGCAGGCGATTCTCTTATCTTCTGCTAGTTTTTCTTATTGTTTTCCATTGTCCTCAATGCGGAATCGAGCGTGGAAACGATCGGGCGGGAGATTGGATATGACGGAAATCTATCGAGTTAACTAAATGGTTCAGAATCGAGCCGTGTATTCCAAGCATTAGAGTATCTGTGTTTACATGGTGCTCCTCCCTCTTCACACTGCAATACAACAAGTAGAACGAAATTCAGGAGTTGCTTGTCAATAGACAACAGCCACATCATCATTTGTTTGCAAAAGAGGAAATGCTGCACATTGTTAGCACTGTGCCATATTTAATATTGTCTCTGCTTTAAAGGGGAAGGTGAAACAGACAGTCCCATACTTACAAACTACTCGAGTTACAACATTGCAGAGATACAAACAAGGTTGCTTCTACATACAAAATATACATTACATTTATTTCATATTTTTGTTGTTAAATGTTACAGTTTTATATAAACTGTTAAAAGGACTTTAAAAACACATTGAAAACAACCAAAAAAACAGTTTATACCAGTGATGGCTAACCTTGGCACGCCAGCTGTGACAAAACTACAAATCCCATCATGCCCCTGCCTCCCCGAGTTATGGTTAGAGCTGTATTGCAATGCCTCATGGGATTTGTAGTTCCACCACAGCTGGAGTGTCAAGGTTAGCCATCACCGATTTATACTATATGTCTAAATCCGGAGCGGTCTAAAGTAAATCATTTATCCACGTTACCCCATGTTTACTACAGGGCTCAATTTACAAACAATCTCCCTGAAACAGAACCTATTTGTAAGTAGCAGCACGGTGGCATAATGGTTAGCGCTCTCGCCTTGCATCGCTGGGTCCCCGGTTCGAATCCCAGCCAGGTCAACATCTGCAAGGAGTTTGTATGTTCTCCCCGTGTCTGTGTGGGTTTCCTCTGGGCACTCCAGTTTCCTCACACATCCCAAAAACATAAAGATAAGTGAATTGGCTCCCCCCCCCCCCAAAAAAAAATGGCCCTAGACTAAAATATACATGCACTACACAATACATACATAGACATATGACTATGGTACGGACTAGATTGTGAGCTCCTTTGAGGGACAGTTAGTGACAAGTCTATATATATATATATATATATATATATATATATATATATATATATATATATATATATATATATATATATATATACTCTGTCCAGCGCTGTGGAAGATGTCGGCGCAATATAAATACTAAATAATAATAATAAAGTAAGGGACCGCCCGTATTTCAATATAGCTTGAAGTAAGCAAACATAACACAGTAACATCTGCACAGTTATATAACAAGGCACATACTAACAAATCTGGCACTGTTTAGCCCGTGGTGAACTTGACAAGAATACGTTCCCATTCCGCAGTAACAATCTAACTTGAGAGGTTGTGCAATACAATTCACAGAAGAATGCAGATGATCAGTTACAGAACTTACAGAAAATGCTCCACTTATCAGCTCTGAAAGACCAGCAGCAGGGGTGATAGACCTGGACATAGCAAGCCAAGGAATTTGCTCCACACAACAGCCTTTGCAGTGATGAGTAGCTGTCACATAGCCAGTCCACATTTTAGAGCTTAAGAAAACAGTGCACATGGAGATGGTTGTTTTAACTGTGCTGGATGCATGACTCGGCAGACAAAAGTGCATGGGTCACATCTTCTGCTTCATGCTGGCTCCAAATTAATGTAGCAAAAACAAATTTGAACTCCCAGTATTGCCAAGAAACATCATGCAGCTCATATCTACACGTAGGATATAAGCACAGAAAGCATGTCTTCTCGTAGTATGTGCAGAAACTTCATGTAAAAGGCGACAGACTGGACTGTGGGTCCCCTGCCTATTGCAGCCTAGTGGGCAATTAAATAAAACTCTTATATGCTCTAAAGCCCAACGTAAAGGTTATGGTCTCTCAACTACTTCTAGGTCTTTGCCCACAGAATCTTAATTTCCCATAGTGCCAGCATAGAGTGAAAGGACCCCCCTCCCCTTCAGGCTCTAGAAGAGTGAAAATAGGCCTTATGGCACAAGCTTGCAATGTCGCATGTGATTTATCAAGGAGGAGCGTTACCAGTAGTAGTATCTGCAACTGGCTGCACTCAATGCAGAACAAGCAGGAACTGAATCTCTCCCAGGTGCTGCTTTCAGGGTCCACTGAATACAAACATAGCCTGTTCATGATGTATGTGTGTACCTTGAACAGTGGAAAGGAGAAAAAGAATAGGACAGGCCAGAAATGTCCACAAACACCACTAAAATACTGCTAAGCAAGGTTTAGTGAATCCTGAAAGCAGCGATTTAAGCGAGAGTCTCCATTTCCGGTATAGGCTGTAATAAGGACAGCACGGAATGCTGGGTGTTCAAGCATTCCTCAAGCACCTCTAAACACTCTCCTTTAATTTATTCATTCACTTGAGTATCATTACACGGAAAGTAATCTTCTGAGAATATTTATCAGTCAGCTCATCAAACGTAAGCACAGTCAGATTGGGCAAGACAGTGTGACACCCATAGTGCATTGCACCTTTGTGCCTGAGCTTTTCAGTGTTTGACAGTTCAGGAAAGCACTGCACCTACTGACAGATCAGGAAAGCACTGTGACTACTGAAAGATATTGAAAGCACTGTGACTGCTGAAAGATCTGGAAAGCACTGTGACTACTGAAAGATCTGGAAAGCACTGAGACTACTGACAGACCAGGAAAGCACTGTGACTAATGAAAGTTCAGGAAAGCACTGCGACTACTTAAATAACAGGAACACACTGTCAGTGCTGACAGAGAGGGTAGTTGTACCATGAATGCTTTGCACCCACACTTACCTATAAACTTTTTTTTTAATTGGCCGGGAGTTAAAGGAGGAGCACCCATTAGCTTTATAGTTACATAACTTGGGGAAAGATTTGCGGCCATCAAGTTCTACCCACCCCCCAAACCCGAACTCTGGTATAAGAATTTTGATACAGAAAAGAGACGTAGTAGCCTCACATTCTCACCCATGGTACTGGAAGATATAGTAACTGGTGACGTGTTACAGAAAGACCACAAAGTATGCAATGTCCTGTGGGGTTTAGGCTGTACTAAGAGCAGCAGGAAGTACAATAAGTCCACCTTTTGATATATAAACAGGAGCTCAAAGTGGCAGAAGGGTAACGCCTCCAAAATACCGCACATCCAAAGTGAAGAACTTGGCCTCAGCTCAACTGCATCATCAAATAGTATTTGTTTATTGTAAGGTGTATAGCAGCTTCATCACTTTTATTACAGCACAAGCAGAGCACAGGTGCTGTGATAAGAGTGATGTAACGGCTATATGCGTTACAATAAACAAAAATCTGATGGTTCAGTTCAGCCCGTGGCCATAATTTTCTCTTTGGATATTACAGAAAGGTGAAGACTTAATGCATTACAGGAAGATAGTGAATTATTTATATTACTGTCATTATAACAACCTAAAATGGTTCTTTACACTACTGTCCTGTAATCACCAGCAAATCAAACAGAGAGATTAAGCAACCCACTAACATAGCCAAACCGTATTATTAATATTATTGATTTATATAGCGTCAGCATCTTCCGTGGCGCTGTACAGCAGCGTACAGGGTATAACAATACAACAGTTGATACGAGACAAGAGGATATAACAGCTAATGCAGTGAGTAACAGCTAATGCAGTCAGTATTTATATAGCGCCGACATCTTCCGTAGCACTGTACAGAGTATATTTGTTTTGTCACTGCAACCCTAACCAAACAGGATTATACATTTTTTTTTTATTAAATATAGGTTTCATTTAATAAAAACACTTCAGCAAATTAAAATAGATGGAAGTCAGCAGATTTCAAACCTAAAATGTATTGGGTATTGGTAAAGGCTGTACATTGTATCTGTGGAGCATGGGCAGGGATGGCTGCATAGCATGCGTATCAGCTTATTTGTACGGAGTGAAAACAATACTCAGCGTAGGAATCCCCCTCCTATTGTCTCAGCAGTCCTTCTGCAAGGACACTCATAACACAGACAGGCAGCCACTAGAGGGAGAAATCACAAGCCAAGGTTTTCAATTCCACAGGAAAATGCAGCAAAGCTGCAACACCTAGGGCTCATTCACACACAGTATAGTTGTATTTTTAGGACTACCTCCTTACCGCCTGTAACCTGCTGCCATTAACATTTTTTGGGGGTCATAGCTTCAGCATCCAAACAGAAGGAACAGTGTATATCAAGCATTCAAAGTCCACTGCAACAGCTGAGTTTACTCATCACGCAAGATGCTGTATGGCTTTCATCTGCACAGACTGCCTGTGTGTACACCCAGAATGTGTTCCCTGTACCTGCTGGTACATGGCAGTGCCAGTATTTTTATTTTATTTCTTTTACTGTTCATTTTATAAATATGTGAGTTGCTATATGGTGCAATGCTGAACCCATTCATTAATGCAATGCAACACATAAAATGTGTGCAGCTGTGCCATCAGACAGCTGTACAGTGCAGCAATGGGAATGGCTTTCTATGCAAATTGTGATGTCCTTAAAGGACCTCTGTCGCAAAAATCTTCTAAAAGTTTAAAAAAAACATGTAAACATATACAAATAAAAAATGTTTCTTCCAGGCTAAAATGAGCCATAAATTACTTTTTCTCCTATGCTGCTGTCACTTACAGTAAGTAGTAGAAATTTGACAATCCAGACGAATTTTGGACTAGACCATCTTCTCATGGGGGGGGGGGGGTTCTCAGGGTTTTCTTTACTTTTAAAAGCAGTTAGTGAATGGCAGTTGCTCCATCTAACTGCCAAAAAAAAGTGTGCAGCGAGCAGGGAGGCTGGCCAGCATCTTTGTCTAAATCTTTTTCAGGAAATGTCTTTATAAAGAATAAAGGCCATGCTGAGAATCCCCCATGAAGAGATGGACTAACCCAAAACCTGTCTGTAATGTCAGATTTCTACTACCTACTGTAAATGACAGCAATATAGGAGAAAAGTAATGTATGGCTCTTTTTACTCTGGAACAAATGTACTTCTTATTTGTATGTGTTTTAAATTTTAAGATTTTCACAACAGTTCCTCTTTAAAAAGATTGTGCATTCTCTGTGTGGCCATGTCTTATCTGTATTTGTGTTATTGCTTAATGTTTCCTGTGTAGTGTAATTATAGCAGTATTTAAAGTACACCTGAACCAAATAAACATTGAATATTACTTACTTGGGGCTTTTAGCCATTGACCCTGAACAAGCATGCAGCAGATCAGGTGTTTCGGACATCGTTGTCAGATCTGAAAAGATTAGCTGCATGCTTGTTTCACGTGTGATTTAGACTCTACTGCAGTCAAACAGACCAGCAGGACTGCCAGGCAATTGGTTTTATTTAAACTAAGTATGGTAGCCTCCATATACTTTTCGCTTCAGGTTCCCTTAAAAATGGCATTTTATGTCAGCCCCTGGAACAGGCACTATATACACCTAACATTTACCCTCTATTGATTCAATATCAATGAAACTGATCCTCCAGTGACACAGTGCATACAAACGAGAGCAGCATTATGTGAGGGAAGGGTGATGTGGTAATATCAGACTCAACACATTCTGTTCAGCTCTATAACTAAGGCAAACACTCAATGCCAAGCCGCTGCAGCTAAAGCGAACAAAATTCTGGGACGCATTAAAAGGGAAATAAAAACTCGAGATGCTAGCATAATATTGCCCCTGTTTAACTCTCTAGTAAGGCCACATCTGGAATATGGAATTCAGTTCTGGACACCACATTACAAAAAAGATATTGCAGTTTTAGAGCAGGTGCAGAGACGAGCTACAAAATTGATACGTGGGATGGAAGGTCTCGCTTACCAAGAAAGGTTAGATAAACTGGGTTTATTTAGTCTAGAGAAAAGACGCCTTAGAGGAGATCTAATCTGGCAGATTCTGAGGAAGACGGCCGTGCCGTTGAAACAGGTCAATCAAGTACTAAACAGTTGTGAGGGGCGCCCCGCTTTGACTGTAGTACGGCTTATCCTCTTTCTTCCCACTAAGTACCAATAGTCTGAAACGAGCAGAGACGACTGTGGAGGGTGGAACGCAAGGAAATAGCTAGAGCAACTTGAGTGAGACGCATCAGGAAGTGACGTCACGTCTCAAGAGTGGAGGACCGGAAGCCGCAGTTGAAATCGGCGAGAGTGAATAACTCAGGCTCGGAGCGAACCTCCGGAACGGCGTGACCGAGGTAGATCTATGTGGAGGAAATAAATCTGCAAAATCCCGCTGAAGACCTGAAATTTGTAAGTTGCACCCGGACAGTATCACGGGAAGTGGTGAGACCTGTGACATAGACTGGTAAGCAGTGTCATCTTGCATAAACCGGAACTTTTACAGTTGGTAGGCCAGACAGCCATATATTACCATTAATAGGACTGTGCAATACCTACAAGTAATAAAGTAGTTTTAAATATCGGCAAACCAGCGAACAATCAATTTTTGGGAGGAATAAGGGAAACAAATTCCCTGAATAATTCTATTTTCTGAGTACTTGTCATTATTTTTATATTTTTATATATATTTTTTGATTCTCCTATGCGCTACTGATCACTAGCCTAAATCAATTAACCACGTGGTTTGAGAATTTTTTAAGGGGAACCAGCACGCTTTGTGTGTGAATGTACATGTGCATGTGTGTGATTTTAGAGATTGTCTAATGACACATAGGTCTAAATAAAAACCTTTTATTATAACATATTGACGTCCAGCGCAATTACTAGGTTATGCCTAATGATGTTGATCCAGGGATTTTATCTGATTGCCATCTGGAGTAGGGAAGGAATTTTTCCTTTTTGGGGCTAATTGCACCATGCCTTGTGGGAGTTTTTTCGCCTTCCTCTGGATCAACAGGGATTTGTGAGGGAGCAGGCTGGAGTTGTACTTTGTACTGGTTGAACTCGATGGACGTATGTCTTTTTTCAACCAAAAAAACTATGTAACTATGTAACTATGTAACTCTTATGCTGGGAATCGGAGTCGGAAAAAAATGCTCCGACTCCTCATGAATTTAAACTGTAATTAAAATAAAAAATATGATAAAATGTTCTATTTCTCAGATAATAGTCATCATAAATAATTTATACATACAGTAATAGCTGTGCTTAGTCCACAAAAATGAAATAAACCAATCAAAATTAGTTACTTGTGCTGCTTCAATAAAGCAGTCCCCGTATTTTTTAAGTCAGATATACACATCTGATTGTGACTGTATATATGATGTGTACACAGGAATCTCTTATATATATACTAAATAACATCTATGTTGTAAGAATAAAGCCTGAAGTGTAGCCGAGAGATGGTTAATAATTCTGCGTTGATGCTGATTTATGCAAATGTATGCACTCTCTTTGCTCATGAAATCAAATAATTTGATATGTTGTTAAAATTTGTTTGGTGACTACGAATTCAAGGGTACCTGAGATGGATGAAAAGAAAAGTTGTATGCATACCTGGGGCTTCCTCCAGCCCCCTTCAGGCCAATCAGTCCCTCGCTGTCCTCCTCCACCACCTGGATCTTCTGCTATGAGTCCTGGTAATTCAGCCAGTCAGCGCAGTCCGGCCACGTGCCGCTCCTACAGCCAGGAGCATTCTGCACCTGAGCAATAGTGCTGCGCAGGTGTAGTACGCTCCTGGCGGCGGAGTGTGTGCATGCGCACTAAGCCTGACCGGCTCAAGTACCTGGACCCATAGCAGAAGATCCAGGTGGCAGAGGAGGACAGCGAGGGACTGATTAGCCTGAAGGGGGTTGGAGGAAGTCCCAGGTATGTATAAAATTTTTATTTCATCTGTCACAGGTTTACTTTGTTACATAGTAGTACTATACTCTACATATGCACTTTCCACAGAGCTGCAGGGAATCCACTGAGAATGTTGTGCATATTGAACACAGAGGTGTTGTCTATCACCCATGAACCTGGTTCAGATTGTGCATGAAGAATGTGTAATACAGGAAGAACGCCTCATTCTCCTAGAGTACCTGCACATTACTCTTACATGTACCCACAGTTACATTGCCTAGGGCCTGATAGATGTTCTTTGTTCCGGCCTGTACTTTTTTAAAGTACTCTTGAGCACGGTGGCTTAGTGGTTAGCTCTCTTGCCCTGCAGCGTTGGGTCCCCGGTTTGAATACCAGCCAGGTCAACATCTGCAAGGAGTTTGTATGTTCTCCTAGTGTCTGCATAAGTTTCCTCCGGGCACTCTAGTTTCCTCCCACATCCCCAAAAAAACTTAGATAAGTTAATTGGCTTCCCCCTAAATTGTCCCTAGAATATAATACATGCACTACACGGTACATACATAGACATATGACTATGGTAGGGGCTAGATTGTGAGCACCCCTGAGGGACAGTTAGTGACAAGACAATATACTCTGTACAGCGCTGCGTAATATGTCAGTGCTATATAAATACTTAAAATTGATAAATACTCTTACCAAGGACTAGTTTTAGTCTATGACTAAAGGGAATAAATATGGCAGTCTCCATATCCTTCTCACTTCAGTTGTCTTTTAAAATTCCTAAGCGTTGGCAGTTAAGAGACAAATTTCATGTTACATACTTTCAATCAACAAGATTGTAATATGCAAATTAGAGGAGTCTGGGGAATCCTAAACTTAGGAGTCGGAGTCGGTGGAATTTTGTACCGACTCTACAGCCCTATTTACAGTACCAGTCACTTTCAGGGTGACTGCAAATATAGTTCAACACAAGATGATAATTTTGTCCAAAGAAATGGCAATCTTATCAGTTAGCTTGTGAGTGAAGAGGACGTTTGATTATTAAAGGGGCACTATGGCAAAAAATTATAAAATTTAAAATATGTGCAAACATATACAAATAAGAAGTGCATTTTTCCAGAGTAAAATGAGCCATAAATTATTTTTCTCCTATGTTGCTGTCATTTACAGTAGGTGGTAGAAATCTGACAGAAGTGACAGGTTTTAGACTAGTCCATCTCTTCATAGGGGATTTTCAGGGATTTAAAGTGAACGGCAGTTGCTCTGTCTAACTGCCAAAAAAACTGTAGCAAGCAGGGAAGCTGGCCAGCATCATTGTTCCTTTTTAGGGAATATCTTTACAAAGAGTAAAAGCCTCGCTAAGAATCCCCTATGAAGAGATGGGCTTGCCCAAAACCTGTCACTTATGTCAGATTTCTACTACCTACTGTGACAGCAACATAGGAGAAAAGTAAATTATTGCTCATTTTCCACTGGAAAAAAACATACTTCTTATTTGTTTATGTTTGCACATATTTTAAATTTTCCAATTTTTCGCCATAGTGCCCCTTTAATCCTTCCAGTAACTTTAAAACAGCCATTTTTATTAGTTTTTAGACCAAAGATAAAATTTGAGTCTCATATCACTTGAAGGACAACTGTAGAGAGGCTGCCATGTTTTTTTTTTCCTTTTGTGCAATTCCAGTTGCCTGGCTGTCATGCTGATCCTCTGTCTCTAATACTTTTAGCCATAGACCCTGAACAAGAATGCAGCAGATCAGGTGTTTCCGACATTATTGTCGGAACTGACAAAATTAGCTGCATGCTTGTTTCAGGGCTGCCAGGCCACTGGTATTGCTTAAAGGGGAATACATATGGCAGCCTCTATATACCTCTCGCTACAGTTGTCCTTTAAAGGATGATCTAACTCATAAAATGAGACAATTAAAGGGGCCTACAAATGAACCGTAATCTCTAGCCTTTTCATTGTATTTTTGCAATCCATTTTGGAACTGCACAAATTCAAGCCGCTAAACCAGGCATGGGCAAACTTGGCCCTCCAGCTGTTAAGGAATTACAAGTCCCACAATGCATTGCAGGAGTCTGACAGCCACAGTCATGCCTCATAAAGACAAATGCATTGTGGGACTTGTAGTTCCTTAACAGCTGGAGGGCCAAGTTTGCCCATGCCTGCGCTAGACTGTGCTTTTTAAAAGAAAAATGGATTCTACATTTAAAAAGTAAAGTGATAACATGTGCCTGAAGTTCAGTTTTTAGTACTATCAACAGTTATAAACAGTATCAACATTTGGGACACTATCCCTACGTTCTGTAGATCCCCACATTCTGCAAAGTTCTTATATTACCTCCAAGACTGCATTGTGGACTTTAGATTTATGGGTTAAAAAGTAATTTCGTTGTGTTACACAATGACAATAAAGTGAATTGAATTGATGGTGCATGTTTGGTGCACTCCAACCTCAGTTACAAACACAAGGAGCATGTGGCCGGATTACTGCATAGTGTGCAGCGGAAATTTCCTAATACAAGGTTTACATCGTGATAAATTGAAGATTGCATCCATGCTGTGAACAGTAAAATGCAGAAGAAGCTTTCAACACTGTCTAAAAACTGAACACTTTGCACACCAACAGTGCTCTATCAACACATGGGGAAGCTTCTATGGATGTTCCTTTAAGTGTGATTTATTAAAGTTCTACCCCATCCCGACTGGATATGTGCGATTTAAGTCCCCGCATGCTCAGTATATTAAAGCACTTGTGCACTGAGGGGGGAAAAAGCTATGCACAAGCAGTTTTGTTCTACTGAGCATGTGCATGCCTAACCTGCACATGCCTAATCGGGATGTGCTCGTCTACAGCCAGGAGCAAGGCCAGTAAATGAAGAGGGACAATTCACTCGGCCGGTGGGGTATAGGAAGATACGGGAAGTTTCTGGACTATCCACACGCTTCCCTCTACTGAGGTAAGTACGGTATCTAATTTTTATTTTTAGTTATCCAGTAAAGAACCAGCTTTTGTGCGTTTGCAGTCAAATGTGCACACCAAAAGATAGAACGTTTTTCAATAAAATTTGCTGATCTAGATTATTATGATATAGTGTCATTTTAATTTGTCATTAGCATCAAGGGCTTTGTACCCACTACCAAGAAGTACTGAACTCTTCACATCAGAAAGTATGTGAAATAAACACTGTGGGTCACAGAATAAGCTATGCTGTATTAAATAAAACACATAGAAACAATAATACCCAAGGAACTGATACAAATCAAAACAATGTATAAACCTATTTATAGCGTGGTACAAGACCAGTCAAAGTTTGTGTACACATTTCCTTATTTTTACCCATAAAGCATCATCCAAATGAAAAAAAAAAGCTGGTTGTAATTTGTCCATGAAAGGGAATGTATAACAAATCAGCATTTCAGCTTCTCTGTGCTCCACTTGCCCCTTCACCAAGTCATTATTAGCAAGTAGACGAGAAGGAACATTAGCAAAGATGACCAGAACACTCACAGGCTATTGTTTTGGGAAATCTAAGAAGCAGTTGTGTACAGGCCTGTACTGTGCTCTGTGTAGCCCTCTTCTCTCCATTACACTGGAGCAAAATGTGGCCTTTCTGATGCTAATAGCTTGCACGGCACACCAGCAGGTGGCGCCCAAACCATATATAATTTCAATTCTGGTATTCCGGATTTAAAAAAAAAAAAAGTAAATAATTCAAACTCTTTCAAGAGTAGCTACTTCATAGAAATAAAAACTATAAATAAATGAAAACACTAAGCCTTGCTTCACTAGAGACTAGGATTGTTTTCCTTTCACTTAGCACAGATTAGCTTCCAGACTGAACACTAAACTTGGTGCTTACAGCAGGAATCATGCATAGCTGACTACGTGTCAGTCCAGCTAGGCCATGCAGACTGGATGCATTAAACACACAAAACACAAGCAATAGCTTACTGCTGTCTTCAGCAACACAGGTAGGGGGAAAAGTCACATGACATTTGTTTGCTGGACGCTTGACTGAGGATGGATTGGCAACCAACCTCCCCTTCAAAGCTGCAGCATCTGCTCAGCTTTAGGATGTCATAAATGGCAGGATACATGCTTACTTTACTTCTGTCCATTCAACAGTCACATGGTATAGGTTAACCTACCAGCTCTCTGGATTTCTTGGTTCATTTCTACAATGCACTGCAAACACTTTGCCATACCGTAACTTTTAGTATATGAAGTGCTTTAGGAAGGAGGCTGTGTATATAAGGAGATAAGGGATATGCATATAAGGCATAGGTTAATGAAGCGAACTACTGCATGAAATACAATCGGCAGAGATAAAGTTCGTGGAAATCATGAAAAAAATATATATTGATGCAAGACCATTTTAAATGTGGCCCAAAATGATTCATAGTGATCATTTTAGATGACAATTAGGAGTGATCTCTGCATAGACACACTGCTCAGCACTCTGCCAAGCAGTCTGCTCTGTTTGAAAGAGAGCTGAGGACAACGCCAAACAGGAGGTGCTCCAGTGTAGGAACAGCAATAGAACAACACGAGTGTTGGATGATAGGTTTACCACGACAGATCACTAAGGATGGTGTCAGCAACCCGGTACACCTTGGGGTCCTACTGTTTGTCCAGGAAGAACCCAGGTTGTAAAAGCAAAATTATCGTGAGCCCCAGCAAATTGCAATTAGAGCAGTGAGCTAGTGGATTTCATAGTATGTCTTTTGCTACCTGTAAATGCAAGAAAAAAAATGGGTGCTCTGGTCTCAGCAAAACTTCACATTACAACCAGATAATTGGTGACGCAAGTAAGGCTGCTGCAAAAACACAGATTTTTGCAGCAGATTGTAAAGCTTCCTCTTCCTGTGTCAGTTTAAAAATGGCTGGTGCTTAGCTGTCTTATCAGAAGACACATCATGTATGTAAACCTCAAGTAATAAAGGTACACTCATGTCAAGAGGAACCTCACACAGGATTAAAGAAATTCCCTGAATAGACATTTTTACTCAACACATTCATTGCATTTCCTCCTTCCTTCATCTGGTCCTTCATTTGGTCTCTGTGGAGGTAGGCTGCTGTTTGTGGCTAGCTATAGATTCCTTACTAAAATGGCCATGCCAACACACCCTTTCAGCCACTGCTGCCCTCCCTGACTTTCCAGAGTTTTAGGGCCTGTTTCAACTTCATGTGTTTTTGCACATTAGAATGCATGGCTCAGCATGCAGCAAGTTTCTGGATCTGTTTGCATTTTTCTTGCTATTCGTGTAGAACATATATCAATGGAAAAACACGTGGCCTATGTATGGCCTACGGCCTAGGACCCACTTACAGAGTTTTTGCCAGCATTTGCTTTTTGAAAAATGCTTCCTCATTCACTTGAATGAGAAACACGGTAAATTCACCACAGTTTTTTTCAAAAAAGTGCAGCGATTTTGCCCGAAATCCCCATTCAAGTGAATGAGAGAACATTTTTCAAAAATCAAACACTGGCCCCAAAAAAAACAAAAAACGCTGCAAGTTGGTCCCAGGCCGCAGTGTTTTTCACATGCAATATTTTTTTTTTTTTAAATACCCAGAGATGGATATTGTCCTACGTAGAACTGCATTGTAGGTAAAAACCACAATCCTTACAAAGATGCACAAAAATGCATGCGATTTGACAATTTGTAGTAGACATAGGTCCTTCATATAGCTGGAAGGGGTAGCTTCTGCTCCCTGCTTGCTATGAAGCTTCCAGCATTGAAGTGGGATAAAAATAAAATAAATCATCCAATAAGACATTTTTTATTTAGCTTACTTATCCTGCTATTTTGTGTAGACAGATTTAATAGAAATATGATATATAAAAAAAAAAGAAAATAATATTTCTGCTGGTTTCAATTTCTACGGTTTCTCTGTGATGCCAAAAGTGACATCACTTCTGCCATGTGAGAAACACAGTGTAATGGATGTGTTTTACATGTGCAAGGACAAGACACAACATTTGTATCATGCTTAGCAGTAGCAGTGTTAAAAAGCTTTGCCCAAGGTCTCCTCACTAAATAGATGCTGGCTTACTAAACAGTAAGAGCTGAGATTTGAACCCTGGTTTCCTGTGTCAAAAGCATGCCCAGGCACTGTAAAAGCAAAGTAAGCAAGCCACATTAATGTTTGCTATCACTCCTAATATATAGAGGTAAACAATGTTTTGTGATTTCTTTTGACAGATGTGGATTCTCCTTTTTACCATACATTTTTAGTGCAATACTCAGCGCCTAAAAGGTCAAAAGAAGTAAACCTGAACAAAAAAAAAAAAAAAAAAAAAGTCTCCTTTAAAACTGTTCCTTACCAACTGTGCTCAAGCAAAATCCGCATTTGTTTTTGGACTGCGCTTTAAATGGCAATGAATGTGCCTACCTAATCCATCAACTCACACTCCGCTTAACTGTCAGTTCTTCTTGTAAACATCCATGTGTAATCTGAATAAGGCATACTGTAAACATTGTTGAACACTTAATAATGAACTACAAACCTTGGAAAACCCACATTCTGCCTCATTGTTAAAGCCTTTTTTCTATGATAATCTGTGTTTCTTAATTTCAGTTGCTCTCCCTGTCTCACTACCCCTTTAATATATAAATGTAAAAATGTGTGGCAATACATTTACTACAATGTAAACAACAGTAGTAGGGAGCATGGCGGTGCTTTCAGGGAGAGCTCCACCCAGCTCCATCTAATAATAGATATTTAAAGGCTGCATGCTTGCAATATCCTGGTCTCTTACACCCCAGAGAAGCTTAGGCACCTGAAGATTTATATTAAACTAGTGACCTTAGCCCGCTTAATAACGGGCTCTAGGTCTGTCACCGCCGCCACCTGTCAGCACGCGTGTGCGCGCCCCCGCACACGGCCCCCTGGCTGTCCTGCTCCTGCCCCAACAACAGCTGTCCATGCGGGACATGTGCAGTAGCGCAAATGCAGTGACGTACACACACACACGGACGGACAAGGGACGCAGAGACACTTAGGTTTTATTAGGTAGGATTGCCAGCCATCTGGCGGAGATCCAGGCAAAAGGTGCGCCATATGTAGGCAGCACAACTAATTGAGAACCAGGCTTTGACCCTGTGGCTAGGCCTCAATTTGTATGTAGTCTCTCGGAGAAAACCCCCAAAAACAGTGTTGCCTCTGCACACACCAAATATTACCAGGTACTTTTTCAATAAGAAAACAAGATGGAGGAGTGCTCCGTAGTGTGTTATTTATATAATCCATGCATGCAAGGATAAAAGAAACACTTACTAGAAAGTAGTGTAATGAGAATTTTAAGGGGACTAGCCCCAAATATACGTCCTAAGGTGGCAGCCTGTCCCTCCCCTGTGGCCAAAAGCATTGGTCATCCAAGATGGTGAATGGACTTCAGGTGCCTCCATCGGGTGACCGCGTGCCAGTGATGTAACAAAGCGTTTCAGTGTATCTACGCCATTGCTGGATGAGGGCGTGTGATTCCTTACAAACAATAACCAGTTGTTTGGCAGTGCTGCTAAACTTTCTGGTATCAGTAGTGTGTTAGAAGGTTCAGCAGCACTGCCAAGGGACTGGTATTGTTTAAAAGGAAATAAATATGGCAGCCTCTCACCCTGGATTCCTTTTAAAGCGGACCCAAACCAAAACATTTTTTTTATTCAAAATATTTAGCTGCACCACTCTGACACATACAAAGATAAATAAACACTCCTTCAAGCCTATGAGCGTTTCAGTGCATGCTTTTCACCCTTCTCTTTTCATTACTAGGGTTATACAGGTGGCAGCCATTAGCAATTCCTCCTTTGCTGGACATCTTCTACTCTACCAGTTTGCCGGATTCTGTCCCGGCAATATGAAAGGAAGGGAGGGGTTCCTCCAATAAAGGTAAAATATTTTATATTTGTCATCATGCAGCTGAAAAAAGGCTGCTATGTATTATAATTTAGAAAACAGATTTTATTTCTGAAATCTTGTATTTTTAATTTGGGTCCACTTTAACTTTTCCCTACTTAATAGGATCTATGCCTTAGTCTACAAACCCAATAAATACATTTATTATGGCAAGCTTTCATCCCATCTTGTTGGCCACAGCAACCTCTGCTCTTTCTGGTACATAAGGGCTGCCATCTTGCTTTTCTGGGAATTCCAGAATAGCCCAATGTGAACATGATGATCATTCGTGACATCTGACAGCTGCTGCAGATACTATAGTGTTATCTTTGTCTCTGAGCCCCCCCCCCCCCCCTTCTACCCCAATAGTCCAGTACTGGAAGTGTGAAGGCATACGACAAGATGCTTGTCAAATATGTTCTTGTGGGCAGGTGCAGCTGTACTGCACAGTAGCATGAGGCTGCTTGAGTATCACTTTTACCTACATGCAGGAGTGGCTTCATGCAGTAGGCACAGACCATGTTCACACATGCCTATGGCTGCAAAGATGAAGAGGGCCCAGGGCCAGCAGAGGTGGGGTTGAGGACATGGGAACCCTCTGGACCAGGGGTCTCAAACTCAATTTACCTGGGGGCCGCAGGAGGCAAAGTCAGGATGAGCCTGGGCCGCATAAGGGATTTCACAATCAGCAGCTACACGACCCCCCACCCACATCCCCCCCGTCCCTTGCATTGATTTTTATTTATAAATCAAATTCACGCTGAAGTGAACTATTTTGCCTGTTTTACCTTATAGTTCACTTCAGTGCTCCCATTACAAGTAATCCGCCGTGTCCCCGCCGCAAAACGAGGGCTGCAGAGCCCCCAAATCGCCCGGGGGACAATCCGCCGGCATTTCCTGGAAGTGGCAGAGCTTTCAGCTTCAGCTCTGCCCCTCCTGACGTCAATCGCGGCGCATCGCCGCCTCTGCCCGCCCCTCTCACTCTTCCTTCACAGAGAGGGTCGGGGGGAGAGGCGGCGATTGACGTCAGGAGGGGCAGAGCTGAAGCTGAAAGCTCTGCCACTTCCAGGAAATGCCGGCGGATTGTCACCTGGGGATTTGGGGGCTCTGCAGCCCTCGTTTAGCGGTGAGGATGCGGCGGATTACTTCGGAGCACTGAAGCGAACTATAAGGAAGCTTTTTGCTGGCGCGGGCCAAAAAATATTGTTTCGAGGGCCGCAAATGGCCCGCGGGCTGCGAGTTTGAGACCCCTGCTCTGGACCATCCAGGGGCTTCCCAGTACTTAGGTATGTGTCTAAATTTACGGTACCTTTTTTTTACTCAAAGGTTTACTTTAAAATACTCAATTAAAATTTTAGAAAGTCAGGTCCAGTGAGGACCTGCTTTCTGGTTTTGCTGCAGCAGCAAACACTGACATCAGCAAAGCCTTCATTCATTTTTTTTTTTTTTGTGAGAATGTTTTAGTCACTACAGATTTTAATAACTTTTTAAAACCTGTGTACTACGTGCTTCCAGCCCTAGCAGTTGCTTCAGGCCTGAGGAGAACCTCAATTATACCAGAATACCCATCATTTTGCTTCCCACACCTAAGTTAGCTGAGTGAAAACAGAAAGTAGCAGCTAGGTGCGGTCTCAGAAACTTGCAGAGCACTAGGAGACACTGAGTGAATAATTCTCAACACCAAATCAGAAGAACAAGAAGCAGAAAGCCAGAAGTGGGCTTTGCAAGTGTGCAACAGTAATACAGAGAAAACAAGCCTGAGAATCAGCCTATATATGAGCCTGAGAGACACAGAAATATTCAACGCCTGGGTTTCAGCTCTGTGGTCTGGCACACAAGCAGAGGAGGTTAAAAGGAAAAACATTCATTCATTTTCTGTTATAAACAAACATTATTTATGTCTCTACCAAAAATGGCATGGCTTGGAAAAGCCGTATGTTATTTGGGATCTGCTTTGCTACTATTGCATGCTGATGTTGTTACTGTTTAATCTTTTACGCTATGTATTTGGGTGACACCTGCTAACCACATCATCAGTACCGTTCTAGCAGACATATTGAAGTTAACCCAGGGACCAGGGTTTGAACTCGGGCTAGACCCAGTACATTAACCAGTAAGGTATACTTGGCCAACACTTCCTGAAGCTCCAGAGCAGCCTACTGAGCATGCCTTAAGTGTCTAGAGCATTTAAGCGCATGGAGTCCAACATGCAGTCCCATGCACGCCTCCAGGACTTCTCAAGAGCTGCTCCAACACTATGGAACTCCCTACCTCCACCCATTAGGGCAGCCCCCTCCTTCAACATCTTCAAGAAAGCCCTCAAAACTCACCTTTTCACTCTGGCTTACTACCCCTCACAAGTGCTCTAAACCCACAGCTGAACTCTGGTCTCCTACCTCTCGTGTCCCTACCTCTCCCTTTAGATTGTAAGCCTTTGGGCAGGGTCCTCCTCCTTTTGCGTCCAACCAGATCATGCACCTCCATTACTGTGAACTCATGCTAGGCATCTGAGTGAACCTAACTTGCTTAATCTCCATGCTCCATCCAGTGACTGACTAAGCATTACCTTGTACTCATACTGTGCTGCATGATCTGATCTTTCTTGTATTCAGGTATTGTCATTTTGCTGTATGTCACCCCTAAATATTGTATGTATCCCTATTTATTGTCCAGCGCTGCGTAATATGTTGGCGCTTTATAAATACAACAAATAAATAAAATAAATAAATGAGAAACAAGGTTAGCTTCATAGGTTATTTCCAGTAAGACCCTCTATTGGTGGGTGGTAGGGTTAAGTCACTTACCAGACGGAAAATCTGTACCGTTCCGCTTCATCTCAAGACAGCCATGGCCATGTTTCCTGAAGTCTTCTAAAGCTCTGAGGCCACTCACCTGCTTGCCGCAGCCTGCCCCCGGGTTGACAGTCACCAATTAGGCTCCGGCTACTGAGCTGTGGGCGGGTCACGGCAAGTAGGTGGGGGTGGCCACAGAGCTTTTGGAAGGCTTTAGAAAAAAAGAAATGCCATGGCAGCTTTGCAGGCTCTCTTTACACTGGAAGTATTTTTCATTTACCGTGGTGGAGTTATCCAGTCTAGCAAGCTCTGGGCAAAGTTCAGTAAGGCCTGGTACCCACTAGGAGCGCTTTTCTGAGCACTTCTGATTGGGAAAGCTCTTGCTAATGTAATGCTGTGTGTGTGATCCCACTTGAGGGATGTGATTTTTATAAAACAAATCCCCCAAAGCATTACATGAGCAACAGGTTTACAAAACACAAGTGCTTTAAAAATTACTGCCAGTGGGATCCAGGTCTAAGAGCGGTTGGCTGAAGCTTGATCCAAATGCATTCCTTTCCTCCACCTAGTCAATAATGTAAATCCTTCCTCTGCTTCCTTTTATTCAGTATTATGAGGGAATAGTGGAAAGGATTTTACAACAACAAAACATAGAAGACTAAGAGGCCAATAAGATTAGCAGCCAACTCCAATGGCAGTGGTCTTGTATGTAAAAATCTCATCCTCCACTGATATGATCCTATCTTTTCATACTTCTCATGGTTTCAGAATTGGCAGAGTATAAAGTTGAGGCAGTTTACTTTGTGGGCCTTACAAAGAGGTAATGAAGAGAGACAGTTAGGGGGGCCTTTGGAACATTTAAAGGGAACCTAAACTGAGAAGGATATGGATTTTTACTTTTAAAATAAAACCAGTTTCCTGACGCTCCTGTGTCTAATACTTTTAGCCACAGCCCCTGAACAAGCATGCAGATCAGGTGTTCTAACTGAAGTCAGACTGAATTAGCTGCATGCTTGTTTCAGGTGTGTGATTCAACCATTAGTGCAGTGAAAGAGATCAACAGGACTGCCAGGCAACTGATATGGTTTAAAAGGAAACATCCATATCCCTCTCAGTTTAGGTTCCCTTTAACTCCAAAATACATTTTGCCCACTAAAATATTCTCAAAGAGAAAAAGATGGAGAACTCAGAGATGACGGACAGCAAAAACTCATCTTCTTCTTTAGAACCACCAGTCCACTGTTGCACCACAGAGTGAGGGGATCTCCCTGAATGGACAGCAACAGAAAAATCAATCCTTTTCAACATCCTATTCAAAATAAAGAAGTGAATCTGGTCTGGAGGTATCCTGTAGCATTTTGCTATAGAGGATAGTGGAAAAGCCCAGAAAGGCAGGCTGAGTCAAGCAGTGGACTGGTTCTCGTTTGTGTGAACTTACACAAATCTATTTTGCAGCAAATAAGGTGTAGGCTCCAGCTGCCTCGCCAGTGGCTATGATGATGAGTCATGCTGGAGAAGAGCTAATGCTAACATCACTGTTCTCACAACAAGGACACTCACCAGAGCAAGAGTTAGCCTAAGCCTTTATGCCAGCTTAGCTGCATTGCTCAGAAACAGCAAGCAGCACATCTGCACTACATGTAAACACATCTCTATGTTTGTCAGCTGCTAGTTCTACAGTTCTAGAATTGTGCACTCCTGAACAGGTTATAAATGCAGCCAAGATATTTGCACAGCTTAAACAGGTAAATATGTAATACAGTCTTAACATTTAACGTTGTACCATTTGCAGTCAGCAGATCTGATGCAAGCAAAACCAGCAACTTTGTACAGGATCATACAATGGCTTCTTCACTTAAAGCAGACCTGAATTGAGAATTTCCTCTATGATCTAAAAGATACACAATAGCATAATAACCTTTAAAGGAAAACATTTCTTTGTTACAGCGGATACAAATCCTGCAATAAATCTGCAGTAGTCTATTTCCTGCTTTCATGGAAGCAGACACAGGATTAACATCATGGGCCTGATTCACAAAGCGGTGCTAACCCAGTTAGCACGCCTAAAAGACTTTAGGCATGATAACCATTGCACCATGCTGGTGAAAAGCCAGTTTAGGTGTGATAAGTTTAGGTGTGATAAGTTTAGGCATGCTAAGTTTAGATAAGTGTAGATAGCGTGCAAAGTCCCGAACGCAAAGCAGCGCCATTAAACTCTATGCGAAGTGCACCAGACTTTGCTAGCGCAAAGCTTTTGATCAGCTGTGCACTGCGGTGCTAACGCAGTTGGTGCTTAAACTTATCATGCCTAAACTTATCACACCTAAACTTATCATGCCTAAACTTATCACACCTAAACTTATCACACCTAAACTTATCATGCCTAAACTGAGTTTAGGCATGATAAAGGGCTTTTCACCAGCGTGCTAACTGTTAGCACCGCTTTGTGAATCAGGCCCAATGTGTTTAAAAATTAGCTGCTCAGCTGAGTCAGATGAGATTCCTGAGCTGACCGAGCTGAGACATCCAATTACAGTTGTGATTAGTCACAGTTGGTGAGGGGAATTAGACTAATTCCTAAACTCCCTAAATACATCTCTATGTTTTCCTTGTGTCCTGTGCAAAAGTTCAGATCCACTTTAAAACATTATTTCACTTTAATACAAAAAAAAAAAAATATCTATAAAAATACACTCACAGCATAAGCCATTCTGTATCTGAATTTACTGTTCTCTAATCAAATGAAGGGCCCGAACCCACTAGAAGTGGCTGCCGGAGTGATACGTAGAGAGCGCACTTCTTTTGCGCAGACTGGCTGCGACTGTCTGAAGTTACGGGACCCGGTACCAAAGAGGGAGACGACTAAGGAGCGATCCATGCGGATGGGCCTGGAGTAAGCCGCAGGTATGTATAAAATGTTTGTATTTCATCAGCTCTGGTACACTTTTAAAAAAAAATTGAGAGGGATATGAAGGCTGCTATATTTATTTCATTTTAAACAATGCAAATTGACTGGCTGTCCTGCTGCACGCAGCACATCAAATGAATCTGACTGAAGTCTGACTGGATTAGGGCTGGTTCATGCGGACGCTTGGCGGACATTTACCGCCAGCGTCCGAGACTCGTTAAACGCTCCCATTCAAGTATATGGGAGCATTTGCATTGGGCTTTTGCTGGAGTTTGCACAAATGCGGCATTCCAATCCCAATTTTTTATATAATTTCATGCGACCCTGGATGCTACAAGCAGTGTCAATTACCACCGCGTCTTTGTGTCCCCTTCAGGGACGAAAAACACTGATTGCGACAGGATGCTGCAAAAAGCCCAAACTAGACGCCACAGCTGGGCAGACGCTCGTGTGGACCAGCCATTAGGCAAATGCCAGTTTCAGATGTGTGATCTAGACACTACTGCAGCCAAAAAGATCAGCAGGCCAGCCAGGCAACTGGTATGGTTTAAGAGTAAATAAATCCATATCCCTCTCACTTCAGGAGTCCTTGGACATTGGGACAAAGTTTCAGCCAGGGTGAAGTGGGGTTTTGCATCATCCTTGCAATTTCCCTCAATACAGAAAGCCATGTAGGTTGTTATTGATCCCTCCCAGCCATCCAACCTACAGAGTTCATTAAGGGGTTAATGAGATTTGGAAGGGGTGATAAAGGTTTGGCAGTTTTTCTTTTTTATACATATTAAAAAAAAAACTTGGCACAGCTGAAGCCTGCTTTATGTTTTCATAGCAAAGTCTGAAAAGCACACAGCAAGATGGCCAAACTGTTCACATATGCAGTTCAGCACTGTTTCTTAATAAAACAGTATAAAAATCTACAATGGTCCCCTCCTCCTTCAGGACGGATGCCTGTGTCACCAAGTTAGACCTGCACTTTACATTCTATTGCGGAGGGTGTTCCCTGTAAAACACCAAGTTTACATTTCCACTTCTTTGTGTACATTTCCACAAGATTAGTCCCACACTCAAATCCAAGAGGTTTAACTTATAGATTTAGCAGGCTGGCTGCATGAAGGTCATTGATGACGGCATTAACAAAAAAACATCTGAAAATAACTCCAGAAAATGTGTACAAGTGATCCTGTGCAGCAGAGTATAAAATAATCCAATGTGATATAATTCCTTGACTGATATACAAGACAAAGGGATTATGAGAATGGCAGTCAGAATTTCACAGGTAGGAAATATCTTGTACCAGTAGTTCCTCCCGATTTCCTGTATGTGACTTTTGTAAAGGGAAACCGAATATAACACATATATCCAAAGTGGTGGCGTAGTGGACAACACTCTCCCCTTGCGGCGCTGGGTTCCTGGTGTGAATCCCATTCAGGGAACTATCGGCACAGAGATTGCATGTTAATTGCCTTTTCCCCCTAAATTGGCCCAAGACTATAATGAATACATGTGACTATAGTAGGGATTAGATTGTGAGCTCCTCCGAGGGACAGTTAAGAACATAACTATATACTCTGTAACAGGCTGCAAAAGATATGGAGGAAACGTCCTTGCGGATACAGCAAATGCAGGGAATCCCTGATATACAAACGCCTCTGGATATGAACCGCTGGCTGGGGCTCCCTGCATTGTCTCCCCCGCGTGTCTCTGTCTCCTCCCAGTGTGTCTGCCATCCCCCCTTCCAAGTGTATTGCATGGATGAACAGATCTCATCTCAAGACTTCACTGCATGTACAGTGACCAGACTCTTCTCTCCATAATTAATTCTCTAAACAAGACATTTTACTAAAAACATCATATTGCAGCCTTAGAAGCAACTAACAAACTTTTAGTAAAAATGTATAAAATGACCCCCACTCAAGGGAGGTTCTAAAAACTAGGTGGGGTGGGTGTGCTGTGTGTGTAGTGTTTGGATTGGTAGGTATTTCTTACTTTGGCCAATCACAGCAGCTAGTAAAAAAATGCCCTTAGAAATACACAGTAGCCAGCTTGGAAATAATTATTATAGATGTATATGTTTGGCACAGACATATTACTGAGTACGTTATGCAATTCATAGTCCTGCAATTAGAGATGTCACGAACCTACAATTTTTGGTTCGCGGAACCCCGTTCGCGAACTTTCGCCGAAGGTTCGGTTCGCGCGAACTTTCGCGAACCGCAATAGACTTCAACGGGAAGGCGAACTTAAAAATTTTGAAAAATTTCTGCTGACTAGAAAAATGATAGAAACGATATTTCAAGGGGTCTAATTCCTGGAGGAAGACATGGTTAAGTGAAATACACATCAAAAGTCCCAGGAAAAATTCTGGATTTAATACTAAGCATTGTTTTAAGGTCAGAAATCTCATTGAATGTTCATTTGCAGGCCTACACTACTTTACAACATCAGGAAGTGTAATCCCTCTCTCACTCCTCCCTCTCTCTCCCTCCTAAAGTTCGCCTGGAACCGTTCGCCGGTGAACCGTTCGGGCCATCTCTACCTGTAATCAGACTCATAATCTAACACCCCTTCTTCATGCAAGCACCAATGTAAGGGCTCAAACCCACTAGCAGTTTTTTCTACATGCTAATTATTTGCTCTTGCTAATGCAATGCTATGGGGGATTTTTATAAAATCACATCGCTCATGTGGCATCACACCCATAGCATTGCATTAGCAAGAGCTTTTCAAATCACAAAGCACTCAGAAAAGCACTACTAGTGGGTTCCAGGCCTTAAAATGCTAGTAACCGGTTTTTGGGAGGAAACTGCTCTGCCTGGGGAAAGCTAACACAAACACAGGGAGAACACACAAACTCTTTGCAGACAGCTTAGTAAGGTTAGATCCTGGTCCTACAGCTGCAAAGTAAATGTTAACCAGTTTACCAAAACATAAGTACTTGCAAAAACAAGCACATATTTCATAAGAAACAACAAAATATTGTCCTTAAAGGAGTCATCAAGCAACTCCAGCTACCCATAGTACTGCTAACCCGGGGCTTCCTCCAGCCCCTGGCAGCTGCTATGTCCCTCGCCGCGGTTCTGCTGGCCCACGTTCCCCGATGTGCAGTACGTTCCATTGGGGAACAGGGCCAGCGGAGCAGCGGCGAGGGACATAGCAGCTGCCAGGGACTGGAGGAAGCCGCGGGTAAGTAGTACTATGGGTAGCAGGAGTTGCTTGACAACTCCTTTAATAGCTATGCTAGAACTAGAATTTATTAATAAACAAGAAAAACAGGTTCCCACCATCTGCAGGGCATAAAGGTTAAAGGTTCCATTACACAAGGATTAACGTAAAAGGTTTCCCAACCAAATAACTTTTTAGTAATATGAAATTGAACACTTACAGGACCCTAATGCACTAGAAATAGCTCATGCAAGTTAAGAATGTGATAGTTAAAAACATAATGCAACAACTGCCCAGAAGACGCACAAACAGTTATTTGTACTGCTGGACTATTTTTTTTTTTTTTTTAGAAAAATAAAAAACAGCGAAACGGAAAATTGACAATGAAGCAAGAATCTGCATGTGACTTCTGGGTGACATTTAACTACCGTCACAAGGATCAGACTGTGTCCATAGAACGTCCAGATAATAACTGACTAATGGCTACAAGTAAAAATGCATGCTTCTGGCAGAATCCATCTCCAAGTTTATTCAGCCCTTCCAAACTTGCTCAGCCATTTAAACAGTTAATTAGCAGCAACAATGCCCTTGCAGTATTCCATATCCTTTTCCCTTTTAAGGAACAGACCCGTGCCGATCATCCAAAAATAACTCAATTTTCCTCTTTCAATCTCACGCTTTAGTAGCACACACTCCTGACTTCCTTACTATGAAGCAACACACACACAGAGCCCTCTAACATCTCCCACCATGCCTATTAGCATGTAGGCAGAAAATACACACATGAATATACACTACTGACATACACTGAGGACAAGAACATGCAGCTAAAAAAGAAACAAGTGGCAATGGAAAAGTAAAAAAATATGTAGCCCTAAGTGCAAGTGTAGTAAGGACAGCTCTACAAAACAACAGAGTAAATATCATATAACGTCTCTCATATGACTGGTATCAAGGTCTTTCTCCTGTAGACAATGCTAAGTGGCTACTTCTTTGTTTGTTTGAAATTTTTCAAAATGATGTCAATAAACAGATCAACCTTTTTGGATTAGATATACGTGATAATATTTTCTTTTTTGATATTGTCATTGATCTTCAAAAAATGGCTGAAGATATGAAATACTATTATTAGTCAGGGAAAAAATTAAAACCTCCTCCCACTCACCCCATCTCATCTCTATAAACACACAGAATGAGGAGTCCCTATGGGGAGTGGATGCATGGTTTCATCCACTACCCTTGTGAATCAACCCCATATATCCTGCCGACAGTAAAGGACCATTTGTCCTTACTGTCCATCCTAACACATGTTTAGTACTGGCAGGTGGGCAGGTGAAGACTGTGGGATGTTCTTTTACTGAGATTTCTAAAGCCGGTAGAAAATATTTCTGGCCTCCCAGATTGCTTGGGGGGGAGATTCATTTAATAAACGGCCTAGCCCTAGGCTGACAAAAAGCCTGAGCCTCAGTGTGGGGGGAGGGGGGTGGACCGGGCTACATACCAATATACAGCAATAGGAAGGGTTTCTGATGCTGAAACCAGGATTCTTAACATGAAAGTGGGTACTTTGAATAATTCACTGCATTCCACTATATGTTGTTACAATTCTTCTTTAATTACTTTAGCACAAAGCTAATTGAAATCTACGCTGCGTGCCTCCACCGTTTCCGTCACCCCTGCCGCTCTCGCCGCTGTATCCTGACGTCTGTCGCCGCAGCTCACTTGCTCTGCATATCTCTATGATGGCAGAGCCCTGTGAGCGGGTCAGCAACCGATTTCATTGGCTCTTGGCCCTGTCTTTCGATGTAAGCCGCTCCCATTGGCTTACATTGAAAGACAGGGTCAGGAGCCAATGAAAGCGGCTCTTGACCGGCTCACAGGGACTCTGCCGTCATAGAGATGGCAGAGTGGGTGGCACAGGTTCCCGTGTGGCGGTGATGGCGGTTGCGGCGGGTAAGTGCAGCGATTCTTTGTAATCCATCAGGATTCCACTGGTTCTGTACCCAGTGGTCTCTGGTCCTTAAAGAGACACTGAAGCGAAAAAAAATATATGAAATAATGAATTGGTTGTGTACTATGAATAATTTCTAGAAGATTAGCAGCAAAGAAAATATTCTCATACTTTTATTTGCAGGTATATAGTGTTTTTCTAACATTGCATTATTCTATAATATGTGCAGATTACACAACACTCAGCATTCAAAATGAGTCTTTCAGAGCAGTCTGTGAAGTAATGAACTCTCCTCTAGCAGAGGAAAAGTAAACAGTTCAATTACAGTTGAGATAATAAAAGTCAGATAACAGCCCTCTCCACGACTAAGTTAAACTTAGTCGGAGAGCTTAATAACTTTTTTGCATAGAGATAACAACTGGAGTTTCTCAACTCTTCCTGTACTGGAAACAATTACACTGATGTATCTGATCTTAATGTTTTTTTTCTTAGCTGTACTACACATACAAATCATAATATCATCATTTTTTTTTCGCTTCAGTGTCTCTTTAAGTGGTTAAGGGAGTGGTCTCTGGTTCTTTTAGTGGTTAAGGGAGTGGCAAAAGGAATGCTTCTAACTAGGACACACAGTAACTGTAAGAACCGGTAGTCCCAGGGTACTTTTTTCCTATGCCACTGTCACGTACTGTAGGTGGTGAAAATCTTTGTATACGTCACGGCCAGAACCCAAAGTCTGTCGACTTCAGGTTCTGGCCAGTTCATTTGCAAGTTGGCCAAGTGATGCTGCTACTACACAAATATCTTACATTTTTGGACTTTGTCCAACCAGAGCCCAAAATGAAAAAACCTGCGGGTCAAGTCCTGATGCGAGGCAGCATGCAGAGCCAAATTAAAGATGGCTGAGATCACTGCGGAGAGGCAAGAAGTCCAGATGTGGCAGCAAGTGGGAAACAGAGCGGAGGGGTGACAACACCAGAGGAAAACAGAGGACAGAGCAGAGACTGGAGGAGTATTGAGGTGAGAAGTCCGGACTGGAAGGCTTTCTCGGAGCAGCAGCAAGCAGACACTGAAGAAGAACCGAATATATGGAGCAGAGAACCAGAGATGCAGAGAGGACACTGGTGCTTGCTGCTACAGGAAAGACTTATTTGGGACTTGGCCAGCCGGGGTCCTGTCATTTCGTGATTCAGATAGCCAAAGTCTGAAAAAGTAATAATTATTTGCATAGTGGCTACAGGAGTTGGCCATTTTGCAAAGTGGTCAGCCAGATCCCTAAATGGCCAGCTTCTGGTTCTGAACGTCAAACATAGGTCCTTTCTAGGGAGTGCTATTGTAAAGAATAAAGGGAATAATGAGAATCCCCCATGTGGAGATGGACTAGTCCATATTCTGTCAGGTCTGTCAGAATTTTACTACCTACTGTAAATGACAGCAACATAGGAAAAAAGTAATTAATTGTGCATTTGACTCAGGGAGATATGTAGATTTTATATGTATGTATTTTAAATTTTAAGATTTTTTTTTGTGTGTGTGTGTGTGTGTGCTATAGTGGAAACGGGCCCTTAACAGCCACTGGCATTTCAATATTCCTTTCCAGTACTGAGCTATATACACAGAAGATGTAGACAAGAGTTCAGCACAACATGGTGTTATGCTTGAGCTCTGCATTGTCAGTTACACAAATGAAAAAAGAGACAGGATGTGAACTAAGAGCAGCATTTCCTTCCCAGCAAACTATGAATATATCGGGCATTGTGTTTCTGTTGTAACAGCGCTATGGTGTGGTGCAGAGGCTCAACGGAAAGAAAATGTGACTTTAAAATGTAGAGTTTACTTAGGACCGCAGAAACAGGTTCTATATGTTGCAGATGCATCTGTATCACAATAAAACGTCTATTATCCTAAGCACTACATTGCTATTCTAATATAAGACCATTAGAATATGTAGGTTACTAATACTGTACACAATGGCATAGGCATTATGTACAGTATGCTTTGCTGTAACAGATAAAATGCTGCAAGCACTAAACAGTGCAGTAAAGTTAATCATAAAGGCAATTCACAGCTTACACTAAAGACCTGTTCATACAGCACAGGCCCTAAGGATAGCGAGATGTGGCTCCATTAAAACACAAGTGAAGGGGCCCGCCTGTCTACACACAGAGAAAATGTGGCTGGATTTTACATGGTGTGCATTAGCCATGCTACTACAATAAAAGTGTATGTGTGTGGAGGGGAGGTGGCAGGAAAGAGGAAGTGCAAAACAGTAAGAACTGCTCTGCACTACTTTTATGGTGAATGGGGCCCTAAGACTAGAAGCACATGCGAGACTGACATGTTATGTACTCATTGCCTATCCTCTGCAGCACGGAACAACTGTCTACTGTTTCACAGCGCTGTACCAAATTCAAGGCAGATACCTGCCAGATGTGACCAGAAGTACCTGAGAAGCAAATGACACAATTTGACAGGCATTCTGTCTTTATACACAATCTATTTGAAGCATGTAGCACTGCATTCATGCACAGTTAAACATTTTTCACTGCATTGTTAAGGCTTTTTAACCAACCTGGCGTTCTATTAAGATCGCCAGGGTGGCTGTGCAGCAGTATTTTTTTTTTTTTTTTTTTAAATCATGTAGCTAGCCTAGCACTAGCTACATGATTCCCCCCTCCCTGCCGAATCCCTCCCACCCTTCCGATCGCCGCCGGCAATCAAACCCACCAGGAAATCCCGTTCTGAACGGGATTTCCTTTAGGGCTTCCCCCGTCGCCATTGCGACGAACGGAATGACATCATCGATGTCGTGACGTCACAGGGAGTCCCGATCCACCCCTCAGCGCTGCCTGGCACTGATTGGCCAGGCTGCGCACGGGGTCTGGGGGGGCCTGTTACGCATCAGGCAGCGGCGATCGTCCCCAACACGCAGCTAGCAAAGTGCTAGCTGCGTGTTTAAAAAAAATAAAGAAAGAAAATCAGCCCACCAGGGCCTAAGTGGTGCCCTGCGACGGTTATGGACGAGCTGAGCTCATCCATACCGCTAAGGCCTCGTTCACATCACAAACGCGGATGGCTATGCGTGCGGAACGCATGCGGACCGCAACGCGTACGAACGCACGCCATCCGCGTTTGTGTGCGTTGCGTGGCTGATCCCATCACTGAAAAGTGAATGGGACAGCCACGCGTTTTTACAAAAAATGCGTGCAGCATGCGTTCCCGGACCGCACAGGTCCGGAACGCATGCAGTGTGAACATAAGACATTGCACTCTATGCAATGTCTGATGTCGTGCGTGTCGGCCACCTGCACGCGTTTCCAAAACGCGGCTGGAAACGCGTGCAGTGTGAACAGGGCCTAAGCAGGTTAAAGAATCTTTTAAAGACTAAACAAACAGCAAATTTAAAGGTGCGTACACACGCACTACTGCCGGCAACGACGGGTCCGCCGGACCCTCCTGCTGGGCGGACGTTCAGCCGACAGTAGCACGTGTGTACGCACTGTCGGCGGACTGCTAAGGCTGTTTCTGAACGATTTACTCAGCAGATCATTCAGAAACAGCCTTATCAGTCCGCCGACAGAAGCGTACACATGCGCTACTGTTGGCTGAACGTCTGCCCAGCAGGAGGATCCGGCGGACCCATCGTTGCCGGCGGTAGTGCGTGTGTACGCACCATGACAATGGTGCTTTTTTTTTCAGTTTTAAGCTACTCAAAAATTGCAGTTTATAATTGCCTGCCAGCTACAAACTGCAACCCTGCATGAGGATTACTACACTCTGCTGTGCCGCAGTTTAAGGCCTGGAACCCACTAGAAAGCACAAAGAGCTATCGCTAGCAATTTTTGATAGCATATTGCAAACGATTTTGGGAGCGATTTCCCTCCTTCTATACAATTCATACGAATGGAAACGCTCCCAAAATGTTGCATGTCATGTGATTGCAATCACTCTAGTGCAATCTGTCCCATCCATTTATATTGGCAGAGCGTTTAGGTAAATCGCTAGAGATTTAACCACTTGAGGACCGCGGGCTTTACCCCCCTTAAGGACCAGACCCTTTTTTTCCATTAAGACCACTGCAGCTTTCACGGTTTATTGCTCGCTCATACAACCTACCACCTAAATGAATTTTGGCTCCTTTTCTTGTAACTAATAAAGCTTTCTTTTGGTGCTATTTGATTGTTGCTGCGATTTTTACTTTTTATTATATTCATCAAAAAAGGCATGCATTTTGGGAAAAAAATGATTTTTTTAACTTTCTATGCTGACATTTTTCAAATAACGTAAAATTTCTGTATACATGCAGCACGAAAAATGTGGACAAACATGCTTTTGATAAAAAAAAAACCCATTCAGCCTATATTTATTGGTTTGGGTAAAAGTTATAGCGTTTACAAACTATGGTGCAAAAAGTGAATTTTCCCATTTTGTAGCATCTATGACTTTTCTGACCACCTGTCATGATAGTATAAATACCCCCCAAATGACCCCATTTTGGAAAGAAGACATCCCAAAGTATTTACTGAGAGGCATAGTGAGTTCATAGAAGGTATTATTTTTTGTCACAAGTTAGCGGAAAATGACAGTTTGTGACAAGGAAAGAAAAAAAAGTTTCCATTTCTGCTAACTTGTGACAAAAAAAAATGAAATCTGCCACGGACTCACCATGCCCCTCTCTGAATACCTTGAAGTGTCTACTTTCCAAAATGGGGTCATTTGTGGGGTGTGTTTACTGTCCTGGCATTTTGGGGGGTGCTAATTTGTAAGCACCCCTGTAAAGCCTAAAGGTGCTCATTGGACTTTGGGCCACTTAGCGCAGTTAGACTGCAAAAAATTGCCACACATGTGGTATTGCCGTACTCAGGAGAAGTAGTATAATGTGTTTTGGGGTGTATTTTTACACATACCCATGCTGGGTGGGAGAAATATCTCTGTAAATTACAATTGTTTGATTTTTTTTTTACACACAATTGTCCATTTACAGAGAGATTTCTCCCACTCAGCATGGGTATGTGTAAAAATACACCCCAAAACACATTATACTACTTCTCCTGAGTACGGCGATACCACATGTGTGGCACTTTTTTGCACCCTAACTGCGCTAAGGGGCCCCAAGTCCAATGAGTACCTTTAGGATTTCACAGGTCATTTTTGTTTCAAAAATGCCAGGGCAGTAAAGGAACCCCACTAATGACCCCATTTTAGAAAGAAGACACCCCAAGGTATCCCGTTAGGAGTATGGTGTGTTCATAGAAGATTTTATTTTTTGTCACAAGTTAGTGAAAAATGACACTTTGTGAAAAAAAAACAATAAAAATCAATTTCCGCTAACTTTTGACAAAAAAAAATCTATGAACTCGTCATACACCTAACAGAATACCTTGGGGTGTCTTTTTTCTAAAATGGGGTCACTTGTGGGGTTCCTATACCGCCCTGGCATTTTACGGGCCCAAAACCGTGAGTAGTCTGGAAACCAAATGTCTCAAAATGACTGTTCAGGGGTATAAGCATCTGCAAATTTTGATGACAGGTGGTCTATGAGGGGGCGAATTTTGTGGAACCGGTCATAAGCATGGTGGCCTTTTAGATGACAGGTTGTATTGGGCCTGATCTGATGGATAGGTGTGCTAGGGGGGTGACAGGAGGTGATTGATGGGTGTCTCAGGGGGTGGTTAGAGGGTAAAATAGATGCAATCAATGCACTGGGGAAGGGGGTCTGAGGGGGATCTGAGGGTTTGGCCGAGTGATCAGGAGCCCACACGGGGCAAATTAGGGCCTGATCTGATGAGTAGGTGTGCTAGGGGGTGACAGGAGGTGATTGATGGGTGTCTCAAGGTGTGATTAGAGGGGGTGAATAGATGCAAGCAATGCACTGGCGAGGTGATCAGGGCTGGGGTCTGAGGGTGTGGGCGGGTGATTGAGTGCCCTAGGGGCAGATAGGGGTCTAATCTGATGGGTAATTAGTGGGTGTTTAGGGTAGAGAACAGATGTAAACAATGCACCTGGGAGGTGATCTGACGTCGGATCTGCGGGCGATCTATTGGTGTGGGTGGGTGATCAGATTGCCCGCAAGGGGCAGGTTAGGGGCTGATTTTGATGGGTGGCAGTGACAGGGGGTGATTGATGGGTGGCAGTGACAGGGGGTGATTGATGGGTGATTGACAGGTGATTGACAGGTGATCAGGGGGATAGATGCATACAGTACACAGGAGGGGTGGTCTGGGGGGGGGGGGGGGGTCTGGGGAGAATCTGAGGGGTGGGGGGGTGATCAGGAGGGAGCAGGGGGCAGTTTAGGGAATAAAAAAAAAATAGCGTTGACAGATAGTGACAGGAAGTGATTGATGGGTGATTAGGGGGGTGATTGGGTGCAAACAGTGGTCTGGGGGTGGGCGGGGTGGGGGGGGGGGTCTGAGGGGTGCTGTGGGCGATCAGGGGGCAGGGGGGGAAATCAGTGTGCTTGGGTGCAGACTAGGGTGGCTGCAGCCTGCCCTGGTGGTCCCTCGGACACTGGGACCACCAGGGCAGGAGGCAGCCTGTATAATACACTTTGTATACATTACAAAGTGTATTATACACTTTGTATGTGGCGATCCGAGTGCTAGTAGCCCGCCGGCGCTTCCGAACGTGCAGTGGGCGGTCGGCAAGTGGTTAAAGCACTCCCTAAACGTTCAAAAAAAACGCTCTAGTGGGTTCCAGGCCTAAAGTGCAGTATAGACTGGTTGCTGTGGTAACCGCACAGTTCAGACACCTATTTAAAGGGACACTTAAGTCAAACAAAAAAAAATGAGTTTTACTCACCTAGGGCTTCCAATAGCCCCCTGCAGCTGTCCGGTGCCGTCGCCGTCTCCCTCCGATCCTCCTGGCCCCGCCAGCAGTCACTTCCTGTTTCGGTGACAGGAGCTGACAGGCTGGGGTCACGAGTGATTCTTCGCGTTCCCAGACACATTAGCACCCTCTATGCTGCTATATGGTATATGATATATGCTATAGCAGCATAGATGGCGCTATTGTGGCCAGGAACGCGAATAATCACTCGCGTCCCCAGCCTGTCAGCTCCTGTCATCGAAACAGGAAGTGGCTGCCGGCGGGGCCAGGAGGATCGGAGGGAGATGGCGAGGGCACCGGACAGCTGCAGCGGGCTATTGGAAGCCCCAGGTGAGTAAAACTCATTTTTTTTGTTTGACTTAAGTGTCCCTTTAAGCAAGATCTAAAAGTGTCCCTCTTCTGGTAAATATTTCATTTTCCAAAACAGAAGTTAATTTTGAAAGAAACCAGTAGTGAGAGAAATACAGAAGTTGTCATTTTTTTCCACCCATAATGCCATGCCAGCTGCTTGGCTATTGTGATCTCTTGTCATACAACTGCAACAAGCCTACAGCCAGCCAGTTTAGTCAGAGCCAACCAAAATGGAGAGTAGAAGCAGGGGACCAGCATAAAAGCCAGACAGATACTGTATTTGTTTTAAATGGAGCCAGGTTAGGTTCACAGTATTTTGTTGTATAACATACACATTACAAAGCATGTGAAATGCACAGGAGAATTATTCTCAACTGGGCACTGTGAACTGGCCCTTAGAAGTCCTCCCAAACAAGCAAGTCATGTGAATAAGCATTTCCTGTACACACAATGCACAAAAAGGAGGCTGAATGCTGTATGTGATACGGATTTATTTGCACTTACAGTAGTTCTCTGGAGGATTTTTTGATAGGGAGTGTTCCCTTTTTTCAGATCCTGAGCATACAAATGCAGCTTTGAAACATTTACATAATGCAAAAACACATTCTGAGCATTATGTAAAAGTTTGACAAGCTGAGTCTGTATTCTTAAGATCTGATGAAGGAAATTGCTACCAGAAGCTAATCCTTCAAGAAACTAGTGTTACTGCAAACAAATAAAAAAGGAATATCATGTAAGGCAAACCTGTGACTTTAATGGACAAAAAGCCTGTGGATCCTTCACAACTCCCTCACTGCCGGCCAGGACACTCTTAATCTGCACGGCCGCAATACCATCCATGAACAAACGATGGCGCACTGCGCAAGGGCCCCGACGGCCCGCACCTGCTCAGTAGCACCGAGCCGCTCATGCAAAGAGGAAAACCGTACACAAGCGGCTACATGCTACTGAACAGGAATGAGCCATCTCGTGCCTGCGCTTGTACATGGACGGGAATGTGGCCCCCCTCAAATGGGTTCTGAGGGTCCCAGTGCTGGAACAGCAAGGTTGAGGGGGATGGAGGAAGCCTCTGGATTATCCAGAAGTTTACCTCTATTGAAAGTTCTAATTTTTTTCCTTTTTAAAAGTCACAGGTACACCTTCAGTACTCAAACTCATTTATGATGTAGTGGCTGGATAGGGTTTGAATCTTCCTGTTCCATAATCTACCTGTTCCATAAGCCAGCAACTATTCAGTAAGGAGTCCTTGGGCAAGACTCCCTAACACTGCTACTGCCTTCTGAGCCTGTCCTAGTGGCTGCAGCTCAAGCGCTTTGAGTCCACCAGGAGAAAAGCACAATATAAATGTTTTTGTTGTTGTTTTTTTTTAAAGTGCACAAACACATTTACAAATATGCCACTATAAACACTGTAGATAAACGTCATCCTGTCTTCTCTGTTCCAAGTGCCATTGTTAGTTGTGCTGTAGTAGTGGTGGCAACACTGATCTCATCCAGGCAATGAAAGCGGCCAGGACTAAAGTGGGGCAGGGCTGTGGAGTCGTGGAGTCGGAGCAATTTTGGGTACCTGGAGTCGGAATCGGGAAAAAATGCACCGACTCCGAATGAAATAAAACTGTAATTAAAATAGACAATATGATAAAATGTTCTATTTCTCAGAAAATAGTCATCATAAATAATTTATATATACAGTAATAGCTGTGCTTAGTCCACAAAAATGAAATAAACCAATCAAAAAATAGTTACTTGTGCTGCAGTCGCCGTATTTTTAAAGTCAGATATACACATCTGATTGTGACTGTATATATGATGTGTACACAGGAATCTTTTGTATATACTAAATAACATCTATGCTGTAAGAATAAAGCCTGATGTGTAGCTGTGTCACTAATAGAGATGGTCAATGAGATGGAAATAATTCTGCATTGATGCTGGTTTATGCAAATGTATGCACTCCCTTTGCTCATGAAATCAAATAATTTGATGTTTAAAATTTGGTTTGGTGACTACGAATTAAAGGGTACCTGAGAAGGATGAAAAGAAAAGTGTTATACATACCTGGGGCTTCCTCCAGCCCCCTTCAGGCCAATCAGTCCCTCGCTGTCCTCCTCCTTCACCTGGATCTTCTGCTATGAGTCCCGGTAATTCAGCCAATCAGCGCAGTCCGGCCATGTGCCGATTCCACAGCCAGGAGCATGCTGCGCAGGTGTAGTAGGCTCCCGGCGGCGGAGTGTGTGCATGCGCACTATGCCTGACATGCTCAAGTACCTGGACCCATAGCAGAAGATCCAGGTGGCGGAGGAGGACAGCCAGAGACAAATTAGCTGAAGGGGGCTGGAGGAAGCCCCAGGTATGTATAAAACTTTAATTTCATCTGTCTCAGGTTTACACAGTAGTACTATACGCTACATATGCACTACCCACAGAGCTGCAGGGAATCCACTGAGAATGCTGTGCACATTGAACACAGAGGTGTGGTCTATCACCCATAAACCTGGTTCAGATTGTGCATGAGGAATGTGTAATAGAGGAAGAATCGCCTCATTCTCCTGCAGAGTAACTCACTCTTACATGTACCCACAGTTACATTGCCTAGGGCCTGATAGATGTTATTTGTTCCTGTCTGTACCTTCTACAACTTCTTTTACCAAGGACTCGTTTTAGTCTATGACTAAAAGTATTGGCAGAAGATCAGCCAAATAGCCAGGTAACTGGTATTGTTTAAAAGGGAATCAATATGGCAGCTTCCATATCCCTCTCACTTCAGTTGTCTTTTAAAATTCCTAAGTGTTGGCAGATAAGAGATGCATTTTATGTTACATACTTTTAATCAACAAGATTTTAATATGCAAATTAGAGGAGTCGAGGAGTCGGTGGAATCCTAAACTGAGGAGTCTGAGTCGGTGGATTTTTGTACCGACTCCACAGCCCTGGGCAGGAGGCAATCAGTGTATGGCCACCTTTATCAGGTCAGTTTTCACTTCTCTTATTGACAAAATCATTCATGTATCATGTGGTGTTGACCAATCAGTGAAGTACAAATCCATCATAGTGCTCTAAACCAGAAAAAGGAAGTGTCTTTCTCAAACACACATTTAGATTAAAGAATAAAAAATACTATTGAGTATTTCCCAATTTCTTGTAAAAGCAGGGTTATGACCCAGTATGCACTGGTGGAGATGAACACTTCCTCTTTGGTGCTCCTGACTGATAAAACTAAGGAGGCAAATTGCTCAACTCCAGTCATGACTCACTACCTCCATAACTTTACCTCAGCCAATTTGGCCTCTGTAGCTCATTATTTTTGAGTTGTCCAGCAGAGACCTTTGTGTGGCCTCCATAAGTGTAAAAACATACATTTTAAAGCTTTCTTTTGCAAAATAAACCATGCATGTGTGATCTTGTTAGAAACAAATTAATTGCTGCCTGGCTGGCAATGCTTACAGTTTTCCTTTCTTACAAGAACAAAAGCCTCCCATACAGTTTCAGAACAAGACATGCAGGATAGTCAACACAAGCCACTGTTCACAACCAACAGTTCAAAACTCATCTTTTTGCTTATATAGAAATGAGTTAACTACAAATGCAAAGTCGATATTCCTAATTATCCTTGAAAGCATAGCATACTATAGTTTATAACGTATGCACTGAAATGATAAAGTTCCATACTGCAAAACATTAGGGCCACTACTCACTAAATATTAAAAAAAAAAATTCTATGGAATACTGCAAGTAACCATAACAACATGATGTACAGGAAAACATAATAAAATTTTTCAGAATTCCCATTTTAACCTTAAAAAGAACCTGAGATGAAAGCCATCTTGGGTACCATACTTACCTGGGGCCTCCTTAAGCCCCCTTGAGGCTGCTCAGTCCCTTGCTGTCTCTGCGGGTGGCTCCTGTCACCAACAATGCTGCCTGTAAGTCAAGCAATGTCGCATTTCACCACGCAAGCATGGCCTGGAACACTCATCCGTCGCGCTCCTGTCATTGAGAGTGTCCTGCACCAGCGCAGTAGTACTGCGCAAGCACAGAATGCTCACATGCAGGACCAGGCATGACTTGACCAGGCTTTCGGGCAGCATTGCAGGTGCCAAGAGCCACTCGCAGAGACAGTGGGGGACTGAGCGGGCTTAAGAAAGCCCCAGGTAAGTATGGTACCTGAGACACTTCTTGTCTCAGGTACACTTTAATTAACCTGGTTTCAGCACCAGGAATGCTTCCTTAATTTATACATTGTTGTATATAGGTAAGCAACTTCTGAGAAAAAAAGGGATTCATCTAGCCAGCAGCAAAGATGCCGGTATCACAGTGAAGTAAGATTTTACAAACATTGCCTAAATAACTTACACTTGAATATTTTAAAAAATAATAATTTAAGTCAAGTTATATACAGTTATGCACCATGTCTTCCCACACAGTATATACTAACTAATATAATAATTAGCAGTCCTCTTTCACAGTTTTGGAACTGTAATTCAAGGACATGTTATATCTCTGAGAAACAGGCTTTTAAAAAAATAATACAAGTCTTATATTGATTACTTCAGAAAAATGCACTAGGAGACTTCAGTCAACAAACTGGTTTCTCTTCTCTCAAGCTGATGGCACGCTTTCTGTTTCTCACAGCTTCTGAACTGTATGTCAGTGAGGAAATACTAATCTGCCTGAGGGATCACGCTGGAATTATCTGACACACCTGAAAAGTATTCAAGACATACCTAAGATACATTAAAAATGAATTACAGAAATAGCAGGAAACATATAGAGAAAAAATTGCCACAAACTAACCACAGATAAGGGTTACTATAAAGCCAGGTACCTTCAACAAGCCAACACGGAAGTGCCTCAGTAGTTTTTTTAAGTTTGGAGGATAGATACACTGTGTAATACACTCATAATTTATCATGCAGCGAGTTCAGTAACATGACCCTTAAAGTTAAAAATGATGTAGGAGTTTGAGGGGGATATGGAGGCAGCCATTTTTATTTCCTTTTAGGCTGCTTCCACACAGGGACGTTACAGGCGCACGTTAGTACGCCTGTAACGCTCCCCCAACACACAGCAATGTAACACAAGTGGGCTGTTCACGCAGCCCACGTTGCGTTACATGTAACGCTGCACGTTGTCGGGAAAGTGCAGCATGCTACGGCGTTAGAGCGGCTATAGCCGCGTTAGACTGTTTGCACATGCGCAGTGGGGGGCGGAGAGGAGACGGGGAGAGCCAGCTACAGTAGCCGCGCACATGGCTACTTAATATTCACTGCACTGGCGGCCGCTGATTGGCCAGCGGGACCACGCGATGCGGAGTGTCTCGCTCCGCATCACGTGGTCCCGCCGGCCAATCAGCGCCACTCTGGGAGACCTTATAGGGATAGAGCCGCCTTGCGACCATAACGTGGCACCTAATGCAACGTCTTGGTCTGCAAGTAGCCTTAAACAATGTTGAGTGCTTGGCTGTCCTGCGGATACTGTGCACCTGATACTTCTGGTTGTAGACCCCGAACAAGCAGATCAGAAGTCTGACTTAAAGGAACACTATCAATACCAAAGTGTTCTAAAATGACAATGTACAAATAATGTCTAAGGAGCTGTGTAAACATTTGCCTACTTTTCATGTTAGATATCAGAGGCAAACGCTTTAATTCATTATGTGTAAGATTTACCTATATTGAACAAATCATTTGCAAAAGGGGTGTCTGCTTCAATGCACAGCCAGTGTTGTTTTTGTGCATATCAGACTACAGGCTCACCCTGTTGCCGCCTAATGCCCTGGTGGCACTAAATACTATTTACCTGATCATGCACCTCCATTACTGTGAACCCATGCTATGCATCTGAGTGAACCTAACTTGCCTAATCTCCATGCTCCCATCCAGTGACTAAGCATTACCTTGTACTAATACTGTGCTGCATGATCTGGTCTTTCTTGTATTCAGGTATTGTCATTTTGCTGTATGTCACCCCTAAATATTGCCTGTAACCTATAAACTAATGTCCAGCGCTGCGTAATATGTTGGCGCTTTATAAATACAATAAATAAATAAATTCCCCCTCCTAGTCGTAGCAACTCGGATTTAGATGCAATTAGGTGTCCAGTGAGCGCTTGAACTCCAAATTACCCTTATACATCGCATTGATGCTATAGCGGTTCCTACTCAACTACCTGCTTCACCCATGGAATGAGCAACCAAACTTTAGTACTCCTGTATGATGTTGCTTTATGTTGGTTCTCTATCTTAACCAGACTTTAGATATGTTTTATTGTGTTACCGTATTTGTGCATTAACTGTACTGAGGCATCCACATTCTTTAATGCCTAAGTTCTCTTTCCTCACTTGATAATTCTAAAGGCAAACAAACACAGCTGCTGTTGTGCAAGTAAAAATGTCCAGGCAGCTAATCTACACTGACCACACACACACAGAAAAGACAACACACACACACTGACACAAAGAGGAACAAGATTTATTTGCGTATCATGCTCCTTACACCACACTGACCAAGAGAAGCAAATGTAGGACAAAATAGGAGAACAAAGTGTGTGCATGATAAACTGCAGCACGAGGAGTTACATATATCAGGGGTAAGTGTGTTAATATGAAAGTCAGAAGCCATTCTGTCTAATCCATGAGCCAGCAGGATGTTTAGGAGCCAGCTCCATTGACGATTAGAGCTGGTTCATAATCAGCAGTGTGAATTTTCAGTGATTCCCTTTCAGTGGAACAAGAATCGCAACAGGATTATGGCCGAAATGCTGCATGCAGCATGCCTGCTATTTATACAAACTACAAACGCTAATGATCTAATAGGGATATACTGTACACAGTGTGTTGAAATGAGTGTTAAAATGCTGCAGAAACGCTAACCAGGATTCAGGCCAGAAACCTACTAGGAGTGATTTTCTGAGCGCTTTGCAATTTGAAAACGCTTGCTAATGTAATGCTGTGGGTGTGACCCCACTGGAGCAATGTGGTTTTATAAAAATCCCCCATAGCAATGCATTAGCAAGAGCTTTTTCAAATCACTAGTGATTAGAAATTGCATCTAGTGAGTTTCTGGCCTTAGACAAAGCTTCAAATTTAGGGGCCAGCTGTCAGAACAGATATATACCCATCATGCATATCAGTATATACACATCTTATATAAATAGTTAAGTCCGGTAGCATTTATAATCAATCCCATCAATAGAATGATGAGCTGGTTATCCCCAAATATGGTAGGGACATTAGCCTGTGACTATGGTATGGGTCAGAGTGTGATACATCAGTGATATTACGGTATATAACTGTATAAAAATAATGATATGCTCTCTCTTCCTATAGCGGTGTTCACATGCTCAGTTATTGTCACCCTTGTTAATCGATCATTGGGTAGCAGTTGGTGAGATGAAGGCTGTACAGAAATGCTTTTCAGCTATAGCTAAGCTGAGTGTGCTGTTCTATAGACAGAGGAACATGGAGAGTATAGACAGAGTAAACAAGCCAGCGACATCCTGAACATAGCACATAGGAGAAAGGAACACGCCATCCTTCATTGCTGGTTGGGGAGCAGCTGCGGACACACCTGATTCTCAGACAAGTTAGCCCAAAATGACTATTTAAACCTAGCATGTGTACAAGGCTATGGGACATACTCGATGAATGGTGGAAAATGACCTACAGGCCTTTATATTACACTTGGCAGCTTATGATGGCAGTGATGTTGCTACATGAGAACCTGACATGCTACTCTCCCATCACTAGAGAGGCCTCTGTGGATGCAGTACAATCATGCAGCCATTTGGTTCTCTAGTTAGTGTGCATCTGCCCTTAGAGACGGTTGAATGAAAACACATACTTAAGGCATAAATAAATGATTAAACACACTTCTTTGCTCTTTTAAGATCATCTGTGAGTATCGACACTCAAAACCCAAATCCAAGCACAAATGTTTTCCCAGTTCCCTGTAGGCACTCAGTGGCTGAACATAGCTGTAGCATATATGTGCATAATCGTAATTGTTCGCTCACCTTGAGTGACTCCGTTTTATATTAACCAATCAGGATGCCTTCTGCAGCCTGAACTTCCGAGAATAGTACGAGACATGCAGCAGATAGACCTACCTTCAACTCTGTTAATTCAGGGCATGGAAGTGATTTAAAAAAAATAATTTAGGCCTGATGCTCAATGAGAATCGCTCCTGCACATGAAATCGCACAATCACTTTCTGTGGCCCGATTTGTACAGCTGTAAACCTGTAAATAAAGTTTCAAATACTAACTAGGTCTTCTGAGGTAAATTTCTGGAATGTAGTCCTGCCCACTAGTACTAGAGGTCATAGGTGCTTCTCTATCTTCAAATACTTCAACTGCAACTTAGAGACACTGAAGCGGAAAAATATGACATTGATTTGTATGTGTAGTACAGCTAAGAAATAAAACATTAGGAGCAGAGACAGAAGTCTAAAGGTGGCCACACACACGATAGACAAGACAAGACACGACAAATAACATTTATATAGCGCTTTTCTCCTGGCGGACTCAAAGCGCCAGAGCTGCAGCCACTAGGACGCGCTCTATAGGCAGTAGCAGTGTTAGGGAGACTTGCCTAAGGTCTCCTTACTGAATAGGTGCTGGCTTACTGAACAGGCAGAGCCGAGATTCAAACCCTGATCTCCTGTGTCAGAGGCAGAGCCCTTAACCATTACGCTATCCAGCCACGATACAATAAAATGATCCGATTTTACAGCAATTCGATAAATAAGATTGGATTTCCCGGTTTTATTCGGTAAAAGTTGATCGGGAGTGCTGGATTTTTCTGATACATTTTTATGAAAATTGAATGGTGTGTGGTAGATTGCCAATTTATTTATACACCCAAGCAATGTTCTTAGAGTTTCCAATCATTTTTATCATAATTGGGGAAAAAGGTTAACACAAATGTGTGGTACATTGGTCAGATTTTTAAAATGTTACAATCAGTCAGAGAAATTGACTACAATTCTTGAATTGAACAGATATTTAAAAAATTGTATAGTGTGTGGCCACCTTAATATTGATTCCACACTTCCAAAGTCGCAGAGAGCTCTGTCTTCTGACGGTTGTTATCTCAACTGTCAGTAACTATTTTCTTTTTCTCTCCAGAGGACAGTTAAAAAGTTTACTAGCCTGCTCTGTAAAATCAAGTTTACTGGCCTGCTCTGTAAAATCATTTATAATGCTGTGTAGTGTGTAAACTGCAAATATTAGAGAACAATGCAATGTTATAAAAAATACTATATAACTGAAAATAAAAATATGAGAATATTTTTTTTTGCTACTAATGTTCTAGTAATTATCCATACTACACAACCAATTCATTATATCATAATTTTTTTCCGCTTCAGTGTCTCTTTAAGAGATCCATGACCAGCTGAGAAGCCATGGGAGGGAAGGGCTGGGATCTTTACCTCATAAATCAGTAGCTAATAGTTTAGGCGTTTTCAAAAATGACACGATAGCCAATTTTTACCATCTACAAATATATTTCCAACGCGTTACAAAAACTGTACAAAAGCAGCACAGATATTCTTGTACTTTTCATGTACACACTGTACAACGCCATGTGAAGACATAACAGCCCATTCATTATACAAAGAATGAATGCTTCCTTCTGTAAGCGGAGGCAAGGTGCCCCAACAATGTGTACAGTAAAGGCGGCTTATTAAAAGCAAATTCAATTAATTTCAATGTCGGATATCTTGTTTATCCTGCCTGGGCATGCTTCTCTCTGTCAATCAGTTTGGGATTCAGGGTTATTTTATTGTAAATTAATCCAGTGTTGTGATGGCCACAAGGAAGGAACTAATCAACAGGAAGGTTGTGAAAGAGCAAGCAAGGTGATCAGACAAAGGCTTCTTTTTTGTCATAGGGAAATCAGCGCTTCCAGTCAGCACCCTGAATAGAGCTATAGAGCAATTGTGACACGAATATGATGACATTGCCCCTGGATATGCACTGCAGTGATGATCCAGAGTCAGTAGAGGCTAAAAATAGAGAAATTCCAAGAACTTCAGTTCCTTAAAAATACATGATCCTCATAATTCCTCTGCTCTCTTCTGAGAAGCTGTCTGCTGCATTCTAGCTCTGGTATGCGAACGAGCGCCAACATTTGCCAAGTGGGTAACAAGGGCAATAGTAATCAGTCACAGATATATACAGAGCATGAATCCACACAGATGCCTGGTACACACTTAAAATCTTTGCACAACGATTTGTTGGCAATTGCGCTCTGCGACTCTCTTTGGAAAAACAAGAATCACGGTGTGATTGCTCTCAAAATGCTCCGTGCAGTGCGTTTGCGATATTAGACAATTCTCCCATAGAGAGACACTGCACTACTGCTTTGCCAATCGCTGATGATTAGCAAGTGCAGCAAAATCGCCTGTGGTGTGAACCAGCAGATTGTCGACTGCAGTTGCTCAGCGTTTTTGCTTGCATTTTGTATAGAGATTTCAGCAACTTTTTTTGTACCGATTTTATTATAGAGCTGGCAATTGAAAAAGAGATTGGGATTAACAATTTAAGTTTTCAGGTTCTGCAAGGGGTTTTGGGCAAGCTGGTGGTTTCTGGGTAATACAAGTGCTGCAAAATTGCCGTAAAATCACTATGTATAGCGACTGAAAAGCAATTTTGCAGCGCTCCTACACTTAACATTGAATTGCACTCACTGGGAAAATGGCAAAGACACCGCTGCAATTGCAATCTAATTCTCATCTATGCAATGCAATGTGTAAGAAACACTTGCTACACAGTGAGTAGAGTTTCAAAACCGTGGGAAGAAAGCATAGTCAATACCTCTCCTGGAAGTCTAAGGGCCCATTCACACCAGAGCGTTTTCAGCGCGATTTCAGCATTGCTGGGAAAACGCTAGTAGTTAAAAAAACGCCAGTCCAATGTTAGTGGATGGGAAGGTTCTCATCTAAGCGTTTTGCATTTTGCTGAAACGCAAACGCGTTGCATGCAGCGTTTTTGGAGCGTTTCAGAGCGATTAGCGTTTCAATGTTAAGGATAGGGAAGCAGGAAAACAGCTCTGAAAACGCTGGTCTGTTCATAGTCAGGAGCGTTTTGCCAGCGATTTTACCCAGGTAACCTAGCAAATTACCCATAAAACGCCTCTTCTTCCTGTTTAGATGGCATTTCCTGTCAGGAGAGACAGACAGAGACAGCTAGCTAGCCTGCAGCTTGGAGAGAGTATCTGGAGCACACCATGAGCTGGTTTTGCAGCGAAGATCTCATTACCAGGGTCCAGCCGCACCCCATACTGTATGAAAAGGGGTCCTCATCATATAAACTTAACAAAGATGCGATGCGTGTGTGGGGCAACATTGCAAAGGACTTGTTTGAGGGAAACAGCAGCCAATAGGAGTGTTGCAACATCCAAACAACCAATCAAATCAAAAGAAAACAATTTTGTAGGCTAATGACCCCAAAAACGCAAAACGCAAAACGCTGGAAAAACGCTTTCTATACAGTGAAAAATCGCTTGAAAATCACTAGGAAAACCAGGGGAAAAACGCCAGAAAAAACGCTCAGCGTTTGCGTTAGCGTTTTGCGTTTTTAAGTGTGAATGGGCCCTAAGGTTCTCCCCTTTTCATAGTCCGATTGAGCATGGCAAGAGAGCTACTTTAATTGACACAAGTGTCCAGACACTGCAGGGCAGACATTGCTGAAGACTGTGACACATGTCCAAAGTAGGGATAGTCAATGAGATGCAAATAATTCCAAACCAATTAAAGTGTATGCAAACTTTGTATGTAAATACATGCATCTTAAAAATGGACACATCAAATCCCACCTTAACAGGATCTGATTAGTCAATGTCCAAGCTGCATACATTTTCAAACAAAATCTGCATAATCCTGCTTCAGCTCAGAACTCACATGCCTAGTCCAAAGGTGACAGGGATAAGGGGAGGGTGGGGGTCCCCAAAAGAAAAATTGGGAGACTAAGGTTGGCAAGTATGGCATATCTCCCTCTAGGTAACTGCTCAAAATGTGCATATATAAAACTTACAAAGCGTTAGTTTTTTTGTTACAGAAATTGGTAGAAAGGGATACAAATGAAAACTGATGACAACATGAAAACAAATGTTGCTATCCAGTGCCAAGTCTAATAAAACTTAATGAAACTCTTGTTTAAAGAGAATCTGTATGGTTAAAATTGCACAAAAGTAAACATACCAGTGCGTTAGGGGACATCTCCTATTCCCCTCTGTCACAATTTCACCGCTCCCCGCCGCATTAAAAGTAGTCAAAAACAGTTTTAAAAAGTTTGTTTATAAACAAACAAAATGGCCACCAAAACAGGAAGTAGGTTGATGTACAGTATGTCCACACAGAAAATACATCCATACTCAAGCAGGCTGTATACAACCTTGCTTTTGAATCGCAAAAGATCATTTGTGTGTTTACCTTCTGTCCCCTGCAGCTCTCATGCACTGAATAGTGACAGGCTGATCTTTTCTTCCTGCAGACAGTTCTTCCTGCAGACAGCTCTGCCCGTGTCTGTAATTCCTCAGTATGTGTCAGCAAGCTCCTTTCACAGCCTAACAGAGAAGGATTTTTATCCAGCTCTCTTCTCTCACTGATATCAGAGAGCAGAGACGCTGCTGGCTTATGTAAGAAATACACACACACGGGAGTGTGCATAGAGGGGCCTGGAGGGGGCGTGCATAGCAGATCACACTGAAGAGTTGGCAGCCTTCCAGACACAGGGCGACAAGTCCGACAGGGGAAAGATACATTGATTGATTACAGAGACGGTGATAGTAGAAAGTGCTGCACTAAGCCAGAGCACATTAGAATAGGTTTAGGAACTTGTAGGATGGTAGAAAACAGGATGAAATTTTTGTTACAGAGTCTCTTTAAAGGGAACCAGAGATGAACGATTCACACAAAATAAACATATCAGTTGATAGCTTGTAAAGAAATGCTCTACCTGATAATTTCGCCACTCTGGTGCTCCTTTTTGAGTGTTTTTTTATCCATTATTGCTCCAGGAAATATCCAATATGGCCGCCGGCTCATACCTGTTCTGCTTCCGGGTTATGAGTCGTTCTGGTTGTGCTGTCTAGTCTCTATGAGACTATAGACAAGCAGGGCTGCTGCAGCCTTTCATCTGTCTGCTTTCAACTATTATTCTGGTATGCTGTGTGGCTGCCTGTAGGAAGTGTCTCTCATAGAAATGAAACTGCATACAGTAGAGAATGACTGGCTGCACACTGCACACAGATACACTTGTTTGTTTCAGAGCTTCTTTCTCGGCAGCAGCAGCCCCTCCCATGTCAACAGCTCTGAGTAAGGAAATCTGAGCTAGGAGGTGGCAGGCTTGGGCTTGAAAAGACTCCACAGAAGAGTGACTCAGCTTTAATGACTCCAGGTCAAACCTAGACTGAATCAGTCGGTGGATGCTTATCACAGTTGATAACAGATAGATTAGACTGAGAAGAATAAAACTAAAAGCAGGGTAGGGGTTTACTGTCATGTTCCCACTGATAAATGTAATACAATGCATGAGGGTGCTTCGTCTCTGGCTCTCTTTAAAAGGACAACTGAAGTAAAAGGGATATGTAGGCTGCCATATTTATCCTGCGGCCAAATAGACCAGCAGGGCTGCCAGGCAACTGGTATTATTTAACTGGAAATAAATATGGCAGCCTCCATATTCTTCTCACTTCCAGCCAGCAGGCCTGCCAGGCAACTGGTTTTGTTTAACAGGAAATAAATAAGGCAGCCTCCTTATTCTTTTCACTTCAGTTGTCCTTTAACCTCCTGAGCGGTATGGACGAGCTCAGCTCGTCCATTACCGCCGGAGGGTGCCGCTCAGGCCCTGCTGGGCCGATTTTCGACAAATAAAAAGCAGCACACGCAGCCGGCACTTTGCCAGCCGCGTGTGCTGCCTGATCGCCGCCGCTCTGCGGCGATCCGCCGCGAGCAGCGGCGAAAGAGGGTCCCCCCAGCCGCCCGAGCCCTGCGCAGCCGGACCAATCAGTTCCGGACAGCGCTAAGGGCTGGATCGGAGGCGGCTGACGTCAGGACGTCGGCTGACGTCCATGACGTCACTCCGCTCGTCTCCATGGCGACGAGAAAAGCAAAACAAGGAGGGCCGCTCATCGCCAGAGGCGATCAGAAATATGCGTCAGGAGCGCCCTCTAGTGGGCTTTCATGCAGCCAACTTTCAGTTGGCTGCATGAAATAGATTTTTTTTTATAAAAAAAAACCCCTCCCGCAGCCGCCCTGGCGATCTTAATAGAATGCCGGGGAGGTTAAGGAGTAACTTCTTTGAGTCTGCAGAGTGAAATCTGTAGCTGACACCTGAATTCTATAACTTCAGCTTGTACTGTGACAAAGTGAACCCGAGGTGAGAGTGATCTGGAGGCTGCCATATTGATTTCCTGTTAAACAATACCAGTTGTCTTGCAGAAAAGATGGTCTATTTGGCATCTAGTTTCTGAATCACACCAGAAACAAGCATGCAGCTATTCTTGTCGGTTCTGACAATAATGTCAGAAAAACCTGATCTGCATATGCTTGTTCAGGGTCTATGGCTGAAAGTATTAGAGGCAGAGGATCAGCAGGACAGCCAGGCAACTGGTACTGCTTAAAAGGAAATAAATATGGCAGCCTCCATATAACTCTCACCTCTGGTTCACATTAAGAGATAGATTTGCCAGTCAGAGGCACGCTTTATGCACTGACTCACTGGAATCTATAAAATGGACTGTGTATGCATATGTATATTATGAAAACGGTCAATGTAGCATAAATAGAAAATATAATGCAGGTTGCTATCCGTATTTATAACTGTTGAGTGAATTCGGTCAGAACCAGTTCATTTCCATGATGTTAAACATACATTCATTCTGCTGGAATGATACTGATAGATAGTCCACTTTTTTGAGAAATAAAAGGAAATCTCTTACGTTCGGCTAGAGGTAAATAAATGGCAAACATTAATTCACCTTGCTGTTAATGTAAAAAACGATTCCATACTGTTGCGGACAGAATTGCAGATGAAGGGGACTAGATCCCAGAAAGCTTGCATAATATCAGTCGTATATACTCGGAAACAAGTCGACCTCGTGTACAAGTCGACTCCAATATTTGAGCCTCTTACACTGGATTTTTTTAGAGGCTCAAGTATAAGTCTACCCCTCAAAGTTAATGGCTTGCACTTGGGGACTAGGAGGGGTTAATGGCTGCACTGCATAAAGTATTGTGACCATTAATCCCTCCTGGCCCCCAAGTGCAGCCATGCATTGTCTCTCCCCCACCATGCACACTGCATGGCACTTGTGACAGGGGACATTGATCCTCCTTCCCACCCACCATCACCCAAAGGGCAGCCACCTCTCTCTATCCCCCTCTCCCCATGTAATTACATGTAGAGTAACACTGCCGCAGAAGTGAAGTGGTTGACGGGGACTTTAATCCTCCCTCCCTCCATAGTAGTCGTAAATTTAATAATTTATACCCAAAATGAGAGGGCACCCTTCTCTCTCTCCTTCCCTGCAGTGCACTAGTGTCCAGGTAATTAGATCTTCTGTAATCACCGCAGAAGTGAAGTGGTTGCCGAAGTCTTTTATCTCCCTCCCTCCATCACCCAAAGTGCAGCCGCCTCTCGCTAACCCCCCCCCCCCCCCCCGTGTGTAACTGAATGCAGAGAAACATCGCAGCAGAAGCGAAGTCATTTTCCTTCCAGCGCCGGTTGGCATGCCCGCTCATCTTCCTCACTCGCACCGCGTCATGTGACTTCGGGAGGCGGCGTTACGTGCATCGTACTGCCGGCACCCGAAGTCACATGACGCAGTGCGAGTGAGGAAGATGAGCGGGCATGGCAACCGGCCCTGGAAGGAAAATGACTTCGCTTCTGCTGCGATGTTTCTCTGCATTCAGTTACACACGGGGGGGGGGGGGGGGTTTGCGAGAGGCGGCTGCACTTTGGGTGATGGAGGGAGGGAGATAAAAGTCTTCGGCAACCACTTGACTTCTGCGGCGATTACGGAATATCTAATTACCCGGACACTAGTGCACTGCAGGGAAGGAGAGAGAGAAAGGTGCCCTCTCATTTTGGCTATAAGTTGTTAAATTTAGGACTACTCATGTATAAGTCCACCCCCCCACATTTTTATACTATGAGTTAGTCCTAAATTTCTCGACTTGTATCCGAGTATATATGGTATATAAATATCAGATGAAAGCCTGAAATTGAGTAACAAGGACTCCTCCTCTGTGTAGCGAATTACTAATATAGTAAAATGGTTATTTCTAGGCGGCCTGTTTCAGGGCTGGTTCACACTACAAGAGCTTTTCGATGCGCTTTGTGATTTGGAATGCTACTGCTAATGTTGTCCTGTGTGTGTTCTCACTGGAGAATGCCCCATAGCATTGCATTAGCAGGAGCTTTTTCAAATCTCTAGTGTTTAAAAAGCTCTTGTAATGTGAATCAGCTTTCAGAGAGAGTATGGCTGAGTTCACAGTAGGAGTTGCATTGCGTTCCCTGTAACATCAGAGAAGCGTACAGTCAATGAAAAGCATGCTTCACTGCCACACTTACTGCGTACGGTATGTCGCACCGCAACGCACCTCTGTGAACCTAGCCTAAGGTCAGTTACATAACACGCGTATGAGTGTAAACTGCAATGGAGACTGGTCAGACTTTAAAGGATACCCGAAGTGACATGTGACATGATGAGATAGACATGGGTATGTACAGTGCCTAGCACAAATAACTATGCTGTGTTCCTTTTTTTTCGTTCTCTGCCGGAAAGTGTTACATATCAAGTATGGAAGTGGCTGACTCAGTCAGGAAGTGACTACAGTGTGACCCTCACTGATAACAAATTCCCCCTTTTATCTCTTTCTTGCTCTCAGAAGCCATTCTCTGCTAGGAAAGGGTTTTATAGTTGGAATTTCTTATCAGTGAGGGTCACATTGAAGTCAGGACTGAGTCAGCCATTTACATACCTGATATTTAACTCTTTCAGGCAGAGAACGGAAAAAGGAACACAGCATAGTTATTTGTGTGCTAGGCACTGTACATACACATGTCTATCTCATCATGTCACATGTCACCTCAGGTATCCTTTAACATTTGAGGGAGCATTGCAAAGAAACAAAATGGGTAGGCTCTGCCTAGAAAAGTATCTAATCCTAATCATATGTGAAACTGGCCAGGCACACTCTCACATGTCATGTCACAAGTCAGAACAAGGCAAACATGGGTCAGTTTATGCAGCATATCGATCTGATTGTCTCCAATTCTCTCTTTGCTGCTACACTACAGGACTATATGCTCTGAATAATTTAATGATCAGAAGCATGACTGAGCACAGAGGTAAATCTTAGTCAGTCAGTGGCTGCATAGTTTTGTATGGCATCAACCTCCACATAACCAGCTGTGCAATCAATTTTCAATCCCATTTCTGCAGAAAACTAATTGAGAAGTAGCACTCCTACGTAATGAATAAATCACTACTCCCAGATCGATATTCCTATCGGGGAGTATTGGTTGTTTGTGCAATTGGTTCCTACAGGAACCCACATGGCCACCATTTGTGAGCTTTCCAAGCAAATTTCATACAAGGGGAAAGATATGTAAATGCTTTAACAAAGCTTAGCAGTGTTTATAATACAATAATAATACAATAACATTTCTATAGCGCTTTTCTCCCATAGGACTCAAAAAGCGTCAGGATATTAAAACGTTCTGTACAATAAGGAATGAGTGCAAATTACAAACTTACGTACAAGTTGTAAGTTATGACAAAAGAGAAGAGCACCCGGACTGATTCAGCTTGCGATTTAATGCCTCTTTCACATGTATGGCTAACCTGCGACCTGCTGGCGAATGCGCATCCAATTACTGATTTGTAACCACATGTGTTTATGGTTGACTCTAGTGCACAGTAGAAAACCAACCCGTGCAAAATATAGCAGGTGGCTGCTGCTTAAAGGGGAACTTCAGCCTAAACAAACATACTGTTATCAAGTTACATTAGTTATGTTAATTAGAATAGATAGGTAATATAATCTCTTACCCACACTGTTTTAAAAGAACAGGCAAATGTTTGGGATTCATGGGGGCTGCCATCTTTGTCATGGGAGCAGCCATCTTTTTGGTTGAAAGGAGATGACAAGGAGCAGGAGACACAGTTCCAACTATCCTATGTCCTGATTACCCCTCCCAGCTGCACACGCTAGGCTTCAAATGTAAAATTCAAAATGAAAAAAAAAAATGGCACCAAAACAGCAGAACGAGAACAACAAAATCAGAAAGCCCATCATGCTTTGCACAGCATCAGGGGAAAAAAGCCCGGGCAGTTTTCTTCTGTGCAGCTAAAAATGAAGCTTGTATAAGAGAAAAAAAGTTCTGATGCTGTGAAACTGTTAAAGAAAAACCAAGCCTTTTCAGTGCTGCTGAGTCGATTTTTAGTCCGGAGGTTCACTTTAACCATATGTTCATACACAGGACGGACCATCATAGTAGCCAAGCTAAATGACTGCAGCTACTGGCAATTGTGTACTACCTGATCATAGCACTCCTATACCAAAGTTGGATTTTTCCACTCAACCACTCTGAAAAGAAAAACAAAGATGAACAACAAGGAGTGTGCGATAAACCAGATACTTTGTATCTACACCTGTCTTACATGAGCATAAAGGAATTATTTACATGTTCCATACACTATCTTGAAAGGATGGGTTATGGGTGTTGCCACTGGCACAGTAATACTTTCAACTACTTTCTCTTTTACAAAAGCAAACCTGTACTTTCAGAAATGTAAAGCTTGGAATTCAGGAATGACTCATTCCATTTCATACTTTCGACTCCTAGTAACTGTGTGTCCCAAACCATGATGCAAAAGCAGCTCAGGTGCCAACTTCCAGGCCCGCTATACATGGATCATACCAACACAGTTACATGCATTCCCTAACTTACACTGTTAAAGACCAAAACAACCGGAGCCAGCTGCCAGTGAGGGCCACAGCACTTGCTCTGCATTCTTTAGTCCGAATGTGGAGCAATTACAAAGTCCCATTTAATTGCACTGAATGGCAATCCCTCCAAAAGTGCTGGTCGCAATGCTTTGCATTTCAACAAGAATTGCATGACATTGCAATGTCAGCAATGGAAGAGGAGTGCCACGATTTGCCTGAAAAGGTATCCTTGCAATCGGCAAATTGTATGCCCTCTGAAAACTGAATCAAGTGCCAGCGGTAGAAAAAGATCCATAGTGGGGATTATAGGGTTTAGTAAAATGAGTAGCAATTGTTGTGCTATAAACCAGCACTTCTGGACGTATGTCTGGCTTGCAAAGCAAGTCACAGTCCCCTCCACCACAGTCCTCACCTGTCCACCATATGGTATTGGTCGCTGCTTCTTCTCGCCGGGTGCTCCTCCTTTACTTCAGTGTCTCCAGTCGCCTGTGTAGTGCAGGGGCGATGAAAGCACTAGAGGCCCCTAGTGTCTATCCCCTGCATTACATCACACACCCCCCGGACCAGAAGTGAAGAAACCCACAGGGAGAAGTAGAGACTGGGCCATGAAGTGGATAGGCGAGAGTAACAATAATAATAATTCCAGTATTTGTATAGCGCTTTTCTCCCGTCGGACTCAGAGTGTTTGCAAGGCAGCCACTAGAAAGTACCTTCTCGTCGTCGAACGCCGCTAGTGACGCCCAGAAATCGCTCAGTCAGTTAATTTAGCAGGCCAAATGCTGCACCGATCTCTTATTGATTCAATATGAGCGATCAAATTGGCTGTATATCGACAGGAGATACAGATGAGTGTATGGCCTATTCAAGACTGGGAGTGTCTTTGTACAATTTCCAAATCCAATACAGTATAATGAAACTAATTACTACTAAATAATAAGCTATTGGTTATATTAGCTTGGCCACATGGAACTCCTGTAGGCAGCAGTGCAGGAGAGCAGTAAAGAAGCCCCCAAAGCACTGTAAACCGAGGAGTATGGACTTCAGGGAGAAATACATTTAGGGGAAAAGACACACAATGATTTATGTGCCTTGAATGCACAGTTTGTCACCTTGTTGTGCCAATAATTAGCCACTCCTCTACACAACAAAAAGAGAGGAACACTTCTAAATAGCCCAGGGATGTGTGAGGAAACCCGATGCTCTCCCTCACACTCCTAACATCAGCAAACTATAGCATGACAATTGTCAGCTGCTGAGGTAATGTGCAAGATGAACAAAGCAGGCAGCCAACAATAAAGCTAAAACTGTGCTTTTATGGAGCACTTACATAATACCTTATTTTGACTCTCTCTTTGGAGAACAAAAGGGTTGAACGTACTGAAAAGAACTTGGAACTGTAACAGAAACAAAACTCTAATAATGCAGAAAAGAATATGAAAATGTAGCTTTGAGCCCACAGTGTGTTACGAAGCAGTACCACTGTTTTAACACTGTCTGTCCCCCAAACAAACACTGACTACTGAGAGTCTCTGCAGTGACAGTCTGCAATTACTGTAACAAAGTACTGAGACAAAAAATTACCCGTATCTTAATCTGCTTTATACTTAAAGCCCAACTAAACTCTGGCAGCAAGATTATAGTTATTACTATTACCGAGCATTTATATAGCGTTGACATCTGCCACAGCACTCTTCACAGTACAAAGGCATGTCACCATGGCTACGTTCACAGAGGCCACTGCGTTTCCTGTAACAGATCGTACGCAACGTAAAGGGAAAGCGGCTCCACGGGTTACCCGCGGATTGCACCAGATTTAGTGAAGCATACAGTCAATGAAAATTATGCTTCACTTTTACTATTAACACACAGATTTTGTGGCCGAACTCTGTTATACCGCAACACCTGCAGCATTGCGTACGTCGCATAGGTGGTGCGTTGCAGTGTGGCAAGCCACATTATAAAGCGCCTGTTATGCTGAAACACACCACTGTGACCGTACCCTAACTATTCCCTCAGAGGTGCTTATAATCTAATCCCTGCATGGCCTATGGCCATTTTGTGAGGAAAGTCAACTAACTAATGATTATATGTTTCGGGATTGGAAAGGAAACCAGAATGCTTGGAGGTAACCAATGGAAAAACAGAGCATGATCAGACTCCATGCAAATAATGTCCTAGCTGAGATTTGGACCTGGGATTCTAGTGCTGCAAGGCAAGTGTGCTAGACATTACACCAGGGGTCCCCAAACATTTTGGGTCGAGGACCAGGTCAACATACTTCAGACTGCTGGGGGGCCGGAGTATACATAAAATTATGTCTTTGCGGGCCAGAAAGTGAAGCATACCCCGGTGACAACCTGAAGTCCAATTGGACAGCAGTGTCACCTGATGTGGAATTTGATTGGAAACCAGTGAATAACAGCTTTCTGGCTTCCATGTGGATGGGTGGTGCCAGCACTGCTATTCTATTTGTGGACCACCAATATTTAAAGATGTAGCTGACTTTTTCGGTATGAAGCTAGCACCCCGGAGAGAATTGGTTGATGTGCCCTAGACTCCCAATATCTCCACACTCCGATATTCCAGTTATCAGTCCACAGTGGAGTCGGCACCATCAGATGTATTAAAGCTCTTTATTTAAAGCAGCATGATGAGCAATCTGTAACAGCGACAGCCCTGCTGTTTCGGTCTATGCGACCTTTCTCAAGCCGTTCAGCATCACATCTACTGACATCTAAAATCATTCCTCCTTATATACTCCAACCACCTTAAAAACACCAATCAATTCAAAAGATCCTTCAGCCAATCAGGATTCACAAAGGTGTCCCACGGACCTGATGGAGAACTGCAGCACCTAACATGCTAATCTAGTGCCTCCCACAGCGCTGTCACATAAGCCCTTCTATCTAACAGACCTCCCCCCTTCTGCACATAAATTGCCCGGGATTATAAATAATATTGTATTTATATTTTGCAGTTGCACATTATCGGGAGATCCAGAAGCCGGAGGTTCACATTGGTTGTCCCATAAAGAAGTTAATATCCCAAGCGAAGGTGTAGTACCACTACCGTGCAGCGGGGGGCAGTTGGTGAGTCTTTCCCTCATAGCCGCTTATCTATATATGAGCAAGCATGATAGCGAAGCTTAGTGAGTATGATGCGTGGTTTTGTTGGCATAGATGCCGGAGCTACGCATACAAACGTCGCTATGGAGATGGGGGCGTGTTTATTACACGCTCACTTGACGATGATGTCGGAAGTCATGTGACTGGTTAGTCACATGACTATAGATACATGCTTACACCGCGGCGAGACGGACGGAAGGAGAGGCGGCTGGGGGCGGAGACCACACGACTGCTCCTTACGGCATGGTGATTGGGTAAGGAAGCCCACTATACAGATGTATGTTTAAGTAATGAGGAAGGTCCCGGGCATTTTATGTGCAGAAGGGGGGAGGTCTGTTAGATAGAAGGGCTTATGTGACAGCGCTGTGGGAGGCACTAGATTAGCATGTTAGGTGCTGCAGTTCTCCATCAGGTCCGTGGGACACCTTTGTGAATCCTGATTGGCTGAAGGATCTTTTGAATTGATTGGTGTTTTTAAGGTGGTTGGAGTATATAAGGAGGAATGATTTTAGATGTCAGTAGATGTGATGCTGAACGGCTTGAGAAAGGTCGCATAGACCGAAACAGCAGGGCTGTCGCTGTTACAGATTGCTCATCATGCTGCTTTAAATAAAGAGCTTTAATACATCTGATGGTGCCGACTCCACTGTGGAAAGATGTAGCTGACCGCATCTATAAGTAATACATTTTGTGTGTGTGGGGGCGGTAAAAAAAGCCTCAGGGGGCCGCATGCGGCCCGCGGGCCTTAGTTTGAGGACCAATGCATTACACCATTGTACCCATACCATATAATCCATATACTTGTGAATAAGTCTAACATTTTGCTAAGTCTTGCTGGTCTTCATTTAATAGTTTGCCTTTTTTGTGGAAACTAAAATAAACAACTAAATGAAAAAGGGGTGCTTTGGATGGTTTTAAAAAAATATAACTGCATCCATAAAGTAGCTGTAATTCATGCTTCCCTTCCCAGTAATCTCTTTGGTTTCCCTTCAAAAAATAGAACATCATATCAACACAGTGCATGGAAAAAAAACACGCACATGCCTTTTCCATGTGATCCGATATAAATGAAAACAATCCTAAAATAGCAGTGATTTTACTGGGCCATACGGAAACAGCAGCAGACTGCTACTGTTAGATCCAGCCGCACAGACAGAAAACACCATTCAAATCACTCAATGAGGAATATTACTGCAAAAAAAAAAAAAAGAAAAGAAAAAAAAAATGTTGCGCTGGTTATGCTAACCAACTAGCTTTATGATTTCAGAGGTAAATTTACACAGTGCACAATAAAGGGTACAAAATACAAATACAAAAACAGACAAAGAATACAAATGTTTATGTAGCAAAAAGCACATTTGCAGTCACAGTGCTCTACTGACTAAACAGAATGGTCAGTGGGGTCCACAAGCTAATATCCAACGTACATCAAAAAAGCGTCTGTCTCCTGTGGAAGCAGTCTGTGTGGGTGAGGGAGCGCTTGCGCCCCAGAAAAGCCAATAGAATATTGGTCAATAAATACCAATATTTTACTACAACTAAACCTAAGCCTATTCTCACACCGAACCCTCTCATTAACCTTCCAGGGATGTGGAGTCTGTACAAAAATCATCGGACTCCTCGGTTTAGGAAACAACCGACTCCAGGTACCCAAAATGGTTCCGACTCCTCAACTCCGACTTGTTAGTCTAATACTTACCAGGACTGTGGATTTGGTACAAAAAAAAAAAAAAAAAAAAAAAAAATCAACCGACTCTCGACTCCTCAGCTTATGAAACCACTGACCCCGACTCAAACTCTGACTCCAGAGTCCAGGTACCCAAAATTCCTCCAACTCCTTGACTTAGACTCCAACTCCACAGCCCTGCCTTAACACCCCCCCCCCCACACACACACACACACACACACACACACACACACACACACACACACACAGCTAACCTTACCCCCTCCCCCCTTCCACAGCTTACCTTAACCAACAACCTCCCATGGCTAACCTTAAAGGGAACCTAAACTGAGCAGGCTATGGATGTTTCCTTTTAAACAATACCAGTTGATTGGCAGTCCTGCTGATCTCTTTGCTGCAATAGTGGCTGAATCACACACCTTAAAGAGACACTGAAGTGAGACTAAATCTCGCTTCAGCTCTCGTATATAGCAGGGGCATGTGTGCCCCTGCTAAAACGCTGCTATCCCGCGGCTTAACGGGGGTCCCTTCACCCTCAACCCACCCCCTGCAAAAGTTGGTCGCAGACTTGGTCGCTACATTTCTCTTCCTGGAGGTAGGGCTAACGGCTGCAGCCCTGCCTCCCAGCGCGTCTATCAGACGCCCATCGCCGCCTCTCCCCCGCCCCTCTCAGTGAAGGAAGACTGAGAGGGGCGGGGGAGAGGCGGAGATACGCGTCTGACAGACGCGCGTGGGGCAGGGCTGCGGCGGTTAGCCCTGCCCCAATGCGGAAACGCTCCCCCGCATTACGGAGGGGATTTGGGGGGACAGGGACCCCCGTTAAGCCGCGGGATAGCGGCATTTTAGCAGGGGCACACATGCCCCTGCTATATATGAGGTCTGAAGCGAGATCTATTCTCGCTTCAGACTCTCTTTAAACAAGCATGCAGCTATTCCAGTCTGACTTCAGTCAGAGCACCTGATATGCTTGTTGAGTGGCTGTGGCTGAAAGTATTAGACACAGGATCAGAAGGAGAGTCAGGCAACTGGTATTATTTTAAAAGGAAAAATACATGTCCTTCTCAGTTTAGGCTCCCTTTAACACCCCACCCACAGCTAACCTAAACCATCGCCACAAATACAGTAATAAAAAAAAAAAATACAAGTACATTTTTGGGAGCCGTCCTATTCACCCATTGAAATACTGTTATGGATGGGTTCAGTTCGGGCCACCTGCAATACAAAATAGGGCTACAAATAGAAGGCGATATTTCAATGGGCACCTATGGAGTCACCCAAACTTCCCCCGCTAGCAGACACCCAAATTTCCTGTTTCCAATATCCCTGCCACACTCTACACCACAGTTGTCGAACTCTAGTCCTCGAGGGCTATATCCATATACAGTGTAGGATTGACTGAGAAATGGAGAAGTGTTTTCTACTTAATGAACCGCAGCTTTCGGAATTCACTCCCATCAATTAATTTGAGCTGTGCCAAGAATGTGTGAGGACCTCGGCCCTTGAGGACAGAAGTTTGACACCCTGCTCTACACAATATTGGTGAAAGCCATTTAACTTTGTCATAGAGACCAAACCTAGCCCCTTAGGGCCTAAACACTCTTCTGTGAAATAAAAAAAATGCACAGAAACATCATAAAAAGCGTGTTTGTTGAAGTGCATTTTTTAAATCCATTCTATGCTCTTTCGGATGTCTTTGCATATCGTACTCTCACATGGATTGCAGAAGGCCTATTTCACATTAGACGCTGAAAACAGTAGTGGATTCCCTGCCTGTCAGGTGCTCTCATGCAACAGCTACGCACTAGCACTCAACATGATGAAGTGGGGGCCACAGTCGCATGGAGTTACAAATAGCGCTGTTTGGCTGTATTTATGGCGTTCATGGTCAACATATGGGAGAGGCTGAACTGCCCAACTCAGCCGTCCATCTGTAACAGGTCTATAGCGAACGTTTCTCAAGTGCTGCAATGATTGCACCATCAGCAGACAGTCGACCAGAGCAGCTGATGTTGGATATTTCATCCAATCAAAAACATTCCCATTGTATTTAGCAGTGTAGGATATGTGCTTTTAAAGGGTCAGATCACACCCATGGCTCTTACACAGGTATGTTAAAAACATACATTTATTTCAATGTAGTCAATTTATATGTACGTGCCTTGAGGCTGGTTTCACAGTGGGAAGCTAAAGTCCCACGTTACAGCAGCCAGTAACGCAGCCTAACTCACAGCACTGTAAAATCAATGTTGCTGTTCACAGTGTACACATTGCGTTACATAGTAATGCGGCACGTTTGAACAAAGTGCTGCATGCTGTACGTTATACTGGGCTAAGCCACGTTAGACTGTTTGCACATGCTCAGTAATGTTGGAGGAGGAGGTCTCTCCTCCTCCTCCGCGGCCAGCCACATTGCTAATAAATATTTACTGCACTGTGGAGACTCGTGGTGGGACTGTAGTATTGCCCGGATCATGAACGAATCGTTCATTTAAACCGGATCTTTTTTGTGAGTCGAATCATCCGGATCATCACAATGAAAGATTCGGTTCACAGTGGATGTCTGTCTGGAAGAAACAGGAACAGGAACATACAGAATGTACAGTGCAGGGAAAGTCCTGTCTTGTTATTCATTTCACCCAGTCTGCTTCCCTAGTAAACTGATTCAAATGATTTGGTTCAAAGATCCGGATCTTTTCAATGATTCGACTCAAATGATCCGAATCCTTAAAAAGATCCGGACTTCCTATCACTAACCTGGAGCGGCTGCTTTGAGAGCTCAATCTGATCTGACGTCCAATTTCAACACCACCACGCGTTGCGTTAGGGGCAAAACGCAACGTCTTGGTGGGAAAGTAGCCTTAAATGAACATATTCTCCGTTATTAAAGAGGTATTATAACCACATGTAGTGAACGCAGTAAATTCTTCAGAATACCCACTTTTACATTAATGATCCTAGTTTCAGCTATATATTGGTATGTAGTTCCACCCTCCCAGCCTAGGCTGATTAGCTATGCACCCTTCTACCAGTGCACTCTGGGAGACCAGGTGTTTGTTCTCTTCAGCTCAGAAAACACAACATACAACCAGTAGTGCAACCGTCAGCAGTAAAGATGTCGGTGATAAATGTCAGAATGTAAATCAGGGTGAGGAAAGATTTTACTATGGGCAAACACTGAGTAAGTCATTTATAAAAGAGTATTGTAAAAAAAAAAAGTTTTATTCCTTACGTTATTTTCACTACAGTTGCTCTTTAATGCATAAGCTAAAAGAGCACTTAGGCCAAGGTCACACTTAACAGAATTGCATGAGATTTCCCCATAGCACATAGTGGAAAACGCATGCGATTCTGCCAAGTGTGACCTGGCCTAAGGCTCTACTAGTTGCTGCTGGTCATATTCTGCATAGTAAAGTAGTGGCATGTTTGTAGCAGCTAGGCATAAGTGAATCAAGCACAATGGGTTTGGCAAATCCCAATGATATGCAAATAATACTTATGACTGACAGATAATGAATTTCAGGGGCCAGCAAAAAAGACATGGTGGTGTACAATAGTATGCTGCAGCACTCACAATCATGATTCTATTCACAATCTGGCCCTATCTATAGTACGTAGTACTGTACTCGTAAATGTATTATACTTCCCAGTTCTTCTCTTTTAATACTGCTAATTTACTGGCACAAATGTTTATTGGCTGCATTCCATGGAATCTCATTTAGCAATACATGGGTTTCCCAGTACAACAGACTCTGGTTTCAAAATAGTCACATACAACTTTCTAAAGCTTCCACATCTATAAATAGGACGTATTTTTCTTAAAAGGTAGGATTAGGTTAGAGAGGGAGTTAGCGTTAAGCATTTGAGAGGGAAGGTTAGGGTTAGGTACAGGTGAGGAAACATTAGTGGTTAGGTATGTAGGTAAGGGGAAGTTAGTGTTAGGCAGAGGAGAGGGAAAATTAGTGTAAGATATACGGTAGGTGAGGGAAGGTAATTGTTAGGTGAGGGGAACTGGGGAAGTTAATATTAAGGTGGCCACTAATTTCCCCAATGATTGTTGACAAAAAATTATTCTTATGAATGATCGATTTTACGGCAATTCGATAAATATGATCGGATCCCCCCCCCCCCCCCCCAAAAAAAAAAAAGACTATCGAAAGCTTTTTTTTTCATTCGACTGAAAAAAACGATCGGATTTCCTGGTTTTTTCGATCCGGAAAGCTGGAAATTTTTCTTCTTTCTATAGATTGTATGGTGTGTGTTAGATGGTCAATTTATTGATATACACACCCTAGAAATTTTCTCAGAGTTTCCATCATTTTTATCATAATTGGGGAAAAATTGAACATATGTGTGTGGTACATTGGTCATATTTTTCAAATGTTACAATTAGTCAAAAAAATTGATTGCAATTCTTGAATTGAACAGATATTTAAAAATTGTATGGTGTGTGGCCACCTTTAGGCATGGGAGAAGAAAGGTGATTATTAGGTATAGTAGTGGTCAATGCTCTTCTAATGTGGTTCTATCCCCCACTGAGTCAAATGAACTGCTTGTCGATCAGCCATTAGGTTGGTAGGCTAATAAGCAACTCCCAAATTTTGTTATGAAATGAATACAGGTTGTCTATGTAAGTGCTACAGCAACTTCTTCACAACACATCACCATTCCACAATCTGGTCCAGAAGAAAATGTCATCACAGGAAACGTTCATGTGTTTCTCTCCACAAGCTATGCATTATGACTTGACCAAGTAGCATCTGGCTGTCCAATTAGACACAATATAGCGGGGAGGGGGAGCCAAGAGGGTTACAGGAAGCACCACACTTTTAGAAAGAAGGAAATTAACGATAAAAACAATGCGCATTAAAACAAAGATTCTAAAAACATCATACACTAACATACAGTATATTCAAACAAAAACCTACTAGAGAATAAACGGAGGCCTTGGTTTTCACTTGAGGAAACATGGTTTATAGCTTACTTACGGTAACTACTTCTATGAGGTCCTTACTATTCCCTGATCGTGGTTCAATATGGCAATATCTGTCATTCGTTGGGCTTTTTTTTAATGAAAATTATCTAGTGTGTTTACATAGCTTTAGAGACAGAGGGTCAGCAGTACAGCTAGGCAATTTTCATAGGAAATGAATGTCAGCCTCCATATTCCTCTCATTTCAGTTTCCCTTTAAATGTTAATGTCTGGCGTAGTGGTTAGCGCTTTCATCTTGCAGCGCTGGGTCCCAGGTTCGAATCTCAGGAAGGGCTCTATCTGCACGCAGTTTGTATGTTATGGTAGGGATCAGACTGTGAGCCCCTCTGAGGGACAGTTACGCAACAAGACAAAGACAATATACTCTGCACAGCGCTGCGGAAGATGTTGGCGCTATATAAATACTAAATAATAATAATACTGTCTATTAAAGGAGACCAACTAAGGACCAAATCGTGGCAAGGTAAATAACCTGTATTTAGTAATTAAAACTAAACAACCCAAAAAAAAAAAGGAATGAGAGATCAGTAAAGTCATACGAGTATGTTTGTGTATGTGGTTACAAAACAAGCTAATTATTCACTGGTTTTGTAACCAGGGCTGTGGAGTGAGAGTTGAGCAATTTTGGGTACCTGGAGTTGGAGTCGGTGGTTTCATAAACTGAGGAGTCTGAGTCGGATGATTTTTGAACCGGCTCCACAGCCCTGTTTGTAATGGCTGAACTTGCAATGTAACTGCCATCACTGCAAAAGTGACAAGCCCCTTCCTCTGGCTAGAACATGTGTCACAATTGTTGTTCAATGTGTCACAGACCTACTGCTGCTAAACCACAGACAGAGGAACACACACTGAGCAACGCATGGGAAAGCAGGCAGTACAAAGGCAGAAAATGGGGTGTCAGGTGAGGCAGAGGATAACATCTTACCGCCTGTATAATAGAGCCATCATCACCCCCATCGCCTTCATCTCAGGTTAACCTCCAAGTATTGTATCAAGATGATGAAAATAAAAACTACTTGAGATCTAAATACTCGTTACCATTGAGTGCTTCTTGTATTTAAAATGCTGCATATCAGGGGACAAGATGACCTATTAAAATGTGTGTCACAAGGAAAGGGACAGATTTAACTAACTGGAAAGCTACAGCAGTATGTGCTGTATAGTCATGGAAGTATATTTGCTCTAGCATGCCTGGCCAAGCTTACTGGACATGACACTTCTCTCTGCTAATGGACCGATCAGCAGCATAGTACACTCATCTGTACTATATTACTTAAAAGGGACCATGAGCTCTGCATAAAAAAATAAATAACTATTTGGTCTTGTCTGGGGCTTCCCCCAGCCCACGAGGTCCCCCTGGCATCCTCCTGGTTCCTCTCTGTCTCGCTGGCTGGCTCCCTTGGCGACTTCGGCGTGAGAGTCCTGCGCATGCGTGGCTCTAAGACTGAACTGCGCATGCGCAGGACTCTCACGCTGGTCAGGCTGATGATGCGTAGCTTGCACAGTGGGGGCACACACGGGCGACTTCCGGCCCGAACTCGCCAGCGGGACCGAGAGAGGAGCCAGGAGCACACTGGGAGACCTTGCAGGCTACAGGGGGCTTGAGGAAGCCCCAAGTAAGTCCAAATTGCAATTTTTATGCAGAGCTCAGGGTCCTTTTAACATTAACCTCTCTATTACACATCCTTTAACATGGCAACATTATCTGAATCTTGAAGCAACGGACACAAATTACTATAGAATTATTACTGTTGCGTCTTGCTTTACACGGTTAACCATAAAGTGCTTCGGTTTCTTTTTAAAAATAATTTAACCACTTGAATATTGATTAGGAAAGGGGCGTGGTTGGCCTGGAGGTGCAGAGCATCAATGTCACGGCTTTGGGGGTGGAGTTAAGCGCAAACAAGAGGTGGGCCTGCCAGAGAAGAGGAACGGACACAAAAAATAGTCCAGGCAAGCAAGTGCGGCCCGGTAGCCACATCCAACCTGGGGCTGCCAGTTGGACGGCACTGCTTAATTCTATCACGCCAGGAACAACAGGGAAAAGGGGCGGAGGTAGCAGGATTGCATGTCTGTTGACTGCATAGCTTTGTCATTTATCGTGCAGTACAAAGCTAGGGTTGGTCGTAGTCCCACTTAAATCTAACCAGAAATTCTGCTGAAATCTGATCAAACATTTGCTGGTGTAAGATGATGTGAGATGATTCATGTACTTGGCCTATCACAAGTCTAAAGCTATGTACGCACACTGAATCAGTGTAGCCTTTCAGGATTGAGCTTGATCCTTCAGGCAATACTGCAGTACATAGACAGAGCAGCACAGAAGCATCCAGTACCGCAGCTTCTGGCAGCCGCTAAAGGTCTGGCACGCCTGATCTTATTCTCTATCGGGAGACACCAGGAGACACCTGGACACACACTAGGATCTTGGCTGACACGGCTCTGAACGGACACCTTGGCCAAGTGTCATCTAATGTGTGTGCCTAGCTTAACAGTGTATGGCAGGTATGACCATTAGGCCCCGTTCACATCTAAAATCGCAAAACGCTAGCGAATACCGCTAGCATTTTGTGGGAGTGATTTTTCCGCAATTAACGAGGAATAACTGGACATAGTAGCGTTTTGGGAGCGATCGCGATTAGCGGTTCTATACATGCTAATCGCGATCACTCAAGAATCGCCATCAAAACGCTGCAGGTAACGCGTTTGCAATTATCGCTAATATCGCAAAATGCCCGTGATCGCGGAAGTGAAGACACTGACATTGGATAACGTTTGCTACGCGGTTTAAAAAAACGCTATCTGTTTGCGGTGAGCAGGAATCACACGATTACCACTCAGATGTGAACGGGGCCTTAGACAATTACCCTTTTCTCATTGTTCTCAGAAGAAGAGTTCTGCGCTTCTAAAAAGGAAGGAACATTTGTAAACAGGAAGTGGCTATATCTTCTGAGCTGCTAGCCACGTCTGCAGAGGATGTTTAGAATAGGTACCCTGGAGTGGAAATCAAATGTTCCAGTGAAAAGAGTTTTTTTATAAAAGAAAAAAAACATGTGTGCCACAAAAACAGCTGGAGAAGCCTCATTTGATAAAGAGCAATTTGCTTACTTAACTACCAGATAGTATATTAAGGAATACTGTGATTTATCTATTCACTATGAAATTTTCCACTATGGTAAAAATAAATTTAATATCAGGTCATCCATATACTACTAACCCTGCAAAACTGATGATGTCACTCGTGACCAGCTTGTTTGATACAAAAAGATACCAGCATATACTAGTACAAGAAAACAGGGTCATAACACAGAGCAATGTGAAAGATACTATAGTAAACTAGTATCAGATCACTTCTGATGCACTGCCTATCGCTATTATAATACAAAAGGCAGTTCCTTAAAGGACAACCGAGGTGACATGTGACATGATGAGATAGACATGTGTATGTACGGTGCCAAGCACACAAATAACTAGGCTGTGTTCCTTTTTTCCTTTCTCTGCCTGAAAGAGTTAAATATCAGGTATGCAAGGTTTCTGTCTGGGTCGCACTGTATCAGACTATAGCACATCCCTCATTGATAAGTAATTACAGCCATAAAATACTTTCCTGTCAGTAAATGGCTTCCTGGAGCAGGCAAGAGATAAAAAGGATCAATAATTCATAGATTTGAGCTCTGGCATACTTCAATGAAGGTGTCAATGAGCAGAGACAATTGAACAGTAAAACTAGATTTAAATATAAAATAAAACTGTGGGATAACTTCAAAAAAGGTCATTTTTAAGAGATGGAGGATAGATACAATTGTTTTTCTCATTTTCACCTTGGAGGTCCTTTAATCTACAGCTTTTGAAACAGGAGCAGAATACTGTACGACGGGTAATCTGACAGGAAGCTGCATTGCGTGTACATGTCTAAACTGTTCCCGATCAATAACGGGATCAATTTTATGATTTTTCCCCTCCCAAAATCAAACAGGAAGCTGTATCGTTTGTACCCAGCATAAGAACGATTTCAACTTGCATGTTAAGACAAAACTACAGCAAAGTAAGTTCACAACATGATAATAGCAGAATACAGAAAATCTATTAAAAGCAAACGCTAATTGTAAGCTGTGACAGTCAGCTCTCAGAAGGCAATTACAGCAGTCTCTAGGCATCTGCATAAGTGCTACAAGTCTTAAGAGAATTTCACTCTCTTAGGAGAATTCTTATTTAATAAGCCAAAAGAAGATTCATCCAGGGTTGCAGTTTATATTGAAATAGATTATATATATATATATATATATATATATATATATATATATATATATATATATATATATATATATATATATATATATATATATATATATATATATATATATATGTATTACTACTACCCCACCAATCCATGGGTTATCACTTCTCCATTTGTAGAATGTGGAAGAAGAAGGAGGAAGTTTTTAGTGTGCTCAATTTCCTGTTCCCAGGACCACCAGGGTTCAGGTGTGAGTTCACTTAGGTCCTAGGGACAGGAACTGAGGGAAATCAGGAAACAGACAGCAGTAAAAACCCAAAAGAGGATCCCTATTCCACATTATTCAAGGGTATTTTTTAATCAGCAGTAAACAGGCATTTGCCATGAATAAACACTTTAAAAAGTTATTTTTTCTTTTAGTAGTCTATCTGCCTGGGAATGAAATGGCCATGAGGCATTAAGAAAATGACACTCCTGCTTAACCAGTTCACCCCCAAGGGTTTTTATCCTAACGGACCAGAGCAATTTTCAGTTGTCAGCGCTCCTCCCTTTTATTCCCTAATAACTTTATTACTACTTATCACAAGAAAATGATCTATACCTCGTTTTTTTCGCCACCAATTAGGCTTTCTGTGGATAGTACATTTTGCTAAGAATTTTTTTATTCTAAATGCATTTTAATGAGAAAAACAGAAAAAAAAAGAAAAAAAATCATTATTTCTCAGTGTTCAGCCTTTATAGTTTTAAAATTAAACATTCTCCTGTGGATAAAACAAACACGTTTTATTTGCCCAGTGGTCCCGATAATTAAACCGTTTAGATTATGTCCCTACCACAATGTATGGCGACAGTATATTATTTTGAAATATAAGTGGTTATTTTTCTGTTTGTTCTGGCCATAATTACAAGCCCCTATGTAATAAATTAAAATTAATTTTCCCCCATAAAATATAGAATAAAAAAAGCTGAGTCCCTAAGGTAACTATTTATTTATTTTTTTTAAGCTGATTTTTTTTTTTTACAAGTGTTTTTTTTGGGGGGGAGGGTTGGAAGTGTAATTTTATTAATGATGTGTATATACTTGAAAATGTATGTATTTTGTAAGTGTAATATACTTTTTGGCCACAAGATGGCGCTGGTGAACACTCATAGGACGTGTTCACTTTTTTTTTTTTTTTTTTTTTTTTTTTTTTTTTTACACACTTTATTAAACTGTTACATTTCCTGTTTATGTGAATGGACGTAGCCGCTGTTCGCGGTCACGTCCATTCACTCCAGGCACTGCGATTGGGTAGAGGACTGTTCAGTCCTCTTCCCCAATCGCCCAGCACGGGATCCCGACGGTAATGGCGGCGGTAGCGGCGGACACACGGCGGTAGCAGCGGCGGGAATGCGCGACGTATTAAAACGTCATGTTGCTGTTAATAGCGGTAAGCATGACGTTTTAATACGTTAGGATGGCGGTAAATGGTTAAAGACTACTTTTTCTAAAAATCCATTTTTAAAACAATTGTGTAGCCAGAAGCTGCTAGAGGTGTAAAAGTAAGATTTGGTCGGTGGGGCTGCTGCCTGGATTGCTCTATCCTGCTGCACAGACTGATTTTCTGTGAAGACTGCAGCCTCAAGCAGTTACAGTCAGTCGTGCAGTAAGTGGCCGCTCTCTGGGTTGCAGGCTAGGCACTTACCATCAGCTTTGTACCTGGAGTGTGGCTCTAGATATAGATACTAGATATAGATACCAAAGAGTGTGTACATGCCAATAGTAGTATAAAATGACAGTCACGCAGTCCACATCCAGGTTAGGATATCTTGTCTATGGGTGTCAGAAATTGCACATGCTGGAAAACCATATCGTGTGTGCGTGTGCGTGGCCAATCTGTCTATATATGTTCAGTTTCATACAAAGTATCAATTATCTGGAATGGACTTTCTAGGTCAACTGTTATTGTTCACCTACATAATGCAAATCTAATGCCTGGTACACACCATGCAATTTCCCACCAGATAGATGGGTCGAATCGATTATTTCTGATAGGCCCGATATGATTTCTGATGTTTCTGATCGATTTTACAATCACTTCTATGCAAAATCGATCACAAAAATCGCTCAGAAATCAGATCAGACCTGTTGGAAATAATCAATTCGACATGTCTGACAGGAAATTGCATGGTGTGTACCAGGCATAAGGTTAACTGTACAAATATTAACTTCACTGGACACTCACATTTCAGACACGTATGTTCTATTATTATTATTATTATTATTATTTTATTTTTTTTTATTTTTTTTTTATTTATATAGCGCCAACCTATTCCGCAGCGCTTTACAAAGCACAATAAGACGACAAGGGGAACAGACACAACAAACAAATGTACAGCAGAGTTCCAAGCAGCACAAATATTGTTACAAAACAGTAAACATTAGGAGGATGACCCTGCCCTTGCGAGCTTACAAACATGCTGCACGTGGATCACGTGATCGGTGTCTATGCCTGCAATTTTTAAAGGGTGTCAATTTGTGTACAGCAGGTTAAATACAGTTTAACCAGGAGGCTTGCGATAAAGACACATACTAGAGCCACTAATAAGATGCAAGGGCTTGCTGTAGCAAGCCTGGTTACCATAGCTGTTAGTGTACACAGCTTTCCTATGGATTTAATTATGATAAGGCTTGCAGAGCACTTAGTGTATTCACAGTTACACAAGGCGGAGAGGCGCGACCTATCAGATATAGAAGAAACCATGGTGATTAGCGTAATTGACAGTCTTATGACATCAGTGATAGTGGTGAGATCCTCATGCAAAGCAAGTCATGTCAGCTGCACCACCTCTTATAGAGCCCTCCAGGCATGACACTTACAAATTTAGCTTCATTTTCACCCATCACCAAGGTGTCAAATGTTGTAGTGAAGCTTCATTGCTAATCTGAAATATAAAGCCCTAGCAAAGCAATGGCTAGAGTGTGCAGAATCAGGACATGAAAAAAGCTCCTAACAGGTAAGCAACGCTACTTGATGGGACAAATCCAGCTGTTACGAGAGAGTTCTCTGAATCCAGTCCATCAATAAGAGCACATTAACACAACAAGCACACCCAGAAAGGTATATAAAGTTTGTTCTAAAGTCAAACACTCAGAAGAGAGACTACACCCTGCTACTTACTGTAGCTGTCCGTGTACGCATCGAATCTGACCATGACCAAATCTGCCAGTTATCTGTAATGCAACAAGCCACATTGATCTTCATTTTGATTGATTTGCAGCAAAATAGATTGATATTACGATTGGACCAGATGGAAAATATTGGTCTATCGGAGGGAGAGCTTTGGAAGATTTATGGCCCATAGCATTGCACTGTATCGTACAGTGCAATGCTGCAGTTCGATAGATTTTCAATAGATTTCATGCTAAATCTGTTGAAAATCTGTGTGCAATGTATGGGTGGAATCAATGAATCGGTTTGCCACCTTAATTGCTTAAAGCCTCATACACATGCTTGATTAAAGTTAGCTGAGGCAGCCAATAATGACCGCCTCAGCCGATAATTAGGTGTATGTACTGCAGCCCCCCCGACTCAAAAGCAATCCCCCCAGCAATTCAACTGAGCCAAGAAGCGGACGATTTCTTTGATCTGGCTGCTCCTTTGCCCAATATCACATATTTGCAGCTCCATCGTCCCTCCAGTCCTTTCACTCCCTCTCCCACATAGCAACAGGCCGGCCCAGCGATGTTGCTGAAGTGTATCGGGTCCCGATTTACAACAGGTGACACACATCACAGGTCTGTATGCACCTTTAACTACTTGATTCAATCTCCTGGTACACCAAGGCAAATCATGTGGTCAACTTTTCAGCAAATGTTTTATTCTGTTTGATTTCCGATTAGGGAATCGAACAAATGAGAATGCCAAATTGAGAATGCACAATTGCTCGTTTACTGGCTGAAATACGGATATTTCAATTATTGCATAAGATTTCACTGAAATCGAATCACTTTTTCAGGGGCCCATACACTTACAGATTTTCCCACCGATATACAGCCGATTCGATCACTGTGATCGAATCGGCTGTGAAATCGTTGCGCAAACTCTGACCGAACGATCAATTGCCTTCCGAAATTGATAGTTCCCGTTGATTCCGTCATTCCTGTCCGTGCAGAAGATTTCGCCCGATTGCCGGCGGGTCAGGAGTGCGTCGATAGTGGTGTTCAAATGCCCGACAACCGGCGCTAGCGGCAATACATTACCTGATCCGGCCGGTGCGAGTCCCCGCTGCTTCTTCTCCGCGCTGGGCTCCGAGTCCGGCAGGCTTCACTTCTTCCTGTCCCGGCAGGAAGTTTAAACAGTAGAGCACCCTCTACTGTTTAAACTTCCCCGGACAGGAAGTATAGTGAAGCTGGGGCCCAGAGCGGAGAAGAAGACAGCGGAGACCGGGGGACTTGCGCCGGCCGGATCAGGTAATGTAAGCAGGGGCCCGGGGGAGGCGGGAGCTTCACAGATGGTGAATCGATTTCATGCTGAAATCGATTCACAATCCGTTTGCAGTAAAGTCAGCCATACAATCCCTCTCTGATCAGAATCGATCAGAGAGAGATCTATCTGTTGGTCGATCTGATGGCAAATCGACCAGTGTATGGCCACCTTTAGAATCATTCATTGTTTCCAAAGTGAATACCTGCTCATATGTAAAAGGTGGCCACACACCATACAATTTTTTAAATAACTGTTCAATTCAAGAATTGCAATCAATTTTTCGGACCGATTGTAACATTTCATAAATATGACCAATGTACCACACACACATATGTTCAATTCTACCCCAATTCTGATAAAAATGATTGGAAACGCTGAGAAAATTGCGTGTGTGTGTGTGCGTGTGTGCGTGTGTGTGTGTTAGATAGATAGATAGATAGATAACACACATTATACAATCTTTAGAAAAAAATTAAGAAAAAATTCCAGCATTCCAGATCGATAAAAAAAGAAATAAAAAGAAATAGGATTTTTCAGTCGAATTAAAAAAAAAAAAAAAAAAAAAAAAAGCTTTTCCTTTTTTTTTTTTTTGGGGAGATACGATCATATTTATCAAATTGCCAGAAAACCGGATCATTTTATAGTATCGTGTGTGGCCACCTAAAATGGGGTGTAAGCAAAGCCAGTGTGCCTACAGGAAACAAGTGCATCACACTGGGGCGATTAGCAGGCGATTCCCGCTAATTGGCAAAGTGCTGGCGCAATACTAACTAATGGCAGTGATTGCAGGCAATTTGCGGCAATAACAAAATGTGGTGCATGTAGCATTGCATAAAGTATGTAAAGCAGACAGCAGCAGCCTTTGCAGACAGGTAAATAGTCTAATGTTGCTGCCCCCTTATATAAAAGAAATAATAAAATAGTAAAACAACCTGCATGAAGAAATGGTTCCCATATACTCGTCGATTTTCCTGTTCAATTCCCAGCACTCAGATTGAATCTGGTGGGAATTAAATCCCCCAAAATGTCATTTTGAAATTACTGGACAGAAAGGAAAATCTAGGTTGAATGGGGGGCAGGGCAGAGGCGGTGGTAGATAGACGGCACACAGCGCTGCACTGAACTTGGCTGGAACCTGATGTGTTGTGTGTGATTGGATCGATTCCTCTCCAAATCAATTCCAATCAGAGAGAATATTGATTGTTTCACATATCGAGTAGCATTCTGTCAGTGTATGGCTAGCTGATACTATAAACTGCTCTACAATCTCACAGCAGGGCCTTGCAAACAACCACAATAGCACCCTGGCATAGGACACAAGACATCTGGCAGATGGGAAAAGGTTTTCTGTTCTCAATTGTTCTCGGTAAGATCACGGATAACAACGACTAGTAGCTTTATTTATTTGTTGGAACTATTTCGGCCAACAAGCTAATCTCGTGTAGAAAGCCTACCCTCTGCAAACCAGCCCACAGACGATGCAGAGTGATGCCTGCTGCTCCAAGTCCCGATTTATATACTGGAGTGCCTGAGGTTTGAGGGAATCCATGTTTCTGGCACCCAATCATATCTAGGCCTCTCTATGGCAGCGGCTGAAGTGGGTGTTTTTGCAATGCTTGTCAACAGTTAACAAGGTGTGGTTAAGCAACAGCAGAAAACCGCCACGTGACATGTTTCGCCACATGCTACCATGATCAGATGTGCATGCAGGGGATGGCAACCCTCTCACTGCCCATGCCAAGCGCTTGGTAGTGACCAGCAGATCTAACTAAGCAGGTGACAGTGCAACCACTGCTTATCTGAAACAGGCTTTTAAAGGGTTGTAACTCTTTAATGCAAAAATCTACATAACATATCAGCACTTTGCTCGGCATTTTGCCATTGAATGCTATTTAAATATTTTTCAGCTTCAGTATGCAGCTTCTGTAATTTCTGAAAATGGTACCCAAGCTAAGGTTTGGGTACAAAATCACATACTTTCCTACCTCCTAGAGGGAAGCCTCTGGATGCGACTGAGGGTTCCCATGGCACCCTCCCGTCCCCCCAGCCACTCACAGAACCTCCAAAGTCTACCGGCAAGGGATAATCTGATCGGGGGCTGTACTGCACCTGCGTGAGTATAGAGGTACCTGTGCAGCCAGCCAGAGCCGCTCCTGCAGGTGTGGCCACACTTGTGCCAGAAGAGGAGCATGGCCCCGATCAGCTGGAGAGTCTGCGAGGGTCAAGGGGGGGACCAGAGGACAGCGTGGGAAGCCTTATTTGGATGAGACGCTTCCCTCTCGTATCTTTTTTTTTCTTAATAATCTTTTGCCTCAGGTTCTCTTTAAAGAAAATACCAATTTGTGTGCGTGTGTGTGTGGGGGAGGGGGGGGGATTTGGATATAGCATGCAGCATTTTTACACATAACACATATAAATGCATTCATATTGCAAATAATGATTTCTTATGGACCTGCACAGAAATGTGTCTGCATGCAGGGTTTTTTTGCATGTAAAAATTGCATTGCTTTACACAGAGTAAGGTCAGTAATGAAGTAGTCATAGTAATTTCTTACTAGCCATTAGATAATGCAAAAAATGCATGTGAGGGTTTGCATTAAAAACGCACAGAAAATTGCATGCGTTTGTCAAATGGCAGGAAAAAACAGTAGCCTGCAAAATGTGTGCGATCCCCAGCATGCCTGGCGTGTGTGGAAACTAAGCACAAGAGTTCCCCTTTAAATTCATGAAATATTGGCTTTTGATTGAGGTAAACCAGATTATAGGCCCTTGTCTTTCAGAATGCTTGTGTTTTTGCAAATTCCTAACCATCCTGTGCTTGAGGTAACCAAGTGAACTGAAAATGTGTTATTTTTACTGACAACATCATTAAAACTGTCATTTTTAAAGGTAAATGGAATGTGATTAGAGGGATCCTGACCTAAGCTGATAAGCTGGGCTGTTTTCCTTGGCTTCGGGCCTTTTAAAAGTGACAGCATTTATAAAATCAGTGCAGTGATAGCAAACGACCCTTATAAAAAGGCAAATTACTTATTACGCATACAAAAATATATTCAAATCTAGGAAAATATATATTTTTTACATGCACATAATAGAACATTATATTTTACTGTATTAATCATGTATAAAGTCTATAAAATAAATGTCATTCATGAACAATCATATTTGAGCACCGAAAATCATTAACTAGTACCCTAAAGTAAATATGGCAGTCTTTTCAAATTCCCAGAGTTAAAACACATGAACTATTGACCTTTTTCTATCCCTCTCCTGCCCTCAGAAGTTGTATTTGCCAGGAAAACTTTTATGGCTGTAAATTGCTTATCAGTGATGTTTACTATTTCCCTGACAAGGTGCTGACAAGAGGGAAGCTGTCACTTCCAGATCTAAAAATGAATGATGGTTATTAATATGCCCTGCACATACACGTTTATCTCATAATTTCATGTTGTCTCGGGTACACTAACAATTTCTCTTGGAGCTGGGACCTTGCAGTGAAACCAAACAGCGCCAAATATCATGCTCTAAAACATAACATAATAATCTTACAGATTATTGTTCATTTTAATAAAGACTGAACTCTGCCGGTACAACAGCAGATGTGGATGAAACAAACATATCACTTCCTCTTGCTTTACCTGGGTTCAGGTAGTACGATCTTCTTACTGGCCCTGGCTGCAGGGGTGGACTTGCTGTTTTCCATTGCCATCAGGTAGCTGACATCAGCCAGCACTGCCTCTAAATCCGACATGATTCAAAAGACTGGGTAATCAACAAAAATCAAAGAAAAATTAGCACAACCAAGGATGTGCTTGCAGAAATTATATAAAATAGCAAAATAGGTCTTGCAATGGAGGGAAAGAAAATGTCCAAAGAATGCAAATTTGGCTAAAAATAGTAGAAAAACTTGTTGTGTTCATGCATATAAAGCAAACATGTTGAAGAGCACTCTTGAGCTGCTGCTAAAAACACAAATGATCAATGGGCAATCCCAGAGGGTGCTGACTGTACGAGAGAGGACCCAGCTCTCAGTCTCCAGCATCCAAATCTGATTATTCTTTGATGAGCCACTTCATTTCCACTTTCTCCCCCATTTTCTGGCTATTTGTACGTGATATTCTGCACTGGATTTCCTTATTACAGTAACCTAGATTCGACACAGGTCAGGCTGCTTTGCTCATAAGATGCCTTAAATTTGTCATCCCAACATGTTGCCGCTCTCATGATAAACAGACACATCCAAACTGACTGGACTAATCTCTACCAGAGGGCACAGAATCCACATAGAGGATAAAACCAGAAAATGTTAGATTTGTAGGGGTGTAAAACCAAAAATAGAAAGAAACGACACAGGCTGCAGGAAGCCGGGCTCCTTTCTGCTGCAATGGCAGTCACCACAACCTGATTCCTTTTTTCTCCTCTATCGAGCTTCACACACAACCATTGCTGATCGCTGGGAGGAGAGACAGCAGCAGCACGGCCAGCTTATTCTGATGAAAATCACTGATCCCTGGATCCATTAAAAAGGGATTCCAAAAAGAAATTACAATGCAATTTAAATAAGAAAAGAAAACCCCTCCTTTGCTGGGAGCTCTGTCAACAAATATCTGTTTCCTCTGCAGTGCTGTGTCTAAAACAGCTGTCTTTTCACGCTTAGAGACAAACACCCAGCACAGCTACAGGGCAGCAGAGAGATCAAAATTAGTCTTTTCTACCAGGGTGGTCAACCATTTCCCCAGTAATGTGCAGATTCTTCCCTTTCTCCTGTGCTGACAGCCTCCTGCTCCTGTGCAAGGCTGGATTCACATTAGCAGAGAAGCTGTGATGTCTCTTACTTCCTCTCCTGTGTGTGATAGCAGAGGCAGTCCCTGATAAACACCAGGCCTGGATCTCTTCTGCCTGCTGGAGCCGGAGTGTGAAGAAGGGAAAGAAGAATAGAGGCAACTAGAGCTGCTTGCAATGCAAATAGTGACAGACAGCTAAACACAGGCATGCCTAGTGGTTGCCATTTGTTTAGAACGGTTATGCAAAAGGACTGCACAGTAAAGTCAGATAAGCCTCTGTACATAAAATGCCATGTATCCTAACCTAGTTAATAACTGTTTTACCTTTGTCGTAGAAACGAGCAGTCATTGGAAAAGATTACTCAGTGTTAACTGTAAAGTCAAGACCTAAGGAGGGGGAAGACAGCCAGGGAAAAGTAGCCTTTTGGGTAAAATTCTGAGAAATTATCTCATTAGCTGGGTGGAGACTGAGGCATTACTCTGCCTCACTAATGAGCAGTTATGTCCTGGGATGAACTGGCATTATCTACCCAAAGAAAATTTCAGATATCTGCAGATAAGGAGTCACTTATATAATCAGGAAGTAAGATGGACATCGCAAAATAGATTGCCCAAAAAAATAAATACCTTTTTCTATAAATCTATTTGATACTTTCATATGGAAATTTCCTTGACACCAATGAGAAAGGGCTAAAGTGGGCTAATGAGGAAATAGATGGATCTAACATATTTGAAGCTGCGACAAAAGCGTAAAACGCATAATCCCTAAACCTGAAGGTGATCACACACATTAGTCGATGTGGCCAACAGATCGATCCCTCTCCGGTCATTAGCTGACACACACTACACACCGATTTTCAATCAATTTTAACTTGAAATCTATTGAAAATGTGTGTGCGCCTGCTGAGTCTCTCAGGCCCCTCACCCCAGGCTGTGCAGCCTGTAGGTGCAGCTTAAAGAGGAACTCGAGTGAAAATAACAAGATTGCTTCATTTTTACAATAATTATGTATACATGATTTAGTCAGTGTTTGCCCATTGTAAAATCTTTCCTCTTCCTGAATTACATTCTGACAATCACATGGTGACATTTTTACTGCTGGCAGGTGATGTCAGCAGAAGTAGCTGCTGCTTGTTTTTTTGACAGTTGGAAACAGCTGTTATTTCCCACAATGCAACAAGGCTCTCACAGTGTGATGTCAGCACCATGGTCCTGACATCACACTGTGGGTGGGGGTTCAACACAATATTAGCCACACAGAGCCCCCTGATGATCCGTTCGAGAAAAGGAATACATTTCTCATGGGAAAGGGGGTATCAGCTACTGACTGGGATGAAGTTCAATTCTTGGTCATGGTTTCTCTGTAGCCACCCTGGCGTTCTATTTCCCCAGGATTTCCATGCAAAAAGTGGTTCAATTAATTTCCAGCAATTTTCAACCAATTTTTTTTTTGCAATCAATTTTTTTATATATTGAATTCAATTCAGGTTATTGTATTGAATTCAATTAAAAAAAAAAGTGTTTGCTGCAAGATGTTGATGATGCTGTGTGACCCTGGTGCCATCAACGCCGATATACGGGGGACATGTGATCGCCGAGGGAGAAGCAAAATACGCCAAGGGACATGGAGGAAGGCACTGTGGAAGCTATCAGAGGTACGTGACGAGGGATCAGCACGCCAATGGAGAGTATAAGACCCAGATGTATAGCCAGATGTATTAGCCAGGTGTAGTTAGCCAGATGTATTAGCCAGGTGTAGTTAGCCAGATGTATTAGCCAGGAATAGGTAGCCAGATGTATTAGCCAGGAATAGGTAACCAGATGTATTAGCCAGGAATAGGTAACCAGATGTATTAGCCAGGAATAGGTAACCAGATGTATTAGCTAGGAATAGGTAACCAGATGTATTAGTCAGGAATAGGTAGCCAGATGTATTAGCCAGGAATAGGTAGCCAGATGTATTAGCCAGGAATAGGTAACTAGATGTATTAGCCAGGAATAGGTAACCAGATGTATTAGCTAGGAATAGATAACCAGATGTATTAGTCAGGAATAGGTAGCCAGATGTATTAGCCAGGAATAGGTAGCCAGATGTTTTGCTAGGTATATAGTGAGCCAGATGTTTTGCCAGGTATATAGTTAGCCAGATGTTTGCCAGATGTATAGGGAGCCAGATGTATAGGTAGGCAGATGTATAGTGAGCCAGGTTTGTGGGTGGGGGGATCCCCCTTCTATGTGTGCAGATGGCCAAGCTGAGGCTCCCCCTTCTAAGCGGGGGGGGGGGGGCGAATCCCCCTTCTATGTGTGCGGATGGCCGAGCGGGGGCTCCCCCTTCTAAGCGGGGGGGGGGGAATCCCCCTTTTATGTGTGCGGATGGCCGAGCGGGGGCTCCCCCTTCTAAGCGGGGGGGGGATACCCCTTCTACGCGGGTGGTTGTCTGGGTGGGGGATCCCCCTACTTTGGAGGGATCCCCCTTCTATGCGGCATGCTGTGGGTGTGTCCCTCCTCCAATACGATCCCCCCCGCCCCCTGATCTCCTACCCCCCCCCCCCTCTGAAGGGGCGGGGGGGGGGGGAGATCGTGAGGGAGGAGATGGGAGGAGGGGGACACCCACAGCACGCCGCATAGAAGGGGGATCCCCCACCCAGACATCCGCCCGCGTAGAAGGGGTATCTCCCCCCCCCCCCCCCGCTTAGAAGGGGGGAGCACCAGCTCAGCCATCTGCACACATAGAAGGGGGATTTTCCCCCCCCCCCCCGCTTAGACTGGGGATTCCCCCCCCCCCCCCCCGCTTAGAAGGGAGAGCCTCAGCTCGGCCATCCGCACACATAGAAGGGGGATCCCCCTACCCGCCCGCTTAGCCAGCACATACTCTGCCCCGCTGGCTGCACAGAGATTCCCCAGGGTGGCTGGATGCTAGTTCTGCACGCTGTGGGTAGCACAGATCGCTACACGCAGCGTGCAGTCCGGCATCCAGCCATCCTGGGGAATCCCTCTGATGAGGGAAAAGTGGAGCCGGCAGGGGAGAGAAACAGGAAATCTCCCTGGCAGTATTGACGAGCCTAGCTCGTCATTACCACTTTCAGCAGGTTTCTGTTGGAGGGCTCCGTGGCAAATACTTACGTGACCACTAGAGGCCTCTAGTATTTAGCCTCTAGCATCTGGGACGTCACACTGGTGGCCAGGATTTGGCAGTGAAGAGAGAATGGAGCAGAGACTGAACTTGCGCCATGGACAGATGAGAGATAATTCTGTACTCTAAAGAGCTGTAGACGATGTCCGCAGTATATAAATGCAATAACGACAATGAAAAAAAAATCGAATGCAGAATTTTAAAGAAAGCCCTCCCCAACCTACAGATAAAACAGCAGATAATGCTGTGCCTCTCAAAGAGAAACCGTGACAAAGGATTGAACTTCATCGAAATCAGTAGTTGATACCCCCTTTTACATGACAAATCTATTCCTTTTCACAAATGGATCATCAGGGGGCTGATATTGTGGTGAAACCTCTCCCACAGTGTGAGGTCAGGACCATGGTTCTGACATCACACTGTGGGAGGCTTGTTGCATTGTGGGAAATAACAGCTGTTTCCAACTGTCAAAAAAGCAAGCAGCATCTCCTTCCACTGACATCAACTGCCAACAGTAAAAATGTCGCCGTATGCTAAATGTCAGAATGTAAATCAGGGAGAGGAAAGATTTTACAATGGGCAAACACAAGCACTTTTTTTTTAAATTACATTATTTTCACTGGAGTTAATCCCAATGCACACGCCCCATGCACACGCTGGATTAAAGTCAGCTGCGTGGTAATTAATGATCATCTCATTAATCTGGCGTGTGTACAGTGGCCCACCGACTAGCAACCGCTGCCCAACCAGAAATCTGCCAGGGAGATAACTAAGCCGAGCAATGGCCGATTGCTTTTGACTGACCGCTGCCCTGCCCGTCGCGTGACATCACAGCTACTTAGCTCTGTCAGCCTTTAACCTACCCGCATGAAAAGAGAGAACTTAGCTTGCAGGCTGACCACGCATCTGTACAGCCCTGGTGCAGCAATGTCACCCAAGGGATTGGTTACTGATCCCCATTGGGTGACAGGGCTTTTACAGTGGGTCAGTTCCATATGACATACGTATACATATGGCACACAACTGATGTGAGGTTTTGCCATAAATATGAAAGAAGAAAAAAAAAAATCGGAACTGGGAAACCACACTCCTGTATGCCAAACATCAATTGTGTTCTGACTGTAGAAGGTATCCTAAGGCAGGGGTCCCCAATGAGATTATTCTGAGCTATATATGTTTGTCCCTTAGGACCTAAGGGACAAACATATATAGCTCAGAATAATCTCATTCCATTATCATGGGCTAAATAAAGATAAGTCTGAAAATCTGAAAAGCCTGCATATGGGGAAATTCCAGTCAGGGACAGCTATTGCTAGGCAGCCAAATCAGAGACTTCTGCAGAAAGCAGAACTTATAAGTCAAAGAATATATAATACAACACTCGGAGATACACAGCTTTTCATCAGGCAGTCCTCAATGAGCTACTTATTAGGCTGGCTACATTGACCAAAAAGAAACCTCCAAAGCACGAACATCAAAACCAAGATTTTTTTTGAAGAGACAAAAAAAAAAAAAAAAAAAAGGCAAATTGCTCACATGGTAGCTGCCCACTAGCTACACTACTAACAATAGGGAACTAGTCAAAAATGCTGATCAAATTAATCAGGAATATGCCCAGTATCATAGACCTACTTTTGAATTCCATGAAATTGACATTTTGACTACCATGTCAATTATGTGGAGCAGGATGTAATGAGAGGTATATGGAAGCTGCCATAATTATATCCTGTTAAACAATACCAGTTGCCTGGCAGTCCTGGTGATCTATGTGGCTGCAGCAGTATCTGAACAACGCCAGAAAAATACATGCAGATACTCTTGTCAGATCTGAAAAGTATGTCAAAAATACCTGATCTGCAGCATGCTTGTTCAGGGTCAAAGGCAAAAAGTATTAAAGGCATAGGATCAGCAGTAGCCAGGCAACTAGTATTGCTTAATAAATAAATAAATATGGCAGCCTCCATATCCCTCTAGCTTCAGTTGTCCTGATATTGTATTTTTTTATTTAAATGGACTAATTTAATTAAACCTTGGTGGAATTTGTTTGGTCAATTTTTAAAGCTGTATAAAATTTGCATACAAAATGTACATAATCCTGTATCAATTTGGAATTATTTGCATCTTATTGATCCCTATTCACCAGTCTCTGCCTGGAGAGTATTATACAATGTGCAGATAAGTATCACCTGATTAAAAAAAAAATGTACCGAGATGTTAAAGTCGAAGCGCAGCATTACAACGCAATGCAAAGAAAGGGTGGTAGGGCACATTAACACTGCGTTACCGCCACATACAGTAGGTACAGTAAAGCACACAGGCAATGAAAAGTATGTTTTCCTGTACCTGGTAACGTGTGCGTTTAGAGGTAATGCACTGCAAGCAGTGTGTTACCATAACACTACACGTTATTATGCAATGCTAACGTATCACTGTGAACGTCCCATAGGATTAGCATTGCAGTGTGGTAAGCTGCAGGTCCGCAATGTCACACTGTGAATAAGCCCTGAATCCTTGTACCTACGCTAAATGTAACTGAGCAGAGTCCGTTATTTGGTACCATCTTGGCCAAGAATCTAGAGTATGCACGCATGTCCCGTGACAGGACATCACTTAGCACACCAGATCTAAACTAAAAGAGATGAGTGCATTGTTCTCACATTCACCATGCCTAGCAGAGGCCGCTTTATTGTATGCCACATTACAGCTCTCCTTCCTTCTCCAATGAACAGTACATGCTGCTCGGCTATAGTGGACGCTCTTTCCCATAGAAGCCTATGGTGGAAACGTACCCCAACAGACCACCGGAGCAGATCCTGCACTCTCCGCTCCAGCTGTCCGTTTGAGATTCGGCCCCAGTGTTGACACATCCTAAATTTGGTATCAAACTTTTGCTAGATATTGCTCCCAGAGGGGACATTCTAGTTTGGTGAACTCAGCGGTAGAATCTCCTCAATCATACGCCATTTTGTTATTTACAACTCTGAGGCTTTTTCTACGGAGTTTTCTCCTAGGTGATATTTTCACAATATCATGTCAATATCATGCCTTTTCAACCACCAGCAGAAAATACTCAAAATAATTTTAATAGCACATTTTCACCTGCTTTTTGGCAAGTTATCAATTCCAAAGTGCTGAAAAGTTATTATTAACAGAAGATGAAAATGTATCTCAATATACAGTAGAAAACAGATGATGGACCACCCACAATTCTTCAGAGGTTTATTCCATCACCAGCACAAGAAAAAACAAGCATCATACAAGTGACGGCCTAACAGCCGTTTCACGATTACTCGCTTCCTCAGAGACCAATGTCACAATACATACAATAGCCAATACTCTATAGGAGAAAATGGTAATTGCATATGGGCCTGATTCTCCTATTAGGCACCTTTCAGAAAGGCGGGACAAACCCCTTTCAAGTAGCACTGGATATAGCACACCTCTCTGTGACTATTTGTATGCTGTTTTTAGACAATCATTTTGTCAGAGAGAATAAAGAATCAGTCAACTGCTTTATCATTACCTCTGGGTCTTCTTTCCTTCTTTTTAACTCTTGAAATGAACTTGAAACTAATTAGAGGCACTCTGACCAGAGTAAACTGTTCTGGGCTCATATCCTCTATAATAGAGGGGCTCTTTCAAACTTAAAGAATAAAGCTATAACCCAACAACACTTCCTAAGTTGATTATTACTCTTCAGGGGGAGGTCCTCTATAATCCGTTGTTACAACAGGAAGCAAGACCACCTGGAGTCTGGCAACTGTTACTACTAAAGGTTAATTAGAATCTTTGCTATGTTTTGCCTCTTAAAACGTTTTTATTGAATGTCACTTCTTTTGTTATGGTTAAGCTGTAACACCTATAAGAGGTGTAAGAGACACCACACAATGTTACCTATTCTTTCCATACAAAACTGGATCCTGTAGGATGGAGGACTGAGTGATACCCTTAGCTTTTAATCGATTAACTGAGTGTGAACAAGTTTGAGCCTACACTGGTTCTTGATTATGAAATAAAAAAATAAAAAACTGAAATAAAAATATTTGGAAACAAAATCAGCATATACATTTCCAGACTATAATGATGTAAATGGCTCACTCCACATGGGAGAACAATTTCAGTAAATAACTGTCTCATATGACAGGGCTGACAGATTCTCTTCATGTATTATGGCCACACATTTATGTGCACATACCACAATCAATGATTTCACTGTACTCCTCCTTACTGCATGGGCTCTCCGCACATAACTGCCCTCATGGGAACTAACCATTAAGCTAAAACTAATACCGACTTTCAACCTTTTTTCCAGCACCTCTGAAAGGCCATGATTGTTTAAGGTGAGGATGGATGTATACTGGAAGCGACTAAAGGAATTATCAATAAAAATTAGCATTTTCCCTCCATATATATGAAATTCTAACATTACACAGCATTAGGTGCACGCCACATTGCCATGTGCATGTGAACTGCTGAGCTATCTGAATCTGCGAAAACAAAGAAAAATGTATATTCTCTGTGCAGCTGTGCACACTATCCGCTTGTGTTTATCCGGCACACAAGGTATTCTTTCAATGTAGTTTAACTTGCATTTGTCACCGTTGCCACACACACATGGGCAGCTGCGGGCACACAGACGTGGGTGCTTGTACGTGCGGGCGGCAACGCACGCTGGTTGTCAATCTAGCACCCATTTTTTTAAACAAGCCTAATTGACTCGTCTAAAATAAAACTACAGTAAAAGGTTTCCTTAACTGAAAAAAGCTTTTACTCTCTGTAAAAAAAATAAATAAAACTATCTATATATCTATCTATATATCTGTATATACTCACATATAAGTTGACCCGTGAATAAGCCGAAGTACCCACGTTTCCCCAGAAACCAGGAGAAGTGATTGACTCATGAATAAGCACCCTCCCCAGTATAGCCCTCACCACTGTAGCCAGATGTGACCACAGTACAAGTCAGCTCCCCTCCCCAGGCTCATACAACTGTGTCTCAAGAAGCAACTAGATGGCGTCATAGATGTCATAGATATGAGACAAAGCAATTGCCACACAGGAAGAATCCCCGATCATTGCACCGCTGACACGTTCCTTGCACGCTCTGCACCACAAGTCAGAAGGCAAAGGTAGTCTTGAGCAGTGCACTCTGCACACCATGTTGCAGGAGATGGGGGTCACTGACACAGCAGGTGGCCAGCTGGTAAGAGCAGGATCACTAATGCACAATCCTTACACTCCTCTGTCAGTAACAAAACCTGCTCCACCATCCGTTCTACTCCACTGACTCGCATATAAGCTGCGGGGGTGACTTTTCAGCACATTTTTTTATGCAAAAAAAATTAGGCTTATATGCGAATATATAATATTTAGTGTGTGTGTGTGTGTGTGTGTGTGTGTGTGTGTGTGTGTGTGTGTGTGTGTGTGTGTGTGTGTACATATATATTGTACAAGGCAATATAGCAACAGCTTCGGGTGTTCCCACCCTTTGTCAAGCTTGTTGCCGAAAACTGTTTTAATTTCACCTGCGGTTGCCAGAACCTCCTTAAGTCTATTTACCTTAGCTTGTCTAAATCAACCGAGGTCAGGATACAATTATTTGTTGGCTGGCTATTCACAACTGACATATTAAATTACAGCCGTTTAGTGTATCTATAAATCCATATCTATTGCTGGAAGAACACCACCCAATACCAAACATATAATCAACTCTGAATTAATAGAATATGAATGTATGAAAAAACATAAAAATAAAAAAAAAAGTTTGTTAAGCATCATACCACACAATCATTCAAGGGATACAGCTGGAGGAAGACTCCCTTGTCTTCTGAGTTATTAAAAGTTTCTGTTTAAAGAGAATCTGTACTTTAAAATTCTTACAATAAAAAGCATACCATTTTATTTATTATGTTCTCCTGGGCCCCTCTGTGCGGTTTCTGCCACTCCCTGCTCCAATCCTGGCTTGTAATTGCCATTTTTATGCAGTGTTTACAAACAAAAGACATAGCAAGTGATAGGCTAAGAGTAGCTCAGTGTGTGAGTCATACAGAGTGTGCAATGGACCTGGAGAGGGTGTGTATAGCTTCTATTCAATCACAAGCAGCACAGCACATGCCAGCCTGACTGCCTGAGCCCGACAGACCCGACAGAGGAGAGAAGATTAGATCATATAACAGAGATAACACAGCCACTGTGCAACAAGGAAAGGTTGCAATAAGACAGAGCACATTAGAACAGCTATAGGAACTTATAGGATAGAAGAAATAAGGCTCAACATTTTGTTACAGAGTCTTAGAGTCTTTAAGGGAAAGTATAGGATTTTATTCATGTTTTGCATTTATGAATGGATTTTTTTTAGCAACTAACAAAAGAATAAAATACTTTTTTTTTTCATTTTGCAAGGATTAAAACTATTAAGGATCACAGATAGAAATCTATAGTTATCCTGAAGCTTTACCCACTGATTATATTGGCAAGATCTGTAAAGCCATGTACATGCTAGATTGGTACAGGGCTGAGGGTGCCGATTGAGGCCACTTCTGCAAAGAATCTAGCTAGATTACAGCGGCTCCCCGATCCTCCCGGATACAGCACCAAGGGATCCGGGCTGGGGGATCTCTCCAGCAGAGTGCAGGTCACCAAGTTGGTCCCATCCCTTCCCCGCCAGTTCTATGCCATCAGTCCTCCTGCAACCATTTTAAGCCCGCAAGGGCAGGACTCTCTCACCCAGTGTTTTGGTTTTGCTACACATTAAATATTAAATTTTGTCACTGTAATTACCAATTCTGTATTTTGTACTGATTCTGTATTTTGTACCAACTCTGTATTTCGTATATTGGTATTTATCATTGTCTGTATTATTTTGTTCCCATTGTTTGTTTCTTACTTTGTACAGTGCCATGGAATATTTTGGTGCTTTATTAATTAATAATAATAGCAACATAATGCCTCATCAGTTTGTAGGCTAGTGACACATCTGTACAGAACTCGGCCACAAACTATCACACAATGGTTTCTTGATCCCTGTAGCATACAGCAATTGTGCATGTGTACGATGTTAATTATAGAAAAAAAAAATGGAGTTTACTGCAAAGGAGATGATTCAACAAAAGAATTATGGCTGGATTTCAGGCAACAAAAATTAGATGAGAGATGTTGCTTTTGTTTTAGTGTTGTTATCACTAGTATTATTTAAGGAAAAAACAGTAGACTCCCAGGCATCAGACCAAAAAATCTTCTACAGGAGAAAGGTGTCCAGCAGAAGAACCTTTACGGAAATAGGAAAGGTTCACACCTGTCCGCATCCAAACATCAAAACTGAGTAGACGGTTCACTGAGAAATAACAGGTGGTAGAACACTGTAGGTGGCAGATCACTAAAATCACCCAAAGAATGACTAGGAACAAACAAATCACTAGAGCATTCTGAAGTGGCCTTCCATGGCACAATATAAATTCTATTGAACATCTATAGTCATAAGACACCCTGAAAGAGGCTAGGGATATGGCCAATTCCCCTCACTATATGCTGTGAGTTGTAAACAGCAGTAACATCACCATGTGCCTATGCAATAAAGCTAGGAGGTACATCATGGGTGGTCTTCCTTTAGGGCTCGTTTCCACTATAGCGAATCCGCATGCAGTGCCTGCATGCGGATTCGCATAGGCAATACAAGTGGATGGGATTGTTTCCACTTGTGCGTCGTGCGGGTGCGTTTTGGTGTGCGGGGGAAATCTGCACGGCAGAGCCGTCAGATTTCGCGTGCGGCAGGAATGCGGGCGAATCGCCCACAATGTATTTAATAGGGAAATCGCATGCGGCTTTGTCATGCGGTTTTCCCCACGATTTCGCATGTAATGGTATGGCACTTTACACAGGCAGTGACATGGTTAAATTCGCCTGCTTCTTAGCCATGCGAAATCGCATGCGAAATCGCATGCGAAATCGCGGGGAAAACCGCATGCAGAGACGTATCCGCATGCGATTTCGTCCGCGGTGGAATCCAGGTGATTCCGCACCGCAACAGTGGAAACGAGCCCTTAATCAGAGCAGTGCTACTGAAAAGAAAAAGAACCGCACACCTTTGTCCACTGGATGCTGGTGCAGGATCCAAAGCAAATGTAATCCACAAAATCAGAAGAGAGATCCACACACAGGCTAAATCTGGAACAGTGAACACTTTAATGTCCCATCACCGACGATCATTTCAGGGACAATCCAGTCCCCTTTGTCAAGACTGGGATAGGCATGCCTGTTCTAGTCTTGACAAAGGGGACCAGATTGGCCCCGAAATGATCTTGGGTATACAGTCCGATGGTTGTACGTGTGTGATGGGACATTAAACTATTCACTGTTCTAGATTAAGCCTGTGTGCGGATCTCTCTTGATTTCGAGGGCAGTGCTTTTGACATCACAACCATAGAAAGCCATATTGATGTACCCTACCACCAAAAGCTAGCTCTGGCCCCTTAGTCTACCTCTAAATGCCAGTATCCACCTCGCAATTTTTTGGACTTTTTTCCCTGATGACTAGAGATTTTTTTGAGCCACGAGCTGTAATTTACGCGATGTAGCGACGTGGGTACACGTGCACGATCATGTGGATGTCGCTTAGCATCAGACAGCAATAATGACCATCATGGCAGATTTTTAAGATCCCCAACAACTCCGGCACAAAGTTCCGCGATCACTTGAAGTCTCTGTCATGTAACGTTGCGCATACCTGCCGGACGGAAGATGAAGGAAGATAGATCGAGGGAGCGCTCGTCGTCAGAGAGACATAGCTAGATCCATCTCCCTGCACCACGAGGTGAGTACACAGCTTTAGCTTCTTTGTGGAGATAGGAGATGATGTCACTGGGTCACAGAGACCAGATTTCTGTATATGGACTCAGGTAGGAAAATCAATGTATCTCAGGCAGGAAATCAAGTTTAGGGACCACTTTGTGAAGCAAAGATAGAACTGTGTTTATGTAAATAAAAAAAATAAAAAAACATTTATGCTTTCAAGCCAATACTTCATGTCGTAACCCTAAACTCTAACAAACAAAACCTGACCTGAGGAAAAATGGAAGGAGGCTTTACACATCTTACTTTCTCATGCGATTTTTCACATTACAACTTACAACCAGTGTAAATCAATTGGTTCATTAACATCTAATGTGATTTTTTGCATGCTGGAAAAAAAAAAAAAGTAAGCCTGCAGCATAAATTTCACACACTGTATATTTTCCGGTTCACCAGCATTAGCTACTATGGCAATACATGCAAGTAGTAATGCAGATGAACATGCGTGTTGTTCAAAAATTTGCAAGCAAATGTATGTGTGCGCTTTCCAGGAATGCAAGTTTGAACCCTGCCCAATATACCTTAACAGATCCCCAATATGTTGCAACACATCTCAGTAGAAATAAAGCAGCCACTTTCTACCTATACCAATTATTGATCAGGTCACATAGCCACAAGTTCAATTCTTAAAGAGAACCCGAGGTGGGTTTGAAGAATATTATCTGCATACAGAGGCTGGATCTGCCTATACTGCCCAGCCTCTGTTGCTATCCCAAACCCCCTAAGGTCCCCCTGCACTCTGCAATCCCTCATAAATCACAGCCGTGCTGCTGACAAACAGCTTGTCAGAGCTGGCTGTGTTTATCTCTATAGTGTCAGTCTGCTGCTCTCCCCGCCTCCTGCAGAACTCCAGTCCCCGCCTGCATCCCTTCCCTCCCTGCTGATTGGAGGGAAGGGACGGGGCAGGGACCGGAGCTATGCAGGAGGCGGGGGAGCAGCTGAGACTGACACTACAGATGTAAACACAGACTCACAGCACGGTTGTGATTTATGAGGGATTGCAGAGTGCAGGGGGACCTTAGTGGGGTTTGGGATAGCAACAGAGGCTGGGCTGTATAGGCAGATCCAGCCTCTGTATGCAGATAACATTCTTTAAACACACCTCGGGTTCTCTTTAAAGTGATATTTTACCTCCCCACCCCCCATTACCCCCACATTTTACATTACCACTTCAGATCAAATAGTGCGATGTAGAAGGAGGGACTGTGTGTGCCGCCAACAGGCACCTCTGCATCTGCTTCAATCTGGGAATGGGGTGGGGTTTTCATGCTGATGAATTTCACAATTTTCTGGATATTCAGCTCCCATAGTGCTTTGCAGTGTAAGTGCAGCAATCCATTAAAGTCTGACACCAGCATAATAAACTGAGCAGCCATTCATCACTGGTGTCAGAAATCTGGACCTTTGGACCAGGTAACAATTGAGACATTAGGGAAATCTTAAATAATTGTTACTTAAAACTTTGGTGACAACAACAAAAAATTTGCCATATGTTAGCATAGTATTTGTAATAAACGCCGTCCTTTTTTGCACGATGACATATGTTCTTCAGCTCAGGTAAGCTGTAGCGAACCATGCCCAACATTCACAGCCACATCAATCCTCTTCCTAGGCGTCTATTTTATAAAAATCGGATTTAATGATATCAACGGCTCCTGAAACAGTAGTAAGCTGATTTAATTAAACTGGATTTCTTTGTCACACAGCCACCCCCCTGTTACAATCTGTACTAGTGCTGAGAGTGATATTGGGAGGAGTGCTGTGCCTCTGACTACGCTGGGTACACCGTGCTACTTCCACAAGCCAACAACTCATAGCTAGGAATTTTAATTCCCATTACTGAAGTCTAACCTGTACGAAGCAGTATTCTGATTAGCAGGAACGGGCTCTGCACTTTGCCCCTTTCACAACTGCTACAGAGATGATGTCAGCACTTTCAAAACAAACCGTACAAATCTGATAGTTCTGACATGTGAATATAAAGATAGCCATCCATTTGGGCATTTTTCCAGGTAAGGTGATGGTGATTAGAGATGAGCAGTGACATGCTAATTTTTTGAGTTGTTGCACACATGTTGCAATTTGTATAGAATCTGGAAATGAGCCAATCACAATAAGCAGCCAGGGTATTCAATTGGCCGATTTCCAAGCATTGTTGCATTTTGTAAAGTTACAGATTACCCAGCAAGCTCATGGTGAACCAGAACTCATAGGAATGTGTAAGGGGCTACAAAGCACCAAAGAGCTGTCTTGCGTAAAATGTTATGCAAAACAGAAAAGTTTGCCTTCTTAAAGTGAACATGAGGTGAGAGGAATATGGAGGCTGCCATATTTATTTATTTTCTTGTAAACAATGCCAGCTGCCAGGCAGCCCTGCTGATCTTCTGGGATAAGTAGTGTCTGAGTTAAAACCCTGGAACAAGCATATGGCTAATCCAGTAAAACCAGCTGAGTCAGAGTACCTGATCTGCCACATGCTTGTTCAGGGTCTATGACTAAAAGTATTAGAGGCAGAGGATCAAGAGGCCTGCCAGGCAACTGGCATTGTTTAAAAGGAAATAAATAGGTCAGTTTCCATATCACTCTCACCTCGGGCTCCCTTTAAGGCCACTTTCCCATGGGCAGCTGAAATGCCAGTGAAATGCCTCTCAAACTCTCACAACTGCTCACTGCTGCCTGGTAACTGCTTGCTGAGCACATAGTTCAACTGCCCGTGGAAAAGAAGCCTAGAGGACTTCCGATGCAAAAATTAAAGATACTTTTTTCCGGTCTCAGTCCCTCACCATAGCCCCGCTCCTCATCGGTATCCCCGCTGGCAGCCCACAATGATGGCAACCTGCTGGCCGGGTTGGCTCTTCTGCACCTGCACTTGTGCCCATGTGTCTACATCAGTGGTTCTCAACCTTTTCAGCACATGTACCCCTTTGCGGGTCATCACTAAACAAATGTACCCTCTACCGAATAAGGCGTAAAAAAGTGGGTGTGGCATGTCATGATATGGGTGGAGCCAAATACTAGCGAAATACAGGTAGTCCATGGTTAAAGGGGAACTGAAGAGAGAGGTATATGGAGGCTGCCATGTTTATTTCCTTTTAAGCAATACCAGTTGCCTAGCAGCCTTGCTGATCCTCTGCCTCTAACATTATTAGCCATAGCCCCTGAACAAGCATGCAGCAGATCAGGTGTTTCAGACTTTAAAGTCAGATCTGACAAGACTAGCTGCATGCTTGTTTCTGGTGTTATTCAGATACTACTGCAGAGAAATAGACCAGCAGGGCTGCCAGGCAACTGGTATTGATTAAAAGGAAATAAATATGGCAGCCTCCGTATACCTCTTACTTCAGTTCACCTTTAAAGAGACTCCGTAACACAAATTGCATCCTGTTTTTTATCATCCTACAAGTTCCAAAAGCTATTCTAATGTGTTCTAGCTAACTGCAGCACTTTCTACTATAACAGTCTCTGTAATAAATCAATGTATCTTTCCCCTGTCAGACTTGTCGGCCTGTGTCTGGAAGGCTGCCAAGTTCTTCAGTGTTGTGGTTCTGCTATGAAGGGGGACTTCTAGGCCCCTCTCTGCACACTGCCTGTGTATTATTTAGATTAGAGCAGCTTCTCTCTTCTCTCTTATCTTTTACAAGCTGGATAAATCTTCCTCTGAGCTGGCTGAGCTTTCACATACTGAGTAATTACAGACAAGGGCAAAGCTGTTTGTAGGAAGAAAAGAGCAGCCTGAAACTTCAGTGCATGAGAGCAGAAGGGGGGAAGAAACACACAAAAGATCTCTTGAGATTCAAAAGGAAGGGTGTATACAGCCTGCTTGTGTATGGATGTATTTTCTATGTGTGGACATACTGTACATCAACCTACTTCCTGTTTTGGTGGCCATTTTGTTTGTTTATAAACAAACTTTTAAAAACTGTTTTTAACCACTTTTAATGCGGCGAGGAGCGGCGAAATTGTGACAGAGGGTAATAGGAGATGTCCCCTAACGCATCGGTATGTTTACTTTTGTGCGATTTTAACAATACAGATTCTCTTTAACAAATGAGATAGGCAGGGACTGTGTCCATACTTAATTTAAAAAAAAAAAAAAAAGTTAAAAATCCGTTGTTGCATATTTGTAGCAATTTTGGTAAAATCTGGTATCAGAGGTGACAGCTGACAGCATATATCTGGAGAGGCATCAACTCTGTTCCTCTTTTTAACGTTTGTGTCACAGTATTTTGCAAACCCACATTCGCACATATATGTTGTCACAACAGGCGGTGCCCCAGTGTAGATAGCCAGGCGGTGCACCAGTGTAGATCGCTAGGTAGTGCCCCAGTGTAGATAGCCAGGCGGTGCACCAGTGTAGATAGCCAGGCGGTGCACCAGTGTAGATAGCCAGGCGGTGCACCAGTGTAGATAGCCAGGCGGTGCACCAGTGTAGATAGCCAGCTAGTGCCCCAGTGTAGATAGCCAGCTAGTGCCCCAGTACAGATAGCCAGCTAGTGCCCCAGTACAGATAGCCAGCTAGTGCCCCAGTACAGATAGCCAGCTAGTGCCCCAGTACAGATAGCCAGCTAGTACCCCAGTACAGATAGCCAGCTAGTGCCCCAGTACAGATAGCCAGCTAGTGCCCCAGTACAGATAGCCAGCTAGTGCCCCAGTACAGATAGCCAGCTAGTGCCCCAGTACAGATAGCCAGCTAGTGCCCCAGTACAGATAGCCAGCTAGTGCCCCAGTACAGATAGCCAGCTAGTGCCCCAGTACAGATAGCCAGCTAGTGCCCCAGTATAATCTTACGTATCCCCGTTCCCACGCAGACTCCTCTCGCTGGGCTCTCCTCCTCTCGCCTCGTCTTCCCGCTATGGTTACTTCCGGCAGCAACTCTGACGTCATGAGCGGCTGCCGGGTAACCACGGCGACAGGACGCTAGGCGGCAATAGGAGGAGAGCCCGGCTACAGGAGTCCATGCAGGAACGGGGATAAGTAAGTTGCTGCGCCCCGACACTGCCTGCCGTGCCCGACAGTTCTCTCCGCCATTTTGTCTGCGGCCCCTGGGGGAACCCCTGACAGCTGCTGATGTACCCCCAGGGGTCCGCGGATGCCAGGTTGAGAACCACTGGTCTACATCACCTGGTGTGTACTGCGTATGTGCACAACTACTGTGCAGGTGCAGTACACACCAGATGACGTAGACGCGACACAGAAGAGCCAACCCCACCAGCAGGTCGCCATCATTGCGGGCAGCCAGAGGGGACACCGAAGAGGACCGGGGCTGCGGCGAGGGACTGAGGCGGCTGCTCGGAGCTGGAAGAAGACCCAGGTGAGCAAAAAGTAGTTTTTAATTTTCGCATCGGAAGTTCTTTAAACATAAGGTATCTGCAATTATTCAGGTTGGAGTGAGCACATGATGTCTCCCACAATGCATCACTGCTGAATATGCAAAATATCCTTTGTTGTCCCTGTAAACTAGCCACAACTCTAGAACCGCTGGAATGCAATGATGGGTCAGTGGCTCTGTACAATTAACAAACTGACACATGTTTGTATTCCAGCGGTTCTGGAAGTTTAGCTACTTTACAGGGACTAATAATCACAAATACCTTGTTTTAAAGAGAATCTGTATTGTTAAAATCGCACAAAAGTAAACATACCAGTGCGTTAGGGGACATCTCCTATTACCCTCTGTCACAATTTCGCCGCTCCTCGCCGCATTAAAAGTGGTTAAAAAAAGTTTTAAAAAGTTTGTTTATAAACAAACAAAATGGCCACCAAAACAGGAAGTAGGATGATGTACAGTATGTCCACACATATTACAGAGATGGTGATAGTAGAACGTGCTGCAGTAAGCCAGAACACATTAGAATAGATTTTGGAACTTGTAGGATGATAAAAAACAGGATGCAATTTTTGTTACGGAGTCTCTTTAAGATGGCAAACTTTTGTTTTGCATTGCATTTTGCAACAAATCTGCAATGAACATAGACAATTGGTATCTCATTGATCACCTAATGGTGATGGATCTCTGTTTCTTGTAATACAAACCAGGAAATCTTTGCTATCAGTGATGAACACGGAACGGAACAATAATTTCACTGTGGTGGTATCAATATGACTTAAGGCTCGGTTCACAGTATACCAGACAGCACCACATAAATAACGGTCCACTGCTATTTATCGATTCAACGACAACACAACCCATTGTCTGGAAAAAAAAACATGCATTTAGATTCTACCACAACGGAGTAAAGTGAAACAAGTCACTGCACTAAAATGCCCTCAAACAATCCCTGAGGCTGGGTGCACACATAACATAACATGAAAGGTCGCGTTTTATGTCATGTGCGTTTTTTTTGTGCGTTTGCGGGGTTCTTTTTACTGCAGATGCTTTTTTCAAGCGTTTTGCGTGCGTTTTAATGTGTTTGCGTTTCGCATATACAAAACGCATATACGCTTTGCATGCGATTTATGCAAATAACTAGTAAGACAATAGGAAGCAGATACACAATTTTTAAAAAATGCAAATAAAAATGCATGAAAAACGCATACTATTGCATTTCCATTGACTTTCATTATGTGCGTTTTTGCATACCATGCAACAAAACCAGCGTTTTTAAATACGCATGCATACAAAGCTCATATGCGTTTTTTACATGCGTTTTTTCCTGCGGCCCATAGACTTAGCGGCAAAACCGCAGCAATTTCCAGAATGCTAGCGTTTCTGCTAAGTTTGCACCTAGCCTGTGCAGTTTACAGCGAACCCCTCCAAAAAAACACAAATGTAAATGCAAACAAGTGAAAATGTGCATGAACACACGCAACAGCAATCTAAAATAAAAAATGCAGGCAAATGCAATTGCAATGTCTAGTGTGTCCCTGGCCTCATGTTCTGCCAGGTAAAACAGTCATTGCATATTTAGAATTCATATCAAGAGCAGGGAGATCACTTCCTACTATGAATGAAATATCTCCAGTTTTAGGCTATGTTCATGTGGAAAATACCATAGAAAACACTAAGGCTGGGAACACACTTATTTGAATTGTGTGTGTGTTTTGCCACACAGCGGTAACCACATGCAGAATTGCACTTAATTGCACTTAATAAAAATTCTATGGGCCGCATTGCAAAACACAGCTCTCTGCGATTTGCAATGTACCATTTTAAAAATCACACAGCATGTTGGTTCTTCCCACATACTCTATGCAAATCACATGTAATTTGCAAATGGTTTTCTTTAAAGTCACAAAAACACATACATCTAACATGCGTTTTTGTAAAAAAAAAAAAATAATAATCTGTATTTCTTCAATGATTGAAAACCAAGATTATAACACACAAAAATGCAAAAAGAAATGCAAACAAATCTAAAAACACAAAACACAGAAATGCACATGGCAGAAACTCATGATTTTGTGCACAGACGTGCTCCCAGCCTAATGCTTCATACACACTTGAGATAAAAGTCTTTGGAAAATGCAAGATCACAGACCAATTTTACCCCCTTCCATGTAGTATGAGAGCCATACTCTACACAGTCTATTCTATGGAGCTGCACTCCCCATCAGATAAAATCTTTGTAAGATGCTGCACACAAAGATGCCCGTACACATTCAAAAGATCATTATCTGCAAAAGATCTGTTCCTGCAAAAGATCCATTCCTGCAAAATGCATTCATAGTCTATGAGATCTGCAGATCCTCATACACACCTTGTTTAACAGACTTCATCTGCATATCTGGCAATCATCTGCAGATCTGAAAATCCATCCTGGTGGATCTGATCTGCAGATGATTGTCTGTTAAGCCGCATCTACACACGTAGATGCGGCCGCGATGCTCCTTATCAATCGAGCCGCTGATGCGGCTCGACTGATAAGATCCAACAGGACGGATCTTGCTTCCGCCGATTCCCTGCTCGCTCCCCGCGAGGGGACAATGGCAGGGAATCGAGCGGAAGATAAGCGGCGCCGGCAGGGACGAGCGGGGAATCGAATGCGGCGGGCGAGTGCGGGTACGCGGATGAGGCGATCCGGCGGCTAATCGAGTCGCCGGATCGCAGCCTCATCTACGCGTGTAGATGAGGCTTAAGACCAGGTGTGTATGAGGATCTGCAGATATCATAGACTATGAATGCATTTTGCAGGAATGGATCTTTTGCAGGAACAGATCTTTTGCAGATAATGATCTTTTGAGTGTGTACGGGCATCTTTGTGTGCAGCATCTTGCAAAGATTTTATCTGATGGGGAGTGCAGCTCCATAGAATAGACTGTGTAGAGTATGGCTCTCATACTACATGGAAGGGGGTAAAATTGGTCTGTGATCTTTCATTTTCCAAAGACTTTTATCTCAAGTGTGTATGAAGCATAAGGCCCCTTTTACAGGAGGCCGAAATCAATGATTTCACTGAAGGTCAGCTGATTCTGAGCACCAGCCAGTCACTTGCTAGTGCTCAGCACAGGCGTTGGGAATGGTGGCCCACCTAAGGAAGGACATCTGACCGTGGCCATGCTAAGACGTGACAAGTCACATTTTGGGTTTTTTTAATTTTTTAATTTGGCTTCGTGCCCTTGCATGCGAAAGCCAGCAGCAGAGGGCTGAACTACCCAAGAAGCGAAGAGTTCTGCCGTCTGTGGAAAAAAGGCCTCATTCACACAGACACATTAAACCAAGCCTATGACTAGCAGAAACCAACTCAAAGAACCAGTGAGTGTAAGTATTTATTGCTAGTGACAAGGGGACTACTAGCACTCAGGAGCCAGATTTGACTCCATTTATTTTAAAAAAAAAAAAAAATGAAGGTGACAATCTAGTGCGAGTACACGGTAGACTAGTACGGCGCCGGTAGACTTGGGCGCAGGATACAGCCGGTATATGGCTTATCCTGCTTCTGCACAAGTACCGGCCGCGTTAATTACAATCCCCCCTCCAGGCCGCCATGGATAGTGGGGAATGATGCAATTCGGCTTCCAGCTATTGCCGAATTATTGTGTTTTAAAAGCAACTTTGTCTCAGTCTTCTGGCGGCGCCGACATTACTCACTGAGCACCGCTATAGCTGTAATTCCTATTACAATCTATGGCTGCGCCCAAATCTACCTGCGCTGAAAAGCACTGCTCTGTAAAAAACACCCTCAAGGTGACCTCATCTAAATGCAGTGAGCTGGCTGTTAATTACCTACTATGGCAACGACCACCCCCACTGGACACAGGCAGACTACATTTCAAAACCTCAGGGTTTCAGAATCAACACATGCACCTCCCACTACATCACTTGACCAATTTTAAGGCAGGCAACAGGCCAAGCATCCTAACTGCCACATGCCACCAAGGGGCAACAGGCTGCACCAGTACACAGCAGGGTGAAGTGACAGGTGCAGCATACAAGAGATTTAGAAAAGCCTACCTCTTTATTTATTTTTTGTACCAGAATTTTTCTCGCTTTGATCATATTGAAAGTAATAGTCCAGAAATGAATACCAGACAAATGTACAGATGCAGTATCACCATAACACAGTGATCTGCAAACTTGGCTCTCTAGCTACAAGTCCAACAATGCATTTGCCTTTATGAATGATGACTGTGGCTGTCAGACTCCTGCAATGCATTGTGGGACTTGTAGTTCCTCAACAGCTGGAGAGCCAAGTTTGCAGATCAGTGCCATAACATAATAAGCCTATCTGCATTATCTCAATAAATACACCACTGTCTCCATCCAGAAATTAGGCAGCTGTGAGGGGATTGGATGCTTCAGAAACCTAACAAGTATTGCTAGGATTCACTTGCAAATGATAAGGCCAGATGCTGCTGCTAAGATGAGATGAATAATGCACTGTACAGAGTTATAATTCATGATCAATATATCGCTCTGCCACACAATTGTTACAGGAGAGAAAACAATTACAGAAACAGCCCTGAACAATCCTGAAGCTACAATACAATAGAACCAAGGACAGCAGGCCCAAACCAGGCAGCACACAGCTAAATGCCAACAGGAAGTGGCAGTTTTAAGGCTGTTACTTTATCTACAAAAAAGCAGAAGATAAAAAGGAAAGAAACAGAGAATGATTGTGGTCGATAGAACAGTAGTGTTGTTTTTTTTAATGAAATGCAATAAGAGGCAAAATACTGTGCCAGCAATCTGGTCAGATCTGGCAAAGTGAAATACTCAGCAAGCATGAGGAAAACCTCAACACAACAGATTTCTAAGGTGATCAGCTAATCGCAGAGGGGTGCATTTAGTGCTTGTTCAGACCCAGGGCGTTTTCGCCTTTCTTTAGGCGCCAGCTATTTTCAAAATCGCCCTAAAAGCACTTGTGCAATGATTTCCTATGAGAGTGTTCACATATGAGCGGTTTGATTCCGATCTGCTCTGCAAAGCGCTGCCTGTACCATTTTTGGGACGATTTTGCCTCAATGTAAGACATAGGGAAATCGCAAAACGCTTGAAAAAGCACTTTGTATAGCACTTTCCCCAGCGATTTTAAGAATAAGTACATTGTATTTATTCTTTTCCGGGTCAAAGAGTTCACTTCCTGACTTGCGTAAGGAAGTGAACAAACAAACCGCTCTGCGCTTTATAAAAAGAAAAATCGTAGCACGCAGGTAAGCGCGAGAAGGCGCTAAAAAACAAAAACAAAAAAAAAACACCTCACAAAATCGCAAAACGCTGGCCTCAGCGATTGTGATTTTAGATGTGGACAAAGCCTTATCAAGATTGCTACAAAGAAAACTGGAGGAGCTGCCAATGCAAATGCTTGTTTCCTTTAGGCTATTGTCACTTTGGGGCGTTGCATTATGACCTGCACATAGTGCAATGGAAAACAACATTGGCGGTGGCACGCGGTGTAACATAGGTAAAGAAGCAACTGACCACACAGAGTTACATAGCACAAAACAGTGTCAGTTACAATGCAGCGCAAGCGCAACAGTGTGAAAGTAACCTTAAAGTTACAGACACTTGCTTGATATATTGTCCGATATGTTCGTTCATGACAGGTGATCATGAAGGAACATATCAGACAATATAGGTAGCAATGATTACTGTACAAACCCATTATGAACAGCCGGTTCTCTCTATGGAGTGCAGAGGGGGAGGAAGAGGCACAACAATACAAGAACAATCAGGATCAGGCCAGATGGGTTTAATGAATAACTGAAGTGAGAGGGATATGAAGGCTGCCATAATTATTTCCTTTTAAGCAATAGCAGTTGCCTGGCTATCCTGCTGATCCTCTGCCTCTAATACTTTTAGCCATAGACCCTGAACAAGCATGCAGCAGATCTGGCGTTTCTGACATTATTGTCGGATTTGACAAGATTAGCTGCATGCTTGTTTCTGGTGTGATTCAGACACTACTGCAGCCAACTAGATCAGCAGGGCTGCCAGGAAACTGGTATTGTTTAAAAGGAAACAAATATGGCAGCCTCCATATTCTTCTCACTACAGATGTCCTTTAAGATGCCTCATAACTGGAGGGGAAAGGGGGCTGCCAATGTCAAGGGACACCCATTAGATTTCCAAGGGGAAAGCTGAAATAGAATTAGTTGTTCTGGGTTACTACACCTCCTAATAACCATGGTGCGTCTGTCCCAATAAAACAAATAACTGAGTGAGATATATAATTTTGGCACTAAAAGCCATTACTGTACAAACCTTTTATCTCCCCCCCTCCCCCATGTTATGCTGGGAATACACGATGCGTTTCTGCCGCTCGATCGTTTTTGCCGCTTGATTCTCCACTCAATTGCCTTATCTTCCGCTCGTTTTTCTTATCTTTTTCCATTCACTTCTATCAGAAATCGAGCCGCAAAACGATCGAACGTGAGATCGGACATGTTGGAAATTATCTATCGAACCCATCTATCTGCTGCAAAAACGCATGGTGTATTCCCAGCATTACAGTCACAGGTGCACCAACTGGCTGGTTACTGGTTACATGATCACTGAACACAACACAAGCCATTTACCTGAAAAGGTCAGCTATTTACTTGTGCACGGTACATTTAAGCTTAGGTAAAGACCTATTTTCAGATATCTTCCTGACAGCTAGAGCATATTTCCACACAACATACATCAGAGGAGTGGACTAAGATGGAGTACACATCATACACGTAAACACAGCAATTGTGTTGTCTATGTACCCGTACATTACTTGGTAACTAGGCAAGGTTTTCAAGTACCCACTGGCTACCATGACTAATTGGCCACAGCCAACCACATTTTTATTTATTTATTTAATTTTTTGATTTTGCTAAAGCAGACTCAAAAAAAAAAAAAAAAAAAAAAAAAAATCAGTATCTCATTTGGTTCCAGCAAATAAGCTGTGTGTAACAGAGAACCACATGACCCTTCCAGCATCACGGCAGCATGGAGAGTGAATGCAGCGTACAATCACAGCATGAGCCATATTCACAATTCATGGTCAGGTCAATATTTTCATTAGACAATGAAGGGATCAATGCAACCTCTTTCAGCAGCCTTACATTACAACTAGGAACCCATGCTGTGGAACCACCTGTGTATAACAGCTTTTGTTCCCTGTGGTATCAGGCATGTGCGATTTCACCAAAATGGACCATACACAGGCAAATCTCTCATGCAATGCTGACAAATACCTGCTTGTTCTCTGATAAGTTATCCATTCAGTGAGGATTTTATAATAAAACTATGTTTATCATCAAAGTGACGTGCAGAGCAGACAAAACTAAATAAGAGTAAAAAAAATATTTGGAGGGGGACCCAGTAGGGAACAGTTCTCCAATCACAGCACCCTCTTACAGCACAAAGTGTTGTGATTGGCCAAATTGTGTGGGCGTAGTTTACTACAACCTATTGGAAACCTAGCAGTTCGAGAGGTAACCATCCACCCAATTATGTTAGCTGACTTTCAGGGCCCGTTTCCACTTGTGCGGTGCGAATCAGCGCGGTAAAAATTTGCATGCGGGATGTGGGAATTTTCATGCGGATTTGCATACGAATTAGCATGAATGACGCTGTATGCGAATTTAACTATGTCAGTGCCTGTGTGCTTTTCCATTGATTTCATGCAAATTCGCATGAAAATTCACATACACCCGCATAGCGGTATGCGATTTCTGATGGCTCTGCCATGCAGATTTTTCACGCGGACGAAAAAGCTCAGAAATCCTGACAAGTGGAAACAGTCCCATCCACTTGTATTGGCTATGCGAATTTGCATGCAGCAAACGCATGCAAATTCGCGATAGTGGAAACGGGCCCTCACTACGAGGTTTTCTGCTTGATCCCCTGAAGTAGACTAGCGCCAAAAATAGTTTAAGCTCACACATCGAAGGCTTCCCAGCACGCTCACTTATTTTCAATTGTATATCTTTTCTTTGTCCAAAAGCTCCTTAAATTGCACCAAAAGTGTACATTAAAGGATACCTGAACTGACATGTGACATGATGAGATAGACATGTGTATGTACAGTGCCTAGCACACAAATACCTATGCTGTGTTCCTTTTCTTCTTTCGCTGCCAGAAAGAGTTAAATATCAGGTATGTAAGTGGCTGACTCAGTCCTGACTCAGACAGGAAGCAACTACAGTGTGAGCCTCACTGATAAGAAATTCCCGTTTTTACCTCTTTCTTGCTCTCAGAAGCCATTTTTTGCTAGGAAAGTGTTTTATAGTTGGAATTTCTTATCAGTTAGGCCCCGTTCACACTTGCGGTTCTCTGCCAAACGGACCGGATGACCCGACCGGATCCGGACCGGAACCGTACGGTTCTGATCCGGATCCGATCCGGATCCGGTCAGTTTGCATCAGGTGTTCATCAGGATGCGATCCGGATCCGTTTGGCAAAATATAGTAGAAAAGGAATAAAAATGTTGGGATCTGGGAGGTCAGCAGAAGGTGGACCTGTGGAATCAGGCCCTCCGCTGTTTAGCACTCACCTCCACCTCCGACATACTGCCAACATCTCCAGCACGTTTAAAATCACTGCTGCTCCACTCCAAAATGCTTGCCCATGTGTCCCCATCCAAAATCGCCGCTTCAATACGCATAGGAAGTGGGGTAGAACATCCGGATTTTTAGCCAGTGTGTTGTGCGCTCTCCGGTTCTCATTGGTTTGTATTGGCCGGATGGTGCAGTCCGGCTCCGCTCCGGATACGGCTGCCGGAGGAGCCTGACCAAAAAATGTTGGGTCTTATGCCGGAGTCCGGATCCGGTCCGGATCCAGTCCGGACGAAACGGACGCATGTGAACGGACGCATAGGCTTTCATTGCTATGCCGCGCGTCCGTTCCGTCCGTTCTGCATGCGGTCCGGCTCCGGCACGGCGATTCCGGACGGCGACCGCTAATGTGAACCGGGCCTGATATTTAACTCTTTCAGGCAGAGAAAGAAAAAAAGGAACACAGCATAGTTATTTGTGAGCTAGGCACTGTACATACATATGTCTATCTCATCATGTCACATGTCAGTTTGGGTATCCTTAAGGCTGGTTTCACAGTGGGACGTTACAGGCGCACGTTAGAACAGCCTGTAACGCAGCCCACCGCACAGTAATGAAAAATCAATGGGGCTGTTCACAGTGCCCACGTTGCGTTACATTGTAACGCTGCGTCACAAGACAACGTACTGCATGCAGTACTTTAGACGCGGCTGAGCCGCGTTAGACTGCTTGCACATGCTCAGTAATCTTGTGGAGGAGCGGAGAGCGGCCAGGCACATGGCTAATTAATATGCACTGCACGTTGTGACGTGCAGTGTTTACTTCCTGGAGTGGCCGCTCTTTGCGGCGATTGGCCGGCGGGACCACGTAATGCCGCATGCGCACAAGAGTGCGCATCACGGCATCACTGACGCCAGAGTGAGCTGCACAACGCGGCTCACTCTGACGTCCAGATCCAGCACCACCAGGCGTTCCGTTAGGGGGACGTTATGCGACCTTAACGCCCCCTCTAACACAACGTCCTGGTGTGAAATTAGCCTTAAGGGAGAACTGTGAAAAAGCATTAGAGCCTAAGCTGCCCATACAAGCTCAAGTGTAAAATCTTAAAAACGCCAATATGGCTAATACAATACAATACATACAATGTGTATAGCTTAAAAAAGGATTACCAGTAAGTTGTCAATTTACATAGAAGTGGTGAGTATGTAAAACGATTGTACAATCAAGCATGCTGTATGGTCAAAGATTTGGGATTCCGATAAGATGTTAGATAAATGATTTTTACCTACAATAGTATGCATAAAGTTTTAGGCTAGTCTACTTTAGGGGACCCAGCAGTCAACCTCATAGGGGAATTCAGCTAATGTGAGTAGGTGGACAGCACCCTCCTGACCTGCTAGGTTTCCAATAAGTTGTAGTAAAATACGCCCACACTATTTTGCCAATCAGGATGCTTTGTGCTGTTGAGGGTACTGTGATTGGAGAACAGATCCTTATAAGGCTTCCTGTTGGGTCCCCTGAAGCAGACTAGCGCTCGTTTTCCGGCTAGAATTGTATGGCATGGTTTCCTTACATTGACATATTTCATAGAGGTTCGAAAAGTTTGTTTATCCAACAGATCTAATCTGAAATGAAATGTGACAAGTGTATAACTGAGAAGCCAATTAGGTAAAACATTTGATGCCAATAGATGACCGTCAACTTTAGTGGGTGCATGCAGATAGCACTCAGACAGAGACTCCACTAACTATTGGCAATTGTTTAAACATGTATGCTTGATTGACATATTTATGCTAAGGAGGTGCTGCCCCATTGGCCAATGCACGTTTGCCGCCACCCACTTCAAGAGACTGTGCCCTGACCAGGCCAAAAACAGCCAGTGTTAGCAACTGGTATCACTTATCAAGGAGTGCTTGATATGTAGTAGTAGTAGTACAGATAGCACCTTGTAAATAAACTGAGTTGCCACATGTTTGTAGGTGGCACCTGGTGTAATTTGCCATTTCAAAAGCAAATGAAAAGAAAAACCATTTGTTGCCATGGGAATCACACTCAAAGACAATTCTTACCTTCAGTAATGTCATCGATTAGGCCTACTAGGTTGATCACAAGAAAATTACCAGAGCAATGATGCCTTTAAATCATACCTACAAAACAATGGTACCACTATTTGATTTCTTTTACCTGGGTTCAGGTAGTACGATCTTCTTACTGGCCCTGGCAGCAGGAGTGGATTTACTCTTTTCCATTGCCATCAGATAGCTGACATCAGCCAGCACTGCCTCTAGGTCCGCCATGGTGGAGTCTGATGCTGAGGATCTGCTCTCACAACACACTGGTCAACCCACCAAAGAGATACAGGTCACAATGTTCAAATTAAAAAAAGCATCATCTTTAAAAAAAAAATAAATACGAAAAATATTAAATAAAAAAAAAAAATATAACACTGGAATCCTAACTAGAAAGGCAAGTCCCAGATTTCTTGCTAAATGCAAAGACTTGAAAAAAAATTCAAGTCAATTTTATGGGGGATTCCACAGATGTGTGAGCACAGAAGGCTCCTGAATGAGGCCTGGTTCCTGTATTTGGGGATGGGGAGGTGGAAGCTAAATGACTAAAGAGGGACACATCTAACTAAAAAAAAATACAATCACACACATATAAATTTAAAATGAGAAATCCCAGTGTGAAGAGTGCATGGCAGAATATCCAGCCTTGAGAATCATCATGAGCAGCCACAAAACACCAGATTTACTCCAGCTAGATGCTCTGAGTTTCCCCAGTATTTTCACCCAGATTGTATTCAGTCTGAACAGGATTTCCTCCAGCAAGCCAGGCTGTTCAGAGAGTGGCCATGCTACAGCTCTGCCTGCACACAAATCAGGCGCTTCTGCCTACGAGATGCCTCTTGGTTCCTCTCCCCAACATGTTGCAGATGTGACTACACACGGCCAGATCCCCCTCCAGCAATGGCGATGCCTTGTAATCCCGGCAGATGGACGTGCAGGCGGCTGCTAAGCATTCGCTTACTCGCAGAGGGACACCATGACACAAGGCTGCAGGAAGCCGGGCTCCTCTCTGCTGCAATGGCAGTCACTCCAATGTGCTTCCCTTTTTTCTCTCAGCCCTCACACACAACCATTGCTGATCGCAGGGTGGAGGGGAGGCATCAGCAGCACGATGGAAATCACTGATCCCCGGATACATGAACAACAGATTCCAGCAAGAGATACAAAAGAAGATCCTATGCAGGGAGCTCTGTAAACACAATAATATCCGCTCCCCTCTGCAGTGCTGTGTCTATGTGGAACAGCTGTGTCCGCGCTCACAGGCGATCATGCAGCACATCCATAGGGCTCCAAGCTGGCCTTTCTCTACCAGGGTGGGCAAGCTTCTCACTGGCAACGTGCAGATTCTTCCCTTTCTCCTGTGCTGACAGCCTCCTGCTCCTGTGCAAGGCTGGATTCACATTAGCAGAGAAGCCGTGATGTCTGTTACTTCCTCTCCTGTGTGTGATAGCAGAGGCAGTCCCTGATAAACACCAGGCCTGGATCTCTTCTGCCTGCTGGAGCCGGAGTGTGAAGAAGGGGAAGAAGAAGAAGAATAGAGGCAGCCAGAGCTGCTTGCAATGCAAATAGTGACAGACAGCTAAACACAGGCATGCCTAGTGGTTGCCATTTGTTTAAAGCTGGGATGGAAGGCACTGTGCAAGGAAAGCAAATAGACATTTTATTATTTTCTGAATCCTGGCTATAATAAACACAAACTGCGCCTGCCAAAGTACAAACGGGTGCAATAGCATATGCTTCAATCGAGTGTTCGCTATCACAAGTCCTTGAATATCAGTCTATAGTGCTGTGACAGCGCTCCTCTTCTTTTCTACAATTTAAACATAGAAAAAACAATCGCACATAGTGCATTACTGTGAATCACAAAGTACAGTTCCCCACACGTCCATAAGTGCTCAATTGTGCATCACTCGTGGTCTCTACAGCCCCTCCACACTAGCAGCTCACCAGATTGACACCACCTCACAGTCCAGGTGGGTCTAGCGCTTAGCCTATAGAGCGGCCAACTCCAATGACACTTCCACGATAGTTTAGTTCACAATTGGATGATCCATATTTAATGACAAGTTCCACATGAAAAACATATAAGAACACACATAGCATAAAACCGTTGGGCTAAAAGTTATGGCCTGCGCAATATCAGCGCACTCACTTGTGTAGGAAGATAACAGGCATTTCAGGCATTGCAGCCTAGCAATAAAGCTTCTCTGCTGGCGGTGTCGGCGTCCCGAATTTCCCCGCTCCTCGTGGCAGCCTGTCTCCTGACCTTCCAGATCCCAGTGACGTCAACGCTCCTGGTCACGCCCGACGCGTTTCGTCCAATGGACTCATCAGGGGCTGACGTCACTAGGGCGCTGACGTCTTTTATACTGAGGGCTAGCTCTATTGTGTAGTCTATGGGTGCCTAGGCATCCACTACTTCCTTATTAGTAAGGAAGTAGTGGATGCCTAGGCACCCATAGACTACACTCATAGACGCCGACACCGCCAGCAGAGAAGCTTTATTGCTAGGCTGCAATGCCTGAAATGCCTGTTATCTTCCTACACAAGTGAGTGCGCTGATATTGCGCAGGCCATAACTTTTAGCCCAACGGTTTTATGCTATGTGTGTTCTTATATGTTTTTCATGTGGAACTTGTCATTAAATATGGATCATCCAATTGTGAACTAAACTATCGTGGAAGTGTCATTGGAGTTGGCCGCTCTATAGGCTAAGCGCTAGACCCACCTGGACTGTGAGGTGGTGTCAATCTGGTGAGCTGCTAGTGTGGAGGGGCTGTAGAGACCACGAGTGATGCACAATTGAGCACTTATGCACGTGTGGGGAACTGTACTTTGTGATTCACAGTAATGCACTATGTGCGATTGTTTTTTCTATGTTTAAATTGTAGAAAAGAAGAGGAGCGCTGTCACAGCACTATAGACTGAATCCTGGCTAAATGACTGCTACAAAGGCCATATGTGTTTGAGTTGCTTGTGTATAGAAACCGCTCATGGTGTTATATATATGCTGTAAACTTCAAAACCTTTTTACATTTCAAGCAGCAGCTACCAAAGGCTCACCTTCCACTGGCTGTACAGTGACAAAATCCTCAACAGTAGCCTCAACACATTCATGTTAACATGACAAATCTGTGCACAAGACCTGCCCAAACTACATTTTTGAGCTCGTCAACAGATATATGCCTGACCGCCCCCTGTGGTCCTCCAATGATCTCCGTCTGATCTCCCCACACATTTCTCATTCCCGTGCCCGCTTACAAGACTTCTCAAGAGTTGTCCCCACCCTATGGAACTCCCTTCCACTCCCCCTCAGACTCGCTCCTTCCTTTAACACCTTCAAGCAAGCCCTCAAAACACATTTCTTTAAAATGGACTACCCCACATCTCCCACACTCTAACTCTTAGTCAACCACCTTTTCCACAGTCCTACCTTATGTGTGTCCCCCCCCCCCCCTTTAGATTGTAAGCCTTTGGCAGGGCCTTCCCCCTCCCTTAGGCTTCTTGTACATGGCAAATCTGATTTGCGATTCCGATTTTTATTCCGATTCCAATTTGCAATTCCAATTTTCCCTGAATGCTATCAACAGAAAAACGCAGCATGCAGTAACGATAAAAAATTGGAATTGAAATCGCATATAAAAAACTATTAAAAATCGGAATCGCATGCAGTGTGCAGGAGGCCTTAGTGTGTCCTTCTTAATTTTACTACTCCAGCAATGACACCCTTCTCATGGAGTAACTCGTGCTTGTTTTGCCGGGTCTCTGTAAAACCCATTTTATACTCTGATTGCATGTATAACCTTGTGCCATGTTGTATAACTGTTTGCTACCTCTCTGTCTGTCATCCCTTGTTGCAATGTATATATCCCTATTTATTGTCCAGCGCTGCGTAATATGTTGGCGCTTTATAAATACAAATAATAATAATAACAACATTTTAAAAAGAAAATACAATCCTGCAAAGGACACCTGAAGTGATATGGAGGCTGCCATGTTTGTTTCCTTTTAAACAATGCGAATTGCCTACTTGTTTCAGGTGGGTGATTCAAACACTACCGATGCATGAAAAATCAGTAGGACGCCAGGCAACTAGTATTGTTTAAAAGGAAATATAAATAGCAGCCTCCATATCCCTCTCACTTCAGGTGTCCTTTAAGATAAGTGAATTCTAAAAACTAAAATACTGTATATACTCACGTATAAGCCTAATTTTTCTGCACAAAAAATGTGCTGAAAAGTTACCCCCTGGGCTTATATGCGAGTCAGTGGAGCAGAACGGATGGTGGAGCAGGTTTTGTTGATAGCTTCCTGCTGTGTCTGTGCTCCTCATCCCCTGCAACATGGTGTGAAGAGTGTGCTGCTCAGGACTACCTGTGTCCCCTGGCTTGTGGAGCAGAACGTGCAAGCAACGTGTCAGTGGTGCAATGATCAGGGATTCTTCCTGTGTGGCAATCGAGGTGTCTCATATCAATGACATCATCTAGTGGGGCCCTGAAACACAGCTGTATCATCCTTGGGCACATCTGTCTACTGTAGAGAGTGCTATACTTGGCAGGGGGCTTATACGCGAGTCAAACACTTTTTCCTAGTTTCTGAGGGAAAAGTGGGTACCTCGGCTTATATGCGGGTCGGCTTATATGCGAGTATATACGGTAGGTACTAGGAAATGATATCATGGCACACAGAGAAAAAAACGCAAGCCATTTTTTTTTGTGCTTACAGACCCCCATTTACTTACACTAAATGGGACTAAAACACACTCGCAAAAAAAGGGCAGAATTCAGTGGGTTTGCAGTCACAACACATCACGTTACAGTCCCGGATTTACATCACAGGAGCCTATAGGCACAGATATCCTGGCACCCTGCACTTCGCCCTCCATGAACCCTCAAACACCCGCCAAACCGCACCTCAAGTGTGCTGGCTGTCCCAGCTGTCACTTCTCCCTTACTTCCCTTGCCCGTCATAGGTAGATTATGATACAGGTGGCCCTTAGTATTAGGCAGCCAGAGCTATCCTCAGTAATAAGTAGCTAGAGTTGCCCCCAAGTATTACGTTGCTAGAGGTGTCGGGTGAGTAACCTCTCATTTACACCTTGCTTGGGACTTTGCATAGGCAAGGCAGAAGGCACTTGGGGAGAGAAGTGAGCTGCCTTTCCATCATCAGGCGCCTGTAGGCATGTGTCTTATGGTAAATCAGGCCCTGGTTACAAGTAATGTTGGTTGTGAGGAATTCTGGATAAGACAAAACTACCTGAAAGTGAACCTCCAGACTAAAAATCTACTCAGCAGTACTGAAAAGGCTTGGTGTTTCTTTAACATTTCACAGCATCAAAACTTTGTTTTTCTTATAGATGTCTTATTTTTAGCTGCATTTTTAGCTAAGCTCCACCCCATCAAAGAAAACTGCCCAGGCTTTTTTCCCCTGATGCTGTGCAAAGCATGATGGGATTTCCTATGTTGTTATTCATGTTGCCTAGCAACTGGGAGGGGTGATCAGGACAGTTGAAACTGTATCTCATGCTCTCTGTCACCTTCTTTCAACCAAAAAGATGGCTGCCCTTATGAAATCAAACATTTGCCTGTTCTTTTAAAACGGTGGGTAAGAGATTATATTACCTATCTATTTTAATTAACATAACTAATGTAACTTAATGACAGTATGTTTGTTTAGGCTGAAGTTCCTCTTTAACCATGTTCAAGAATGTTTTGTTCTGAACTCTCTTGTGTTTCACTATCTAACTAAAAACGTACCCCTTCATTCCCTCTAAAGCTCACCTATGGGGGTCTAACATTGTGTAACCAAGATTGTGAGGTATCACAACACCACACAGCAGTCACAAACCTCCCACAGGATTGAATCTGATTGAATTGGATGACCCCTTTCCAATTGGCACTGTGGCAAGCTTTGCTGCCAGCATGACGCTGAAGTCTGCTTCCACAACAGTCAGGAAGACACAGGATGATGTCCTAGGTCAGGCCTATGCTTTTTACTCATGAATATTGTACAAAGTGTTGTGCATTGCACATATACCAGTCTTTCGATTATTAATTTGTATTACCTTGCAAGATTAACCCCTTCCAGCTGGGTAATTAAGTGTACGGTGGAGTGCCCTCTCATGCATCTTCCTAGTTCTCACCCAATATACTGACCCTTTCAGTGCTCCCTTTATAGGTTTTCCCATTAGCACCCTCTTCTTTGTAGTACCCCCCCATTATATAATAGTGTTTCCTTCTTTATAGTGTCCCAATTAGTGCCCTCTATGTCTATGCCTCCCATTAGTGTCCATTTATTACTGGGACTAGAGATGGCCCGAACCTACGATTTGCGGAAGATCGCGAACCGGGTTGCGAACTTTCGCAAACCGCAATGGACTTCAATGGGGAGGCAAACTTTGAAAACTAGAAACACTTATGCTGGCCAGAAAAGTGATGTAAAAGAGGTTTCAAGGGGTCTAACACCTGGAGGGGGGCATGGCGGAGTGGGATAGACGCCAAAAGTCCTGGGGAAAAATCTGGATTTGACGTAAAGCAGCATTTTAAGGACAGAAATCACATTGAATGCTAAATTGCAGGCCTAAAGTGCTTTAAAACATCTTGCATGTGTATACATCAATCAGGGAGTGTAATTAGAGTACTGCTTCACACTGACACACCAAACTCACTGTGTAACGCACCGCAAACTGCTGTTTGTGTAGTGACGGCCGTGCTGGACTGGTGCGCACCATGTGGGAGTGCAGGCCGTGGCGGTTTTCAAGCCCACATGGTCGCCAGGCTGTGGTAGCTCAATGATAGAACAATAGTGACTGTCCAGCTGATCAAATTTGGTCTGTCCACAATAAGGCAACAACCTTATTATCGGCGGTCATTGCTTCATTGTGATACGCAAGCCCCTTCCACGCGGCAAGGTAATGATCACGAAGGGGAATTGGCACATGTACATGCCTTTTGTTTTGTTGTTTGTTTTGCCACAGTGCAGCCAGAAAAATTAGGCAGGCATGTACATGCACCAGATAAATTAGTATAGCGGCCGAATCCACCAGGAGTCCTGGACCCTGTTGGTGATGGCGGAGAAGGCAGTGAAGCGGCCTGCGGGCAGAGATGCTGTGTGGGGAGCGACTTAGTCTTGGGGCAGGCAGTCACACATCGTGCAGGCAGAGATGCTGTGTGTGGGGACTGACTTAGTCTTCGGGCAGGCCTGAGAGTGCTTTGCAGACCAGGCATCCGTGGTCAGATGGACCCTTGACCCAACGCTGTGTGCCAGAGATTTCACCACTTGCCTTTCAACATCACGGTACAGTTTAGGTGTAGCCTTTTTTAAGAAAAATTTCGGCCTGGTATCTTCCACTGCGGTGTGTGGCTTTGCTTTTGTGTGCTGCTTTTCCTCAGCCGGTCATCCCATTGCAGTTTGTGCTTTGTAATCATGTGCCTTCGTAAGGTAGTTGTCCCTACATGGGTCTTGGTCTTTCCACAGCTCAATTTTCGGTGGCAGAGAGTACAGATGGCATTGCTCTTATCTGAGGCAGACACACAAAACAATTTCCACACTGCTGAGCCCTGGGGTGATGGCACTTTGGTGGTGGCGGCCGACTGAGTGTTAAGTAGGGTGCCAGAATCAGAGCAGGAGGAGGAAGATATGTCACGCTTCCCTGCGGAAGCTGAGAAAGATGAGGTGTTCTGTGTTAAATAGTCAACTACGTCCTGACAATGTTGGGGGTTGATGTCATGTGCCTTCTTCTGAACACTGTACTTTGGTTGAGGGCCGCACAAAATCACAACAGCGCGACCTTGAACAGACCTGCCAGGTGGCCTGCCTCTGCCTTTTGTTTTGTCCATTTTGGGGGGGATGAAGTGAAAGGTATGCACTGACTTGACTAATACAATGTGCAGTCACACAGGTGCAGTTAACAGGTATGCACGGAGTAGTATATCACAATGCGTGCACTTACGTGGGTAGGTGGGTGCACTGAACACAACATGTAGGTATATGCAGTGATGGGTATTACATTTACAATGTGCACCTGTCACACACAGACCGAACTTCCGGAAAAGTTTGCGTTCGATGGCGAACGCGAACCACCGAAGTTCGCCGGGAACCGTTCGTCGGCGAACCGTTCAGGCCATCTCTAACTGTGACCCTATCAATGCCCCTTTATTACTGTGACCTTATTAGTGCCCCTTTATTACTGTGCTCCTCAATATAGAGTATGGTCATAACCAATATTGTTGGCACCCTATACATTTTTCAGAAAATTAAGTATTTTTCACAGAAAAGTATTGCAGTAACACATGTTTTGCTATACACCTTATTCCCTTTGTGTGTATTGGAACAAAATAAAAAAAAGGGAGGGAAAAAAAGCATATTGGGCATAATGTCACACAAAACTCCAAAAATGAACTGGACAAAATTATTGGTACCCTTAACTTAATATTTGGTTGCTTCCTATAACCATAAATAAGCTTCTTACACTTTTCACCCAAAATTGTGTACCACTCCACCTTTGCAAACTGCTCCAGGTCTCTCTTATTGGAAGGGTGCCTTTTCCCAACAACAATTTTAAGATCTCTCCACAGGTGTTAAATGGGATTTAGATCTGGACTTATTGCTGGCCACTTCAGAACTCACCAGCGCTTTGTTGCCGTCCATTTCTGGGTGCTTTTTGACGTATGTTGGGGTTCATTGTTTTGGACGCAGGCCCAGCTTTCTGACACTGGGCTGTATAGTGTGACCCCAAATCCTTTGATTATCCTCAGATTTCTTGATGCCTTGCACACATTCAAGGCACCCACTGCCAGAGGCAGCAAAATAACCCCAAAACATCATTGAACCTCCACTATATTTCACTGTAGGTACTATGTACTTTTCTTTGTAGGCCTCATTCCGTTTTTGGTAAACAGTAGAATGATGTGCATAACCAAAAAGCTCTATCTTGGTCTCATCTGTCCACAAGACGTTTTCCCAGGAAAATTTTGGCCAACTCAACTACATTTTGGCAAACTGTAGTCTTGGTTTTTTATGTCTCTGTGTCAGCAGTGGGGTTCTCTAAGGTCTCCTGCCATAGTGTTTCATGTCATTTAAATGTCGATAGATAGTTTTCACTGATGCTGATGCTCCCTGAGCCTGCAGGACAGCTTGAATTTCTTTGGAACCTGTTTGGAGCTGCTTATCTACCACCAGGACTATCCTGCGTTGCAACTTTTCATAATTTTTTTCCCTCTTCCGTACACGCCCAGGGAGATTAGCTACAGTGCCATGGGTTGCAAACTTCTTGATAATGTTGCGCACTGTGGACACAGGTGAATCTAGATCTCTGAAGATGGACAATTTTGTTTTTTGACAATTTTGTTTTTTAACCGGATCCGGACCGACGCAGTACGAATCTATGTCCAGCAGGTAGTGCTAAGCCCCTGACTGGACGTAAACTCTACAACGCATTGACCGCGCGTACCCGCTGTTTACCGCCGATACCGCTGCTCTCGCCGTTCGGACCCCGCCGCAATTTGCTCGCCCTGCCATCTCTATGACAGCAGAGCACTGTGAGCCGGACAGGAGCCGTTTTCATTGGCTCCTGGCCCTGTCATCACTGTAAGCCAATCCCATTGGCTTACATTGATTGACAGGGTCAGGAGCCAATGAAAGTGGCTCCTGACCGGTGCACAGCTCTCTGCCGCCATAGTGACGGCAGAGAGTGGAGCCTGCGGCAGGGACAGAGCAGAATGATCGTCAGGAGCGGCGGATTTTTGCGGCGATTTCTCAGGAAGCGCCGTTTTACTGTACCAGCAGCCTCTGGTCCTTAAGGGGGCAGAGACTGCTGGTACCAAAGTGGTTAAGTCCTCAGACAGTTCTCTTCTCCTTTTTCTGTTGTCCATGCTTTGTGTGGCACACACAGACACACAATGCAAAGACTATGTGAACTTCTCTCCTTTTTATCTGCTTCCAGGTGTGATTTTTAAATTGCCCACACCTGTTACTTGCAAGTTTAAAGGAGCACTAAATGCGTGAAACAATCTTATTTATCCACAATTTTTAAAGGGTGCCAATAATTTTGTCCAGCCCATTTTTGTACTTTTGTGTGGCATTATGCCCAATTTGCTTTTTTTCCTCCCTTTTTTGTTCTGTTCCAATACATACAAAGGGAATAAACATGTGTATAGCAAAACATGTGTTACTGCAATACTTTTCGGTGAGAACTACTTGATTTTTCTGGAAACAATTCTGGAGTGCCAACAATTTTGGCCATGACTGTATATACAGGCAAATAAGTGTATTGGACTGGTATGCATATTTTATCTCAGCAGCCCATTCACTGTGCTCTCCGTTCACAGAGCCAGCGCTGATCCAATGGTTAGGTAACATACCAGTCCAGCACACTCTCCTGCTTGGATGTGCTCCCTTGCACCAGGAGCTTGGAAGGAAAATGGAACATTTCCTTGGCTATAGATGAGATGGCAAAGCAGGCCGAAAGCCAACATTGCTAGCTCATACCCAGAAGGTTCACAGGTACTGTATATGGGCAGCTGAATGTCAGCTAGCTGGAGGTCGGGTGCACAGCACTTCAATGGAATCTTCTCTTGAGGATATTCTTGGTACTGCCAGAAAGAAGCCTATTTGTGCTGGCTGTCCCTAGATAATGAGAGTCAGGGTGAAATGGGGTGACAAAGTGTGAAGACCTGGAAGGCTGCTGTGACTGTGACCTGTGATAATGCTAAACATGGTTTCAGGTTGTTATTACTTTTACTATGATAAACTAGCGTTGTTCTGTTGTTGTCACTTTTTTTCAGGGTTCCTTAGTAAAGAAAACAGAAGTATTTGCATGCTATCACTTATATTACATACCCCATGTCTATTTAAGCATAATGTATTATTATTATTGATTTTGTGTATAGCCAGTATCTTCAATGGCGCTGTATAACCGAGTTCAAGGTATAACAATACAGTATAAACAGCATAACAGTTCTCAAAACAAGACAATGGTGGATTGCAGCTGATGAAAAAGTGAAAAAATTAACACAGGATTTTACATGGGGTGGAAGATATGCATAAACATTACACAGCATTCAGAGACAAAGGAGAAAGAGAGCCCTGGTCAATCGGCTTTACAGTCTAATGCTGGGCATACACGGCAACTTGGCAGGTTTATCAAACGAGCCTGATGGCTCGATTGATAATATCCGACAGGTCCGATGATCCCCGCCGGACGAGCGGGAATCGATCCGCGCGGACGAGCGGGGACGCAGCGGCGGTCGATCCGGCGGCTAATCGGCTGCCGGATCAACCCGTGTATGCCCAGCATAAGGGCACATATCCAATAGAGCCAAATCAGCAGCATTTCCCTCCAGGCAAGTTAGGGGGTGGGGGGAAATGCTGCCTGTTCCTCATCTGGCTTGCTGCCCAAATTACGCTGCGATGCAATTCTGGACTGCATGCTGCAGTTTCCTGCAACACGCACCTGAATCCCTATAGGTGTTCCAGGCCAGGCACAGCTAAGCGATCCGGATGCATACTTGCATCACTACAAGTGCTGTTGTGAGTTTTGCAAGATGCTCAGTGGAAACCGGCCCTAAAAGGTCAAGGGAAAGGACAACAGGTGAAGGGAAGTTATGTATGAGATGGTTAAGTGGTGGTCACTGGCCAAAGTGAGAGAGTATGCTTGCCTGAAGAGGAGAGTTTTTAAGTTACACCTAAAAAAGGGCAAGTGTGGGTGACTGATAAATGTGTTGAGGGAGAGAGCTCCAAAGGAGGGGAGAGGATTGAGAAAAGTCTATGTAATATACTAAATAACACATGCACAGTCCACAAATGGCAATGTGCAGCTAGATGGAAATATTCTATAAGAAGTAACACTGTTGTAAGAGCATGTAATGTAATAGCTGATCTGATTGGCTAGAATGGGATTTTTTTCTTCCTTGCTGGCAGGGCCAGCGCTACCATAGAGGCAAAGGGGGCATTTGCCCTAGGGCCCCAGAGCCTGTAGGGGCCCCCAAGGTGTCTCCCCCCAACTTAACTGTTGTTCTTCAGTGTCCCTGCAGAGTCTTCGGCTGAGCAAGATGGTGTCAGCCCCTGCCTCAAGGTCCTTGAGTGGAAATTTGGCTGCAACAAAGGGTCCCTACTGCAGATTATTGATTGGGGGGTGTCTATTGGGGGGCCCCAGGGTTAATCTTGCCCGGGGGCCCCATTGTTATTAGAACCGGCCTTGCTTGCTGGTATGGTGGATGTGTAAGGCTTGTAACACATGCATCCAGAGTATAAGAGATTGTGTTTGGGTGCAGAGAATGTACTGGTAACACTATTATATTTTAACACAGTGTCTATTTCTCCGTATAAGAAAACTCCAGTCATTCTCAACCACATTATTATTATTAATATTATTACAGTTATTGTTTTCAGGGTCAGTTACAGCCAGCTACCTGTGCAGTGCCAGCTGATAAACACAAGTGGGCTGTGATGCCAGTCTAGCTGCCTGCCAATCTCTTTGTAAGAGTGCTGTATCAGGGTGAGTACTGGACTGTATCATTAGAGTACAGATGTTGTGACTGCTGGGGGTCACCACAGATGCATTCCTCACGAAAATATGTAATTTACAATCAGGAATAGCTGTATAGTTATGGATTATTGTTGTCAGTTGTGTAAGTATTGGCAGCCTAGCTGATTGCTTATGCTGCTCTCTCTGACTGTCGCCCACCAACCAAAGGCCTTGTTCACCTGGGTTTTTGAGCAGTCAAGTTATAAAATTGCTCCTTGCATGTTACCTGCATAAATCATGCATTAGACACACTTTTCTTGTTTTATAAAAAGCCAACCTGACAAATCAGCCACCATACACCCCATTCCATGGTCAGATCATGAGATGAATGTTCTAGTGGTCTCTTCTCTCACACAGCGCCCCCCTGAGTTTCGTTGGGTCCTGAATAGCTACCTTCTTTCGGAAGAGTGTGTAGTCCAACAAATCAAACAAGAACTTCTTAACTATTTCACCACTAACGAAAATAGTGAAGAGGTGTCAGATCTTACAGTCTGGGAAGCGCATAAAGCAGTCATACGAGGAACACTAATACAGATAGCTTCTAGACGAAAAAAGGATAGGCACCAAATACTCACTAATCTTGAAAGAGAATACTCAGCACAACACACCCTTTTTCTAAGCAACCCTAGCCCGGAAAACAAAAATAATCTGAGGAAAGCAGAAATCGCACTTAACCTGAGTATGACCGAAATAGCTGAAAAACAAATCTCTCGATCTAAATTTAAATTCTACCTTAAAAACAATAAACCTGATACACTTTTAGCAAGGCGCCTTAGGCAGCCTGACCCGTCGTTCAAACCTATTGCCCTGCAGGCAGAGAAGGACCAACTTACCTCAAATCCCTTAAAAATTCTGGAAGTTTTCCAGCAAAACTTGACTAACTTATACAACTCCCCAGACGAATCCGCAACAAACGATATTACTGCCTACCTATCAGAGATACCTCTTCCGGCACTCCCTGAGGGCCTGAAAGATCTTATGGACAAGGAAATCACACTAAGCGAAATACAACAAGCTATTGGGTCGCTCAAGCCGAATAAACAGCCCGGGCCAGATGGCTTTAAAGCCTGTTATTACAAAAAATTCTGTGATATATTAGCTCCCAGATTGCTTAAGGCTCTCAATAGCATACTCAAAGGAGCCCAATTCCACCCAGAATCAATTACAGCCACTATATCTATGATCCCCAAACCCAACTCTGACCACACGAAATGGTCCAACTTTCGCCCTATCTCATTGTTAAACATCGATGTCAAGCTCCTAGCAAAAATCCTAGCAACCCGCCTTAATTCTGCAATCACTTCACTTATTAATGACGACCAGGTAGGCTTTATGCCACACAGACAAGCCAGTGACGGTGTACGACGTCTTTTACACCTAATTCACCAAGCCCAAACCTCTCGCCTTCCAGCTATGCTATTGTCGCTGGATATAACCAAGGCATTTGACTCGGTCTCATGGCCTTACCTTATATCTACACTTCAGACATGGGGCTTCGGAGCTAGCTTTATCAAATGGATCAAAGCCCTCTACTCGCGCCCTTTAGCAACGGTAGTCTATAATGGCTTTAAATCATCCCCCTTCTCCATATCAAGGGGAACTCGCCAAGGCTGCCCGCTCTCGCCACTGTTATTCGCATTATCAATTGAACCACTCGCTATCCAGATTAGAAACAGTGCAGAGATACACGGTATTTCGTTGGGAAAGAGAACGCATAAAGTAGGCTTATTCGCCGATGATTTAATAGTGTGCATCTCACAACCCACCAAATCAATTCTAGCTCTAACTAAGATATTAAAACAGTTTGGTACAATTTCAGGACTTCGGGTTAACCCGGCTAAGTCAAAAGCTCTAAATATTTCCCTCCCGTCCCAACTGATGCAAGCATTGCAAGATGCGTTTGAATTTGATTGGGACCCCCACAAACTACCCTACCTTGGCATTCACCTCACCAATTCCTATGAATCACTCTTTCGCCATAACTTCCCCCCGCTTGTAAAGGAATTGACGGACCTACTGGAGTGCTGGAAGAGGTATTCAATATCTTGGTTAGGCAGAATAGCGGCTATAAAAATGACCTTCCTTCCTAAATTGCTCTACGCATTTAGGTTATTACCTATCTCCCTGCCCTCCTCATTTCTTGAATCCATCCAGCGGAAAATTAACTGTTTTATTTGGGGAACTCAGAAATCCAGGTTTAAAAAACTTTATTTATATCGTCTAAGGGCAGACGGAGGGATGGGAGCTCCCAACATTTCTCACTACTACAAAGCAGCCCAATTAGCTATCTTAACCAACTGGCAAGTGGACAATGATAGACCTGCCTGGGTGGATATAGAAAGCCAGCTTCTCTCACCTATTAACATCAAGAATCTTCTTTGGCTCACACCACAGCACCGTGCTAAGATCGACAACCCTATTATAAAACATTCCCTGCAAGTATGGGATAGTTGTAAATACTCGGGTCGTCTGATGTCAGCTCACAGACCACTCCTTTCCTTCCTGGGTAACCCTTCATTCCCGGCAGCTTTGAAGTCCTCTGGCCCTTACCATTGGTGGATTTCTGCCAAACTCCACAGAATTCAGGATCTAGTCACTGATACTGGTATCAAATCTTTTGATTACCTACGTGAAAAGTTTGCAATTACTTCCTCTGAGTCATTCCGATACATGCAAATATCCCATTTTGTAAAACAGCACCTTACAAACGTGGACTCCCCAACGAGCAGATCTTCCTTCGAGAATATCTGTGACACTAACCCTCGCTCCCCAGGGATTATCTCACTTATATATAAGGAACTCACACTCACTCACTCGCAAAGTAAACCCTCATATATACTAAAATGGGAAGAAGAGTTAGGCCTTCAGATTGATTACACTGATATGTGCGATATCTGGGATAATATCCCCAAGATATCAATAAATGCAGACCTGGTTGAGGTAAATTATAAACTTTTACTTAGATGGTACCTTGTCCCTCAAAGAGTAGCTAAGTATAATAAAGGGTGCTCGGGCTATTGTTTTAGAGGATGCGGAACGACAGGATCTTTTGCCCACATATGGTGGAACTGTATAAAAGTACGCAGGCTATGGATCAGAGTTTGTACCTGGGCATCGTCCTTGATTAATGCTCCGGTCCCGCGGAACCCACTTCACGCCTTACTGGGATGTCCTTATCCACATTTAACTGTTGCACAAAACGCCCTCCTCAACTATATTTTTACGGTAACTAAAATTAAAATAGCAGCAGCATGGAACACCCGAACTTTATGTTTTGAGGCTGTCAAAAACAGACTTGGCAATATACTGTTCTTCGAAAAGCTGAGGGCACGTATGAACGATAGTATGAAGAAATTCCATAGAGTCTGGGACCCCCTTATCAACTACCTGTTAAACCCTGAACAAATCGCACTGGTGCATAACCAATGAGCTCTTATAGACTAAGGGATCAAGCTTGAATGGCCCTCGCCTCTGGATTTCCCCTTCCCCCAGCTCTACTTCCTTCTTCTGAGTCCTCGCCTATTTACTTTTCTTCTTTCTACTCCTGATCTTCTCTTCTCCTTACTCTCTCTCTCCGCCAAATGTGGATGCAGAGGTGATTTACAGACACAGCAGACATACCATTTTCAAATGATCAAAAGTTATTGATCCATAATTACCATGCTTCCCACCCTACGGGAGAAGCTCTGTATTACACCTGGTACTCAAGTAGCAACGACGTGGACTTCCCACGACTAATAAGCAGGTCTGCTCTCACTGGAGGATAGGTCCTTTATCTAAGAGTACTACATCTGTTGACAAAGGTAGCCCCCATCCGGCCGTGAGAGGTTAATGTAGGATGAGTGATTATGAAAGCTGGCGTGGCTGACCTAGTTCTAAAACACATTAACTTCCAGCATATCTGGCTGGTCTCGTGCTTGCAACAAGAATGCAGCTAATGTAGTCACAGGTCCGCATTATGGAGTCAGAGCACCTATCTTCATACTCATTCTAGATTAAGGTGAACAGTAACAGTGCGATCTCCTGAGCAATCGACCGGCAGTTCAATCAGAAACAATCATTAGGGCATTTAAACTGGGACCAAAAATATAAGGTGTCCTTTAACAGTCCAATCTCCAGTCCAATCGATTGGATATTGTTGGTGACAAGCAATCAATTTACCGATTGCTCTGTCAACCTGTTTTTTGGATCGCTTCCACTGGGCACAATTAAATTGATTGTGCTGTCTTTCCTGTTCGTGGGTCCGACAGATCGTTTCTAAGTAATCGCAAATATTGTCTCATACAGTCAATTGGACGGAAGATTAAACCGTTATTGGGCACCTTAATACAATCCGATCAATCAGTGGAATTGTTCTAGAAAACGGATTGACAGAATGATTGATACATTGATCAGCACCACTAATGCTATGCGGTAAATCGTTTGGTCAATCACTTAAGAGATTGTACCGTTAATGGGCACCTTAACGAAAACCTGAACTGAAAATTAAAAGTCAAAATAACCATACACAAGTCATACTTACCTTCCATGTAGTCTACTCCTCAGTGCCTTTCTCCTGTCCCACGTCCTGTTTCTTCACTGTGATCAAGGGAATTTTCCGTCCTCCATTTTGAAAATGGCACTTACCCATAACAGCTTTCTGGTCAGCACACAGTTAAACTGTAACATCGCCCACTTGAGCCATAAGGAAACATGGACATTACCTAGTACATCAGTTTTCCTCTCAGCTATAACTGACAGCAACTGATATTTTACTGACAGCAACTGATATATTTCAGATCTGACAAAATATTGTCAGAACTGGAAGAGATTACTGTAAGAAGAAAATGGTGAGCTTCTGAGAGGAACTGATGACAAGGTAACTATGTAATGTTCATTTGAAGTTACCTCATGTGTTTATTTTAAATATTTTTACTCAGTACAGGTTCTCTTTAAGTGTCTCAAAGCTTTAAATGCAAAGGGACAGTATATAACCTAGGAAGTAACATACTTTTGTTTAAGGTTAGCAATGCCAGCTTCATATTGTTCACTTTAAAGGACACCTGAAGTGAGGGATATGGAGGTTGCTATATTTACAGTTTTCCCTTTTTAAACAATACCAGTTGCCTGGCTGTCCTGCTGATCCATTAGCTCTAATACCTTTAGCCATAGACTTTCAACAAGCATGCCGATTTTGTCACTTTTCTGACAAAAATGTCAAGATTAGCTCCATGCTTGTTTCAAGTGTGCAATTCAGACACTACTGATGCTGAATGATCAACAGGACTGCCAGGCAACTGTTATTGTTTAAAAGGAAATGAATATGGCAGCCTTCATATACCTCTTGCTTTAAGGACACCCGAGGTGAAAATAAACAAAAGAAATAAACAATTGTATCTATTTTCCTTCTCCTAAAAATGACTTTTATAGTGGGATTGTCACTATAAAAATCAAATTTCAACAGCAACTGGTCTGAGGGTATTAAGTAATAAAGATGCTAATCCTGCATTCAAAACTTTCAAAACTTTTTCTGCTGTTATGGTTTGGAGTTATCACAAACCTTAGGAGCACTGGCCCTTTAATAGCCATTGGCAAAAAGTTGCATGCTGGGGGATCTTTTTATCTATAATATATTCCTCCTCTTTCCTTTATTTCCCCCTTCTTCTAATGACATAAGACAGTGCACTTCCTAGTATAAACCTCAGTGGGAGTGTCTGAAGACTCTGGGAGGAGGGCAGGTAACGAATACCCAATTAGCAACAGGAGAAAAAAAATGAGGGGGGAAATGGTTAGGAGGTCAAAGGTAACAAATGGAAACTTTCTAGAATAGGATTATTTGCTTTTCCTTTATAAAATTCACAGGAATCATAACGTGGACAGTGCCATACATCTGTTATGTAAGTAGAATTAGTATTTATCTACTTATATATACTGTATGTGTTTTTTATTTCTAGGTTAGCATGGGTGTCACTTGTTCTTGAAGATATTCCACAGTTTTATTGTATGTTTAAATCTACTTTTTAAGTTTTAACGGTTTTATTGTTTTTGCTCAATGACACATTCATTGAAGTATGCTAGAGCTAAAACCTATGAACTGTTGACCCTTTTTATCTCTTTCCTGCTCTCAGAAGCCATTTTCTGCTAGGAAAGTGTTTTATGGAATTTATTATCAGTGAGGGTGACACTGTAGTCACTTCCTGTCTGAGTCAGGACTGAGTCAGCCACTTACATACCTGATATTTAACTCTTTCAGGCAGAGAAAGAAAAAAAGGAACACAGCATAGTTATTTGTGTGCTAGGCACTATACATACACATGTCTGTCTCATCATGTCGCATGTCACCTCTGGTATACTTTAAGGTTCCCTTAAGTAGTCCTACTGAAAACCTTGTCAAAGTTTGAATAAAAGCATGAAAACACATGAAAAAAAAGCGTGAACAATCCTATCTGGGAATACGCAATGTATTTTTTATGGGTGGATTAACATACCTTGACACAAGGCAACTTGCATGCTGTGTTGAAATCAATGCAAAGGTGATGCTTATGTGGATCCTAGTATGTCTAAGGAGCATTTCACAGACATTTCACTGAAGCCCTTGAATACTTAGGCTAAAGTGTAACTCCAGGCATACATAAAATGAGTATACTGTATGTGTAGTAAGCCCAAGACTTAGCTCAAAGATGCGTATCACAATTATTGTCAAGTGGTTATAGTTCTGACACTGCTGTACCGACCTACTGACAGCTTTGACTGCTCTCCCTATATATACAGTATATATATATATATATATATATATATATATATATACACTATTTCCTGCTAGTACACTGCAAAGTTAGAGGTAGTGTGTGTCTAGAATCGTCTACACTTGTGATATCACGGCAACAGCTTGCTCCATTGAATTCATTTTGGATTGTCTGGAATTCGTTTTGACAAATAATGCCTTTTTGTTTGACCGCAGGTGGTACCAACAGCTATCGGGGACGACTATGGGGACCCCGGTGGCATGCTCCTATGCAAACCTCTTTCTGGGGGCGTGGGAGGAGTCTGCCGTGCTTTCGGATTTAAATCCTTTCCGGAGGCACGTCAGACAATGGTCGAGGTATGTGGACGACGTCCTGGTGGTGTGGTCGGGATCAAATGATCAATTCCAATCTTTTATGCAGTATCTAAATACTAACACAGTAAACATGTAGTTTACTTCTGAATTAAGTGAATATGAGATCACTTTCCTTGATGTTAGGCTAGTGGTGAAGAACAATACACTGAAGAGCAGTGGCGTAGCTAAGGAGCTGGGGGCCCCGATGCAAGTTTTACATTGGGGCCCCCCAAGCACTCTATACATAACAATTAATACGGCGCACCAAACCCTGCCATTGGCAACTACAGTGTCAGAGGTGCAAGAAGGGGATGGGAAATAGCTTCTTAACCACTTCCCGACCGCCGTATGTACAATTGGCGGCCGGGAAGTGCACCCCGCAAGGACCGCCGTATTGACAATTGGCGGCGGTCCTTGTAGGGGCATGGGCGGAGCGATCGCGTCATCAGTGACACGATCCTCCGCCTCCGCCTGGCGCCGCTCACCCGCCGCAACATCCCGCCGGCCATACGGAAGCGCCGGCGGGATGTTAACCCGACGATCGCCGCATACAAAGTGTATAATACACTTTGTAATGTTTACAAAGTGTATTATACAAGCTGCCTCCTGCCCTGGTGGTCCCAATGTCCGAGGGACCACCAGGGCAGGCTGCAGCCACCCTAGTCTGCACCAAGCACACTGATTTCCCCCCCCCCCTGCCCCAGATCGCCCACAGCACCCATCAGACCCCCCCCTGCCCACCCCCCAGACCCCTGTTTGCACCCTATCACCCCCCTAATCACCCATCAATCACTCCCTGTCACTATCTGTCAACGCTATTTTTTTTTGTATCCCCCCCCTGCCCCCCGCTCCCTCCTGATCACCCCCCACCCCTCAGATTCTCCCCAGACCCCCCCCCCCCCCAGACCCCCCCCCCATGTACTGTATGCATCTATCCCCCCTGATCACCTGTCAATCACCTGTCAATCACCTGTCCATCACCTGTCCATCACCTGTCAATCACCCGTCAATCACCCCCTGTCACTGCCACCCATCAATCAGCCCCTAACCTGCCCCTTGCGGGCAATCTGATCACCCCCCCACACCAATAGATCGCCCGCAGATCCGACATCAGATCACCTCCAAAATCCATTGTTTACATCTATTCTCTCCTCTAAACACCCACTAATTACCCATCAATCACCCATCAATCACCCCCTATCACCACCTGTCACTTTTACCTATCAGATCAGACCCTAATCTGCCCCTTGCGGGCACCCAATCACCCGCCCACACGCTCAGATTGCCCTCTGACCCCCCCTTATCAATTCACCAGTGCATTAATTACATCTGTTCTTCCCTGTAATAACCCACTGATCACCTGTCAATCACCTGCCAATCACCTATCACCCATCAATCACCACCTGTCACCCCCTGTCACTGCCACCCATCAATCAGCCCCTAACCTGCCCCTTGCGGGCAATCTGATCACCCACCCACACCATTAGATCGCCCGCAAACCCGCCGTCAGATTACCTCCCAAATGTATTGTTTACATCTGTTATCTTCTCTAAACACCCACTAATTACCCATCAATCACCCCCTATCACCAACCGTCACTGTTACCTATCAGATCAGACCCTAATCTGCCCCTTGCGGGCACCCAATCACCCGCCCACACGCTCAGATTGCCCTCAGACCCCCCCCCCCCTTATAAATTCGCCAGTGCATTAATTACATCTGGCCTTCCCTGTAATAACCCACTGATCACCTGTCAATCACCTGCCAATCACCTATCACCCATCAATCACCCCCTGTCACTGCCACCCAACAATCAGCCCCTAACCTGCCCCTTGCGGGCAAACTGATCACCCACCCACACCAATAGATCGCCCGCAGATCCGACATCAGATCACCACCCAAGCGCAGTGTTTCCATCTATTCTCTCCTCTAAACACCCACTAATTACCCATCAATCACCCATCAATCACCCCCTATCACCACCTGTCACTGTTACCCATCAGATCAGACCCTAATCTGCCCCTTGCGGGCACCCAATCGCCCGCCTACACGCTCAGATTGCCCTCAGACCCCCCCTTATCAATTCGCCAGTGCAATATTTACATCTGTTCTCCCCTGTAATAACCCACTGATTACCTGTCAATCACCTATCAATCACCCATCAATCACCCCCTGTCACTGCCACCCATCAATCACCCCCTGTCACTGCCGCCCATCAATCACCCGCTGTCACTGCCACCCATCAATAAGCCCCTAACCTGCCCCTTGCGGGCAATCTGATCACCCACCCACACCAATAGATCGCCCGCAGATCCGACGTCCGATCACCTCCCAAGTGCAGTGTTTACATCTGTTCTCTACCCTAAACACCCACTAATTACCCATCAATCACCCCCTGTCACTGCTACCTATCAGATTAGACCCCTATCTGCCCTTAGGGCACTCAATCACCCGCCCACACCCTCAGAATGCCCTCAGACCCCAGCCCTGATCACCTCGCCAGTGCATTGTTAGCGGAAATTGATTTTAATTGTGTTTTTTCACAAAGTGTCATTTTCCGCTAACTTTTGACAAAAAATAAAATCTTCTATGAACTCACCATACTCCTAACGGAATACCTTGGGGTGTCTTCTTTCTAAAATGGGGTCATTTGTGGGGTTCCTATACTGCCCTGGCATTTTAGGGGCCCTAAACCGTGAGGAGTAGTCTTGAAACGAAATTTCTCAAAATGACCTGTGAAATCCTAAAGGTACTCATTGGACTTTGGGCCCTTTAGCGCAGTTAGGGTGCAAAAAAGTGCCACACATGTGGTATTGCCGTACTCAGGAGAAGTAGTATAATGTGTTTTGTGGTGTATTTTTACACATACTCATGCTGAGTGGGAGAAAGATCTCTGTAAATGGACAATTGTGTGTAAAAAAAATTAACTAATTGTCATTTACAGAGATATTTCTCCCACCCAGCATGGGTATGTGTAAAAATACACCCCAAAACACATTATACTACTTCTCCTGAGTACGGCAATACCACATGTGTGGCACTTTTTTGCAGCCTAACTGTGCTAAGGGGTCCAAAGTCCAATGAGCCCCTTTAGGCTTTACAGGGGTGCTTACAATTTAGCACCCCCCAAAATGTCAGAACAGTAAACACACCCCACAAATGACCCCATTTTGGAAAGTAGACCCTTCAAGGTATTCAGAGAGGGGCATGGTGAGTCCGTGGCAGATTTCATTTTTTTTTTGTCGCAAGTTAGAAGAAATGGAAACTTTTTTCTTTTTTTTTTTTCTCACAAAGTGTCATTTTCCGCTTACTTGTGACAAAAAATAATATCTTCTATGAACTCACTATGCCTCTCAGTGAATACTTTGGGATGTCTTCTTTCCAAAATGGGGTAATTTGGGGGGTATTTATACTATCCTGGAATTCTAGCCCCTCATGAAACATGAGAGGGGGTCAGAAAAGTCATAGATGCTTGAAAATGGGAAAATTCACTTTTTGCACCATAGTTTGTAAACGCTATAACTTTTACCCAAACCAATAAATATACACTGAATGGGTTTTTTTTTTATCAAAAACATGTTTGTCCACATTTTTCGCGCTGCATGTATACAGAAATTTTACTTTATTTGAAAAATGTCAGCACAGAAAGTTAAAAAAAATCATTTTTTTGCCAAAATTCATGTCTTTTTTGATGAATATAATAAAAAGTAAAAATCGCAGGAGCAATCAAATAGCACTAAAAGAAAGCTTTATTAGTGACAAGAAAAGGAGCCAAAATTCATTTAGTTGGTAGGTTGTATGAGCGAGCAATAAACCGTGAAAGCTGCAGTGGTCTGAATGGAAAAAAAGTGGCCGGTCCTTAAGGGGTAGAAAGCCCTAGGTCCTCAAGTGGTTAATGATTACTACTATTCAAAGTATCTATAGAAGTGATTATTACCAGCTCAGGACCAATAGAGAGCTAATACTGTAGTTGAGGGAGGGCCCTTCGGGGCCCCTCTGGCCCAAGGGCCCCGATGCGGTCGCTACCTCTGCACCCCCTATTGCTACGCCCCTGCTGAAGAGTAAGGGATACAGGAAGGCTACTGCCACCAACTCTGTTCTCCACGCACAAAGCTTTCACCCGGGACATGTGATAGAGGCCATACCTTATGGCCAATATCTGCGTTTAAGGAGAAATAATAGTAGAGATGATGATTTTGATACCCAGGCGGATGACTTAACCTCAAGATTTGTACAAAGGGGATATAATGAGGAACTTTTAAAGAGAGCCAAGTATAGAGCTGAAAGACAAGAGAGAAAAATGTTGTTAACTAGAGATGGGCCGAACCTCCGATTTTAGGTTCGCGAACCGGGTTCGCGAACTTCCGCGGAAGGTTCGGTTCGCGTTAAAGTTTGCGAATCGCAATAGACTTCAATGGGGATGCGAACTTTGAAAAAAAAATAATTATGCTGGCCACAAAAGTGATGGAAAAGATGTTTCAAGGGGTCTAACACCTGGAGGGGGGCATGGCGGAGTGGGATACACGCCAAAAGTCCCCAGGAAAAATCTGGATTTGACGCAAAGCAGCGTTTTAAGGGCAGAAATCATATTGAATACTAAATGACAGGCCTAAAGTGCTTTAAAACATCTTGCATGTGTATACATCAATCAGGTAGTGTAATTAAGGTACTGCTTCACACTGACACACCAAACTGTTCACTGAACAGAACAGGTATGCAGTGGCAGGTTCACTAAACAGGTATACAGTGGCGGGTCCACTGAACAGAACAGGTATGCAGTGGCGGGTCCACTGAACAGAACAGGTATGCAGTGGTGGGTTCACAGAACAGGTATGCAGTGGCAAGATCACTGAACAGGTATGCAGTGGTGGGTGGGTTCACAGAACAGGTATGCAGTGGCAAGATCACTGAACAGGTATGCAGTGGTGGGTGGGTTCACAGAACAGGTATGCAGTGGTGGGTTCACAGAACAGGTATGCAGTGGCAGGATCACTGAACAGGTATGCAGTGGTGGGTGGGTTCACAGAACAGGTATGCAGTGGCAGGATCACAGAACAGGTATGCAGTGGTGGGTGGGTTCACAGAACAGGTATGCAGTGGTGGGTTCACAGAACAGGTATGCAGTGGCAGGATCACTGAACAGGTATGCAGTGGTGGGTGGGTTCACAGAACAGGTATGCAGTGGCAGGATCACAGAACAGGTATGCAGTGGTGGGTTCACAGAACAGGTATGCAGTGGCAGGATCACTGAACAGGTATGCAGTGGTGGGTGGGTTCACAGAACAGGTATGCAGTGGTTGGTTCACAGAACTGGTATGCAGTGGCAGGATCACTGAACAGGTATGCAGTGGTGGGTGGGTTCACAGAACAGGTATGCAGTGGCAGGATCACAGAACAGGTATGCAGTGGTGGGTTCACAGAACAGGTATGCAGTGGCAGGATCACTGAACAGGTATGCAGTGGTGGGTGGGTTCACAGAACAGGTATGCAGTGGCAGGATCACAGAACAGGTATGCAGTGGTGGGTTCACAGAACAGGTATGCAGTGGCAGGATCACTGAACAGGTATGCAGTGGTGGGTGGGTTCACAGAACAGGAATGCAGTGGCAGGATCACTGAACAGGTATGCAGTGGTGGGTGGGTTCACAGAACAGGTATGCAGTGGCAGGATCACTGAACAGGTATGCAGCCAGGAAAAGCTAAGCCTAACTAATCTTTCCCTATGAGAGACAGACAGCAGCTCGCCCTACTCTCTCTAATGCAGGCACACGAGTGGCCGTAATGGCCGCCGCTGCCTGCCTTATATAAGGGGGGTGGGGCTCCAGGGGCTAGTGTAGCCTAATTGGCTACACTGGGCCTGCTGACTGTGATGTAGAGGGTCAAAGTTGACCCTCATAGTGCATTGTGGGGCGAACCGAACTTCCGGAAACGTTCGCCTGCGAGAGGCGAACGCGAACCACCGAAGTTCGCCGGGAACCGTTCGGCCCATCTCTATTGTTAACTTCAAAAAGGGAAAAGAAAGATGAAAAAAATAGAACCACTTTTACGTTTGAATTTTCTCCAATGGCAGAGCAGATTAGAAAAACTATATATTCTAATTGGACTATGATCACTAAGGACTCAGACTTGGACTCCATTTCTAAAGTTCCCCCGAGGGTGGCTTTTAGAAGAACACCCACGTTAGGGAATTTGTTAACGAGTAGTGAGTTTATTACCCCCAGAACTAAGGATTGGTTGAGTTCGTCCCTTCCAGTGGGAAATTTGAAATGTGGACATTGTCAATTGTGTGACAACATTGACCCGAGCAAATGTATTCGGTTAGGTAGGGAAAGGTTTAAAGTGAAGGAATTTTTTACATGTCAGACAAATTTTGTAGTATACGTAATGTTATGCCCATGTGAATTTTTTCTTATATTGGTCAGACCACCCGTCCAATGAAAACGAGGATAGGTGAACACATCGCTTCAATTAAATCTGGTAAGGGTTGCACCCGATTCATCACCCACATGAGAGAAATCCTTGGTGGAGATGGCTCAATTATTCGCTTTGCAGGTATAGAAAAACAAGAAATCCCCAGAAGGGGAGGTGATAGGGAAAAATTATTATTAAGAAGAGAAACTAAAATAATTTTGGAAACTGAAGCGATGGGCCCATTAGGCCTCAATGATAGGATTGAGCTATCATGTATGCTCGATCCATAATAAGTCCTCCAAATAAGATTTTAACATGACGGTGGAATCCTCCCTGTTGTAATAATAATTTTTTTGGTAATATGTTTTAATATGTATTGTTCGGTGTAGACTTTGTAGGGTGTTCTTGATATTCTAGATTTGACGAGCTTGGGAACTGGTGCATGAGATGTGGGTGTCCTTTAGGTATCTTTGAAGGCCAGAAATTACCAGATAGGATAGTGTTTTCCCAATAGGGTTTGGGTCATAAAAATTTCTAACCCCTAAAATTTTGTTGAATGGAACGTTGTTTGTTTCCTTAAATGCCATGTTTCCTTAATATAAGGTTTATTTGGTATTCAATCTTTTTTTGGGGGGGGGAGGGCCCTTATTTACATTTATTGGAAATTAATTTCCTTTATTTGTTAAATTCTGGTTACACACATTTGCTGGGAATGGGGGGGCCTTGCCCTTAACTAGCCAGATGTGTAGTATGTGCCCACTAAATGTACAATTATCAAGCTCAAATTTCCCAGCAAATAGGTTTTAACCTGCACTGTCACTTTAAAACACGTTTTGCACTAGACGTGGAGCGCTAGATTTTTATGGCATGCTGTTTCTAACATACCACCTAATGGTGTGAGGGGGGGTTCCGTTTAATGACACAGGGCGAAATTTTGTGTCACGACGGACTCTCCACCTATTTTGGTGGTGTTTACAATTTATGAGTCTAAATATGTTTTTCTCATAATGTTATTACTGTCATTATGACGGCATCAGCGGTCAATTTCCGCTTCACAGCAAGCCACAGAATGTTTGCGCTCCACACTCTGTCTGCCAGGAAGCGACGTCACCGGAAGGGGCGGGGTTTATCCCCGCTATAGACCGGGACTTTCGCTTCCGCTGTTCACAGTGGTACGCGTGACCAAGCGTCGCATAGACGCGAAACGGCCGTCGCCCCACCACTCTTAGCCGGACACCCACCTCCAGCACCAGCTACCCTGTCACTGCCGGTCACGTAAGAGTTGCCTGGCAACACTGGCTACTTTATGTTAACCAATTTATGAAATGCTGTCATCGCTTGCACTATAATATAGATTGTCTGCTTTGCCATTAAACCACAATTTTTGGACGGAAGGTGCACGCTATCTGCTTTTTGTTGTATACTGAACAGCTTGCTCCAGGCCTGGCAAGTATAAATCAGTGCACGAGTGCGCTATGCTGCCATAAGGAGGTGCGGGATGCTTTGGTTGCTTATGTCTGCTGCACCACAGTCAGGGCCAGATTATCCCCTAGGTTCACATGTGTTGACACCCAACACATTCAGAAGATGTCCCTCCCTACCTGTGTCCCTCCCTTCCATGTACTACACAGTACCCAGCAAGCTCTTGGTGAACCACAACTCCAAGGAGTATGTAAGGGGCTAAAAAGGACCAAAAAGTCCTCTTACTAAAATGTTAAGCAAAACAAAAAGTTTGATTTGCATATATAGCAGTGATGCATCATGGGAGACATGGGAACGTACGGCCCATATGTTAAAAGGAAACTTACCAATACTACCAACTCAATAAACCACACCAGTAATTGGATTAAATAGGCTGAGGCCAGCTTTATTGGGGCTTGGTAAATGTATGTTTGTTTATTTATTATTTTTTGTTTATTTATGGCCCGGTTCACATCTGCATTCCGAGCCAAAGGATCCGGTGAGCAGATCCGGTCTCCGCTTCACCTTGTCACATGACGCAGAAGAAGACGGAAGCCTCTACCGCCGGCTACTACAGAAGATTAGGTATGTATAAACCCACCCTCACCCACCCGCCCAGCTGCTGCACCCTCCCGTCACTAGATTCGCGTTGGCCCATGTGCCCATCCCCCGTGGAACGGTCAGTTTCTTCACAAGTGTGAAGAAACGTTCCGTTTTCCATTGCCCCAATGCTGCAGCATTTTTGTCCGGATCCGTTCCGATAAGCAGAACGTTCCGGAAAATTAGGGCATGGAGCAATTTTTAGGTCCAGGGACCAAAACGTACGGAACGTATCCGTACCAACGGACGCATGTGAATGGATCCATAGGTTAACATTGGATCCTTTCACATCCATTCCATTTGTACAGTATACCTTCCGGTTACGTTCCCGGAAAAAAACGCTAATGTGAACCGCTCCCAGCGCAACTCCAGCTAGCATGTCACGCTAGCTTTATTAGTGGAGCGCACACGCTGGGAAGGGAGGAGGCAGGGGGAGTGTCCATTCTTCTGCCGTCATTTTGTGACGGCGGAAAGGAAGATTATAGGACATGCTGCGCATGCGCAGCGCAATATGTCCGGGTCAGGAGAGTCGGCCGGTACCAGCAGCTGTGGGAACCGAGCGGAGTCCGACGGCAGGGAGCGACGAAAGCGATGAGTATGTCCTTTTTTTCCCCTACACATTGCAGCATTTCGTTTACCACAGCCTGTGGGCTGTGTAATCCTTTATCTACCTGCGGACCGAGCGAGTATGAATCTACGGCGGGCAGGGGGCGCTGCGGTCCTGACCTGACGTAAACTCTACGTCCCATTGACCGTGCGCCCCCGCTGGTCCCCGTCGCTCGGTCCGCTCTGCCCCCGCCGCAATGTGATGCCCTGCCGCCTCTATGACAGCAGAGCACTGTGAGCCGGGCAGGAGCCGTTTTCATTGGCTCCTGGCCCTGTCATTACTGTAAGCCGTTCCCATTGGCTTACATGGAATGACAGGGTCAGGAGCCAATGAAAGCGGCTCCTGACCGGTCCTGGCCTGAAGGCAAACTTTTTTTCCCCTTCCATGTAGTTGTCTTCCCCTCCAAGTCATTTTATCCCATGTGGCTGTCACTCATTATGACTATGTACTTTGTGAAGTACTGCAGAAGATTGCAGCACTATATAAATACACAATAATAATATCATAGGGAAACTTTAGACTATAACTATGGTAGAGGCTAGATTGCAAGTTCCTCTGAGGATGGTGAGTAACATGATTGTACTCTGTAAAAATCACTGTGGAAGATATCAGTGCTATATACAGTGCCATCCTTCCCCGAAGATAGCAGTATTAGGTATATTTTGTGCCCCACATCTCCCCAGACAGCAGTATAAGGGAGGTTTTGTGCTCCCCTTCCTCCTGCCAGATAGTAGTATTACATAACATTGTGCCCCCTTCCATCTCCAAGATGCAAGAAGGATTTAAAAAACGGTAAATCGTTATAAGCAAACCTGAATAATCAAATTTAGTTAATTAAATAGATACACTAATGCTTAGAACACAAGTATTTAGAGCTCCCAACAAAAACTCATGTGTCAAGGGGTACTTTAGTTGCTCTCAACCTCAATAAGGGTACTTAGCACTACACTTCTTCATTCAGTCATGGGTACAACACTGCTACAGACTAGGGACTTGATTCACAAAACGGTGCTAACTGTTAGCACGCTGTAAAAAGTGTTTCGCACGAAATTTCGCGTGATAACGGTTATCGCGCGCAAAAATTCACATTCACGTGTTAACGGTCACGTTCGCGTGATAAATTTGCGTTATCGTGCGAACGTTAGCGTGCAAAAAATCGGCGTTAATGCCCTATCTGTCCATATGCAGCCATTCAGAATGTTTCATTGTACTTCTACTGGAAGTCAAAGCAGCAATTCTGGGGTCAATGCCACCCCCCAGTTTCTCTACCACTTAGTAAGTCCTCTATCACAATTATATTGATATTCATGTTTAATAGATAACTTCAGTCACATAACTTAAACAGTATAGTATTCAGTACGGCTTGGCTGAAATCCAACAGCTCGTTATCACATGCGCAGCACCTTTTACTTGATCCTGCAATTATTCAAAAGTATTTGTATAGAAATCCTATGTTGAGTTGTATGACTCTGTCTAGTGGTTGACTTATCATTTTCACACAAATTCAGTTTAACTTTTTTTTCTTTTTGCGGGTGGGTGGGGGGGGGCGTTTATTGCTGTATTGCTGATCCCTTAGCAATGTATGACAATCACTACCTAACTTTGAGTCCTCAGTGATCAGTAATTAGCTTGTGTTTTGAGAAAGTAATACAGCACTTTGTAGTTCTTCCGTAAATTACACCACAGAGGTCAATGAATCTCTTGTGACAAGATAGTGGTCACTCAGAATCCCCTGTCCCACGAGTGGTCACCTCTTGTGATATGTAAGACTCCTATGACACAACAGCCCTTACACAGCCTTTTGTGGCATGATAAAGGTTATTCAAGGTCCTGTGACACAATAGTGGTTATTCAGGATTTTGGTCCTCCATGATCCTGAATTACTGTAGTTATTATTGTTACATGATGGTGGTGACTTAAATTCCCTTGTAATGGCAGTGGTGTCTAATTCTGAGAATACACGGCTCCATTTTAAGCCATTAAGATGGCTCGATAGATAATTTCCGACATGTCCGATCACCTTTTGGTCGTTTTGCCGCTTGATTTCTCATTGAAGTGAATTGAAAAAAGATAATACAAACGAGCGGAAGATAAGAGAATCGAGCGGGCAAAACGATCTGGTGCAGAATCGAGCGCCAGAATCGACCCGTGTATTCCCAGCATCAGGCTTAAGTGAGTTTGTCATGGGTGCAGTCATTCAGAGTCCTCTGATTGTGTCATGGCTGTGCATCTCCCAAATAAGTGAGAGCCTTTAAGTTAAAGGTTTTGTTTTTTGTTTTTTTGTTTTACAAATATATTGGTACTTCTCTGCAGAAAAAAGAAAAGAAAAGAATAAAGGAACAGTGTCTTATGATAAAACAAAGGAAGTGTAAAAAGAGAAAAAGTATTCTGGTTCCACAAAGATATTCTATTATAACCTAAAATCTATTAACCTAGCATTTTTTTTAGTATTACATGTGTAAGAAAATTGGTCACCTTGCTGTTTGGTATCATTGTATGTCCCACAGGAGATCAGGAAGAATATTAGGCATGCTAAAGCAAAGGCTACAAGAACATCTCCAAGCAAGTCAACATTTCATTGGGACACCAGTTGCAAATATTATGAAAAGGAACCCGAGGAGAGAGACATATGGAGGCTGCCATATTTTATTTACTTTTAAACAAGTTGCCTGGCAGTTCTGCTGATCTTTCTGGTCAGTAATGTCTCAATCACACACCTGAAACAAGCATGCAGCTAATCTTGTCAGATTTTTGTCAGAAACATCTGATCTGCATGCTTGTTCAGGGTCTATAGCTAAATGTATTAATATTAGAGGCAGAGAATCAGCAGGGCAGCCAGACAATTTGCACGGTGTAAAAGGAAGCCTCCATATGTCTCTCACCTCGGGTTTCCGGTCCACGGAACTAAAGTAAACCTCCCTGGATGTGACGGCAAGAGGAAAATTAACCGCAGAATCAGCAGAAGTTGTTGTACAATGGTTGCTGAAAAGCCAAGATCAACTTCCAAAGAGATCCAGGCTAAACTTCAAAGTCAAGATCCATTAATATCTGATTCTACCATCCGGGTAACAGAGAACAGAACTTTGCAGATTGTTCTTTTAGCCTGTTCCTATACAGGATGTGGGTTCTGTATGCTGGTCAGTGGTTGGTGTAGACTAGGGATGATCAAAGAGATGCAAACTCTTCCAAGTTGATGCACATTTATGCACAGTTTTATGCAAATATATGCAGCTTGAAAATGGACCAATCTTCCAATCGCTTTTGGATAGCAGATAAATTCATTCCATTCTCTCTGCTGAGATTTAATTATAACATTCCTTATTCTGAGCATTTTAGATACATTCAAATTAAAAGTTTTTTCCAAAAACACACCGGCCCTTACGGCAGATTTCATTGTACATTCTATGAAAACTTATATCTATCTCCAACTACCCAAAAAGGTGTAACGATCGGTGAAGCACAGAGAGGATCTGATTACCGATGATCTGCAGTATCACTGGGAATACAGATGTATACCAGATTATAAGTGATCTGCAGTATCACCGATAATCCGATATACTAGCTAACCTCTGTTCACCTGAGTAGAGTGTAGTGTTTGGTGTAACAGTAACACTTAGAGGACTAGGCCTCAGTGCAGCAAGGAGTACTGTACAGATTCCTTCCGCAGACCTGAGCTCTCCAAGACGGGAGGAGTCAGACTGACAGTAGGAAGGATTGTCTGAAAGTGACACTCAGGAGGAGATGTCACTGACAGGACGGGGAACCGCCTCCAAGTGTAAGGTCGGGTTTCGAGGTCGGACAAGCCAGGTCGTACACACACGGACAGACAAAGTGCAAGATCATAAAGCAGAGGCGGAGTCTAGGTACAGGCAGAGTTCGGCAACAGGGTATCAGAAATATCGAGGTACAAGATCAGGAGGCAGGAACAGAGTCTAAGGACGAGCCGGGGTTCGGCAACAGAGTATCAGAAATATCGAGGTACAAGGTCAGAGTTCAGGAGGATAGTCAGGCAGGCAAAAAGTCATAACAGGTAATCACAATCAAACTAGTACTTTAGCTATCAACAGAATCTAGCTAAGTGTAGGATTACAGCTCCAGCTGGTCCCGGCACACTTGCGGATCTGACTACGGATCTGGGTGCTCCCACATATGTGATCGCAACGCCAGACACCCAACAACTGAACAGCTGGCAGTATATATACACGGAGGCCTCTCCAGCACCTCCCTAAGTGCTGGACCAATCAGGAGGGGAGCCAGAGTCAGCTGACTAACCTGGTCAGCTGACTCATTTCTGGCTGGCATATATGCTCTGCCTCAGTGCGTTATTCTTATCCTAGAGGGACTACGTGTCCCAGCCACCCCAACACCGCTCTGCGGTGTTGCAGCCAGAGGACCATGCGCGCTAACCGCCGCGTCCAACGCGGTGGTTTTCCCGCGCTCCGCCAAGCCCTGCACGGGGACAGCCGCCTCAGACTGAGTGGAGGCGGCTGACTCCCCGCGCTCTGCCACGCTGGATGTGGAAGCAACCGCCCCGCTCTGAGAGTGAGCGGCTGCGCTTCCACGTTTCCTGACAAAAGGGATTATTTCCCTAATTTACCAGCAATGTAATAATCTTACACAAACACAAAAAACTAAAGCGATGTTGGATTGGGAGGGAGAGTTGCACCTTACTTTAGATAATGCAGACTGGCTTAAGATTAACCTTAATATGATCACTGTGACTAAAACACCCATGATTAGAGATACTACATTGAAGCTTTTCACGAGATGGTATAATACTCCCTTAAAAATACACAAAATATTCCCTACTGCCTCTTCTGGATGTTTTTTTGGGGATGCCAAGAAGAGGGCTCATTTTCTCACATTTTCTGGAATTGCCCTGTGGTTCAAAATATTTGGAAGGCTTTTTGAGACGATCTGAGCAATCTTATATCTTTAAATATACATTTAGAAGCTAAACATGTAATTTTGCTAATGCCAAACGAGAGTATTCCCAGGAAATGGAAGAGAATATACTTTGAATTTTTGTGTTCTATTTTGTGGGCTATTGTGCGTAACTGGAAGAATTCTGTGATTCCTCTGGAACAAATTCGGCACAGAGTGGAATGCGTCAGAACAATGGACTTCCTGCATCATACCTTACAAGACACTATCTATAAATTTCATATTGACTGGGACTGTTGGTCTAATGCTACTATTCTTGGTATCTCTTATCCTGGATAGCCGGGTTCTTATAAGTTTTGAACATTTTACTTATTCCGCAGGATATAGGTCTGTTTAATGTGCCTTTTACACAGGGAAACTATTCTTCACTTGAAATGTTATGTTGTTTATAGGGTTCTGTTTTTATTCATCCTGTTATTATCAATGCAGAGCTATGATAGATTAAGCAATAAGTTATATGCCTCTAGATATACTGAATTCATGTTTATTAATAAATGTATCTTATTCTGATTTCTCTCTGCAATAAAACAAAAGTGAAAGATAATGGACCAATCAATTTAAACCCAGATTTGAATTGAATATATGCAGCTTGAAAATGGACCAATCAGTTTAAACCCAGATTTTAAATTGATTGGTCCTTTTTCAAGCTGCATATATTTGCATAAAAATGTGCATAATTTCAGAAGTATTTGCATCTCATTGATCATCCCTAGTGTCCACATACCCTGCCAAGCAGACAAAAGATTCCAGCATGTACTCCAAATAATAGTGGAGCTTTATTGATTAGATGTAAATGTATTAGTGACTAATATCAGTCAGGTTCAGGTAACCTCAAACTGATTGAGGTTAGTCACTGATTATGTTTTTTAGATGTGTTCTACCCCTGTGGGGCCTGTGATGGTTATTGCCTTGAAAAATCCTTCCTCAGTGGCCCCAAAAAGTAGGCTACAGTTACCTACCAAAAAGTAGGCTACAACAAAATGTCACTATTATTTGGCGTGCTGGCTGGAATCCTTTATTTGCTGGCCAAGGCATCTGTCCCATTTTGAATGACTGGTGGCTCAGTAGAAGAATACCCAGGAGGACATCCCGGTTAAACAAAAACATACAACAGCCAGACTGGAATTCTCAGGCCAACGTGCTTGATTGGGTGTGCAGTGGTAATGGCGTGCGATAATCGCGAATGACGAACGTGACAGAAACCCCTGGCCACTGTCCCTCCCAAAAGTTGTATGTACCCACCGGTGCCTGTGCATTTATACTTTACCTGACACACGCTCCCCCCGAGCGTCCACCGATGTGTCTGCACTATATAACCGCAACGCTGCCCCACGTGACTACTGGCATATTGCACGGCACGTGCCCCATAGCTCCTTAGCTATGCCACTGGCTTGACAATATCATGCTGTGTAACATACCCTCAGGCTGGTTTCACAGTGAGACGTTAAAGTCCCACGTTACAGCAGCCAGTAACGCAGCCTAACACACAGCACTGTAAAATCAATTGTGCTGTTCATAGTGCCCACGATGCGTTACATAGTAACGCAGCACGTTTAAGCAAAGTGCTGCATGCTGTACGTTATACTGGGCTAAGCCACGTTAGACTGTTTGCACATGCTCAGTAATGTTGGAGGAGGAGGTCTCCCCTCCTCCTCCCTGGCCAGCCACATGGCTAATTAATATTCACTGCACTGCAGAGACTCGTGGTAGGACTGTAGTGTTGTCCGGATCATGAACGAATCGTTCATTTGATCCGGATCTTTTTTGTGAGTCTAATCATCCGGATCATCACAATGAAAGATTTGGTTCACAGTGGATGTCTGTCTGGAAGAAACAGGATCATACAGAATGTACAGTGCAGGGAAAGTCCTGTCCTGCTAGTCATTTCACCCAGTCTGCTTCCCTAGTAAAATGATTCAAATGATTCGATTCAAAGATCCAGATATTTTCAATGATCCGATTCAAATGATCCGAATCCTTAAAAAGATCCGGACTTCCTATCACTAACCTGGAGCGGCTGCTTTGAGAGCTGCATAACACAGCTCAATCTGACGTCCAACTTCAACACCACCATACGTTGCATTAGGGGAACATTATGCGACCATAACGTCCCCTAGAACGCAACGTCTTGGTGGAAAAGTAGTCTAATTGTGGACATCCTATAAGTCTTCTTTCACACTAAGACGTTGCGTTAGGTGCTACGTTAAGGTCGCATAACGTGCACCTAACGCAACGCATGGTGGTGGCAGAGGACGTTAGCAAAGAGCCGCGCTAAGCGGCTCTTTAATGTGTCCGTGATGCGTACTATAGTACATATGCGCTGGTGGAGACCACGTGAGTGGAACACTCCGCATCACGTGGCCCCGCCAGTGAGTCAGCACAGTGCAGTGAATATTAATTAGCCATGTGGCTAATCACTGCGCCTGTGCAAGCAGGCTAACGAGGCAAAGCCGCTCTAACGCCATAGCATGCTGTACTTTAGATTGACGTGCAGCGTTACAATGTAACGCAACATGGGCACTGTGAACAGCCCATTGCAGTTACATTGCTGTGCATTGGGAAGCGTTACAGGCTGCACTAACGTGCGCCTGTAACATCTCACTGTGAAAGCAGCCTAATTGGATATTCCACAAACCAAAGAACTACTGCACATTCTGGCACTAGTGAATTAACACTTTTTGTCATTTGTGTTAGTTAAAAATAACCTCTGAAACTTTAGAAACGTGTTGCTTATCCACAAAAAATGGTTTCAATTTGTTAGACAAAGAGCAACAAAGCTTGCTTGATGCTAATAAGCACCTTTGTACACTACCTTATAAAGCGTCTCATTAGACTCAAATTCAGCTTGTTACCATAGCAGCAGAAATGCCCAAGTTTGGTTTTGCTTCTTTTGTGGTGGATAATGATAGAATGAATAGTCTGCTGAGACAACCTTTTAGCTGTTAATAGGACAGGTTTGTTACAAGATTTGTTTCAAGCATTACTGAACAATACAGTAGCTTAGAACAGAGAACCATAACCTCAAATAACTCAACAGGCCGTGTATGAACTGTTGCTACTGCAGGAATGGCATACATCCACACCTCTGATTGTATGATTTGGCACTGAGCCTTGCAGGTTCTTGTGTATGCAGCAGTGACCATCCAGTCTGAAACACCCAACACCACATTACAAATATAAAGTTTTGATAGGGCAAAATATTATGGAAATGCAATAAATAGAGACACTCTTAGTTTGAATACAAAATCACCAGAAAAAAACATTACCCAGCAGCTTCCTCTCTTCATACAAACCCCTTATATCCTCCCTAATTATCTTCTCTCTCACCACTATCTGAACTCACTGTCTCCTCTCTCATCTCTCATTCTCATCTCACTAAATGCCCCCTCCTCAACCCCATTCCCTCTCACCTTATTACTCACCTATCCTCTATCATCTCACTGGCCTTAACACCCTCTTCAACCTCTCTCCCAAGGCATCGTTCTCTCCACACTCAAGCAATCCCTTATAATGCCTATACTCAAGAAAACCTTCTCTTTACCCCTCTTCCCTGCCCAACTCCTATCTCTCTCCTCCACTTCTCTTTCAAACTACTTGAGCATCATGTCTATCCAGACTTAGTCTGTCACCTCACCTCTAATTCTCTGTTTGATGACCTCCAACATGGATTGCACCCCAGCCACAGAAAACTGCCCTACTTAAAGTAACTAATGACCTGGCAACTGCTAAATCTAAAGGCCTCTACACTACCCTCATTCTTCTATATCTCTCCTCAGTCTTTGACACAGTTGACTATCCTCTACTTCTCCAAATCTTTTCATCCATGGGCATTCAGGGTCTCACTCTTTCATAGCTTGCTTCGTATCTCACAGACAGAACCATTAGAGTTGCTTATTCTGGCACCACCTCCTCCTCACATTTTCTAACTGTTGGCATTCCCAGAGGCTCAGTCCTTGGACCTCTCTCTTCTTTATCTACATTTATGGTCTTGGTCAGTGCATCAGTTCCTTTGGTTTCTAGTACCACCTATACACTGACGACACCCAAATCTACCTTTCAGCCCCAGACTTAGCTACTCTCATGTTCCTATCTCATAGCAATCTCCTCATGTCCTTCCATTTTCTGAAACTCAACATGGACAAGATTGAAATGGTAATTTTTCCACCCCACAATTCAATGCACCTGTCCAACATAATCTCTGTTGATGGCACCACAGTAATGCCTGTCCCCTACCCTCGCTGCCTAGGTGTAATATTGGACTCAATTCTCTCATTCAAACCACAAATTGACAAACTGTTGTCCTCTTGTCTTCTCCACCTAAAAAAACAGCTCCCGCATTCAACCTTTTCTCACACAGGGCACTACCAAACTTCTTGTTCATGCCCTGATTATTGACAAGATCATGCCCCTGATCATGACAAGACTACTACAACTCTCTGTTCTGTGGCCTACCTGCTAACCGTTTGGCCTCCTACGGTCTATCATGAACTCTGATGCATGATACATCCACCCACTTCTCCAACCCTACCCCCCTCTGTCAGACCTAGCTCCTCTTTATTTAAATAAACTTATTTCCAGATACCATCCTACACACACAATCTCTACACTACTTACAATATTCTGCTGACTTTCTCTCTAGTCACCTCTTCACACTCCTGCTTACAAGACTTCTCTTAATTCTCTCTCCTCTGGAACTCAGTCCCTTAACATATCCGTCACTCACCCACACTAACCCATTTTAGGCGCAGCCTGAAAGCTCACCTCTTCAGGCAAACATACTCTCTTACCTAGGACACATAGACCACTGACCACCATTTTTACTAACTCATACACAGCTTTCCTTCACCTATTATTCTGTCTCATAAACCTTAAAGTGCAAATGAAGTGCAAAGCATTAGCATATGGAGGCTGCCATATGTATTTCCATTTAAATAATACCAATTGCAGCTAATCTTGTCCGATCTGACAATAATGTCAGAAACACCTGATCTGACATGTTCAGGGTCTATGGCTATAAGTATTACAGGCAGAGGTTCAGCAGTGCTGCCAGACATCAGACGAACCCCCTGGCACTGTTCCCGCAATGTATAAATGTGTATGTAATGTGTGCTTTTTTACATGACCTGTCCATGTCACAGTGCCCTTCCCTCTTACCAATCCCCGCTCTCCTGTTAGCCCCATACATGCTGCGGGCACATAGCATGCTGGCATGTGACATCACATGCTCCGCCGGCAGCATGTATGCGGCTATGGAAAAGTGGGGATTCAGAAGAGGGATGGGCACCATAACGCGGGACAGGTAATGTATAAATGAACAAATTACATACACAATTATACATTAGGGCAACAGCGGATAGACAGCAGATGCGGCAGACGCCACGGCCGTGTAATGTGTTTACGTATCTTCAACCCCTTGTGTAAAAATCTGTAGTTCATTTTTCATTGCATCATCTGTTATCCACCATTGTCTTGTATTGTTAACTACTGTATTGTTTATTTGCATTGTATTTGTATTGTTTGTTTCACATTGTTATACCTTGCATTCCGTTGTACAGTGCCTTTGAAGATGCTGGTGCTATGTAAATCAATAATAATAATAATGCTTCCTGACAGTAAGGTAATGGTCTTACTTGTAGTATTTAATGCAAATCTGGCAAGCAAACTCTGATGTTGAAACATTTGCTGAATCTCTGACGAGTCATATAATCATGGCAGAAGCTCATTTGTTAGTCATTTTCAGAAATGACACATTACCTGACGGTAGCTGCTCCAGTTCATCAGGATCATTTCTACAGTGTGGACTTTCTGAGTATGCTTAATTATTCTCACAGCAGAGAGGTTTTCCATTATATATGCAATCAGCAATTGTTGGCCTGTTTATCATGCATCTGACTAATATTTGCATTTTCACAACAGAAGAAGCCCAATCCTGAGACTTCCCCCAGGCCCCCCGGTTTCCTCTCAGATCCCAAAAACATACAGATACCTTCCCCTTAAATTGGCCTTGTGCTAGGTACACACCATACAATTTTCTGGCAGATTTACCAGCCAGATCGATTATTTCCAACATGCTCGATCTGAATTTCGATCAATCTTTCCATTTTCTGATCGTTTTTAAAAAAGTTTTTTTAATTGTTGCTTTTAAATCAATTTTCATAGAACTGAATGAAAATCAATAAAAAAAAGCAAAAAACGATTGGAAAATCGATAAATCAATCAAAATTCTGATCGAACATGTTGGGTATAATCGATCTGGCAGGTAAATCTGTCAGAAAAAAGTATGGTGTGTACCTAGCATTAGACTGGCTGGACAGTGTACTGGTAAAGGCGACTGCCTTTGACATGGGAGGCAAGGGATGGAATCCTGGCTAGGGTCAGTGCCTATTCCGTAAGGAGTACAAGGCAAGACTCCCTAACACTGCAGGGTGGCCTCTTGAGCGCATCCCAGTGGCTGCAGCTCTTGAGCACTTTGAGTCCGACAGGAGAAAAGCGCTATACAAATGATCAGATCGGATTATTATACATAAAAAAGTTGGCCCTAGTCTACGATACATACATAAGGTGGCCACTAACTATCCAATTTCTAGTGAAAAATCATTCGAGCGATCAGAAAAGGAAGCAGAAGTGAAATTGTTCACTACACCATCAACGAACCAATTTTTGCTTCCTATCTATCACAACCAACAAGCAAATCCAAATTTTGGTTGGACGAAAATCGTATCGGACTATATACTCTGTACAGTGCTGCTGGATTAATAATAATTGTAGCAAGGTACCTTTTTTTAAGGCTAAATAATAATTTTAAGAATACAAGCCTGTTCTGTACTATATTGTGACCTCTAAATGTCAAGCAGGGAATTTCTGTGCAACACCATCACACAAAACAACAACTTGAGCAATGATGTCCTCAAAGGACTAAACTACATTCTACAAAAATCTTTTCCCCAAGAAATTCTGACCAGTTACATTCGTTCCCTTTCCTCAGTAATATGCATAAGTTAGAAGAATGAGAATGCTATAGCCTTTTGCTCCATTAATAATGAATGATCATGCCTGGTTTGGAGTGGAACAATGTGAATTTGGGATTCCTTGAGGTCATACATTATACATGAGTTTAGTTTATTTGGCACATCATGATGTTACAATAGAAAAGCTCAGCTACATGTATTGTGAGATTAGAGGGCAGTATGTATAAGGCATTCAGGAAAATAAGTCTCACTTTCAGTAAACAGAATACCCAGATAGCACATGGAGACCCAGAACCACTAGGAGAGTATAAGGAGCAGAAAGAGATGATTTGCGTGGTAGTGTCATGCATCATTGGAAACCCTACCTGCTCACTAAAAGCTGAATTGTTACAAATACCTTCTGTTTAAAAAAGTGGTCTAAAACTCTGGCATAACATTCAATAAAAATGTGTTTTCCTACTTTTTAATACTCACACAGTTATCATATTTGCTTTTGTGCACAAGTAATATTGTCTGTTTACAAATTACAAGTTTCCAAAGTGTAGATTTTCTTGACCTGAAAGCTGCCATTGCATTTTATTCTTTTTGTATTATAACTGCTTTTTATTATATATTATAATCTTCTAATGAGCTATTCTGAACTCTGTGTGTGCCTGAAGCAGAGACAGTTTCTCACAGAGTGTTTACATTCCAGTGTTGATACATTTGTGTTTAACAGGTAAAAAGGATACTGTTATCTTCAGTTTGGATGCGGATTTGAAGCTGAATAGCAGGACAAAGTGCTTTGTTTAACCATTTCAGTGATGTTCTGCTATAATTTTGTTGTGGGGTAGTAGCTTTAAAGCTGTAAAGTATCTTTTAGAGCTAAGTAGAAATGCTGACTTTTTAGACCACAGTAGGCAAAATTATACTCAGTAAACAGAGTTACAACACTAGTTAATTTCAGATCTGTTTGATGCTTTTAAAGTGCAGTTGTAAATACAGGTCCAAAGCGAACTTGCTAATGCCATAATAAGGACATACATGTAAAAACGACGCCGGCAAATTTGGGCGCAGGATGAAGCCGATAAATGGCTCACTCTGCTTCTGGAAAAGTCCTGGTGGTGTTAATTGCTATTCTTCCTCAGGCCGCCATGGACACCGGGGAAAGATGTAATTCGTCTGTCAGGTATTGCTAGCATACAAATTACTCTGATTTTAAGGAAATTTGGGCTTTCTCTGGTGCTCGAATTAGCTTCTGAGCGCCTCTATAGCCATAATTCACATTACGGCCCATGGCGGAGCATGGTACCCCCAAATTTGCCAGCGCCTATTTGTTTTGCTTCGTAATAAGGTGCATCAAGAAGACATTCCGGATGAGCGGAACAGAGGTTTAGAGTCGGGAAATCATTAAATAGTAGCAGCCACCACGAAACAACAAAATGGACAACTATTGTGGAAAATTGAGACATTTAAAATACATACATACAAATGTACATTTCTCTCAGAACAAAATGCACTATAAATTACTTTTTTTCCTATGTGACTATCATTTACAATAGTTGGTAAAAATCTGACAGTCAGTCAGTCGGCGCATGAGCAGTCCGGCCAGGTGCACTCCCACTCCCCTGTCTCGCTCTTGTCGTAGGGAGCAGAAAGCTACAGGTGACGTGAGCATGGCAGCAGTGCGCACGGCCAGGCCACACATGCGCAGTAGGCCCCGGACCAGAAGACTTTCCAGGGCCAACTGCTGGCGAATGGAGAGGGAGAAGAGGATGCCGTGGGAGCGATCCGGCCAGAGGGGGCTGGAGGAAGCCCCAGGTATGTATATTTTATTGCTAATCCCCCATCTCAGGTTTCCTTTGAAGCCACACACAATTATTAAGATATTGAAAATAAAGTTCGCTAGGAAACTAGCAAAATGCATTCTAGTGAAAACATAAAAAATTGAAAAAAAAGTTGTAAAAGTACGATTTCTGTTTCACTTTGTAAATGTGCTCAGATGTGCAACTTTTCTCCTTTTTGTGACTGTTATGTTACACAATGAATAATCTTTATCTATGGATCTATCGGTGAAATATTATGATGCGGTTCTGAGGGAGGCCTGACAGGAAGGTGTTGCAGTAGCCCAAATATGAGATGAGGAGGGCATGGACAAGATGATTGTCAGTGTCCGGGGTCAGGAAGGGCCTGGATGTTCTGGGCAAGTGCTCCACTCTTATACGGGGAAGGAATGTAAAAAAAAATCCACTTACCCGGGGCTTCTTCCAGCACACTGCATCCGTCGTGTGCCCTTGCCGCAGCTCCGGTGGCTCCCGGTCCCCTCCGGGGGAGAAGCCGACCTCGCCAGGTCAGCTTCCCGGGTCAACTTCTTCCGTGCTCCAGCGTGCGGCTCACTGGTCGCACTGACGTCATCCGGACTGTACTGCACAGGAGCAGAACTACTGCGCCTGCGCAGTACAGTCCAGATTAAGTCAATGCGGCTCTGAGAGCCGCTCGCGCATGCGCAGTGGGGATCTTCAGCTTCTGACGGCGCTGAAGTTACTGTCTGTGCACCGCTATAGCTGTAATTCCTATTACGGTCTATGGTGGCGCCGGCTGCGCCCAAGTCTCCTATGTTCACCCCTCTGTTCTACTGTAATAAGAGACCTATTATTCAGCTATCAAAAGGCTTCAACTAGCTGATAAAAAAATTTAAACTCATTACCTGGCCTCCATATGGGACTGAGTTACTGTTTAAGTTATTTTCAGCAAGCAGATAGCTTTTCTGTTTTGTAAATGAACAGTTGATCTGTCTTCTGTTTACCTACTAACATGGTCTGTTCAGTCACAATCCCATCTCCAAATCCACTGCTGCTGACCTGATAATACTGGAATGCTTGTTAAAGGGACTCCGAGCTCTGGATAAAAACGAAACTGGTACTCACCTGGGGCTTTCTGCAGCCCACCATAGGTCGGGAGCTCCCATTGCGTCCATCCGGCTCTTCTCCCAGGGCCTGGTCAGAAATGGCTGCCCGGCGGCTCCCGGCGACACTGGGCCCGAGAGTCAGGCTCCTTCTTCCTCATATGTCACATCTGACTTCACCACGCCAGCGGCCTCGCGTGCGCCGTACTGTCACGCTGGCCGCCGTGATGACGTCAGACCTGACGTCTGAGGAAGAAAGATCCCAACACTCGGGCCCAGTGTCGCCGGGAGCCGCCGGACAGCCATTTCTCACCAGGCCCTGGGAGAAGAGCCGGATGGACGCCGTGAGACCTCCCGACTTACACTGGGATACAGAAAGCCCTAGGTGAGTACCAATTTCATTTTTTATTCAGAGATCGGAGTCCCTTTAACTTCTTCTTCTAAGATTTACCAGTCCGGGGGGGGGAAAGGAATGGATGACAGCTCACAAGCTATACTGTCTGACAACTGGAGTTCTAAAGTAGAGGTGATATTCCCGAAAATGTGTGGTGTGCAGGAAAACTTTTTGTTCAAGAGTTTCTACAACCCTGGCACAGTGGCACTAATCACTGAAGCTTATATGTCCCGGGTTCATCAGGACACAGTTGATGCAGCAGCGCAAGCAAGGAAGTAAGGAAGATGCTAGGAGCTCTGGAATTCAGGCTGTGTGTACAGCAAAGCAGGGCGGCTTCTTCCATAAAGAAGAAATGATTTACTTTGACATTGTGGCCTCTTATTTCTCTCCTGTCGTGCTGCCCTTCTGCTTTTTCAGCATCCAAGGCCATGGCCTTTGTGGCCTTTCCAGATATCTGGCCCTGCTTATAAACACAGGCAATTTTCACATTTCCGCACTGCTCCCATTCATGACAAAAACTTTACTGTTACACGTAAATGATCTATATATTGTATATTTTGGGAAACATCAGGATTTTTGTGGGTGATATTTTTACTTTATTATAATTACTTTATTTTTTTATGCATTTTAAAGGGAAACAGGGGGAAAAATAAAAAAAATACACTATTTCTCCATTTTCATCATTTATAGTAAAATAAAAAGTGCTATTGTAGATACAGTTTAGACATTTAATTTGCTTATTTATCCTGGTTATCACAACATTTAGTGTCAAATACATTTTTACTAACATACATCAATACCAGCGCAGTTCTCTGCCAGATTCTATCATTATGATCAAATCCAGGGGCGTAGCAATAGGGGGTGCAGAGGTTGCCACTGCATCGGGGCCCTTGGGCCAGAGGGGCCCCAAGGGGTCCTCTCTCAACTTCAGTATTAGCTCTTTATCGGTTTGGTGCTGGTAATAATCACTTCTATGGATGCTTTAAATTGTAGTGATCACTAGCAAACTGTTCCCCATCCCCTTCTTGCACAATGACAATGTTGCTCCTATTTACAAAAAAGTTTCTATTTATACTGATTACATTACAAGACATTACTTTGCTCAAAGGTATGTAACACTATGTTTTTTTTCTTTAAATGAAAGTAGACTTAAGGTTTCCATACATCAGTCAACTTGGCGAGCTGTCCAGCATCTGATTTGATAATTATCACCTGTAACGATCGGTGTAGCAACACAGATGTCTGATTATGTGTGATCTGCAGAATCACCAATAATACAGACACTATACCTGATTATATGGTGATCTGCAGAATCACCAATAATGCAAGTATAGCTAACAGGATAATGCAATAGTGAATAGTGCTTGATGCAACAGTAACAGAGTAGAATAACTAGGCCTCACCAGAAGAGCTGGTGGGCACTATTAGAACACAGTATCGGATAGATAGGTAGATAGATAGATAGATAGATAGATAGATAGATAGATAAATAGATATAGAACCTAGAGATAGAACCTCACCAGAGGAGCTGGTGGGAACTATTAGAACACAGTAATTGGCTAGTTTGGCAGAACCTCACCAGAGGAGCTGGTGGGTACTATTATAACACAGTTACTGACTAGTTTGGCAGAACCTCACCAGAGGAGCTGGTGGGTACTGTTTAGAACACAGTAACTGACTAGTTTGGCAGAACCACACCAGAGGAGCTGGTGGGTACTATTAGAACACAGTTACTGACTAGTTGCAGAACCTCACCAGAGGAGCTGGTGGGTACTATTAGAACACCTCACCAGTGGAAAGGGCCCACTGGTGAGTAGAGAGGTCAGACAGGCTGGGTTCGGCAATTGAGAGACAGATACAGTACAGAATCAGTAAGCAAGAGAGTAGTAAGTATTCAGGCAGAGTTTCAGCAACTAGATCAGATGGGCAGAGGTACAGAATCAATAAGCAAGAGCAGAGTCAGAGTTAGCCAGAGTCATACACAGAGTATCAAATATATAGTAATAATAATAATCCTAGTCCTGTGTGAAATCCCTGGTTTCCTCCCAGATCAAAGCACACCGGATACTAGTCTAAGGTCTGAGCGCTAACACGTATGTATTCGCAACCGCAGACAGATTGCGAGTGAGCAGAGACGGCTTAAGAAGCAGAGGAGACCTCACAGCCACGCCTACCAATAATCAACCAATCCAGAGCGGTGTGAGTCCCCTCTGACGTCAGCCGACCAGCGGGTCAGCTGACGCGCCTCCTCCCAGCATAAAGGTCCTGTCTACGCACGCGGCCGCGCGATACAGCAACCCTCTGTATAAATGACAATTCCGTCCTCGGCGTGCTAGATGCCGACGGAACGGTAAACACCTCTGAACAGGGACCCGAGGCGGCTGCGGAGACACCCGGCGTGCCCGCAGCCGCAGATGTTACATCACCGAATTGGATGTAAGTCAGTGCCACCACAAGCATGCCTGATCGACAATTCAACCAATTTTAGCCCCAAATTGGTTGAATGTATCGCTCAGACGTGTTGCAAGATGGCGGGCCGACATAATCGGTCAGGTACATGGCGGTATCGAGTGAACCCTGAGTGCTGTGTACCCTAATGTTAATGTGCCCCCCACCCGTGCATTTAGTACTTTTACATGTCTCGTCTCCCGCCGTGGTCCCCATGCATTGTCCATATTGCCGATGGGCTTCAATAAAGCACGCAAAGCGTGTGTGACATCAGACATGCGCCAGATGCTTAACGTCTGAAGCCTGCCCGCAATGTGGAAATTGAATGGGGACCACGGCTGGAGTCCGCAGACAGGTAAGGTATTAAATGAATTGGCGGGGGTACATTCACATTAGGGGGAAAGCGACGGAGGCGGTGGATACGGGGTCACAAGGTCATTTGCCACGGGATTTCAGATTTCATGCTGTAGGTAATAAAAACTGTTTTGTAAAAGTAATACCTTTTAATGGCTAACTAATAAACTTAAATTCTGCAAGCTTTCAGGTATCTAGTAGTGTTGGGCGAACAGTGTTCGCCACTGTTCGGGTTCTGCAGAACATCACCCTGTTCGGGTGATGTTCGAGTTCGGCCGAACACCTGATGGTGTTCGGCCAAACCGTTCGGCCACATGGCCGAACTAAGAGCGCATGGCCAAACGTTCCCCGAACGTTCGGCTAGCGCTGTGATTGGCCGAACGGGTCAAGTGGTTCGGACCCGAACACGCTCTGATTGGCCGAACTGTCACGTGGTTCGGGTAAATAAATACCCGAACCACGTCATATCTCTGCCATTTGTCTGTGGGTTTAGCTTTGGGTAGGCAGCCAGGGTAGTTCGCGCTCCAGCCACGCTAGCCAGGGTCCCCCCAGTCATTGTGTCGCTGCTGGGAATAGTAGTACACCGCTCGCTCAGCCACACTATATAGCATTGTGTTTACTGCCACTCTGTGTACCTCGCTCAGCCACACTATATAGCATTCTGTTTACTGCCACTCTGTGTCTGCTGGGAATAGTAGTACACCGCTCGCTCAGCCACACTATATAGCATTCTGTTTACTGCCACTCTGTGTACCTCGCTCAGCCACACTATATAGCATTCTGTTTACTGCCACTCTGTGTCTGCTGGGAATAGTAGTACACCACTCGCTCAGCCACACTATATAGCATTCTGTTTACTGCCACTCTGTGTACCTCGCTCAGCCACACTATATAGCATTCTGTTTACTGCCACTCTGTGTCTGCTGGGAATAGTAGTACACCGCTCGCTCAGCCACACTATATAGCATTCTGTTTACTGCCACTCTGTGTACCTCGCTCAGCCACACTATATAGCATTGTGTTTACTGCCACTCTGTGTCTGCTGGGAAAAAAGCATGTTACCTGTGCAAAGAAACATGACATTTTCCACATTTAAAAGACAGTTTTTCCTTTGAAACTTTATAATCAATTTTCTCAAAAACTATAAGCTCTTTTTCAAATATTTTTTTTCCTCTTGTACCCACTCCCAATGTGCACATACCCTGCAAATTTGGGGTATGTAGCATGTAAGGAAGCTTTACAAAGCACGAAAGTTCGGGTCCCCATTGACTTCCATTATGTTCGGAGTTCGGCGCGAACACCCGAACATCGTGGCGATGTTCGGCGAACGTTCGCGAACCCGAACATCTAGGTGTTCGCCCAACACTAGTATCTAGTCCCCTTCTTCAGGCATATTTCTTGATGTTAACTATAATCAGAGAAAAAGCATGTGTGCATCAACCAAGTGAACCTGACAAATCTGGCTTTGCAAATTTGGCCTATTGGCTAATCACGAGACATTGCTCATGCAAATAAGCATTTGCTTTCGCATGCCTAAATATGCAGGGTCAAAACCAAAAACCGCAAAACAATCGCCCTGCGGGAATTAGTTCATGCTATATAGCACTATCCAGGGGCGCCACGAGGAGGCTTCCCATTGCCCCCATACAACCGGGGGGCCGCGGGGGTCCCAGGCACTCTCACCGCCTGGAACCCACACAGCGGCACCCCGGAGGTGGAGGCCAGGGGGTGCAGGCGATCTCCCCAGCGTGGCCAGCGCCGGGAAGAGCCGCCCGCACACACCTCCCAGGATTAAAAACAGGCACTTACCTCAACGTCCATTGCGTTCTGCTATATGCGCATAACCTGGGCGCGACACATAAGGGGCGGACAGGCGCAAATAGCCTGCTTCAGGGCTCTCACCTCCTAAAACAAGCCACTCACTACCTGCCCTCAGAAGAAAGAAATGCAATGCTAACTATAATCAGAGAAAAAGCATGTGTGCATCAACCAAGTGAACCTGACAAATCTGGCTTTGCAAATTTGGCCTATTGGCTAATCACGAGACATTGCTCATGCAAATAAGCATTTGCTTTCGCATGCCTAAATATGCAGGGTCAAAACCAAAAACCGCAAAACAATCGCCCTGCGGGAATTAGTTCATGCTATATAGCACTATCCAGGGGCGCCACGAGGAGGCTTCCCATTGCCCCCTATATTTCTTGATGTTAGCTGAAGTAAAGCACTAATGCAGGTACATTTCATGCTGAAATCTCTGTTGGTATATGGGCAGGCAACAGATCTCTCTCCGATCAGATTTGGTCAGAGAGAGATCTGTCTCTTGGTCAATCTGCCCATACATTGTCTGATGTATGGACACCTTTACTTTGCAAGCATTTATCTTTCACATATACTGTATACCAAATTAATACACAAGAACACTCAAAAAGAATTGTCTGTTTCAGACCAGAGATATTATTTTATTGTATGCATTGTATTGTTACTTTACTGTAGATTTTAGATAATAGGTTGTATAATCTGTAGCTGTCATATTGCTATTATCAGTTTAGATCCTGCCTTATGCTAACACTAGCCTGATAAAGTCACACTACAACTATGTATTTAGTTTGACATATCTACTTTAAAGGCACCTAAACTATTAAACCATCATATCACTTAGAGACAACACTCACCTGCCACCTGTCTCCTAACATCCCATGACCTAGATTGCTATATTTTGCTTGGCCATTCATGCATTTCAACAATGTTTAACTATTTATACTGGAGGAAAATTATGGCAACAGACAGAAGAAGTTCAGCCTAGGCAGCCTGCCCGTTTAATTATTGCTTAGGTATATCAAATGTTTTTTTCCCCCACAGGACTTGTTTTGAAAGTGTTACTTAGGTTTTGTTTGTTTTTTAAGTTTTTTTTTCTCAACAGGTGATGGAGCAGCAGAGAGCACACCAGCACTTGCCCTTCCTCCCCCACAGAATGTAATGACCATGTGACCCTAGAGAAACAAGTTCCATGTTTTAGATGAACAAAGGGCTTGCCCAGAACTAATCCTGGTATTACCATCCTTTTACACACAATGGAATAACACCTTGCACAACAAAACAAAGAAATAAAATGAGGCAGGGCCAGGTAACAATAGTACAGGATTCTGCCATGTGCTGTGACCTACATTCACTGCCCAGCTTGTTCACATGCACAATAGAAATAAATTCAGTTGACCATACCAAGCCTTTTGGTCAAGAAGCATCTTCTCCTGAGGGAGTATAAACCCCAGGTCCCCACCCCTTGTTTTACAGCTCCCACCACTATTCCCCAGGCAATTAACACACCTTTGAATGAGAAAGTGAACCAATACCCATATTTGGTGGTCCTGCCAACAATTATTCTTCACTTTTCTAACGACTATTTTAACCAAAGCACATTGCAGTGCGCCACATCATCCCCTGCATCTCTTGTACACCCCAGTGGTGCCACATTCAATATTCTACCTGTCTGCTATCCTAACCCTGTCAACTTGTCCCGCCATGCAAAGCTTTCCCCAGCAGCCAATCATCATAGATCCCACCAGAGGCCTGTCTAAAATCGATCTGAATATTGTATTGATGATTTCATGGCATAATTTATGATTATTTACATGGAAAAAATGTTGTTCTTGCCTAAAGTGGCCACATGGCAAACTTTGAATGTTGATCTTGCTAAAATATCATTAATCGAGGTTGGTACAGATTCCCTGCGAGTCTGATATTGACAGTTTTGTACGTTCATCCCTACCTGCATGCTTACCTGCATTCTGTCCCAATCACCAAAAATTTAATTTCCCAATTCATCATTTTATAGTCCTATTCAATATTTACCAGTGGGATGTAAGCCTTGAACAGTAATGAGACCATCTGCTCGGACTCTGCTTCCTAACAGCAGCAGATCCGTCCATTTGAGGTGGCTTGTCAAGTTCACGTCACAGGTGTTTAATTTATCAGTGTCCACTCCCTGGAAAAATGTATAAAAGCTCCACATTATCTTAACAGGCCACACCAACCTCTACTGAGTCAAACCAGTACATAGCCGACTTGTTCTGCCAGACCAACAAAATCCTGACAGCAAGATTTCTAAAAGGTCTCTCTTTCGCCTGACATTTTTCCTGTATGAATGCTCGTGCAAGCTGAAAAAAGGTGGCCAAGTGATAGAAAAGTGAGACACATACAGTAGATAGACTGATATTCTGAATACGCAACCGCTCTCTGTTTGCACCTATTTTCCTCCAATTTCCTTGCACTGATGTTCATAAGCCTGCACCGCTACCCCTTTTTATATTGCCTTTTTTCCATCTGATTACCCCTTTGCAATGTACCTTGACTGCCTCTTACACTGAGAGTTGGTAGGGCAGATTTCTAAAAATGGAACCAATACCAAAGGATTCTGTTTTGTTGTTCTGAAGATCTGTTACATTGTACCACCAGTTAGCCTACGATTTTATCTTAAACTCTTTGTAATGATCTGCTCTGCTGTCTGCACAGGCAGACAGCTTTTTGACCATTTTGTAGCTCTGAGCGTTGCAGGTCTCTGGAAAGGAGACCTGTCTTCACTCTGCAACTTGCTGAGCTGCTGTTCTGGTGAGGAATTTGCATCCACTTGGCATGCAAATTGCTTAGCTGCTTCCTTTGATGGCTTGCAGTATAAATACCATTTTCTCCCAGAATCCCTTGCTGGTCATGATGGTTTGTTCCTGCTAACTTGCCTGGAAGTCTCAGCCCTCTGCTCATAGTAGGCTATTATTGCTAGCTTAGAGTAGTTACCCTTTGGGAGTGCTCCTTGCATTCCTTCTAGCGTAGTCAGGTTGTATTATCTGTTTTGCCTTGTACTGTATATCTGTTGCGATTGTCTTGTCGCCAGCGGCGGTCGACAGGAAATCGTTCTGTCTGTTTGGATCGCATTCGCCCTGGCGGTAGTGGCGGTGGTTCCTTTTGTATTTTGTCTTAGGGGTGCAAGCCAGAGCAGCGGTTGCTACTGGTTACTCCATCTGTTTGTCTGTCTGGATCGCATTCGCCCTAGCGGTAGTGGCGGTGGTTCCTTCTGTACTCTGTCTGGGAGTGTAGGCCAGAGCTGCGGTTGCTACTGGTTACTCCTGCTGTCTGTCTTGTCTGGAATGAACGCTTGCTGTCGGCTCTGTGAGGTAACCGTTTAGCAAGCGTTCGCTTTCTCTTTTCATTTTTGTGTTACATTGGTTAGTTAGGGTTGGTGTGCTTTGTCTCTGTTGCACTTTTCGTGCGGAGACCGCGCCATTAGCGTGCTTTGTCGCTGTTGCGCTTTTCGTGCGGTGACCGCGCTTAGCGAGTGCGTTTGTTATTTTCCTTGGCGTTCGGATCATTGTTATTTGCTGTATCTTTCTTGCTACACTTGTGCTCTATCTTACTCGGTCTTGTGTCACTGTTGGCAATCGCCACTCTTGCGATTGCGTTCCCACTTGGTTTCCGCTGTTATGTGTTCACCGTCGCCGGGTGGTGACTAGATTGGTGGACACACATACATTCTGTCCCTGTGCTCTCTCTCTCTCTCTAAGGGCTATCTTGCCCTGCATTGCTTCAACTCGTACAATTCCCATCTGACATCTGTGGCAGTACGGAGGCTGTGTTCCTCTGCACTCCACAGCTCCATCTGCTGGGGAGAATTCCCCTCTACAGGTGCATTGCACCACAGCTGGGTTCTGTTATTCAGACGTTTGTGGAGGATTTCCGTAGTGTCAGCGCACATCCTGAGCGCTGGCCACGGAAATATTCCCCAATCGTTACACTCTTGCTGAGAAATGTGCCATTGTGCATACTTTTTAGTCTGACTCTGAAATAGATTGCTCCAGTTGTCTATATATTCGTTTTTCCTGATTTCACCCATAGCAGATCCCAGGGCATTATAGGCCTCTCAGTACTGTGTCCACCTGATTTTCAGGTGGGTTAAGGTTAAGGTATAGGGTAAGGGGAAAGTTAACTTTGGTTGTTAGAAGAGTTAGAAGTTCAAGATTAATTTCTACAGTTGCCAGTACACCATGCATACCAAAAAATCTTTGTTGCCCCAGTAACTGGATAATAATTGAAAATTGTTTTGCAACCTCATTGGGTCCCCCTTTATCAAGGAATGTAGACAAATTTGCCCATACAACTTTTACGCCATTAAAGGACTGCCCACTCCTACTTTAGTGATGTCATAATTACTCAATATACAACAAGTAAGACTTGTAAATAAGCCTGGATTATACTGCTCAACTTAAAGTAACCACTTTTTACATTACTATGCCATTTTAAATTACTACCCCATGGGATAACCAGCTTCCCTGTCGTATTTGCACACTGCACTACTTCTGACAACATGTTTAAATTGTATGCTTTGCCCTTTGATTTACTTCTGCCGCTGCATCGCTGTGGAAGTCTCATGATAACACGCTATTGACTTTGCCACAGATCCCATAGTTATTGATTGCTGTTGTGTTACCCTGTAAACAGAAAGGGTAATGCAACGCAATGAAAACGGCCAAGTATAAAAGGGGCTTAAAACTCTAGAAAATACTTAAAAACGAATCAATACATGCATAAAATGGATGCAAACACTGTATGCGCATTTCTATGTCTTTAAAAAAAAGTGCATGTAAGCTAAGTCTTACGAATGTTTGCTGAACTCTTTGCAATGCAAATAAATGTCTTCGAGGAAGTTGTTTTTATTGCTTCCAAGAAAGTGAATTTGAACAATAAATACTTAATCACAGAGTTTCTGATGCATAATTTTGCTGGAAAAACCTTTCATAAGACTTGGATTGCATGCCTCTGGGGCATGTCTCTAGGCCAAACACTTTCCATAGAGACACACTGCAACTACAAAACCTCTGCCAGGCCTCTTGCGCACTACATCCGATTCTGATTTTTTTTATCTGATCCAATTTTTTATTCCGATTAAAAAACGTACCGCATGTAGTATGTTTTTTAATCGGAATCAAAAATCAAATCAGATAAAAAATCGGAATCGCATGTAGTGTGCAACAGGCCTGCCTCATTGCTATGGCTCCAGGAGATCCGGGGCACTTCTGGGCACCAAAATTGTGTAGATGTTTGGTACACTTAGCATGCCATGGTGAAAATTGGCATGGACGCAGCAGTTTATGAGCAGAGCCAAATAATGTCTATAACATCAATGTACATTAACCCAGGTTACATGTGGTGTTCACACTATTGTATGGGTAAAGGTAGCATGATAGTGAGGCATATGTCTCATATATTACTGGGCCACAAGCAAATGTCACTGTTTCTTATGACACAATGCCACAGTGTGACATGGGCTCCAAAAGGGAAAGCCACAAATGTATAAAGGTATAAAAATAAAAAAAATAAAAACACTGAAAATACATGCTGCGACGTGGCCACCTGATGATCGATTTCTGGGCAAATCAATTGACCCATCATGCTGGATAGATCTCACTCAAAAGGTCTGGGTCAAGTGCGCGGCAGTAACGGGGGTTAATTTTCCTGATGAGCAAAGGACCTAATAGGCCCCTGGCTTGTCTCCCCACTCCCCATAACGTGTACCCCCTGGACTGTGCAGAGTGCTGCAGGCTCACCTGTCTGCTGGTTCACCTCTCCCTGTGTTCTGTTTTCTATTTTTCGCCATGGGGCACCTGTACCATGTGACCCCCACCCCATAGTACTGACATCAGTACATGCAGCGGGGTCACGTGGTATAGGCTCCTCTTGTGGCAATGGAGAAAGATCCAAAACACAGGAGTAGGCGCCAACGGACAGGTAAGCCTGCAAAACTCTGCACAGCTAGGTGGCAGTGCGGGGGGTCCTCACAATTATATGGTGGGTACATAGCAGACGGAGGTGGCAGTGATAGTATGGTAGACTTCCAATAGATGTCATTCTGAAATCTATTGGAAATCTGTGTGCAGTGTGTGGGCAGGCAATAGATCTCTCTCTGATCAGATTCAATCAGAGAGTGATCTATCTGTTGACCATTGAGTAATGTATGGCCCCGGAATGTTTCTTGCTTTATTTCCCTGTACATTTTTTGCTGTAGTTCCCTGTATGTTTCTTGCTTTAGTCCCTGTATGTTTCTTGCTGTAGTCCCCTGTAAGCCTGTTGCTGTAGTCCCCTGTATGTTTATTGCTTAGGCCCTTGTATGTTTATGTACATTTCTTGCTGTAGTCCCCTATACATTTCTTGCTGTAGTCCCCTGTAAGCCTGTTGCTGTAGTCCCCTGTATGTTTCTTGCTGTAGTCCTCTGTATGTTTCTTGTTGTAGCCCTGTGAGGATCTGCGTGGCTGCCTGCGCAGGCAGGCAGCCTTTTGACCACTGTTCAGGTCTGCATTCTGCAGGTCTCTGGAAGAGAGACCTTTTGTCAGTTGTGCAGCTTGCTGCTGAGGAATTTGCATATGTTTGTCATGCAGATTGCCTAGCCACATCCCTTGTGGGTTTCCCACAGTAAGTGGCTGGTCATAAGAGTTAGTCCTATGTAACACTCTCCTGGAGTGTCAGCCTTGCTCTTTGTTTCAAGATTAGCCTAGAGTAATTCCTGGGACTGCACTAGGCAGGTTTCCCTAGTGCAGTTAGGATTGCTTATCTGTTTTGTTTGTTTGTTGCGATTGTCCTGTCCCAGCGGTGGTCGACAGGAAATCGTTCTGTGTGTCTGGGTGCTAACCGGAACTGCGGTTGTTACTGGTAGCCTCTTCTGATCTGTTTTCCTGGATCGCACCAGCCTCTTGCGCTAGTGCTGTGGATCCTTCTGGTCTGCTACTCTGTACTTGGATCGCACTAGCATCTTGCGCTAGCGCTGTGGATCCTTTTGTTCTGTCTTCCTGGATCGCACTAGCCACTTTCGCTAGTGCTGTGGATCCTATCTCTCGCTTGTTCATGTTTTCGTGTGTCTGTCTTGTCTGCTGCGAACGCTTGCTGGAGGCTCGGTAAAGGAAACCGTTAAGCAAGCGCTCGCGCCCTCTGTTTTGTGTTTGTCTGTCGGTGGTTAGTTAGGCGTGCTTGTCCCTGTTGTGCTTATCACGCGGGGTCCGCGCATAAAACGCGTGCACTGTTGCGAATGAGTGTGGTGTTCGCGTTTAGTTAGCGTTTGTTATTTTCCTTATCTCCTCATTGTATGATTTGCTGTGCCTTTGCTACTCTCGTGCTCTGCCTTGCTGTAGCCTTGTGTCACCTCTGGCAATCGCCTCTCTCGCGATTGCGTTCCTACTTCATATCTGTTGTTGGGTATGCACCGTCGCGGGTTGGCGACTGGTTTGGTGCACACACATACAATCTGTCCCTGTACTCATTCTCTTCCGCAATCGCTTCTCTTGCGATTGCGTTCTCACTTGGTTTCTTCTGTTGTGTGTCCACTGTCGCAGTTGGCGGCTAGATTGGTGGACAAACATACATTCCTCATCTGTGCTTATTCGATCTTGTGTCGCTGTTAGCAATCGCCATCTCCGGCGATTGCCTTCTCGCTTTGTCTTCCTGGTTGTGTGTTCATCGTCGCAGGGTGGTGACTAGTTTGGTGAACACACATACCCTCTGTCGCTTTGATCTCTCTCCTTCAGGGCTATCTTGCCCTGCGTTCCATCCCTTCGTGCAATTCCTGTCTGGCATGTGTGGCAGGGCAGAGGAGCTGTTCCTCTGCACTCCACAGCTCCATCTGCAGACAGGAATTTCCCTCTACAGGTGCATTGCACCTTTTGCTGGGTTCCCGCAAATTCTACGCTTGTGGAGGATTTCCGCAGTGTCAGCGCACGTCTTGTGCGCTGATCACGGAGAGAATCCCACAATCGTTACAAGCCCCCTGTAAGCCTGTTGCTGTAGTCCCCTGTATGTTTCTTGCTGTAGTCCTCTGTATGTTTCTTGCTGTAGTAGTCCCCTGTACATTTCTTGCTGTAGTCCCCTGTATGTTTCTTGTTGTAGTCCCCTGTATGTTTCTTGGTGTAGTCCTCTGTATGTTTCTTGCTGTAGTAGTCCCCTGTACATTTCTTGCTGTAGTCCCCTGTAAGCCTGTTGCTGTATTCCCCTGTAAGCCTGTTGCTGTAGTCCCCTGTATGTTTCTTGCTGTAGTCCTCTGTATGTTTCTTGCTGTAGTCCCCTGTACATTTCTTGCTGTAGTCCCCTGTTTATTTTTTGCTGTATTGTAAAGCGCTTTTCTCCCATAGGACCCAAAGCGCATACGCTTGTCTCCAATCAGTACATAGTGGTGCGTACGGGGGGAAGTTATGTGATCATAAATGCCAGACTAAACAGGTGGCTTTTCAGTTTTGAGTTAAACGTGTCCAGGGCTGGAGCTGTATTGATTACATTTAGCAAGGCATTCCACAGGGTAAGGGCAGCATGACAGAAATCTCTGCCTTCAAAGGTTTTTTGTTGAACTCTGGGGATGGTCAACTTATTGGATCCTTATGATCTGAGGTTGTGGGAGGTATGACACAGTTGCAACAAATTCTTCAGATATCCTGGGCCAGGTCGTGTAGGGATTTGAATGCTAGCATGCCAATTTTGAAAAGCATTTCCCCCCGTATATTTCTTGCTTTAGTCCCCTGTATATTTCTTGCTTTATTCCCTTGTATATTTCTTGCTGTAGTCCCCTGTATATTTCTTGCTGTAGTCTATGTATATTTCTTGCTGTAATCCCCTGTATGTTTCTTGCTGTAGTCCATGTATATTTCTTGCTGTAATCCCTCTATGTTTGTTGCTGTAGTCCCCTGTATACAGTAGCAAGAAAAAGTATGTGAACCATTTGGAATTACCGGTATATGGATTTCTGCACAAATTGGTCATAAAATGTGATCTGATCTTCATCTAAGATATAACAATAGACACTCACAGTCTGCTTAAACTAATACCACACAAATATTTAAATGTTTCCATGTTTTTATTGAACACACCGTGTAAACATTCACAGTGCAGGTGAAAAAAGTATGTGGACCCCTAAACTAACCCCTAAACATCTTCAAGAGCTAATTGGAGTGAGGTGTCAGCCAGCTGGAGTCCAATCAATGAGATGAGATTGGAGGTGTTGGTCACAGATGCCCTGCCCTATAAAAAGCACACAGTAGTTTTGGGTTTGCTTTTTCCCAAGAAGCATTGCCTGATGTGAATGATGCCTCGCACTAAAGAGCTCTCAGAAGACCTACGATTAAGAATTGTTGACTTGCATAAAGCTGGAAAGGGTCATAAAAGTATCTCCAAAAGCCTTGCAGTTCATCAGTCCACAGTAAGACAATTTGTCTATAAATGGAGAAAGTTCAGCACTGCTGCTACTATCCCTAGGATTGGCCGTCCTGTAAAGATGACTGCAAGAGCACAGTGCAGAATGCTCAGTGAGGTGAAAAAGAATCCTAGAGTGTCAGCTAAAGACTTACAAAAGTCTCTGGCATATGCTATCGTCCATGTTAGCGAATGTACGATACGCAAAACACTAAACAAGAATGGAGTTCATTAGAGGATACCACAGAGGAAGCCACTGCTGTCCCCCAAACAAACATTGCTGCACGTTTAAAGCTTGCAAAAGAACACTGATGATGCACAGCAGTACTAGTGAAATATTCTGTGAACAGATGAAACCAAAGTTGAGTTGTTTGGAAAAAACACACAACACTGTGTGGAGAAAGGGGGTGGAGACGTTGGCTGGCTGGAGGAGTGCTCGGTTTGCCTTTTGCAGAGATGCAAATTATGCAAATTGACTTGGTGTGTTTGGCTTTTGTTGGTAGTGTCAAACCTGCAATAAAATGTATTCAACTCATTTGCAAGCTGCAGGTTGTGTAGTGAGTGTGGACATTTATTTCTGTAATTGGTAATTTCATGTAGAGATTTCCATATTGTGGACGAGTCGGCCGTGGAACATTTTTCCTCAAATTTTTTAGAATAATCTTCTTTTGCGTCGGCAATGGCTCTATGCAGTTTGTATTTTGCAGCTTTGTAGAGGACTTTATCGCCAGTACGATATGCCCTTTCTTTATCGAGGCGCAGCTTCCTAAGATGTGATGTAAACCAGTGTTTATCGTTGTTGTACCTGATGCACTTTTTAGTGGGGATACAGGACTCTTCGCAAAAGGTAATATATGATGTCACAGCGCCAAAGTATTCATTTAGGTCACTGGAGGATTCTTTAAATATATTCCAGTCAGTCAAATCAAAGCAGCTCTGTTATTTTTCTACAGCTTACTAGTCCATTTCTTAACTGTGGTCATGACAGGTTTGGCAGTTTTTAATGTATGTAAGCTGTTTTGAAAAACTGCAATTCCCTACAGGATGATAAAAATGGATGGACGGATGGATGGATGGATGGATGGAGGAGGAGGAGGAGGAGGAGGAGGAGGAGGGAGAGAGAGAGAGAGAGAGAGAGAGAGAGAGAGAGAGAGAGAGAGAGAGATTTTTTTTGTGTTATCCCGGAAAATTCCGCGGAAATAATAAAATTTCCGCGGAATTCCGTTTGAGAAGTTTAGTAATTCCGTTCTGACCACCGGAATCGGAAATGACCTAATTCCGGCCGGAATAACGGAATTTACAATTCTGCGGAATTCAGCGAGCATCCCTAATCCGAGTTCCCCAAAGCTGCCCTGCTGACAGAGTGATACGGGTCCTTAGGGCTCTTTTCCACTATGAAATGCGATCTACGATCGTGATCGCAATCGCGTTTCAATTTCCACCATGCGATTGCGATTGCGATTGAGCTACTATACTCATTATAGTCCAGCTCAATCGCATACAAAACGTGGCAGGACGACGATTGCGCTTTGACCAAAATCGCATCGCAATCGGATCGCACTAATGGAAATTGCTGCTGCAGTTTCCATTATTTTAATGCACCTTGCGATTTGCAGTCAGAAGCAAATCGCAAATCGCAGGCTAGTGGAAAAAGGCCCTTAGTCGTAGTGTACCAGCGATCAAGTGTCTTACCTTCTCTAGTTGCGCTTGTGATGTGTTGCCTGTATTTGGGGAGTTCTTTGGAAAGGTTAGCACTGTTGAAATCCCCTAGTATGATAAAAAAAAGAATCGGGGTACTCCCTTTCCACCTCAGAGATTTGATCTGCGAGATCTTGGAGCGCAGGCTGCATACATGTTTGTGGAGGGATGTACACACCAACCAAAATAAATAAAGAAATCTCACGGGGTGAATAGTAGGGTCTGCAGTTTATGAAGAGTGTTTCCAGCCCAGCTGAGCATGTCCTCTTAATAACTGTAACATCCGTGCACCATCCGTGCACAAACTGTAACATCCGTGCACCATCTAAGATGGATGTTGCAACAGGACAACTACCCAAAGCATAGAAGTAAATCAAAAACAGAATGGCTTAAAGGGAACCAGAGACGAATGTTGTTAAAAAATAGAACAGGCTTTTATACATACCTGGGGCTTCTTCCAGCCCCATAAGCCTGGATCGCTCCCACGCCGCCATCCTCTGCTTCCTGTATCGGCAGTACCGGGTCCCGTCACTTCCGGCGGACACGGCCAATTGTCCGCATCACAGGGGCTCCCTCCATACCCGTACGCATGAGGCTGCGCGGTAGGCAGCCTCATGCGTACATATAAGGAGTGAGCCTTGTGTGATGTGGACAATTGGCCGCGTCTGCCGGCCGACTGGCCGACTCGCGGCAATGACGGGACCCGGTCCCGGCGGATCCAGACAGCAGAGGACGGCGGCGTGGGAGCGATCCGTGCGTATGGGGCTGGAGGAAGCCCCAGGTATGTATAAAAGCTCCCCCCCAATGTCTCTGGTTCCTTTTAAACAGAAGAAAATACACCTTTAGAGTGGCCCAGACAGTCCTGACCTCAACCCGATTGAGATTCTGCGGCATGACCTCAAAAAAGCCATTTACACCAGGTGTCCCAAGAATATTGCTGAACTGAAACAGTTCTGTAAAGAGAAATGGTCAAAAATTACTCCTGACCATTGTGCATGTCTGATCTGCAACTACAGGAAACGTTTGGTTGAAGCTATTGCTGCCAAAGGAGGTTCAGACAATTATTAAATCCAAGGGTTCACATTATTTTTTTCACCTGCACGGTGAATGTTTACATGGTGTGTTCAATAAAAATATGGAAACATTTAATTATTTATGTGGCAATAGTTTAAACAGGCTGTGATTGTCTATTGTTTGTAACTTAGATGAAGATTAACTCACATTTTATGACCAATTTGCGCAGAAATCCATATAATTCCACACATACTTTTTCTTGCTACTGTATTTCTTGTTATAGTCCCCTGTACATTCCTTTAGTCCCCTGTACATTTATGTAGTACCCTGTATAGTTCTTGCTGTAGTCCCTGTATAGTTCTTGCTGTAGTCCCTGTAGAGTTCTTGCTGTAGTCCCCTGTACAGTTCTTGCTGTAATCCTTGTATAGTTCTTGCTGTACTCCCTGTATAGATATTGCTGTAGTCCCCTGTACATTTCTTGCTGTAGTCTCCTGTACATTCCTGTAGTCCCCTGTACATTTCTTGCTGTAGTCCCTGTATAGTTCTAGCTATAGTCCCCTGTACATTTCTTGCTGTAGTCCCTGTATAGTTCTTGCTGTAGTCCCTGTATAGTTATTGCTGTAGTCTCCTGTACAGTTCTTGCTGTAATCCTTGTATAGTTCTTGCTGTACTCCCTGTATAGATATTGCTGTAGTCCCCTGTACATTTCTTGCTGTAGTCTCCTGTACATTCCTGTAGTCCCCTGTACATTTCTTGCTGTAGTCCCTGTATAGTTCTAGCTGTAGTCCCCTGTACATTTCTTGCTGTAGTCTCCTGTACAGTTCTTGCTGTAATCCTTGTATAGTTCTTGCTGTACTCCCTGTATAGATATTGCTGTAGTCCCCTGTACATTTCTTGCTGTAGTCTCCTGTACATTCCTGTAGTCCCCTGTACATTTCTTGCTGTAGTCCCTGTATAGTTCTAGCTGTAGTCCCCTGTACATTTCTTGCTGTAGTCCCTGTATAGTTCTTGCTGTAGTCCCCTGTACATTTCTTGCTGTAGTCCCCTGTACGTTTCTTGCTGTAGTCCCCTGTATGTTTCTTGAATGAGGCCCCGACATAAAACTCAAGACCTCATGTAATGTGATTTGGTAATGCTGATGAGTCATTTTGTTCCACATGAAAGCTGAATTTTTCTGATAGGTCTGTATAATTTCTCATCTTTTGAATTATGTGTGTTCCTATTGTGCTTTTGCCTGAAAAGTACATCTCAACTGATTTATTACCGCTACTGGCCAACAACAAACACCTGCTGTTTTGTGTCATCCGATACCTGTAATATTTGCGTTTTCATATCTTACTTTTGCTTAAGTAAACACATAACAAGTGCTTTACTGTATCTAGCTTTGTATAATACTTTGTAAGTATGGCCAGATATATTTACTGCAAACAGAGAAACACTCATGAAAATGTAGCTATTCTCTGCCACATTGTTTGCATAGTTGCAAAAACCAAGCTGTCTCTACAGAGAAACCGTACTGCAAATGATAGAAATGCAGCATTTCATCGTAAGAAAACGTACCACTTGCTTGCAGTGAAAAAAACAAGCTATATGAGAAAGCCCAGAAGGGCAAAGTCATCTGGGTGCAGAACAAAGTAAGTCCATTGTTTTCAGTCAGGTAAACTGTTAAAGTAAGCTGTAGTGAACAGCAATATAGTCTCCAAACATTGGAATTTCCATTTTGCTAAGTCAACCAAAGTTTCTAAATGCCGGTTCAATAACAAGTTGCCAGCTACTGGCTTTTGAGAGGCTTATTTGCTTTTTCTTCTTGGGTCAGTGGAATGTACATGTTAAAGTGGACCTGAACTCTTGCACAGGACTGAAGGAAAATATAGAGAAATACACCCTGTATGCATTTAGAGAGTTTAGCCTGTTTAATTTCCCCTCATTTGTGTCTAAACACTAGATGCAATTTGATCTCTCCTCTGTGTCACCTGACTGCCATGGCAAAAAAGGCAGATAAGCTCATGTGAAAGCACGGGATGTTAAGAACATGTCTGCTTCCATGAATCAGGAAGTAGAAACAGTGCAGATGTATAGTATAATTAGTATCAGCTGTTGTGTATCTTTTCGAGAAAAGAGGAAGTTCTGAGTTCATGTCCGATTTCAGAGAATATTGTGTTTCTCAGTAGTGACCTTAGGATAGGTTCCCACTAGCATCAACAAAGGGTGTTTACTTGTTATACCTGTAGGTGGGAGATACTGTGTAAAAATAATACAATCAATTTCTATGACAAAGGTGTTTATGCTCCATGTTCAATTACTGCCTACTGCCTACCTTCAATTACTGCCACGCTAGTGCAGCCTGTAACGCACCCCACCACACAGCAATGAAAAATCAATAGGCTGTTCACAGTGCCCATGTTGCGTTACACAGTAACGCTGCACGTTCGTTTGAAGTGCAGCATACTGTGCGTTCTAGCGGCTTAAGCCGCCTTAGACTGTTTGCACATCCTCAGTATGGGTGTTTTTTTTTATTTTGTGGGCGGAGAGGAGGCGGGGAGAGGCCGCTACGTAGCCAGGCAAATGGCTACTTTATATTCACTGCACTTGCAGTGTTTACTTCCAGGAACGGCCGCTGATTGGCTGGCAGGACCACGTGATGCGGAGAGCTCCGCTCACGTGGTCTCCGCAGCGCATCCGACAGAGCAGGAGCACCAAGAACTGCTTTTAATGCGGCTCTTGGTAGCGTCCTGCTCTAACACCACCAGGCGTTGCGTTAGGGGCACGTTATGCGACCTTAACGTGTCATCTAACGCAACATCTTAGTGGGAAAGAAGCCTTAAAGATGAAAGAAGTATACAGAAGGAGATGATGCCAAAAGATACATGTACACAGAAGTAGAAAGAGCAAAGATGATAATAGAAGAATGCAGATGGAAAAAGTGCTCAGCTGTTCCCTGCAATACCGAATGCGGTAATGCTTGGTGAATCGACCACATAGTCAAGTATGAGGGCTGTGTGGAGAGTCAACAGTCAGCAGAGTCAGACTACCCCTCAGGGTTCCACCCAGCGCACCTCACCCACACTGATAACAAGAGACAAAACTGCTGTGCACTTATACGTGAGAAAAAAATAAATACCCCCCCCACACACACACACACACACACACACACCAGGTTAAACAAATATACAGCAATGCAAATAGCCCAAGTCAGAGCTAAAGTGTGAGGTGGAAAAAATTCAGGCTGGCAGCGTGATGACAATGCACCAGCTCACGCATCTCAAGTTGCAGTGGACAAAGGAACAGGCATCACTGATTGGATGATACTCCCGTTTGCTGCAGCCTTATCTATACTTACCGCAGTGTGAGCTATAATTACAATGGTCTTCAGTGGACTGTACTAATGATTATTATCTGCTTGGATGTGAATTAAAGGTTTGCTAAATTTCGGTGCTGGTTGTTAAAGAGAAACCGTAACCAAGAATTGAACTTCATCACAATCAGTAGCTGATACCTCCTTTTTTTACATGAGAAATTTATTCCTTTTCACAAACAGATCATCAGGGGGCTCTGTATGGCTGATATTGTGGTGAAACCCCTCCCACAGGAAACTTTGAAGACCATGGTCCTGGCAGTTTCCTGTCTGTGAACCTCGTTGCATTGTGGGAAATAGCTGTATACAGCTGTTTGCAACTGCCAAAAAAAAAAAATAACAAGCAGCATCTCCTTCCACTGACATTACCTGCCAGCAGTAAAAATGTCACCATGTGATAAATGTCAGAATGTAAATCAGGGAGAGGAAAGATTTTACAATGGGCAAACACTGACTAAATCATTTATACATAATTATTGTAAAAATTAAGCACTTTTTTATTACATTATTTTCACTGGAGTTCCTCTTTAAGTATATTTCTACAATTGACAAAGCAAGGGCATGTGGTTTTCTGAGATCCCGCAGTATACACTTTATTCTCCTGATCTCACACCAAGTGTCCTTGTACCCAGGAATGAAAAAATTGTCATTCTTGAAGTGGAAGAGTGGCTTAAGACGCAATCAGCAGACTTCTACAATAACGATATACAGAGTGTCAAGAAATGCTGGGAAAAATGTGTAAATCAGGATGGTGATTAGGTGGAGAAGAGTTAACAGCTACAAATCAAAAAAAGTTAAAGTTGATAATTTAATTTTTACAACACCCTCTCATATATGCACAGCAGCTTTGCCTGCCATTTCACAGGTAAGTACCGCCACCATCGCTGACAAGCTGGGAGTCACATAATGTAGTAAATTATGATACATCATCCCCAGGGATGGTAAATGAGATTTTATGCAAATTGTTATGCAAATTTATGCAGCTTGAAAATGGACTAATCAGATCCTGCAGGGTCTTCATTGCTTTTGTCCAGTTTCAAGCTGCATACATTTGCATAAACATTTGCACACAATCTGCATAAGCGCAGAACCGACTAACACTGACAATCCTGACAAAGCCCTGTAAACACGCTAGACTAAAGCTGGCTGAGGTGGCCAATAACGACCGCCTCAGTCGATGATACGGCATGTGCACTACAGCCCCCAACCGCCGATCCTGCCAGCAATCCACCAGTCAGATCAACATGCCCATAGTACGATTGAGATCTTTGTTGTCACTGCTTGCCCTGCCCACTGCGAGACATCACATCTTCACTGCTCTATCGGCCCTCTGGCTCCCTGCATTACATCACAATGTGTCGTCAGCTGTACTGGTGACTCTGTACAGCCTTGGCCCAGTGATGTCGCCTGAGGGATTGGGTCCCGATCTTAATCGGGCAACACCAATCTAGCATGTGTACAGGCCTTAAAGCAGACCTAAACTCAGAACTTCCTCTCTGCTGTTAAAGATAAGCAATAGCATAATAACCTTTAAAGAAAAACATTTTTCCATTACAACTTATTCCACTCCTACAGAAATCCTGCAGTGTTTACTTCCTGAAATTCCTGGGAGCAGAGAAAGGGGTAGCCTCCAGTGTTTTCGTATTATCACAGAACAACGGTACACCTCAGCTAAGTTCAGACACAGCTGACATCCCTAATTTACACAAACTGATGATTTGCTGATATCAGCTAATTACATGGGCTGATCTCTCGAAACACACACTGAATCAATTTCTCAGCGATTCCGTGGTGGTTCGAAATTTTGCATCAAAATTCGCAATTACGCATCATAATCGTAATGCTAAATTTCAGAGAAAATCGTAATTAATTTCAAATGTAATAGTACTATTTCAAAATTTCTTATAATTTTTCACGTAATTTTTGCACAATTTCGCACGATTTTGTGCCAACTTTAGAGGTTAATAGCAAAGACCCCCATACATGCTATTGCTACCAAAATTGCTACACATGTTAAGCAGAATAGTGGGTATAAGTCACAAAAAGAGTTTTTGAAAAAGACCTTGCAAAAAGGCCTTGTAGTTTTTGAGAAACTCAATTTTAAAAATGCAAAGAAAAATGGGTTTAAAACTGTCATTCTTCTCAGTTTAAAAACCATTTTTTACTTGCATTTTTAAAATTGTTTCTCAAAAGCTATAAGGCCTTTTTGCAAACTTTTTGACTTGTACCCACGATTCTCCTTAACATAGGTAGCAATTTTGGTGTCAGTAGCATGTATGGGGGCTTTGCTATTCACTGCTAAAGTCGGCAAGAAATACATGAAATTTTGCAAAATTTTATGTGAAATTACGAATGATTACATGAAAACAACTGAATTTGCAAATCGTAATTACGTATAAGCATAATTGCGAAAATGTATGTGAAATCTAGCGAAATCGTAATTTGTTGATTACGATCATCACTAGCGACTATATGTGTTTTCCTTGACCGCCGTGCAAGAGTCTAGGGCCAGTCTCCCCTGAGAGCCGCAGCCGTTTCCAATTTGGCCGCAGCTCCCATTCTGCTGCTAAGCCCCACCCCGAATCACTAAGCAGTGCCATGCACGGCTATAGAGACCCAGCTGCGTGCTGCAGCATGCCGTCCAGATACGCACTGCAGTCACAAGTGAGATAGGCAGAATTTCCCCGCCCCTCTTGCCTGTGAGGTAATACTGCAGATTTGGCCTGGATTGGGGCGTAGTGGAAATAGGCCCTTAGGTCCGCTTTAAGTCACAGGCACACACAGGCTTGTCAAAATACCTGTTTTTGCTTTGTAATTGTGTGACTACAAGTTTTTGCACATTTCTTTCGTGAGATGCCCTGACTGTCTGCCTCAGAGGAGAATCCATGTTTTCTTTCAGCATTCCTGCTCACAGTAATTGGTAAGAAGTTAGAACTCTATCCCAGAAGCAGGTCCAGCTACTGGACATTAAAAAGCATAAACAATAGTTTTACTTCCTTAGATATCACCCTTCTCAGATGAACTGCATTAATTAGATACATGGAAACATAGAGTGCCACAGAGACCCTTTCTTGTGACTGATCTATACAGTATTTTATACATGTTGCAAAACACCTGTTTGCATTACATAAACATTTATTTTGGTGATCTGTGAGTTGTCATCTTAACTATCCAAGACATTTACTAGTGTTTTATTTAGAATGTTTATTTTCAAGTGCAGCAGCTTTCTCCTGGGAATAGGGAATTTCTGGGAAAGAATGCACTTGTTATTATTGTGGATGTAGCACTTTCAAAATAAGCCAAGGCTTTTTGTTAGTATTCTTTGATATATATATATATATATATATATATATATTATATATATATATATATATATATATATATATATATATATATAAATATATATATATATACATACATACATACATATAAATATATATATATATATATATATATATATATATATATATATATATATATATATATATATATATATATATATAATTTTTTATTGTCAAAAAGTTTCAAGAAAAGTAAAGATGTCCAAAAGTACATACACTGCCATGTAAATATTGCAAGGTATCTTTGTAGCTCAGAGATACTAGCCAAAAACACCAGGGTGTAGCAATAATAACAAGCTAGTTATTAAACGGCCTAACATACATTTGCATCCTAAACCTAATATTAAGCAGTGGCCAACTGGCCATAAATCACATTGGACTTTCTTCTGTATACAAAAATCAGAACAAGAAATAAAACACTCAAAAGAAGCAAAGAAAAAAGAAGAAACAAGAAAACAAGAACACAGAAAAAGAATCAAAGAGTAGTGGAGATTTTTTTTATCAGTATTTACCAGATTTTAGCCACCCACAGAACAGTTACAAATGTGATTCAGAAACAGTGCTTGCTTGTTGCCTGTGGGCCGGTTTTAGTCACGGAGAGAGTCCGAAGACATAACAAAAGTTGTTTAGGCGATACCTTTAATTACTAATTGTACAAGATTTCTTTGCAAGCTTTAGAAACTTGAAGTTTCTTCTTCAGGCATGTTTCATTACTGGATTGCTCCAGCTTTTGATTTTTTGTTTGGGGGGGGAGGGCACAAAGGGGGCACAATGGTTAGCTGGTGGTGCTCATTGGGGCATGTGACAGGAAAGAAATGTACATAGTAGCAATCTATTATAGTATGTAATATGGGAATGCAAAGTAAGCTTCACTTTTACTGTTAATGCACACGTGGCAAGGCACTACATGCCCCGTGCTATTATAATATACCACACCCGCCACACTGTGTACATTGCCGTGTGGCAAGCCATGTTACAAAGTGGTCATTATGCCGCTCTACAATGCACCACTGTGAATGTAGCCTAAGGTGGCAGTTCATGATCAATGTAAGATCGACTGCTTTACGATTTTTTGGGAAATAATTTCATTACTCCTGTACTTCCTCATTCTTGAGTAAGCATACCACTTGGCAAACTTGACTGTTGGGTTTGTGAGAATCTCGCTAAGGGCCCTTTTACTCTTTATGCGCCGGTATGCCTTAGTGTGCATTAGTATGCGTTAGTATGTGTTAGTACGTGTTTTTTCCATAGCAGTGCATTGTGAAAAAGCTTTCAGTTAAAACGTGTATAGTGGGAACTGTGCCATAGGAGAACATGGGTATTCATTTGAAAATCAGTTTTCTTTCAGTTATAACTGACAGCAACTTATTAGTGTAAAAGAGACCTTAGCAAAATGGGTTGAATCAGTACAAGACCAAACTTGTCAATTTCGCTCACTAATCCCAACTCGCCAAACTCGGGTCAATATGCCAATATGCCTGATATGCCAAGCCGATCGATCACAATTCCTTTAGAATTCGATTGGATAGTGATTGACTTCTACCATGGCAAAGGTAAGTTTTCAGCAGAACTCAATCAAGCTTCAATCAGATTGTAAGCGCTATACTGCTCAATGCAGCGCAAAGCTAGGGGCCATCAATCCCCCATGACACCTGTCCTGCCCCATCTCACAGAGATATTTCAACACGCCCAATCAGTCATTCAGTCGGAAAACAGCATAAAATCCATTACTGTAATGTTTATTTCAATACTTTTATTCATTGTGTCCAAACTCCACATAATTTCCCAAAAGTGTGATAGAGGTTATTGGGTGAAGCTCATGCCCTGTCCCTTTCCACTGGCATACAATTTCTCATTGATCTTGACTTTTCAAATACTGCACACCTTTATAAATGCCCCATTCTAATAAAAAACTTGGCAAAACCACACAAAAGCAAGGGAATGCAAATCTTCACTTATCTCATTTTTACACATTTTTATAAATTATGAAATGCATTAATATGGCCCTAACTTAATGTGATTTCACAATATTTGCTCTGCTTTTTAGCCTCCTAGTGTACCAATCTCACACAACAATCTGATACAACACTCTGCCATTGTTTGCTTTAGGTATAGGACCTTTTCTGGATTGAATCTCTGTCTAATTAGGGAACCCAGAGGTGAGAGTGAAAGGCAGCCATATTTATTTTCTTTTAATGCAATACCAGTTGCGTGGCTGTCCTGCTGATCCTCTTCCTCTAATACTTTTAGCCATAGACCCTGTATAAGTATGCAGCAGATCAGGTGTCAGTACTGACAATATTAGATGCTGGTTTCAGGTGTGTGATTCAAACACTACTGCAGCCAAATACCGTAGATCAGCAGGGCAGCCATGCAACTGGTGTTGTTTAACAGGAAAAAAATATGGCAGCCTCCATATCATTCTCACCTCAGGTTCACGCTTAAAAAAGCTGCTGTCCCTGGACATTGGATGTACAAAACAGTTGAAAGATACAGAATGTATAGAATTGTTTTTGTTACATTTTGCCAAGAGATGTTTAAGCACTAAATGCTAAGTAATAAAAAGAAATCAAGTATAGTGAAGCCACAGTGTCACAAATGAAGGTCTGATCTTTTTCTTTAAGTCATCTGCTACTTTTTAGGCGGCAGGATCACCCGAAGGCCATTTTTACTCATTGTCATAATATGTGTATTACTAGTAACATGCCGGAAAAATACAATTAGCTGCAAGTGAACTTAAAATTATATTCCAGAAGCGCTCAGAAAAGATCTTACACTAATATTAAACTCTGCCGGCTCTGGGGGAATGGTTGTTGCGTCCACATCCAGTGTTTATGTGATAAGATGAGACCATTTCAGGACTATATTTCTGGTTTTTTCACTCAGACTGTGGATTGTTTTGTATCTGGGAACCTCCTGCTGTAATAACCAACAGGGAAATCAAATGACTAAGCCACTTGAAATACTATTAATGAATGCCTGAACATTAATAGCAAAAGAACTGAAAAGGATCCCAGGGTTGAAAAACCTATTTTTAGTATTTTTAGAAGTATATGAATTTTGCACTATTATACAGTATGTTAGTCTTAAAGAGGAACTCCAGTAAAAATAATGTAGTAAAAAAAGTGCTTCATTTTTTTACCATAATTATGTATAAATGATTTAGTCAGTGTTTTCTCATTGTAAAATCTTTCCTCTCCTGATTTACATTCTGACATTTATTACATGGTGACATTTTTACTGTGGGCAGGTTATGTAGCTGCTCCTAGCTGTTTTGGCTGTTAGAGACAGCTGTAAACAGCTAATTCCTGTCTGTGAACATTGTTACATTGTGGCAGTTTGCCCAGAGTACAGCGGTACTCAGAGCTTCTTGTGGGAGGGGTTTCAGCACAAAATCAGTCATACAGCCCCCCCTGATGGTCTGTTTGTGAGAATCATTATATTTGTCATGTAAAAGGGGGTAACAGCTACTGATTGGGATAAAGTTCAATTCCAGGTTGGAGTTTCTCTTTAAAGACAGTAGTTTCTGACGGAAGCAAAGATTAGAAAGGCATTAGACCTTTATGTGAAACATTATAAATAATACAAATTAAAGTGGACCCAAATTAAAAATACAAGATTCCAGAAATGAAATCTATTTTCTAAATTATAATAATAAATAGCAGCCTTTTTTCAGCTGCATGATGACAAATATAAAATATTTTACATTTACTGGAGGAACCCCTCCCTTCCTTTCATATTGCCGGGACAGAATCCGGCAGAGTAGATGGTGTCCAGCAAAGGAGGAATTGATAATGGCTGCCACCTGTATAACCCTAGTTATGAAAAGAGAAGGGTGAAAAGCAGGCACTGAAATGCTCATAGGCTTGAAGGAGTGTTTATTTATCTTTGTATGTGTCAGAGTGGTGCAACTAAATATTTTGAATTAAAAAAATGTTTGGTTTGGGTCCGCTTTAAAGAGAATCTGTATTGTTAAAATCGCACAAAAGTAAACATACCAGTGTGTTAGGGGACATCTCCTATTACCCTCTGACACAATTTCGCCGCTCCTCGCTGCATTAAAAGTGGTTAAAAACGGTTTTAAAAAGTTTGTTTATAAACAAACAAAATGGCCACCAAAACAGGAAGTAGGTTGATGTACAATATGTCCACACATAGAAAATGCATCCATACACAAGCAGACTGTATACAGCCTTCCTTTTGAATCTCAAGAGATTATTTGTGTGTTTCTTTCCCCCTTCAGCTCTCATGCACTGAAGTTTCAGACTGCTTGTTTCTTCCTGCAAACAGCTTTGCCCTTGTCTGTAATTCTTCAGTATGTGAAAGCTCAGCCAGCTCAGAGGACGATTTATCCAGCTTGTAAAAGATAAGAGAGAAGAGAAAAGCTGCTCTAATCCTAAATAACACACAGGCAGTGTGCATAGAGGGGCCTGGAAGGGGGAGTTCATAGCAGAACCACAACACTGAAGAACTTGGCAGCCTTCCAGACACAGGCCGACAAGTCTGACAGGGGAAAGATACATTGATTTATTACAGAGACAGTGATAGTATAAAGTGCTGCAGTATGCCAGAACACATTAGAATAGCTCTTTGAACTTGTAGGATGATAAAAAACAGGATGCAATTTTTGTTACGGAGTCTCTTTAAGAATATGTGCACAAGGAAAATACTGGGCAGAATATTCAGTAGGATACTGTGTAGAGTATTTAGTAATAGAGTATTGTACGAGGTTATCCATAAGAAGGTTTTGCATTAATGGTATCATCCAGATGTAATACTCAATAATGCAATGCATATGTCCCACACTCCTGATGGTAATGTTATTGATTGTTTTTTGTTGGAGGGGAATGACAGCACCCCTATACATTCAAACGACTGATGCTGAAAACTTACCTCCAGCTTGAAGCCAAAATCCTACAAAACAACAGTTATGACCCATTCCAGTCTGGCTTCAGGAAACACCACAGCACTGAAACTGCCCTCATCCAAATATGCAACCACCTGCTCATGGCAAGAGACAGAGGAGAGTGCTCCATCCTCATACTGCTAGACCTTAGTGCAGCCTTTGATACAGTTATGCACAATTGAAGGTAAAGAGGCGCCCTGGTTGAAATAAAAGCATCTAAAAACAGCTTAAAATCGAGGAAATAATATGAGGTGGCTTACCTCAATAACGAAATCCTTGTATATGACAAAAGATTTTTATTTAGCACAGGCAACGCGTTTCGCGGGTCCAAGCCCGCTTCATCAGGCCAATAAAAGTGCCAAATGAACAAGTCGATATGGCAAAGGGAGCCTCTCTTTGCCATATCGACTTGTTCATTTGGCACTTTTATTGGCCTGATGAAGCGGGCTTGGACCCGCGAAACGCGTTGCCTGTGCTAAATAAAAATCTTTTGTCATATACAAGGATTTCGTTATTGAGGTAAGCCACCTCATATTATTTCCTCGATTTTAAGCTGTTTTTAGATGCTTTTATTTCAACCAGGGCGCCTCTTTACCTTCAATTGTGCATAGCTATACCCCCAAACAATCTGTGTTTGAGGGGTGGTGACAGACCACCTGTGGGTGCCCCACAGTGGACACCTGTCCCTACTTTTTCAAGGAGAGCGACCACATCCAGGTCCCGGCTGGGACTACCCCGAGTGGAGTCGGGTTTATGGTCTCCACCTGCTTCCTACGGTTGGTTGCCCTTGCAACCTCCTTTTGTGAGTAGTAATTTATTGAAATTTCTTTTTTCAATTGCATACTAATATACTACACTATTGGGCTCCCGTATTTGTCTCCTATATTTTTTTCCCTGCAAGGTGCTGAGACACCCCCACTACACTACTTTGATACAGTTGACCATGACATCTTGATAAACAGGCTACAGGAATACTGCGGAATTGATGGCATAGTTCTTCAGTGGTTCCAATCCTTCTTGAGTGGCAGAACCCACAAAGTGTCTATGGGGCCTTTCCTGTCCACCCCTGTATCACTTAAGTATGGGGTGCCCCAGGGCTCAATCCTCTCTCCCCTGCTTTTCACGATTTACATGTTACCGCTGGGAAAACTAATCCAAAAACATGGCCTGACATACCACTGCTATGCAGACGACACCCAACTATATCTTTCCTTCAAGCCTGGTGTGACAGACCCAACTCTAACTATAAACGCCTGCTTACGTGAACTACAGCAATGGATGAATGACAACTGGCTGAAACTAAATGCAGACAAAACTGAAGTACTTCTGATAGGAGGGCAGAGCATGATAACAAAACAACTTAACTTGCAGTCTTCACCACTGGGAATAGGAGGCACGGATCTGCGCAGCTCTGATCATGTGCGTAGCCTGGGAGAACTTAAATCTCTGCTGTGGTGAAATCATCCTATTTTCACCTGAAGAACATTGCAAAAATGAAGCACCTCATACCCCCAGAAGATCTGCCAACCTTAGTCCACGCCTTCATCACATCCCGACTGGACTACTGCAATGCTCTCTACACTGGCCTTCCAAAAAAGGTCTTGTACCGACTACAGCTGATACAGAATACTGCTGCCAGACTGCTAACCAACCAACCCCGTCACTGCCACATAACGCCAGTCCTGCACTCCCTTCACTGGCTACCTATAGAATGGAGGGTCCTATTCAAGATCGGCCTACTGACATTTAAATCCCTGAATAATTTAGGCCCTGGATACATGAAAGATATGTTGCAGCTGCGTAGCAATCCCCGCATTCTCAGATCAACAGGTTCTAATAATCTAGTCATACCCAGAGTCCACTTGGAAACTTTTGGTCCCAGAGCCTTCTGTCATGCTGCCCCTACGTTTTGGAACTCCTTACCTCAACAGATCAGGACAGCTCCATTCCTGGACGTGTTTAAATCCAGACTGAAAACCCACCTGTTCAGTTTGGCATTTGCAGAAATATAACTTTTGTTGTGTGAATACTTCATCCTACTAATTACTGAATCTGAGAGAGCCTAAGCGCTTTGAGTCCTATGGGAGAAAAGCGCTATAGAAATGTTATTGTATTGTATATATTGTAATAATCTTTATAAAGGCAAAGCAAACATCAAGTCAATTTTTTGAGATCAATTGGGTCTCTTCATCAGGGCTAACAATGTAGAAACGCAATTTAACCACTTGACAATTGACTAAGGGGTGGGGGGAATTTACTAATTTGGTGCATCTGGGCAACTCGGGGGGCAGTAATCATATACTGGGGGCACATTTGGCTATAATGGGGGGGCAGCACCAGTGGCGTACCTAGGGCATTTGACACCCGGTGCTAGGTATTGAAAGACACCCCCCCCCCCCCCCCACGGTACACCACCTGCGGCGCGCGAAGCGCGCCGCGGCGACAAAAATGGGCGTGGCTATGACCGGATGGGGCGGAGCTAATTTAAAAGTGCACCCAAGTTTTAGTCAACCTTTCTCCAGAAAATTCACATCATTGCGCAGCTTTTCTCCAGAAAATACACAAAATGTCAGAAGCTTTCAACATAAAATACACGTAATGCGAGAACATTTCACCAGACATTACACGTTATGTGAGCAGATTTCACAAGAAAATACATTCAATCATGTCGGCAGATTTGACCAGAAAAAAATCATTCAATCTTGCGGTAGATTTGACCAGAACATACACAATGTCAGCACCAGATTTCACCACAAAATACACAATATCAGTAGTTAAACTGACCACAAAATACACAATGACGGTAGTTAAACTGACCACAAAATACACGACGGTAGTTAAACTGACCACAAAATACATAATGACGGTAGTTAAACTGACCACAAAATACACAATGTCGGTAGCAGATCTGACCACAAAATACACAATATCGGTAGCAGATTTGAGTGTTGGCAAGCTGATAGCCTGGTGGGTAGGTGGTGAAGGGTGAGCAGCCTGATTGCCTAGTGGGTAGGTGGGCAGCAGTGGTGGGTAGCCTGCTGGGTAGCCTGGTGGGTAGGTGGGCAGCAGTGGTGGGTAGGTGGGTAGCATGGTGGGTAGGGGGGCAGCAGTGGTGGGTAGGTGGCCAGCCTGCTGGGTAGCCTGGTGGGTAGGTGGGCAGCCTGCTGGGTAGCAGTGGTGGGTAGGTGGGCAGCAGTGGTGGGTAGGTGGGCAGCCTGCTGGGTAGCCTGGTGGGTAGGTGGGCAGCCTGCTGGGTAGCAGTGGTGGGTAGGTGGGCAGCAGTGGTGGGTAGGTGGGCAGCAGTGGTGGGTAGCCTGGTGGGTAGGTGGGCAGCCTGCTGGGTAGCCTGGTGGGTAGGTGGGCAGCAGTGGTGGGTAGGTGGGCAGCAGTGGTGGGTAGCCTGGTGGGTAGGTGGGCAGCAGCGGTGGGTAGGTGGGCAGCAGTGGTGGGTAGGCGGGCAGCAGCGGTGGGTAGGTGGGCAGCAGCGGTGGGTAGGTGGGCAGCAGTGGTGGGTAGGTGGGCAGCAGTGGTGGGTAGCCTGCTGGGTAGCCTGGTGGGTAGGTAGGCAGCAGTGGTGGGTAGGTGGGCAGCCTGCTGGGTAGCCTGGTGGGTAGGTGGGCAGCAGTGGTGGGTAGGTGGGCAGCAGTGGTGGGTAGCCTGCTGGGTAGGTGGGCAGCAGTGGTGGGTAGGTGGGCAGCAGTGGTGGGTAGGTGGGCAGCAGCGGTGGGTAGGTGGGCAGCAGCGGTGGGTAGATAGGCAGCAGCGGTGGGCAGCAGCGGTGGGTAGGTGGGCAGCAGTGGTGGGTAGCCTGCTAGCAGTGGTGGGTAGGTGGGCAGCAGCGGTGGGCAGGTGGGCAGCAGCGGTGGGCAGGTGGGCAGCAGCGGTGGGTAGCCTGCTGGGTAGCCTGGTGGGTAGGTGGGCAGCAGTGGTGGGTAGGTGGGCAGCAGTGGTGGGTAGCCTGGTGGGTAGGTGGGCAGCAGTGGTGGGTAGGTGGGCAGCAGTGGTGGGTAGGTGGGCAGCAGTGGTGGGTAGGTGGGCAGCAGCGGTGGGTAGGTGGGCAGCAGTGGTGGGTAGGTGGGCAGTAGTGGTGGGTAGCCTGGTGGGTAGGCGGGCAGCAGTGGTGGGTAGGTGGGCAGCAGCGGTGGGTAGGTGGGCAGCAGTGGTGGGTAGGTGGGCAGCAGTGGTGGGTAGCCTGGTGGGTAGGTGGGCAGCAGTGGTGGGTAGGTGGTGGGCAGCAGTGGTGGGTAGGTGGGCAGCAGCGGTGGGTAGGTGGGCAGCAGCGGTGGGTGGCCGGGCCGGTGCACCTGTAAAAGAAAAAAACCTTACCTGCAGATGAAACCTCTCTTCCGAGTCCCAGGCAGCCTCCGCAGCTCCTCTTGAATGTCCCGCGCCGTCTCCTGCTGCGTCATCAGTGCAGGGCTACGGGAAGATGGCCGCCGAAGCCCACACTGGAGACAAAAATAGACGGCAAGATGGCGTCGGCGGCCATCTTGCCGTCTATTTTTGTCTCCAGTGCGGGCTTCGGCGGCCATCTTCCCGTATCCCTGCTCGGGTAAACTGAGGGCGGCTATCAGCCGCCCTGTCAGTGCCCGTTGCCGGCGCCCGTGGAGGGGAAGCGCCGAAGGAGGGGACCCAGGTGAGGGAGATGTGGGGGGGTATTTCCCCCCTCCCCGCCGACGCTGCCACCCCTCCTTCAGCGCTGCTTCCCCTCCTGTGTCATCAAGGCTTCTGGGGAGGCCTTGATGACACCCCCCCTGGAGCTGACACCCGGAGCGGAGCGCTCCTGGCCGCCCCATGGTAGGGACGCCACTGGGCAGCACTAATCCTGGGAGTACATCTGGCCAAAATGGGGTTAATCCTGATCCGGGGACACATATGGCTATAAAGAGGGGCACTATTCCTGGGGGTGCGTCTGTCAATCTGTTCTGGGGCTGTCAAACGCAGGGGACACATGTGGCTATGCTAGGGGGGCTGATATTGGGGACACATCTGACTATACTGGGGGAGGCGGTGATACTGGGGACACATCTGGATATCTATACTGGGGCGACTTTAACTGGCGGCACAGTTTTTATGTCAATCCCACTTTTTATTTCCAAACAGGAATTGGTCAAAATTGAGAAACAGTGCATTTTTTAAAAATGTTCCCACTTTTCCCCATTAAAATGCATAGAGAGGAACATTTTACTTCGTACCAAATACCCCCAATGAAAGCTTAGTTTGTCTTGAAAAAAACGATATATAGATAATTTAAGTGGCACGAGTACAGATGAAGTTATTGCTGATTAAAAAGGGACACCGCTAAAGTGTCAAAACTGCTCTGGTCAATAAGGGGAAAACAAGGTCTGGATGCGAAGTGGTTAATATGCCTCACATTAGCAGCTCTAAGTCCTCTTGCCCACTACATGCGATTCCGATTTTTTATACGATTCCGATTAAAAAAAGTACTGCATGCTGCTATGTTGCTATGTTTTTTAATTGGAAACCAAAATCGGATCGTATAAAAAAAAAATGGTAATAGCATGTGGTGTGCAAGAGGCCTCAAATTGTTTGAATTGTTTGCCCTGATGCAAAGACTGGATTGGTGTTGCAATGTTAACTTGATGCTTCCTCCTTAGGCAGCCACATTTATTTCCTTTAAAATAATACCAGTTGCCTGGCAGTCCTCCTGATCCTATGTCTCTAATACTTTTAGCCATAGAACCTGAACAAGCATATGCAGATCAGGTACTCTGACTCAGCTGACTCAGGTTTTACTGGATTAGCTATATGCTTGTTCCAGGGTTGTGACTCAGACACTACGTGCCAGAAGATCAACAGGGCTGTCTGGTAACTGGCATTTTTTACAAGGAAATAAATATGGCACTCTCCATATCCCTCCATATCCCTCTTCCTATTAACTGTCACTTCTGATGCGCTTTGAGTCCTATGGGAGAAAAACACTCTACAAATGTTATTTGTTGTTGTTGTTGTTGATGGTCAGAAGGAGTGGGAGCCAGCCCATATCAAGTTATAGGCCTTCCAGCAGTTGATTTTCTGTACAGTAATACTGGTGGATAACACACATGGCTGTCTAAGAAGTAGAATTAAATAGCAAAATGACACTTATGAGTGCACATACATTTAAAAGCTGTAGAGATAATAAATTACTTAGCAGAATGACGTGACCCTGTAGAATAGGTCACTGTTCAGAATAGTGGGATATCTACTCCACCGGTGCACATTTAGACACAATACTGGAGGGGAAAAAAACAGTGAAGTGATATATTTAAAATAAATGACAGACACTAGAAACACTATACTTCTGGCAGCTATGGGACCTACAGATGGAAAATATCTATAGTTAACATCTTTTGCCCCCCCAAAAAATATTTCAACAACAAACGTTAAGTAAAAAAAAAAAGATGAAGTATTAAGGCATTATTTTGCTTTTGCTTCACTGTCATATAATCCAATTATACTTCCTCCTGCCAGAAAATGTATTGCCTACAGAAAGCTTGAGGGGAAGTCAAAAATAATTTATCATCCTGGGAATGGAACTGAAGCCTACAATATTGACAACGTTACTGACCAGTCTTGATTAACTGTATTTTATCCTTCGTGTTTCATTATAGGCAGGCCTTAATCACATATTATTGCTCTACAGTATTTGTATTTCAGTTTATTGAAATGGAACTGGTAGAAGTGTCAAACATACTGTAATTGTGATAATTGCAGAGTATTATGTGCTGGAAGGATTGTTCTACTGAAGATCCTTAAATCTGTATAAACTATGTGGCATTCATTTTGCAAGAAGGCTGTGTTATTTCAATGAGTGACAAACTCTTACAAGGAATTTAGGTTAAGTGAAGACAAATGGAGCACAAATGAGTATGCTCTGTAGACAAAAGACTGTAATAAAAGAAATAACAGATATGATTAAGTTCAACCTGGAGGTTCAGAGATTCTCCCTTAACAGATACTGTATATTCAGAATTTCCATCTGTGATTGTCTTTACACAGTAATTTGCACAGAACCTCCAGTGCCCACTGCCCAGGAGGAGGTGGGAATGCATATGTCCTGGGGGCTTATGTGGAATCTGGGAGCCCCCATTAAAGGACCACTGTCGCAAAAATCATAACATTTAAATTACATATAAACATGTAAAACATCACAACCAGGCTGCTATCTTGCCTGGTTGTTGTGATGATATTTTGGCATCAGTCTTTTAGGTCACACAACTTTATCAACCATGCAGCCTGTGGAGTCAGAACTAGTCAGTATACTAAGTATGAATGCTGAGAACTCACAAAGTCAGTCTATTTGACTAGAGGATCAGGACAATTCCAGTCAAGCAGCAATTTTTGGAAGGATGTCAGCATTGGTACTGTCCATATTGCAATCATTTCAGGTTCCCTTTATGTGCTGGGCAGGATGCAATGGCAGAAAAGGAGTTAGCCACGGGCCCCTGTTGACACACAGAAAGGATAAACCCAATGTGGTTTTGCAGACAGAGAAGGAGTTAAATGCAATGTGGCTGTTAGACAGAGCAAGTCCTGAGAAGACAGAAATAAAAGATGAATAAAATATACCATATGCATATTTATTTGAACATTATCCAGAGACAATGGAATACCAAGTCAATTTCTGTCAATTCGTTAAGCATTTACTTTGAGTCAGCCAGGATAAAAGCTCAATATAAATGTTCAGTGCCTTGTCTTGTCTACAGTGTCAGTTTTGGATGGGCAAAATGGCAACTGATTGGCACATTATTATTAAAAGCATGTGCATTGTTATTGGCTGTAACGTATATAACATTGAGCCTATAGTCCTCTGAGCATTGCCATGACTACCCAGTGGACATGTCCATTGCTGTGCAAGAGGAAGGGAGAATAGCAATGTGAAAACACTTGTAATCTGCCAAGAAAGTCCAACTCAGCCAAACACTTTTTCCTTCAAGTGATCCCGAAGTGAAAATAAACCGATGAGACAAACAATTATATTTATCCTCCTACTCCTAAAAAATGATATTTTTAAGTATCCCAGGGTTTTCTTTTATATTTAAACATTTACAAAGTTAGTTGAATGCTTTACTGTATCCAATCAGTGGCCGCCTATTAAGTGTCCCAGAGTTCCCTGCCCTCAGAAGTTGGATTCTGCCAGGAAAACGTTTATGACTGATTGCTTATTAGTGATGTTTTCTATATTCCCGACAACAGTACAGACAAGACAGAAGTTGTCACTCCCATGCCTAGAAATAAACGCTTTCAGGCAGCAAAATAAATCAAGTCAATCACAGCCTAGTTATTTATATGTTTTGCACTGTGCATACACATGTTTATCTCATCATGTCACATGTTGTCTCGGGTACACTTTAACCCCAAGTCAAGGGCAGGAGGGATGATGCTTGAACATTCTGTGTATGAGAGAGCTACCCAGTTGCAATGACTGTCTTTCATCTGATGTCTGTATTAAGCCTTACATGTAATAAAATATATGTTTCCCAGTTTCAGAAGATCAGTGACCATGAACTGCAGCGTGACAGCATTGAACTCCTGCTAAGCACTCAGCCAGAGAAGCAGCTGTTAACAAAACATTTTACTAAAGGACAGAAATTATATTTTTCTGCATTTTCCTATGACTGAAGCTAGTGTTCTGATTTAACAACTGCAAGTGCTTATTTTATGAGTTGGTCTCCTCTGATATTGCTAATAATCTTGGTTATTGCTCAATGTGTATTAATGTATTCAGTATTGTGTAAAGTAGGTTAAGTATTTTTGTTGAGTCTAGCAGTGTCGAAGTTGCCGTCACTCTGAGCTTTAGCCAATCTTAATGTCAAAGTCATTAAGTGTCCGTGTGGGTGTTAGTGTCAGTTTTTAGCTATCAGTAATGTCATTGTTAGTGTCATAGCGTCTGTGTCAGTATCTCCATAAATGTCAGTGTGAATGTCAATGTCATCTTATCTGTTTTATTTAGTGTTAATGGATGGGTGATTTTAAGGAGTGAATTATAAACAGTAATACATTCATTATGAGGAATTCTAAATTACCAGCTTGGAACAGTTTTTTTTTTTTACATTTGATGAATTTCATATCAGTATGATAACTCCTTGAGGTCATGTTAAAATTCAACCTAGTGACTGCAGTATCTCATATTATACTGTACATTACAGACACATGTTCATATAGTTTCACTTTAATTTATCCCCCCCCCTCCCGTTTTAATAACAAACAAACAAAAAAGGAATCTGGTAATTAAGCACCATCAATTCCATATCTTGTGAGCAACCAACGTTCACACTCAATAACTGCAGCATCATCTTCAGGCAGATACAGTATACTGCTCTTTACTCAACTTGGTATTGCTTAGGTCAAACACTTATTTTAAATGCAACATAACCATGTGGGTGCTGGATAATACTATTCGACCATTTCTTAGACTTTTTTTTTAGAACCCTGTTCACGGATTTGTCTGAATTTTAACCCTTAAACTGCCATGGACATTTGTAGGTGTTCTTTTTTTTTTTTTTTTGCATCCATGCACCACAGACATCTGAAGGCACTTTAGAACAAAAGTACTTCCGACTACAGCGGACATCTATTGCCATTTTTATTCACCATATTCCTGTGCCATGGGCATCTAAAAACATTTAGTACAAAGTTTTGTCTTGATGCCAACTTTCTACTTTACTTGAAATATGCAAATTATTCTAAGATGATACAGAATTATGCAAATGTTTCTGCAAGCCTATGCAGCTTGAAAATTGACCAATCAAATGCTTTTGCTGCAAGATTTGATTCATCTTTTTTAAAATAGATTTTCATAATTATTAGCATGATTCTGTATCATAATAATTAGCATAATTCTCAAGCACCTGAAATTTATTTGGACCTCAATGACATCTCCACTGACTAATGTTGACGTTGGTACATATAGATTTGGGCAAAACATTTAATAAGCACAATACAAACATAACTGGCGCTGGCCATGGGCGTAACAATCACCTCTGTGACCCCTGCCATTCCAGGGGGTCAGGAGGCTTTGGGGCCCAGCTCCTCCCTCTCCCCAAATGCAAGATTAGCCAATTAGCAAAAAAAAAACCTCCCTGTTCATTTACAAAAACTTTTCTTGCAACTCCTACTGCCATGCAGAGTACGAGTAGTGGGAGTGTCTTTAATTTGCGCACTTCACAGCAGAACACACTCGCCATTCGCCCCCTCCTGATCACGTAACCCGCATGGGGTTCAGGGGCCAAGTGTGCCCCATGCTATCATTTTTGCAGGTGGGCCCTATTAAGTCTATTAAGTCTCATTACGGCCCTGCATAGCTTAAAAAACAAAACAAAAAAAAAAACAACTGGCAGTGTAAGGGTTAATTTAGAATAGTTTGGAAAGAGGTTCAAACTTTTTGGGATTGATGTCCCTGTTCCCACTGGGAACTACCTCCTGTCCCTGGGATTGTCGTGGAACTTTGTGGCTGCAAAATGAAATGAGAATGACATAACGTGAAAGGTCGCGTTTTGTGTCAGAACATAACGTGAAAGGTCGCGTTTTATGTCATGTATGGGGTTATTTTTGTCTGCGTTTTTGGTGCATTTTTACTGCTTTTTTGGTGCATTTGTGTTTGCATCTTTTTTACCGCAGATGCGTTTTTTAAGCGTTTTGTGTGTGTTATAATGCGTTTATGTTTCACATATACAAAACGCATATGCGTTTTGTATGCATTTTTCATGCGTTTTTCTATTGCGTTTTATGCAAATAACTAGGAAGACAACAGGAAGTGGAAATACATCACGAAACAATTTTAAAAAAACAAAAACCCATATATAAATGCATGTAAAACGCGTGAAAAACGCATAACATGCTTTTCTATTGACTTTCATCGTGTGCGTTTTTGCTGTGTTTTTGCATATTATGCAACAAAACCAGCATTTTTAAAAACACACGCATACAAAAGGCATATGCGTTTTTATGCGCGTTTTTTTCCTGCGGCCCCTAGATTTCCATTAGTGGCAAAAACGCAGCATTTTCTGCAACGCTAGCGTTTCTGCTAGGTGGGCACCTAGCCTCACATTGATTTGTGCTTTTTTTGAATCATATTTTTCACAAAAAGGGACCCCTTTTCTAAAAAAAAAATAAAAAATTAGCCAAAACAAATGTCTTCCTTTTTAGTCATTTCTACTGAAAGTTTTCTTCTTCCCATGTTAAATAGTACATATATATATATATGAAAGCTGGGAATATTACATTCATTGAAATATTTTGTGATAAAAATCCTCCAGTCTTTTTGTACTTAATAGTTCCCTACGGACATCTATTCATAAAATATGCTAGATGTTTTCTATATAGAAAGTTATGAATTCACGAGTAATCATCCATTCATGCAGATAACTTGATTTGCATCCAATGGATTTCACACTATGCTTCATTCATCTAGTGCTTAAAGAAATGTTGGCCAGTGTTGCTGTTGAACACAAAAAAATCCTAAATTTACTTAACTTTTTGCTATTGATATCATTATAGATTTGTGCACCACCCGCAGATTTTGTGGCAATATACAATTGTATTGCCACAAACAAGCATGAATACAATTACATGGTATAAACAAGTGTAATACAGATAATATACAATGATACAGTACATGATTCACAGTCAAATAGCCAGTGCAAATAGAGCGATGGCCCATCCCATAACGTCTTGCAGTATAAAGGAATTGATGAATGAAAAATAATGTGAACGTTTTGAAATAGGAAGAATGGATCACTATAGGCCCATACCCACTGCATGATTTAAACGCAATTTTTGAGCAATGAGCGATCATTTCTGTGATCTCGTGACATGGGTACAGGCACGTGACTACACAAACAACAGTTGGCAACACGCTAAGTTAAGATCCCCGCACAAAGTAACACTTAATCACGCCCGTCATGTGCCATCACATGTCATCATGTGTTCCTGTGGGTGGGAAGATGGATTGGGGAACCTCGTTCTTTGGGAGGCATTGCTGTGATGTTCCCTCATCCATCGCCAGGTGAGTATTCAGCATTACCGAAGTCCAGGTGATCTCCATTGCCTAGTCAGACCATGTATGAGGATATTCTTGAAGTGTGCAATAAATGCTTAATTCACTAGTCACCTATTCAGAGCCGCAGCCCGGGGCCCATTTGGTCGGTTCCCCGGGAGCTGCCCCTAATATTTACTCTATCCTTTATCTGACCATCAGCGGTGAGCAAAAACTGTTATGTTGCCTAGGGCCCCATTTCATTGTAATCCATTTCTGGGCTGCCATATGTATTACCTTTTAAACACTACCAGTTGCCTTGCTGTCCTGCTGATCTATGTGGCTGCATTAGTTTCTGAATCACACCAGAAACAAGCATGCGGCTAATCCTGTCAGATCTGACAATAACGTCAGAAACACCTGATATGCTGCATGCTTGTTAATGGGCTATAGCTAAAAGTATTAAAGGCAGAGGATCAGCAGGATAGCCAAACAACTGGTATTGCTTAAAAGGAAAGAAATATGGCAGCCTCCATCTCCCTCTTGCTTCAGTTGTCCTTTAAGGTACTGCAATGCATGAGAAGCCCCGCCATTTCCAGGACACATGTTTAATGATAGGCTCTTCCTAGAAACATTGCCACATTAGTATTGTCATGTTAGTCTAGGTGTGTGTCTACTGAGGTCAAATATTTGGGTTTCTAAGGATCACCAGGCCTGTAGTGTCTATTATACAACCATGTAAGTATGGATAGTTGGATAAGCCAAATTTGATAAAACATGCAGTAGTAAAAATAACTATTGAACACTCCAATGTTTTTTTAAGTAAATATATTTCTAAAGGCGATATTGACGTGAAATTTACACCAGATTTCAGTAATAATGCAGTATTGTAAGTATTCAAGACAAATAAATTGGAATGACACAGGGTCAGGGAATTGGTATTGAACACGTGACGGAAATGAGGGAAAAAAGGTACAGAAAGCCAATAAACCAGCTGAAATCTGTCAGTATCTAGAAAGCAATCATGCCCCATCCATAAAATAATATCAGCTGGTTAAGTCCTAATTGATGGCCTATAAAAAAGTTTGCCATTACCAAGGTCTCACACAAGAAGCATCTAATCATGGGTAAAAGTGAAGAGCTCATTCAGAACTTCGGATTTTAAGATGGGCCTCAGAACTCCCTGCATACGCTTCTGCTATAAATTGAATGATTTATTCACAAGCATAAGCTTGTATGTTGATTATCCTAAGGGTTATTTAACAAATGGGCCACTGAACATCTAGGAGGCTGCTGTACGTTGCAGTTTCTAGCTTCAGTGAAGACAATATTTTTTATTAACCAGCACAGTCATTCTAGCACAAGGCCTGTTTCATTTATTTATTGGAAGCTCTGACTCTTCATGTGCATGACCTCCGTGTCTCGCACTCGTTAATTGATGAATTTTCCCTGCCTGGCCTATGTTCTCACTTCATTTGTCTTGCTCATTTTTTAGAATACTGATTTGTCTTCTCTTTGACATCAGATGCATAGATCAATAAATGATGCAGCAGATATACATAATTGCCAATACACTTGACAGTTGTTTGAACTGGACTCTGGCATTAGATACATGGTTGAATCGGCATGCTCAGGCTGACACCCTTTCTGCTGTTTTGTTACATTTCGAGTACTGGCGTGTAACGATCGGTGTCAGCACACAGAGAGAATCTGATTATTGGTGATTTGCAGTATCACCAAGAATACAGATATATACCTGATTATTGATGATCTGCAGAATCACCAATAATACAGATATAGTACTAACCTCTGGACACCTGAATATATCGTGAGTGTTTGGTGCAACAGTAATGACTTTGAGTAAACCACCCGATGAGCAGGTGGTCCTTGACAGTATGGCAAATACTGCTCTTTAGAGAAGCACAAGAACCTTCCAGCAGCCTGAGATCTTCCAAGGGGTGGAGTCTCAGGCTGAAGGTAGGAAGGGCCAGTGAGTGAGTGACACCTGAAGGTGGATGTCACTAGCTGATCTGGAGACTATCTCCTAAAGGAGAGAAATAGCTCTCGAGGTCGGGCAAGCCAGGTCGGCAACACACGGACAGATAAAGTACAAAGACAGAAGACTGATTCGGTATCCAAGGCAGGCAGGGTTTGGAAACGGATAATCAGATGTGCGTGGTACCGAATCAGAGAGCGGAGGGATAGTCAGGAAAGCAATAGGTCATAACAGATATCAAACAATGCCTAGTCTTGGGTGTGAGGTCCGTGGTCTCTGCACCCTGGAACTAGTCTGGAGTAACACAGAATGATAACACAAGTTCCATAATCTTGGGTGTGAGGTCCGTCGTCTCTACACCCTGGAACTAGTCTGAAGTATAACGGAATGATAACACAAGTTCCCTAATCTTGGGTGTGAGGTCCGTGGTCTCTACACCCTGGAACTAGTCTGAGGTATAACAGAATGATAACACAAGTTCCCTAATCTTGGGTGTGAGGTCCGTGGTCTCTACACCCTGGAACTAGTCTGAAGTATAACAGAAGGATAACACAAATAATCTGGCTCAGTGTGAATTCCCAGGTCCTCCTGGTTCAAACACACTGTTGGATCTGACTAAGGTCTGAGTGCTTCCATGTAGTGTTCGCAACGGCAGACAACTTGTGACTGGCCAGCAGCAACTATATATAGAGATGCGCTCTCTGGCGTCACACTTAAGTGATAGACCAATAGTTACTTGCTCTGAGGTCAGCTGACCAGCCTGGTCAGCTGATCCCCCCTTGGCCGTCATAAAAGTTCTGCCTCTCAACGCGCGCGCGCGCGTATTCCTGAATCTGTGTGAACTGACAGACCCAGCCACACTAGATGCATGCTGCTGCGTGCAAACCGCCGCACTGGACGCGGAACCAGCCGTCTTGCTATCAGTACATGCGGCGGCTTTTCCGCGTTTTCTCACAGTACCAGACGCATGCTCCTGCGTGCAAACCGCCGCGCTGGACGCAGAATCAGCCGCCTTGCTATCAGTACACACGGCGGCTTTTCCGCGTTTCCTTACATGGCGCTAATCATTATTGAAGGTGAACCAGATTGTCCAGGGGTGAAGAGAAATTAGAAGAAAGAAGCAAAGTTGGGCCTGGCAGACGTGAGTTTGTGGTTGGTCTGGTCACGCCTTCCAGTGGAATTATGGACATCCACATTAGTGCAATTTCCTGGAAGTATTATCACTTAAGAACTTTGAAGTATTAAAGGCAAAGATAGCTAAAGCCCCAGGGCTTACCCTTGATGGCTTCTGGCTGTTATTCTGCATATATGCAATGGAATCAATGGCACACCAGAGGCCAGCAGGGATGGTGGGGAGGGGGGGCATTGAAGTTTAAGCTCCACTGGAGGAACGACACTAACAAGCACCAGCCAGGTTAAAGGGTTGGTTCAATGGGGATGAGGCAGTCTTCTGGATGGAGTGAGGGTGAGTAATAAAGGTCCCCTCAGGTGTGAACCTGAAATGGTTTATATCCAATTATATCCAATATGGTAAACAGGTTTTAGAGTATTATATGCTGCCATCCAGGTAAAGCCTTTTCATGAAAGGTCTTGTTTATTTCAACAAGACAATGCTAAACTGCATCTGCATGTATTACATCATGGCTCCATGGCAGAAGAGTCCAGATACCAACCTGACCTGCCTGGAGTCCAAATGTTGCCCATTGTAAACCCTGAACTTTTGGGTAGCTGAAAATTTGTCAGGTAAGAATGGACCAACATTGTGAGACAGATCGTGTCGGTGCATGCTCGCAGCCACATAGCACCCCCATATCTTTAATGTTATTATGTCTATAGCGGTGCAGCAGGATCTTCATTGTTATTCGGGTAACAGCAATATCTGGACCCCAAATTACGTGTCCCTCCAAGTTGCTACAACTCGAAGATGGAATAGTATTTAATGCTGCTTGGAATTTCAGTGGCAGCAGAGAGAGCCGTCATTCGGGTCACTCTATCCCTGACTGACTGGACGATGTAACAATACATACTCCAACATTTCTCAGTCACATTAGTTTTGTTAGGTATAGAGGCACATACCTTCTTTGCAGCTCCAGTTCTGGTGGGTGAGAACATGTCTGGGCTTTGGACCTCTCGTCTTTGCACAGTACCTTTTCAAAAATCTCCCACCTCACTCTTCTCGCTCACCCACTATGTGATATTATACAATAGTGTGACGGGGAGGGAGTGACTGAGTGACAGACAGTGGCTGGTGCAGCATGGTGTTCAAGCTCAAGGGTTCCCATAGTGTAGGGTTGGAGGAAATTATAGATCCCTTTCCACCATGCCAGTCCATCCTATAATAACATTTCCTACACAATATGAAGTGGAGGCTTGTATAGTTAAAACACCTCTTTCCCCTCCGACTCCACAGTTCACTCATGTCACTTGGAAAAAAACAAATTACATTTATATTAGACCTTTGAATTACAGAATTACGTATGCAGAATTGCTGTATGTTATGGCAACTATTATGGTGAAAGTAAAATTACACTATTATGTTTTTTATGCTTGTTCTGGTTAAAGTTTTTAGAGTTAAAGTGAACTTAAGCTAAAAATAAAATGATAAGATAAACAACTGTATTTATCCACCTACTCTTAAAAATGACTTTTTTTAAAAAATATACCATAGTTTTATTTTATATTTAAACATTTACAAAGTAGATTGAATGTTTTATTGTGTTTGCTTAATGGCAATCTATTAAGTGTCCCAAAGTTAAAAGACATGAACTATTGACCTTATTCTATCTACAAGATGATCTGTGTATACACTATGCAAACTTACAACATTATACTGTACATTGTAATATATCCCTGTTTATTGTGTTACCTGTTATAGTATAATAAAAAAAGGAAGAACTTTCTCTAACTGGGGACATGGGGGCATATTCAATAATAAACATGGGTAAAATGTACACATGAAGAAAGTGCATGTACATTTTACCAGGCATTACACAAAATACGTAAAGCTCCTTATATAGATAGTGTCACTGGCGTTATGCACACAACATGTGCATTAGCTACCTTTCACCGCAGATCTGTGGTTTTAAGTATGCGGGGCATAAACAGCAGGGGGATTCGACTTTTTAAGGAAGGGGACACAGGAGCCTGGCACAGAAGAGGTAAAGCACGAGCAAGCATGGCGGGGGGAAGATCGGGGGTGAGGGGGGCAGGACCCCAGCACCGACTGTGTCCCCGCCTGTTTCACAGCCACTAGGGCTTATTTTAGGGGGATGTCTTATATTTTGAGTATACTCGAAATATATGCTAGGTCTTATTTTCAGGGTAGGACTTAAATTCAGAGAAACACGGTATAACCATAATTCCAGTGAAAAGGAGAAATCAGAACCCAGATCATTCACTGCAAACAGTGATGGCTGCAGCCCAGTTTCTAGGCATGGGCCTTCTAGGCATGTGCCTTGTGGTGCCTAATGGTGAAAATGAACATTGCAATCTTTCATTATGCAGTTGTTGGTCCCTGCATGCTGTGTTGGAGCCCAGCAAATTCCAGGAGGAAGATAACAGCAGTGTCTGTGGAGGAGAGATCACAGGAAGCCCCCCTCTTCTCTTCACTGTTGTAATCAATTACTGCTGCTAGTGAGGCTTTTTTGCAACTTTGAGGAGGGGAGAATGTGGTGAAGGTCTGGGCAGGTTAGACAGAAGGTAGATGGAGATGATCATATCTTGGCAGGTGAGCTGCAGTTTCCAGTATTTTACTGAACAGTGTATGTGCTGGTGCTATGTAAGTCTTTGAATGCTGATGTATGACTGTGTCAGTGTATGTATATAAATGCATATGCGCCAATATGTGTATATATGTTTAAGCAGATGTAAATGTATTTGTCAAGCTAAATACTCATCATTCGATGGAGGAAGATGGATCCAGAGACGCCTCCCACTGACAAAGAGCATTCCAAGATCCATCATCTGGGAGGCATGGTATGTGCGACATCACGCAACATTACGCGATGGGTGTGAATGGGCAGTCAAGCAATCACAGTACTTTGTGTGGAGTAATCCGGTATCTTGAAGATCTGATCTGCCATGATAGTTTTTTCACTGCAAGTCTTTATCGCCCACGTCGTGAGGTCACGGAAATGCTCTGAAAAGATCGTTGGGAAAATCGCATAGTGGGTACGGGCCTTTAGGAATCCTGCAATTCCCCACTTAACCTATGGGTAGTATCATGTTCCCTGACCGTATTGGATCTCTGCAATCTTTGACCTGTGCAAACTCAGAACTAAAATGCAACTCTCTGCTTCACCCGAGGCCGATATCATGTCTCAGGACTGTCTTGGACTTTTACTTCTAACTGCCAGCAGTAGGTGGCCCTCTGCAGTCTTTGAGCCTAATCATGCAAAATAGTTATGAACTCCCTATTTGAGGACTCCATCCTTACTAAGACTGATAGAGTTTTAGTTGGGCCTTTGTTTGCTGCTCTAAACTCCTGATCCTGATTGCTTTTTCATACTTGTAATATATTGAAACACAGGGACTAGGTATTCAGGGATGTTGGCATTATGCACAGTGCAAAGGAAGTCTGGAGACAGTCTTTCTGATTGAACAACATCGATCATTATGTTTTGCAGGCTACACACGGGCTATTACAATATACTGTATACAGAAAAATAACAGGTGACAAAACAAAAGAAAAAGGTTTGGCAATTGGCAGTGGATGCTTCACATTGCTAGTCAGCGAACAATATATATATATAAATATATATATATATAATATATATGTATTATCACACACACGTACGTTTGTTTTACTGTGCTGTCAGTTAACCTCAGTATTGGTGTTTGTTGTTTTTTTCACCTTTCACATGTATAAAGTTGTTTTTTTTTGTTTTTATTTAAGTTTCATGGCAATACTGTGGCTGGTGTGTGGCAGTGGCAATTAGGAAGGAGTAAAGAATCAAATTATGCATAGCGGGCAGGGGTATGGTAAGGCTAATGCTAGGTACACACTATTAGTTTTCCTGACAGATTTACTGTCAGATAGATTATTTCCAACAAGTCCGATCTGATTTCCGATTGATTTCCGAAGTGAAAAGGAAAACAGTTGGAAATCGATCGGAAAATGATCTGAAAGCAGATCAACATGTTGGAAATAATCGATCTGACAGTAAATCTGCCAGAAAATCTCATAGTGCGTACCTAGCATAAGGGTTCAGGGCAGTGGCAATTAGGAAGGAGTAAAGATGCAAATTATGCATAGTGGACAGCTTTTTTGTCTCAGTTGCTTTACCTCATCTTAGCTTTTTCTAGTGCATTTTCAAAAACTTAATTTTACACGTAAAGACACTTAACAAATGATAATGTTTAGGCACACATCAGGTTTCATTGTCTTCTGGCTATGTTGCAGGTAATTGATTTTGCCCAGCGCTAAATGTACTGACCATCATCCCACTTCTCTGAATTTACTATTTAGTCAGTGCTAAGCGAATAATGTTCTCTGAAGAAGGCTTATTAGCCTTACTATTTTTCTTTTCAGCTATCCAGTAAATGGTAGAGTTGGTGTTAAAATTCAGCATATCTTATTTGGAATACCCGAATACTCCCGAACATCACACTTCAGCACCATTTCTCAGGATCCCTCCTGTAGCGTGTTCTGTCTGTTGTAGGGGAGCTGCAAACGGACAGTTCTGGCTTATCTGCTTGCATTCAGTTGTGCATATCGAGTCTCATTATCATTTGCGATCGCTCTGCAGTTCTGGGCAGCTCAGGATGCTGTCAACATTCCACCAATTACTTGTTGAGCTGCGTCCAGATAGCCTTGGATTTCCTGCATGCATGTTGTTACATAATACTGCATGTATTTCTTATGAAAGCCCTTTGCATTCACAGCCAGCTAGCAAATGGTAATCAAGCAAGCCAGCTCGGGATTGAGTGATTACCATTCAGCTGTGTGGAAATTTGCATACTTGCATCCATTGGTTGATGCCGGCATAAAAGTCTGCCTCCCATTTTGGACTCTGCCCGACATATCGGTCAGTACGCTGGTCTGCTGGGCACCTTAATATTCTGTTATAGATCTGTTATTGTAGTTCAATGTGACCTTATTGTTTGTGCTTTAGCTAGTTTCTTGATAAATATATATGCAGACTTGGTAATATATATTTATCTGTTAGTTGAGCCGTTTGTTATTTTTCTGTATTATTGTTTATTGCCTTGTTCCCTTGCCTGATGGACGTTCGCTGCATCCGCGGTGGGTCAGTGAAGTCCACTATCCTGATAGCTTGGATTCTGCCATCGCCACGTTGGTGACTGGTAATATTCCTGCTACTCTAATTTCTGGGAACGTAACTATAGGCTGCTGTTGCTATTAGTTACGTTCTTTCCTGTAGTCTTGCCTGTGTGTATGCTTGCTATCGCTAGGGCAGTGCTTAGTCTTGCTAGCGTTCTGTCTGTTTATTCCTTGTCTGGTTACTCAGACTATAGGCAGCGCAATATTGCACTGCGCTGCCATTGTGTCTTATTTGTAGCGATATCGGAATCCCAGGGCTGCAGTTGCTCTGGACAACCTGTGTAGCCTCTTCCATTGTCCAGCTGCTTAGCCTTGTTGCGCTGGATGGTCAAAGTATGGCCCCCCAGCATCACATTAAGTCGGGCCAAACACAAACCTACCTATGTGAGCGCACGCAGTGTCACTGTGCTTGTCCGGTACCTGTCTGTGTGTGAGAGGTGCACATTGTAATACCCATCACTGCATATACCTACCTGTTGTTCAGTGCACCAACCTACCTAGGTGAGCGCACGCAGTATCACTGTGCCTGGCCGGTACCTGCTGTGTGTGACAGATGCACATTATAATACCCATCACTGAATATACCTGTTGTTCACAGTGCACCCACCTACCTACGTGAGTGCACGCAGTGTCACTGTGCCTGTCCGGTACCTGTCTGTGTGTGACAGGTGCACATTATAATACCCATCACTGCATATACCTACCTGTTGTTCACAGTGCACCCACCTACCTACGTGAACGCACGCAGTATCACTGTGCCTGTCCGATACCTGTCTGTGTGTGACAGATGCACACTAAATAACCATCACTGCATATACCTGTTGTTCACAGTGCACCCACCTACCTACGTGAGCGCACGCAGTGTCACTGTGTCTGTCCGGTACCTGTCTGTGTGTGACAGGTGCACATTGTAATACCCATCACTGCATATACCTACCTGTTGTTCCCTTCAGTACACCCACCTACCTACGTGAGTGCACGCAGTGTCACTGTGCCTTTCTGGTTCAGTGGGGGTTGCTGCAATACTGACTTGTTTTGCAGCTCTTTTGGAGCTCCAATCCAGTGTAGTAGGTGATGAGTCTCTGTCCAGTCCAGAGGAAGTTGTGGAGACCCTATCTAGTTCAGTGCATACAGAAGATTTGTCCTGTCCTGTTAATGCCCCTGAACATGACTTGTTAATAACCTTGGTGGAATTAGTGACACGTAAGTCTGCTTCTACATTCTTTAGTGAGAGTCCAGTAACTGTAAAGTCTAATCATGATGATTATCTGCCCTGTCCTGGTTTCGGTCCTATCGTGACTAGAGATGGCCCGAACAGTTCACCGGCGAACTGGAACCGGCGAACTTCCGGGGTTCGCGATCGCGGAGAACCACAAACTTTACCGGAAGTTCGATTCGCCCCCATAGTGCATCATGAGGGTCAAATTTGACCCTCTACATCACAGTCAGCAGGCACAATTTAGCCAATCAGGCTACACTCCCTCCTGGAGCCCCCCCCCCCTTATAAAAGGCAGGCAGTCTCAGGCTGTTCACTCACTCGTATGCCTGCAGTAATTAGAGAAGGGAGAGCTGCTGCAGAGAGGCATATAGGGAAAGCTTAGTTAGGCTCTTGTAGGCTTGTTAGCTTGCTCCTTGCTGATTCTTATTGCTAAAAAAGCACCCCTCAACAGCTATTTTTTGAGAGCTAATCTTGTTCTTGTGATCTATTATTTTTTTTGTGTGGCCCACTTGCATTATATACAGCCCTGTCGGTCAGTCGCAGCTGGCCTTTGGCCCCTTGGTGAGAATTACTACTGTGCCAGGTGCAGATTTGTAATATCCATCACTGCATATAACTACCTGTTGTTAACAGTGCACCCACCTACCTACGTGAGCGCACGCAGTGTCACTGTGCCTGTCCGGTACCTGTCTGTATGTGACAGGTGCACATTATAATACCTATCAGTGCATACACCTACCTGTTGTTCACAGTGCACCCACCTATCTACGTGAGCGCACGCAGTGTCACTGTGCCTGTCCGGTACCTGTCTGTATGTGACAGGTGCACATTATAATACCTATCAGTGCATATACCTACCTGTTGTTCACAGTGCACCCACCTATCTACGTGAGCGCACGCAGTGTCACTGTGCCTGTCCGGTACTTGTCTGTGTGTGACAGGTGCACATTGTAATACCCATCACTGCATATACCTACCTGTTGTTCCCTTCAGTGCACCCAACTACCTATGTGAGCACACGCAGTGTCACTGTGCCTGTCCGGTACATGTCTGTGTGTGACAGGTGCACATTGTAATACCCATCACTGCATACACCTACCTGTTGTTCAGTGCACCCACCTACCTAGGTGAGCGCACGCAGTATCACTGTGCCTGTCCGGTACCTGTCTGTGTGTGACAGATGCATATTATAATACCCATCACTGCATATACCTTTTGTTCACAGTGCACCCACCTACCTACGTGAGCGCACGCAGTATCACTGTGCCTGTCCGGTACCTGTCTGTGTGTGACAGGTGCACATTGTAATACCCATCACTGCATATACCTACCTGTTGTTCCCTTCAGTGCACCCACCTACCTACGTGAGCACACGCAGTGTCACTGTGCCTGTCCGGTACCTGTCTGTGTGTGACAGGTACAGATTGTAATACCCATCACTGCATATACCTACCTGTTGTTCCCTTCAGTGCACCCACCTACCTACGTGAGTGCACACAGTGTCACAGTGCCTGTCCGGTACCTGTGTGTGTGTGACAGGTGCACATTTGTAATACCAGTCATTGCATAATTGTTCACAGTACCTGTGTGACCGCACGCTGTGTAATATACCACTCCGAGCATACCTGTTAACTGCACCTGTGTGACAGCCGCACATTGTATTGTAATACTAGTCACTGCATACCTTTCACTGCACCTGTGTGACTGCACATTGTATTAGTCAAGTCAGTGCATACCTTTTACTTCATCCCCCCCGATATGAACAAAACAGGCAGAGGCAGGGGCAGACCCAGAGGCAGGCCACCCGGCAGGTCTGTACGAGGTCGTGCTGACGTGATTTCGTTCGGCCCTGGCCCAAAGTACAGTGCTCAGAAGAAGGCACGTCCCATCAACTCTTAAGATTGTCAGGACGTGGTTGACTATTTAACACAGAACACCTCATCTTCCGCAGCCACCAGCGCTACTACTAGCACCACATCCGCTGCATTTGACACTTCGCAGGAGTTATTTGGTGGGAAAATCACTGATGCACAGCCATTCTTGTTACAACAAGATGAAGGTGCTAAGCAAGTTACACCACCTAATACGTCTGAGTTAGGTGACACTATGGACGTAATGTGTGAGGAGGAGGATGATGAAGTACCTGCTGTTGGTGCACTTTCGGAGGGGTCTTAGGCAAGCGAAGCTGGGGAGGATGATTATGATGATACGGATGCCACGTGAGTTCCCAATAGAGGAGATGGACAGAAGGACAGTTCAGAGAGGGAGTCAGAGAGGAGTAAGAGGAGACGAGTTGCTGAAAGAAGCAGGGGGAGCTCGTCATCAGAAACAGCTGGTGGCAGTGTCCCACGTTATGTATCACCACCTATGGACAGCCAGCAACTTTCCCTTCAATGTCAGCTGCTGAGGCCACTATAGTGCCCACACCCCAGGGGGGCTCAGCGGTTTGGAATTTTTTTAGTATGCCTGCCGTAGATCAGAGCAATGCCTCTCTGCCTCTAAAAATTGAGCCGTGGAAAGGCCAACACCCACGTAGGGACAACTGCCTTACGAAGGCACATGCTGAAAAGGCACAAACTGCAATGGGAAGACCACCTCCTCCACTCCGCCTCTCACCTTGAGCGGTACCCGCTCCTCTGCCCACAGCAGCAGCCAGGTGTCCGTGAGGGAAATCTTTGAGCGGAAGAAGTCGATGTCTGCCAGTCACCTCCTTGCCTGGCATTTGACAGCTGGCTTGGCGGAACTGTTAGCTCGCCAGCTGTTACCATACCAGCTGGTGGACTCTGAGGCCTTCCGAAAATTTGTGGCCATTGGGACACCAGAGTGGAAGATACTAGGCCGCAATTATTTCTCAAAAAAGGTGATAACCAAACTGTACCATGAAGTTGAGAGGCAAGTGGTGTGATCTCTGGAACACAGCGTTGGGTCAAGGGTCCATTTGACCACGGATGCCTGGTCTTCCAAGACGGTCAGGGCAGTTACATTAGTTACATAGCCCATTGGGTCAACCTGTTGACCGATGGCAAGCAGGGTACGTGGCTGTGCAGCGGAACTTGTGACACTTCCACGGCTTGCAGGCAGGTCTGCTTGCCACCTCTTCTCCTCCTGCTACATCCTCTTCGCTGTCGCCCTCCTCCTCCTCGACTGAGTGGCAGTTCAACTCTACTGGTGCTGCAATCTCCTCTCCAGCTACACAGCCCCAGCTCCCCAGGGCCTATGCTGCATGCCAGGTACGACGGTGTCATGCCATATTAGACATGTCTTGCCTCAAAGCGGAGAGTCACTCTGGAGCAGCTATCCTGGCTGCTCTTCACAAACAGGTGGATCAGTGGCTGACCCCACACCAACTGGACATCGGCAACGTGGTGTGTGACAATGGCAGCAATCTAATTTCAGCTTTGAATTTTGGGAAAGTTGTCACATGTTCCCTGCATGGCACATGTGCTTAATCTCAGAGATTTGTGTCTAAGTACCCAGGCTTACAGGACGTCCTGAAGCAGGCCAGGAAGTTGTGTGGGCATTTCAGGCAGTCTTACACGGCCATGGAACCCTTTGCGGACATTCAGCGGAGAAACAACTTGCCGGTGAGACGCTTGATTTGTGATAGCCCGACTCGCTGGAATTTGACCCTGGTCATGTTTGACTACAACAGGAGAAAGCCGTAACCAAGTATCTCTACAACTACAGTAGAAGGACACAGTCTGAGGAGATGGGGATGTTCTGTCCCAAGAACTGGACACTCATGTGAAATGCCTTCAGGCTCATGCGGCCGTTTGAGGAGGTGACAAACACGGTGAGTCGCAGTGAAGGCGCCATCAGCGACTTGATCCCCTATGCTTTTTTCCTGGAGTGTGCTGTGCATAGAGCGGTGGATCAAGCTGTGGAGGAGCTTGAAAAGGAACAGGAGGAAGAGTTGTGGGATCAATTCTCATCAGAACCAGATGTTTTCTCAAGACCTGCAGCAGCACAGAGGGGGGAGGAGGAGTCATGTGGGAAAGAAGAGTCAGAATTGTATGATGAGGAATGTGTTGTTTTGAGGAGGAGGAGGTGGCAGAAGAACAACCGCAGCAAGCATCACAGGGGGCTTGTGCTGCTTAACGTTCCCGTGGTATTGTTCGTGGCTGGGGGAGGAGGAGAACTTACCTAACATCACTGAGGAAGAGCAAGAGGAGATGGTTAGTACGTCTGGATCCAAATTTCAGCATATGGCGTCTTTCATGCTGTCCAGCCTGTTGAGGGACCCCCGTATGAAAAAACTCAAGGGCAATGAGCTGTACTGGGTGGCCACGCTACTAGACCCTCGGTATAGGCACAAAATGGCGGAGATGTTACCAACTCACCTGAAGGCAGAAAGGATGCAGCACATGCAGAACAAGCTGGCAACTATGCTTTACAGTGCGTTTAAGGGTGATGTCACAGCACAACGGAATAAAGGTTCCACTGCCAGTAATCCCCCTCCCTTGTCCACGCAGGCAAGGAAAGGATGGTTCATCGATCTCATGGTGATGTCGGACATTCAGACATTCTTTAGTCCAAAGCCTGGCCTTAGCCCTTCCCTAGATCCACCCTCCACCAACGCCTGGACCGGCAGGTAGCCGACTACCTGGCCTTAAGTGTGGATGTAGACACTGTGAGCAGCGATGAACCCTTGGACTACTGGGTGTGCAGGCTTGACCTGTGGCCAGAGCTGTCACAATTTGCCATCCAACTTCTGTCTTGCCCTGCCTCAAGCGTCCTGTCAGAAAGGACCTTCAGCGCAGCTGGAGGCATTGTCACTTAGAAGAGAAGTCGCCTAAGTCACAAAAGTGTTCAGTACCTCACCTTTATCAAAATGAATGAGGCATGGATCCCTGAGGGCTACGGCCCACCCGAAGACTAAGTCAGTCCCCACACACAGCATCTCTGCATGCACGCCGTGTGACTGCAACCCCAAGACTAAGTCGCTCCCCACACAGCATCTCTGCCTGCAGACCGCTTGACTGCCTTCTCCGCCACCACCAACAGGGTCCAGGACTCCAGGCGGATTCCTGATTTTTTTAAGGCCGCTGCTAGCAGCGGCCGCTATAATAATTTCTCTGATGCGTGTACATGCCTGCCTAATTTCTGGCTGCACTGCAGCTGCAACAACAACACAAAAGGCATGTACATGTGTCAATTCCCCCTCGTGATCATTACCTTGCCATGGTGAATTGCTTGCGTATCACAATGAAGCAATGACCGCCAGCTGTATGAGTGTCTTGGGGGGGCACACCCAAGATAATAAGGTCATTGCTTCATTGTGGACAGACCAAATTCGATCAGCTGGACACTCAGTCACTGTTGTTCTGTCATTCAGCTACCTCAGCCCGACCATATGGGCTTGAAAACCGCTATCGCCTGCACTCTGGCCATGGTGCGCACCAGTTCAGCACGGCCGTCACAACACAAATAGCTGTTTGCGGTGCGTTACACAGTGAGTTTGGTCTGTCAGTGTGAAGCAGTACTCTAATTACACTCCCTGATTGATGTATAAACATGCAAGATGTTTTAAAGCACTTTAGGCCTCCAATTTAGCATGCAGTGTGATTTCTGCCCTTAAAACGCTGCTTTGCGTCAAATCCAGATTTTTCCCCGGGACTTTTGCCGTCTATCCCACTCATCCATGCAAAAACTCAGATGTTAGACCCCTTGAAACATCTTTTCCATCACTTTTGTGGCCAGCATAAATGTTTCTAGTTTTCAAAGTTCGCCTCCCCATTGAAGTCTATTGTGGTTCGCGAAAGTTCGCGCGAACCAAACTTTTGCAGAAGTTCCCGGGTTCGCAAACCAAAAATCGGAGGTTCGGGCCATCTCTAATCGTGACTGACTCTGAGGTTCGCAGTTCCTTGCCATGCCCAGGTTTCTCTTGTACCGGCGTGCCCAGATGTGCTCTGTGTGCCAGAATGCCCAAGTGTGTCTTGTGTGTCAGCGTACTCAGATGCTTCCTTAGTGGTGACATGTTCTTATATTGCCAGTCTGCCTGCATGCCCAGAGATAGTTCTGGTCCCTGAAAGTCCTGATCTCGATGTTTGTCCTGACTCTGGAATAGCCCTTCGTTCCATAGGGGTTCTTGATTGTTCTCCATGTGAGCCTAAAGGGCATTCTAACCTCTGGGGGTCTCTATGGAGCTTCAAAGTGTTCTGGGAGATTTCTGAGGAAACTTGTCCTGGTTCGACAGTGGGTACTGTGTTGGAAAGGACTGTTCCGGTGGGCATTCCATTAAAAGGTTTAGCATTTTTGGACAGTCCCTGGAAGGTGGTGGGTACCACTCAGAGAGTTTCAGAGGGCTTTTTTTTGAAAATCACATTTCTGATGGGTATCACCCTGGGGCTTGTAGTACTAATGGGCATGTTTTTGGAGGTACTGGTTCCGATTGGTTCAGTCTTGGTGTGAATGATTCTGGAATTTTCATGAGTGATCAGTCAGATCAGTTTGCTGAATATTCTGTAGCTGATTTTCTGGTTTGGGTGGTTCAGGAGAATTATGCTAGTATATATAGGCGTCTGGAAGCCGCCTTTAAAGGAGGGGGGCACTGTCAGGATCCCTCCTGTAGCGTGTTCTGTCCGTTGCAGTAGAGCTGCAAAAGGACAGTTCTGGCTTATCTGCTTGCATTCGGTTGTGCATTCGCAATGAGTCTCATTGTCATTTGCGATCGCTCTTCAGTTCTGGGCAGCTCAGGATGCTGTCATCATTCCACCAATTGCTTGCTGCAGCTGAGCTGCGCCCGGATAACCCTGGATTTCCTGCATGCATGTTGTTACATAATACTGCATGTATTTCTTATGAAAGCCCTTTGCATTTACAGCCAGCTAGCAAATGGTAATCAAGCCAGCTCAGGATTGAATGATTACCATTCAGCTGTGTGGAAATTTGCATACTTGCATCCATTGGTTGATGCCGGCATAAAAGTTTGCCTCCCATTTTGGACTCTGCTCGTCATAGCGGTCAGTACGCTGGTCTGCTGGGCACCTTGATACTCTGTTATAGATCTGTTATTGTAGTTCAATGTGACCTTATTGTTTGTGCTTTAGCTAGTTTCTTGATAAATATATATGCAGACTTGGTAATACATATTTATCTGTTAGTTGAGCCGTTTGTTATTTTTCTGTATTATTGTTTATTGCCTTGTTCCCTTGCTCAGGATGCTGTCATCATTCCACCAATTACTTGTTGAGCTGCGTCCAGATAGCCTTGGATTTCCTGCATGCATGTTGTTACATAATACTGCATGTATTTCTTATGAAAGCCCTTTGCATTCACAGCCAGCTAGCAAATGGTAATCAAGCCAGCTCGGGATTGAGTGATTACCATTCAGCTGTGTGGAAATTTGCATACTTGCATCCATTGGTTGATGCCGGCATAAAAGTCTGCCTCCCATTTTGGACTCTGCCCGACATATCGGTCAGTACGCTGGTCTGCTGGGCACCTTAATATTCTGTTATAGATCTGTTATTGTAGTTCAATGTGACCTTATTGTTTGTGCTTTAGCTAGTTTCTTGATAAATATATATGCAGACTTGGTAATATATATTTATCTGTTAGTTGAGCCGTTTGTTATTTTTCTGTATTATTGTTTATTGCCTTGTTCCCTTGCCTGATGGACGTTCGCTGCATCCGCGGTGGGTCAGTGAAGTCCACTATCCTGATAGCTTGGATTCTGCCATCGCCACGTTGGTGACTGGTAGTATTCCTGCTACTCTAATTTCTGGGAATGTAACTATACGCTGCTGTTGCTATTAGTTACGTTCTTTCCTGTAGTCTTGCCTGTGTGAATGCTTGCTATCGCTGGGGCATCGCTTAGTCTTGCTAGCGTTCTGTCTGTCTGTTTGTTCCTTGTCTGGTTACTCAGACCATAGGCAGCACAATATTGCGCTACGCTGCCATTGTGTCTTATTTGTAGCGATATCGGAATCCCAGGGCTGCAGTTGCTCTGGACAACCTGTGTAGCCTCTTCCATTGTCCAGCTTCTTAGCCTTGTTGCACTGGGTGGTCAGAAAGTATGGCCCCACAGCATCACACCATTTCAGCACTGAACAAGCGGACAGGGTCAGGGGCAGTTCACTTAGTTGCACTTCATGAAGGGCTTCTAGTGATTCCCATGCTTCCTCTCTCTAAAGCTGGTAGGAGGAAGTCACATGAATCATGCCATAAAGTGCAAATAAATGAACTGCCCCTAACCTGGACTGCTTGTATTGAAATGCTGCTAAAGTGTGGTGAAGTGTGATTTTTGGGAGTATTTGGGTGTTCTGAATTTAATATAATTAATTTACGCACCAACACTATTAAATTATATCCTCCTGATTCAAAACTTCCTTGGTAATTATATTCACTATTAAAATAATTCTGGGTTCAGTGATAACTCACAGAGCTTTTATTAAGTTCCATAGTATGTACATTGTTAATCACTAATACTGTACATTGTATATTGCTAATTACGATAAAAAACTACTGATACCCCCTTTCCCATAATATATCCCATAATATATGTACTATGGCAATCCATGGAATAAAGATATGCACATGTTTAATGCAAAGTCAATGTTTCTGTAACCCGATTTATCCTTTAGCATTTGTTCCCGACTGAGAGGAATCCACCAGACACTGACTCAGATACAATTATCAAGGATTTATTTGTGACCTAACAGTGGCCAACTGGTAACTTTTTCTCAACCAGTAACTCTCAAACTAAATATACACTTCCCTTGCACATCACAGATCAAAATAATACAATCTTCTGCACCGGTAAAAGCTGCTGAATAAAAAAGTTACACTGAAACTTTTATATGGATTTGAGCTACAACAGATCTTCTTGTACAATCATCAACCACTTTACAATATAACACCTTTTTTTTATCACAGTACCATTCACTGAGGTATAGGCGCTTGGGTAGGGACAGGTCTACTGAGCAATTCAGTTCCTATACAGTCTCAGGGGGAGATTTATCAACGCATTCCTGACAGTTTTTTCTTCTTAACCACTTGAGGACCACAGTCTTCCTACCCCTTAAAGAGAACCTGTACTGAGTAAAAATATTTAAAATAAACACACGAGGTAACTTCAAATTAACATTACATAGTTACCTTGCCATCAGTTCCTCTCAGAAGCTCACCATTTTCTTCTGACAATAATCCCTTCCAGTTCTGACAATATTTTGTCAGATTTGAAATATATCAGTTGCTGTCAGTAAAATATTAGTTGCTGTCAGTTATAGCTGAGAGGAAAACTGCTGTACCAGGTAATGTCCATGTTTCCCTATGGCTCAAGTGGGTGATGTTACAGTTTAACAGTGTGCTGACCAGAAAGCTGTTATGGGTAATGGCCATTTTCAAAATGGAGGACGGAAAATTCCCTTGATCACAGTGAACAAACAGGACGCGGGACAGGAGAAAGACACTGAGGAGTAGACTACATGAAAGGTAAGTATGACTTGTGTATGCTTATTTTGACTTTTAATGTTCAGTTCAGGTTTTCTTTAAGGACCAGAGCCTTTTTCTCCATTCAGACCACTGCAGGTTTCACGGTTTATTGCTCGGTCATACAACCTACCACCTAAATGAATTTTACCTCCTTTTCTTGTCACTAATACAGCTTTCTTTTTGTGCTATTTGATTGCTATTGCGATTTTTAGTTTTTATTTTATTCATCAAAAAAGACATGAATTTTGTCAAAAAATGATTTTTTTTTACTTTCTGTGCTGACATTTTTCAAATAAAGTAAAATTTCTGTATACATTTTTGTCCAAATTTATTCTGCTACATGTCTTTGATTAAAAAAAAACCCATTCAGTGTATATTTATTGGTTTGGGTAAAAGTTATAGCGTTTACAAACTATGGTGCAAAAAGTGAATTTTCCCATTTTGAAGCATCTCTGACTTTTCTGACCCCCTGTCATGTTTCATGAGGTGCTAAAATTCCAGGATAGTATAAATACCCCCCAAATGACCCCATTTTGGAATGAAGACATCCCAAAGTATTCACTGAGAGGCATGATGAGTTCATAGAAGATTGTATTTTTTGTCACAAGTAAGCTGAAAATGACACTTTGTGACCAAAAAAACAAAGTTCCCATTTCTTCTAACTTGCGACAAAAAAAAAAATGAAATCTGCCACGGACTCACTATGCTCCTCTCTGAATACCTTGAAGTGTCTACTTTCCAAAATGTTGTCATTTGTGGGTTGTGTTTACTGTCCTGGCATTTTGGGGGGTGCTAAATTGTAAGCACCCCTGCAAAGCCTAAAGGTGCTCATTGGACTTTGGGCCCCTTAGCACAGTTAGGCTGCAAAAAAGTGCCACACATGTGGTATTGCCGTACTCAGGAGGAGTAGTATAATGTGTTTTGTGGTGTATTTTTACACATACCCATGCTGGGTGGGAGAAATATCTCTGTAAATGACAATTTGTTGATTTTTTACACACACAGAGATATTTCTCCCACTCAGCATGGGTATGTGTAAAAATACACCCCAAAACACATTATACTACTTCTCCTGAGTACGGCAATATGACATGTGTGACACTTTTTTGCAGCCTAGGTGCGCTAAGGGGCCCAACGTCCTATTCACAGGTCATTTTGAGGCATTTGTTTACTAGACTACTCCTCACGGTTTAGGGCCCCTAAAATGCCAGGGCAGTATAGGAACGCCACAAGTGACCCCATTTTAGAAAGAAGACACCCCAAGGTATTCCGTTAGGTGTATGATGAGTTCATAGAAGATTTTATTTTTTGTCACAAGTTAGTGAAAAATGACACTTTGTGAAAAAACAATAAAAATCTATTTCCGCTAACTTTTGACAAAAAATAAAATCTTCTATGAACTCGTCATACACCTAACAGAATACCTTGGGGTGTCTTTTTTCTAAAAAGGGGTCACTTGTGGGGTTCCTATACTGCCCTGACATTTTACGAGCCCCAAACCTTGAGTAGTCTGGAAACCAAATGTCTTAAAATGACTGTTCAGGGGTATAAGCATCTGCAAATTTTGATGACAGGTGGTCTATGAGGGGGCGAATTTTGTGGAACCGGTCATAAGCAGGGTGGCCTTTTAGATGACAGGTTGTATTGGACCTGATCTGATGGATAGGAGTGCTAGGGGGGTGACAGGAGGTGATTGATGGGTGTCTCAGGGGGTGGTTAGAGGGGAAAATAGATGCAATCAATGCACTGGGGAGGTGATCGGAAGGGGGTCTGAGGGGGATCTGAGGGTTTGGCCGAATGATCAGGAGCCCACACGGGGCAAATTAGGGCCTGATCTGATGGGTAGGTGTGCTAGGGGGTGACAGGTGGTGACAGGAGGTAATTGATGGGTGTCTCAAGGTGTGATTAGTGGGGGGAATAGATGCAAGCAATACACTGGCGAGGTGATCAGGGCTGGGTTCTGAGGGCGTTCTGAGGGTGTGGGCGGGTGATTGGGTGCCCTAGGGGCAGATAGGGTCTAATCTGATGGGTAGCAGTGACAGGGGGTGATTTGATGGGTAATTAGTGGGTGTTTAGAGGAGAGAACAGATGTAAACAATGCACTTGGGAGGTGATCTGACGGCGGGTCTGCAGGCGATCTGATGGTGTGGGCGGGTGATCAGATTGCCCGCAAGAGGCAGGTTAGGGGCTGATTGATGGGTGGCAGTGACAGTGGGTGATTGATGGGTGGCAGTGACAGGGGGTGATTGATGGGTGATTGATAGGTGATTGACAGGTGATCAGTGGGTTATTACAGGGAAGAACAGATGTAAATAATGCACTGGCGAATTGATAAGGGGGGGGGGATCTGAGGGCAATCTGAGCATGTGGGCGGGTGATTGGGTGCCCGCAAGGGGCAGATTAGGGTCTAATCTGATGGGTAACAGTGACAGGTGGTGACAGGGGGTGATTGATGGGTAATTAGTGGGTGTTTAGAGGAGAGAACAGATGTAAACAATGCACTTGGGAGGTGATTTGACGGCGGGTCTGCAGGTGATCTGATGGTGTGGGTGGGTGATCAGATTGCCCGCAAGGGGCAGGTTAGGGGCTGATTGATGGGTGGCAGTGACAGGGTGTGATTGATGGGTGGCAGTGACAGGGGGTGATTGATAGGTGATTGACAGGTGATCAGTGGGTTATTACAGGGAAGAACAGATGAAAATAATGCACTGGCGAATTGATAAGGGGGGGTCTGAGGGCAATCTGAGCGTGTGGGCGGGTGATTGGGTGCCCGCAAGGGGCAGATTAGGGTCTAATCTGATGGGTAACAGTGACAGGTGGTGATAGGGGATGATTGATGGGTAATTAGTGGGTGTTTAGAGGAGAGAACAGATGTAAACAATGCACTTGGGAGGTGATCTGATGTCGGGTCTGCAGGCAATCTGATGGTGTGGGTGGGTGATGATTGCCCGCAAGGGGCATGTTAGGGGCTGATTGATGGGTGGCAGTGACAGGGGGTGATTGATGGGTGATTGACAGGTGATCAGGGGGGATAGATGCATACGGTACACAGGGGGGGGGTCTGGGGAGAATCTGAGGGGTGGGGGGGGGTGATCAGGAGTTCCCAGGGGGCAGTTTAGGGATTAAAAAAAATAGCATTGACAGATAGTGACAGGGAGTGATTGATGGGTGATTAGGGGGTGATTGGGTGCAAACAGTGGTCTGGGGGTGGGCAGGGGGGGTCTGAGGGGTGCTGTGGGCGATCGGGGGGGGGGGGGGGTAGATCAGTGTGTTTTGGTGCAGACTAGGGTGGCTGCAACCTGCCCTGGTGGTTCCTCGGACACTGGGACCACCAGGGCAGGAGGCAGCCTGTATAATACACTTTGTATACATTACAAAGTGTATTATACATTTTGTAGCGGCGATCGTAGGGTTAACAACCCGCTGGTGCTTCCGAACGGCCGGCGGGTTGTCGTCGCGGGTGGGCGGAGCCAGTTGCTGGGGGAAGCGCGCGTCACCAGTGACGCGATCGCTCCCCCGGCATGCCGAAAGGACGCAACGCCCATGGGCGTATTGCGGTCCTTTCGGCATCCACTTTGCCGCCGCCCATCGGCTGTGGGCGGTCGGCAAGTGGTTAATCTGTTCTAACCAGCAGGGAGAACAGTTCTGCATGATAATAAGAACCTTCTTAAATCCTAGTAATAGTGGCAGTTTAGCGTGGAGTTCTAGAGCTGCACTACAGTTAAGAGAAGTGCAAATCCATCCCTAAACTGGCGCAGATTAAGAAGTGCTTGAACGTAGTTCTACAGATGTAGAATTGCAGGCTAGACATGATTGCAGAGTGCAGGCTAGACATGATTTGTGATGTGCTCCTCCCCCCTGTTGAATTCCTCCTCAGAGCCTGCTGCTATCAATACAGCAGGTGTGTTGGTTACCTCAGCAACAGCAATTCCCCTCACACACTGCACTTTCTGAGATATCTTCCTTGCTCCTCCTATTATACAACAGTTTTAGAAGGAATCTGCACTATGTAATGATTTCTTAAGATGCCTGAGACAGTTCTGCATGGATTTCTAAAAACCTACTAATATTTTGTCTCAGACACGCTTGATAAATGAGGCACTCAGTCCCTTGTAGCCAAGTCCAAGCTATACTGCTCAGCAATACCTTAGGGGATCAATTACTCTCTTCATTATGGTACTGAACAGTTTCCACAGTTTGTTGGTTGGCAATATGGCATCCAAAATAATGTTCACTTTACTCAGAAGATCTATCAGACTTTTGCTCTTTATACTGTATTTCTCAACTCACTACACTCTTAAAGAAAACCTGAACTGAAAATTAAAAGTCAAAATAAACATACACAAGTCATACTTGCCTCCCGTGTAGTCTACTCTTCAACCTATTTTTCCTCTCCTGCATCCTGTTTGTCCACTGTGATCAATGGAATTATCTGTCCTCCATTTTGAAAATGGCCATCACCCCATAACAGCTTCCTGGTCAGCACACAGTTAAACTGTAATATCGCCCACTTGAGCCATAGGGAAACATGGACACATCAGTTATCCTCTCAGCTGTAACTGACAGCAACTGATATATAACTGACAGCAACTGATATATTTCAGTTCTGACAAAATGTTGTCAGAACTGGAAGGGATTATTGTCAGAAGAAAATGGTGAGTTTCTGAGAGGAACTGATGGCAAGGTAACTATGTAATGTTCATTTGAAGTTACCTCATGTGTTTATTTTAAATAATTTTACTCAGTACAGGTTCTCTTTAAGCACCACTTGTTTGGATAGGGCTTCACAAAATAATAAACAAAATAAAGAAAGAATCAAACAATCAAAAATGGGTTAGAGAAATAAAAATAAAGAAAATAAAATCACAAAATTGAGCAATGCACCCAACTATACCATCAATATCGCATTCCTTCAATATAAATCTTTTCTTACGCTATTTGAACCTTATGCTGAATAAGCTCTAATTTTGCTATGTTGCAAAACTTGTAACTCCAACTTTGTTGACTCTATCTATGTCAGATGTCACACTACTTTTCACTGTAGTTCACTTTAGTAAGACAAGGGCCCATATGCAATTCACTTTTTCACCTGAGTTATCTCCAAGTTGACATTTTCACGCCTTGTCATAAAATCCCTTTTATGCCACCAGCAAACAACAAAATACTCAAAATAATTTTGATAATAGTTTTTCTTTACTTTTTGGTACTTTTTAGATTACAAAATGCTGAAAAGTTATTTTAAAAAAAGAAGTTGAAAATGTATCTCCTAGGAGAAAACTCAGGTGAAAAAGTTAATTGCATATGGACCAAGATGCAGTGAAACTCCTCCTCCACTTCTCTTCTTTAATGCTGGCAGGTTAACAGATTTAGTTATTTCTCACTGACAGGTTCTCTTTATCTCCACGGCCCTGTTCTCCTTCTCTTTCTTACGCCGTGCACTTAAGTAACACAAAACCACACTTTGGTTCACTTCTCAAATCAGGCTTTTAGTAAAACACTGCAGAACACATCAACTGATGAACTGATGAACTATGAACTGAGCAGATTGACAGGAACAATGTCTTTGAGTCAGGATTACTGCGAACGGCTGATTTGTATGTATTAGTTCTTAGGGAGCTCAATAAAGGCTGATCACTTTTTTGATGACAGAAAGGCACTCACTTAATATACTTGGTTGCAGTTTCTATTCCTTTGGCAGGGCAGCACTATCTTGCATCAATAAACTGATTATCATCACAATGTCACTGTCTCTTTAAAGAAGCGTACACACGCACTACCACCAGCAACGACGGGTCCGCCAGACCCTCTCGCTGGACGGACTTTCAGCCAACAGTAGCACGTGTGTACGCGCTGTCGGGCACTCTAATTTCTAATCTCCACTGGCTGCTCCTGTTCCATAACGAAGTGTGACTCGGCCAGAGTACCAGGCTGTCCAGCAGAGGACAGGAGCGGCCCGGGGAGACCGAGCAGCCTCAAGGGGGCTGGAAGAAGCCCCAGGTAAGTATAAAACCTGAGACTTATTTTGTCTCAGGTACACTTTAAAAATTGGCCTTAGACTATGGTATTTCTATTAGACTATGGTTACAGCAGGGATTAGATTGCAAGCTCCTCAGAGGGAGTTAGTGACATGACTATGTACTTTATAAAGCACTGCAGAAGATGTCATCGCTATATAAATCCATTTTAATAAAAACAAGCCACCAGTGAGGAGCTTTTATGGATGAGTAAATGGCTGTTAAGTCATATGCAGTCCTCTGGGGTTGAAGCGCCTGGCATTTTCCTTTAAGGTTCCCACTGTTTAATCAGCTGAATTTCCTTATAACAGCAGTTGGCCTGATGATATATGGCAAATAAAACAGAGCAAACAATAATAAAATGCATAACTAGAGGTTATCTAGGAACATTGAACATTTTCTTCAGTTATAAGCGGAAGTAATATTCGATTGAAATGAGCTTGTCATTTTGTAATACTTACCTGTGATCGAGAGTACCTTCCTTCATGTGTGTTTTTGGCTGTTATCTTAACACTGTGGTAATGGGCATTTGTGCTATCCTGGTTAAGTGAATGGACATTAACCTGTGTGCACCCCCCCCCCCCCCCCCCAGCTGTTTGCACCTGCACACTGGTGTACAGAGCCATCCCTTATGGTGGCTCTTCATACCCAACTTTAAGGTAAACCTCCAACTTCATAAGCATGAAGGCGGTAGGGAAAGAGGAGTGGACCATCCTGACGAAGCTCGCAAAGGGGCAGGCGCAACGCGTCGATAGGCAGGTGCAATTTCCGTAGCCTGTGAACGCATACACGCAGCTGCAACACTGAACACATGTATGGAGGCTGGCGTCCGCTCCCTGCTACAGCGTATGCGGAACAGGTTGAGCTGACTAGCCGACCACCAAGTGCGGAGGCCCCACGCATACTGGCTGCTGCTTACCCCAACCTTCTGTGGGGGACCTGTCTGGAACAGCCCTGGAACAGCCCGGCTCACTGGACGACTGGACGGAGGCATGCTGATGCGGTGAGACACATAAATATCCGCTGAAAACTGTTGTCATGTGCTTGCAAGCTGAAGACTAACCACTTACGCTTACTGTTGCTGCAATCCTCTCCCCCTCTCTGAAGAAAGGGACATTGGTACCGGTACCAGAAGGGGTGTGTGAGTGGCTATGCATGCATGGTGAGTGGGTGTTGTAGAGCGCTCTGTATGGCTACTTTTAATTGTTTTTAAAGCTGTTTTGCCACACATTTGTCAAACCCCAATAAAGTTCATTTTACCCAAGAGGGACCCAGTTATTATTTATTCAAAAAAAGAGGAGTGGACCAACCAGAAATAGTGGACCAAGAAATACTGTGGTGATTGCCATCTTATGGAGCTTACTGTATGGTCCAATGATGAGGCATTGTATGATCCAACATGGGGTAAAGCCATAGGCCAACCTAGGACCAGTAGAGTGAAGAAAATCTGAATCAGCTTATTTGCCATGTTCAACAGGGGTCGCACCTGGAAGCTGGAATAGTTTTCAGTACAGACAGACATGGCAATGATACAATTTACAGGCAGACATAAATTTAACAGACAAGATTATAGTTTAGATAGCTTTAAGTGGCTTTGTCAGTGCTGGAGAGTGTATTGGTTAAGGGCTCTGCCTCTGACACAGGAGACCTGGGTTTGAATCCTGTTCAGAAAGTCAGCACATATTCAGTAGGAGACCTTGGGCAAGACTCCCTAACACTGCTACTGCCTATAGAGTAAGTTCTAGTGGCTCCAGCTCTTGCGCTTTGAGTCTGCCATTTGTCTTGTGCTTAAGTGGTTAATGTATGGGCGTCCACAGAAAATTTTCTGGGGGGGCAAAAAGGGGGGAGGAAATGTAGGGTGGTGTTGCGCCCAAAAATGGGTGTGGTCATGAAGCAGAATGTGGGTGTGGTCGTGGGTGGAGACAAGTTTACATGAACTAAGCAATGGTGGGACATTAGATTAGGACAGTGGTGGCGAACCTTTTGGAGGTCGAGTGTCCAAACTGCAAAGTCACTTTACTATCACAAAGTGCCAACAGCAATTTAAACTAAATACAAATGTTTTAACTCATACATGAACATTATGGAAAATCCAAGTTGAAAATAAACCGTGAAGATAAACAATTTCATCCATCCTACTCCTGAAAAATTTATTGATTTTTTTAGAACCTCTCAGTTTCATTTTCTGTTTTAAAAAGTGGAAAAAGTAGGTTTAATGCTATTGTCTCATATGATGATGATTCAGCTTTTTCCATAGTCTCGCAGTTAGCAATCATGTGACCCCCAACAAGACAAATTCAGCAATCATAGGGCCCCCAACATGACCAACTCAGCAATCATGAGGCCCCCAACAAGACAAATTCAGCAATCATGAGGCCCCCAACAAGACAAATTCAGCAATCATGAGGCCCCCAACAAGACAAATTCAGCAATCTTGAGGCCCCCAACAAATCATGAGGCCCCCAACAAGACAAAGTCAGTAACCATGAGGCCCCCAACTAGACAAATTCAGAAGTCATGAGGCACATAAATAGACAGCATTTCACATAAATAGGCAGAATGCCCCCTTAATATGGTAGACACCTCTCACCTGGCAGCAGTCCCCCAAAATACACTCAATCTGACAGCAGTGGTTCCCCAAAAATAGGTAGCCCCAGGTCTATAGGTGTCCCCAGAATAGGTGGCCAGCGGTATAGATGTCCCCAGAACTGGTAGCCAGGGGTAGAGATGTCCCCAGAACAGGTAGCCAGGGGTATATGTGCCCAGTATATGTAGGCAGGGGTATATGTGCCCAGTATATGTAGCCAAAGGGATAAGTGCCCAATATATGTAGTCAGGGGTATATGTGCCAAGTATATGTACTCAGGGGTATATGTGCCCAGTATATGTAGTCAGGGGTATATGTGCCCAGTATATGTAGGCAGGGGTATATGTGCCCAGTGTATGTAGGCAGGGGTATATGTGCCCAGTATATATAGCCAGGGGTATATGTGCCCAGTATATATAGCCAGGGGTATATGTGCCCAGTATATGTAGCCAGCGGTATATGTGCCCAGTATATGTAGCCAGGGGTATATGTGCCCAGTATATGTAGCCAGGGGTATATGTGCCCAGTATATGTAGCCAGGGGTATATGTGCCCAGTATATGTAGGCAGGGGTATATGTGCCCAGTATATGTAGCCAGGGGTATACAGTATGTGCCCAGTATATGTAGGCAGGTGTATATGTGCCCAGTATATGTAGTCAGGGGTATATGTGCCCAGTATATGTAGGCAGGGGTATATGTCCCAGTATATATAGCCAGGGGTATATGTGCCCAGTATATGTAGTCAGGGGTATATGTGCCCAGTATATGTAGGCAGCGGTATATGTGCCCAGTATATATAGCCGGGGGTATATGTGCCCAGTATATGTAGTCAGGGGTATATGTGCCCAGTATATGTAGGCAGCGGTATATGTGCCCAGTATATGTAGCCAGGGGTATATGTGCCCAGTATATATAGCCAGGGGTATATGCGCCCAGTATATATAGCCAGGGGTATATATGCCCAGTATATGTAGGCAGGGGTATATGTGCCCAGTATATGTAGGCAGGGTATATGTCCCCAGTATATGTATCCAGGTGTGCCCCAGCAGGAGGGGAGCAGCGCAGAGAAGAGAGAGAGCTATGGGCACAGTGGGGAAGGGCGGACGTCTCCCCCCCTTCCCTCACCTTAGGGGGCTCTCTCCCCCTCGCTCTCCCCTCCGGAACGAAGTGTGCAGCGGCTGGGCAGCGGGCGGAACTTACCTCGTCTCGTCGCACGCACCGGATGGATTAGCCGCTACTCTGGTCCAGACCAGAGTGCGGCACCAGAGCGAGACGAGGTAAGTTCCGCCCGCTGCCCAGCCGCAGCACACTTTGTTCTGGAGGGGAGAGCGAGGGAGAGAGAGCCCACTAAAGTGAGGGAAGGGGGGGGGGAGACGTCCACCCTTCCCCACTGTGCCCATAGCTCTCTCTCTTCTCTTCTCTGCGCTGCTCCGCTCCTGCTGGCTGCACGGGAGCGCGGCCAGGGGAGGGCAGCGGGCGGCCAGGGTCGGGCAGATGCCCGATTTTGCCATATGTTCAGGCGCCCATATGTATGGGTGTGGGGTGTGGGTGATAATTGGTTGGTGGGTGACCTTGTATTCAGAAGTTTGGGAAAGAAGGTATCACTTACAGAGGCGCCTGCATACCAGACAATGATGGAGGAGTGTAATGATTTGCTCAGCTGCCTGTGCAGGCAGGCAGCTTTTTGACCATTGTTTAGGTTTGCATGCTGCAGGACTCTGGAAAGGAGAGCTTCTGTCATTTTTGCAGCTTGTGCTTGCTGAGGAATTTGCATACGTTGTCATGCAAATTGCCTGGCCACATTCATTGGAGGCGTGTACTATAAGTACTATGTGTTTCCCACAATGCTTGGCTGGTCATAAGGATTTAGTCCTGTGTAACACTCCTGGAGGAGTGTCAACCTTGCTCTTTGTTTGAAGATCAGCTTAGAGTAATCCCTAGAAATTGCACTGGGCATGTTTCCTTAGTGCAGTTAGGATTGTTTATCTGTTTTGTTTGTCTGTTGCGATTGTCCTGTCCCAGCGGTGGTCGACAGGAAATCGTTCTGTGTGTCTGGGTGCTAACCGGAACAGCAGTTGTTACAGGTAGCCCCTTCTGATCTGTACCTGGATCGCACTAGCATCCTGCGCTAGTGCTGTGGATCCTTCTGTTCTGTCTTCCTGGATCGCACTCGCCTTGCGCTAGTGCTGTGGATCCTTCTGTTCTGCCTTCCTGGATCGCACTCGCCTTGCGCTAGTGCTGTGGATCCTTCTGTTCTGTCTACCTGGATCGCACTGGCATCCTGCGCTAGTGCTGTGGATCCTTCTGTTCTGTCTTCCTGGATCGCGCTAGCTACTTTCGCTAGTGCTGTGGATCCTATCTCTCGCTTGTCCCTGTTTTCATGTGTCTGTCTTGTCTGCTACGAACGCTTGCTGGAGGCTCGGTGAGGTAACCGTTAAGCAAGCATTCGCGTCCTCTGTTTCATGGTTGTCTGTCGATGGTTAGTTAGGCGTGCTTGTCTCTATTGTGCTTATCACATGGAGACCGTGCATAAACGCGTGCACTGTTGCGAATGAGTGCGGTGTTCGCGTTTAGCTAGCGTTTGTTATTTTCTGTATCTCCTCATTGTATGATTTGCTGTGCCTTTGCTACTCTTGTGCTCTGCCTTGCTATAACCTTGTGTCACGTCTGGCGATCGCACCTCTCGCGATCGCGTTCCTACTTCTTATCTGCTGTGGTGTGTGCACCGTCGGGGGTTGACGACTAGTTTGGTGCACACACATACAACCTGTCCCTTTGCTCGTTCTCATTCGCAATCGCTTCTCTTGCGATTGCGTTCTGCGCTTCGTACAATTCCTGTCTGGCATTTGTGGAGGTACAGAGGATTGGTTCCTCTGCACTCCACAACGCCATCTGCCGACAGGAATTTCCCTCTACGGGTGCGTAGCACCTTTTGCTGGGTTCCTGCAATTATAAGCTTGTGGAGGATTTCCGCCGTATCAGCGCACGCGTTGTGCGCTGATCACGGAGGAAGTTCCACAATCGTTACAAGGAGCATAGGTATGACTCAACGGTAGTGGAGTAGAAGCTGGTCAGTAGGTACTGTGGCATCCGGAATTTCTTTAGCTGTCGCAGGAAAAACAGCATTTTTGGGGTTTTTTTTAGGCTCTTGATGGTGTTCTCACCACATATTAGATCACTGTAAATGGTAGTGCCTAGGAATCTAACATTTTGTACGCCAGCGACTTCAGTGCCTTCTATGCTGACTGAGTTGAGTGTGTGTGTGTGTGTGTGTGTGTGTGTGTGTGTGTGGGGGGGGGGGGGTCCCTTTAGAAATCAATGCTTATTTCCACTGTTTTTGCAGCATTGAATACAAAATTGTTTGTCTTGCACCATTTGCCAAAGGGGAGGAGGATTTCAACTCTTGCCTAGGTGATGGGCTTTACCTATGTAGAAACTGTGTTTTTGTGACTGAAGAAACAAAGCACACCAGTATTACTCAGTACTGTAGGAAATGTTTTTCTTCCAGTCAGGTCTATGCCTAAGCCCAGAATCTTAAAGTCAAGTCCTGGGATTTGTAAAGACCACCATATTCCCTTTTGTCTTTGGAATGTCATTTTTTTGTAGATCTACTCAAGCCTGAAGGATTCAACTCCCCTTGGTGGCATTAGTCTAATGTATATGAGTAGAGAGGGTTAGCGCATTGGCACTGCTGCCTGGGAGCAAATGGTGGATGCTGTGGGTACTGACCTGCAATCAGTGTAATTCAGCGTGCTCAGTTTGCAGTCTGTAGATAAAGGAGGAGGAGGGTAGGCACTGCTGACAAGCTACTTTATTGGGCAATCTTCATATAAAACATAATCATCGTCATTAGATAAAGAGAGAGGCACATACTGTTGCAAGTGAAGAGTAACGAGTGGTGGGTGCAGGGGACAGCAAACCTGTCGGCGTTTTGCACTATGCACTTCTACAGAGCCTCCGTAGAAGTGCATAACACGAAGCAATTAGGCGTTTATCATACATCTACTTTTTCCTTCTTTATCTACAGGCACTATTCTGAGTAAGGGCTCTTTTCCACTAGCTGAGATTCAATCTGAAAATTGGATCACTTGCATTTTGCAGATCAGTACAGCGCCATGAGTGACATGTTGATTGACATGTGTTTTTCCATTAGTGCCATTTGTTTATTTCTGAATCACAATCACAGGAATGCTGTCTCTTTGCTGCATTTGCACTTCTATATCAGTTATAGGATCGTGGGAAAATCACAGAGGACTCACGCTGCTTTGCGATTCCCCACGATTCAGCAATTCAAACTGTTTTTACTGCTGTCGGACATCTCAAACGCATTGCAATCATGCTGTACACCCAACAGAGCACAATGTGTGCGCTGTGAAATTGCAGTAGTGGAAACAGATGGGGCAGCACGGTGGCGTGGTGGTTAGCGCTCTCGCCTTGCATCGCTGGGTTCCTGGTTCAAATCCCAGGAAGGTCAACATCTGCAAGGAGTGTGTATGTTCTCCCTGTGTCTACATGGGTTTCCACCAGACACTCCAGTTTCCTCCCACATCCGAAAAAACAGATACGTTAATTGGCTTACCCCTAAATTGGCCCTCGACTATGATACATGCACTACACGATACATACATAGACATATGACTATGGTAGGGACTAGATTGTGAGCCCCTCTGAGGGACAGTTAGTGACAAGACAATATATCCTGTACAGCGCTGCGTAATATGTTGGCACTATATAAATACCTAAAATAAATAAACAAAAAATAAATTAACAGATAGAAATGCAATCAAATCACAGTGCAAACGTAATTAGTGGGAAAGAGCCCTTAGACCTCAAAAGGGATTCAACACAATATTTGGAAGCCAGAATAGTGCAGTGTGTTAAAGAGACTCTGTAACAAAATGTTCAGCCTTATTTCTTCTATCCTATAAGTTTCTATACCTGTTCTAATGTGGTGTGTCTTACTGCAGACTTTCCTAGTTGCACAGGGGCTGTATCATCTCTGTTATATAATCTAATCTTCTTCCCTTTGTCGGCTCAGGAAGATATGTGCTGCTCTGCTTGTGATAGGCAGAAGTTATACACACCCTCTCCAAGCCCCCTCCAGGCTCTGTTTGAGTCACAGACTGAGCTTCTCTCAGCCTATCACATGCTGGTTAGCAGCCATGTCTTTTGTTTGTATACACTGCCTAAAACTGGCAATTACAAGCCAGGATTTCAGCAGGGAGTGGCAGAAACAGCACAGAGGGGCCCAGGAGAACACAATGAATAGAATGGTATGCTTTTTATTGTAAAAATGTTAGAGTACAGATTCTCTTTAAGGCATAGGACAACATAAAACTAGCCTGTGACAGACTTTCTAACAGAAGTGAAGGAAGCAGTATAGAAAATAGTTGGAGGCGCTGTGAAGATAAAATATTTAGATACATAAAAAATGTACGTAAGTAAATCGGCTTTATTTCCTGTAAATTTCCTGTAATTTCCTGTAAAAGATTAAAAATTGTTATTAGCCACAACATGTTATTAAGCACTTAGAAGACAAGTTCTTGTGCTCACTTCCTCAGTTCTGCAGTGTCTGGCAGAGACACATCTATCTCATGCATACAAATCATTAGTATAATACTGTAAAGCACTTGCATGGAAAATGGAGAATAATGTAATATAAAGGCAGTAAAGTAAATAAAAACAGAAATTTATGAATTAGGATAATACCATTTATTGTGTATCTTTAAAAGATTCAAAGAGTAAACTTACAGAAAATACCCTATACAGACTATGTACTGAGTAAAAACTTGTAAAGCTCAACTGATATGCAATTGGCATCAGGAAGATAAATAAATGTCATTAAAATGTAATAAAAAAGAAATCAAAAGCTGCATGGAGCATGTTTTCTAGTCATTAAAATGAAGTAAAGTAGTAGATAAAAACTTCTGTGAATGTCTTTTATGCTTAAAGGACACCTGACGTAAGAGAAATTTGGAAGCTGACATATTTATTTCCTTTTAAACAATACAAATTGCCTGGTTGTCCTGCTGATCCTCTACCTCTAATATGTTTAGCCACAGACCCTGCTCAAACATGCAAATCAGCTGCTTCTGACTGAATTTTGACTATTTTTGCAGCATTTTTTTAACAGGTGTGTGATTCAGACATTAGACAAATAGACAAGACAAATAACATTTATATTGCGCTTTTCTCCTTACGAACTCAAAGCGCCAGAGCAGCAGCCACTAGGGCGCGCTCTATTGGCAGTAGCAGTGTTAGGGAGACTTGCCAAAGGTCTCCTACTGAATTAGTGCTGGCTTACTGAACAGACAGAGCCGAGATTCGAACCCTGGTCTCCTGTGTCAGAGGCAGAGCCCTTAACCATTACACCATCAGCCAACTGCTGCATTACTGATGCATGAAAGATCAGCAGGATGCCAGGAAGCTGGTATTGTTTAAAATGAAACTAATATGGCAGCCTCCACTGTCCTTTAAAGCAGTAGGATCAGCCATAATATGCCAGGGGAAAAAAACACATATATAAGTAGATAAATACTTGATCTACTTACATAACACATGTATTATACTGTCCACGTTTTGATTTCAGTGACTGTTATATAGTAAATGACGAGAATTCTGTTCCAGGTGGGGGCCATGTCTTTTGCCCACAGTTAAGGCTAACTCGTGATGTCATTTCTGGCCTGTACTTTTTTTCTTGTCTCCTCCAATCGCTGAGTCGCCTCAGCCTTGCTTGTAAACACAAGTGAGTAGGGGATTAAAGGGGCCCATACACTCAGCCGATTTTCTGGCCGACCGATCGATCCCGATCGATCGATTGATCGTTCGCAAATCGGTTGGCCAATCGATCGATGGCCGATTTCGATCGATTTCGATGGATTTCCATCGACCAGGCAGGATGGAAAATTTAGGTCGATCTGATGAGATTGCTTATCAGTTTGCATTGGCCTTAATGGAAATCTGATGGCAAAAAAATGCCATCAGATCGAATTTCAATAGATTTCAAACTGAAATCTATTGGAATTCTATCCTGGTAAAAAATGTTCTAAAAACGCATCAGATAGATCATCAGATGCATTTCTTATCTATCTGCTGCCAATCTGACGAGTGTATGGGCACCTTAAGATTCAGATAAGCAACTGGCAGGGAAACAAAGGGAAGAGGATGAATAGATTATAGATAAAAAGAACCCCCAGCATGCAATTCTTTGGCACGACTACTAAAGGGCCAGTGCTCCTTAAGTATGTGATAACTCCAAATCATAACAGCAGAAAAAGTTTCGAAAGTTTTGAATGCAGCATTAGCATCTTTATCACTTAATACACTCAGACCAGTTGCTGTTGAAATTTGATTTTTATGGTGACGATACCGCTTTAAAATCGTATGACCTGGCCTATAAGGATGTAAATCCAAGATTCACTAAGTTAGTCAAGCATTTTGGCAGTATCAGCAGAATTACCTAAATTGCAGTATAGCAAAGCATCCACAAGATGTCACTGTCTGTAGAATGATGTGAAGATCTCTATGATATTGTGATTTCCTGTATTCACTTTGTGTTCCTCTCTGTTCTAAGTAGGCTGCATTACCTGATGGTGGTGTATGATATACCTCAGCATTATTGTTATTATTATTTAGTATTAGTAGACCCAAGCCCATTTAAAAACAGGCTCTAGGTCTTTTTTTTACCGCCGCCGTCAGTCACTGAGCATGGGCGCGCACGCACCTGCCGCACGAGCCCGCCGTGCGCGCCCGCATCAGTCCACCCACCCACCTCGCTCCCTGGTCCCGTCTAGCTGTTTGTTACTGCGCACATGCGCAGTAACAAAATAACAGGGACACAGGGACAGCTGCTGGATGCAGCGACAGTAGGGGATTATAATAGAGGATTTGTATAGAGCTGTCACCTTCCGCAGTGCTGTACAGAGTATATATTGTCTTGTCACTTTCAATCTAATCCCTACCAAAGTCGTGTGTCTATGTATGTATCAAAGTCTAGGGCCTATTTAGGGGAAGCCAATTAACTTATCTGTATGCTTTTGGGGTGTGGGAGGAAACCTGAGTGCCCAGAGGAAACACACGCAGACACAGGGAGAACATACAAACTCTGTGCAGATAGTGTCCTGGCTGGGATACAAACTGTGGACCCAGCACTGCAAGGCAAGAGAGCTAACCACTACATCACCACGCTGCCTCTGCATGTTTTTCTTCAGTGAAGAGTTCTAACTTGTTATACTGCGTGCCTATATGCGTGTACAGACCACTCTGCAACATCAAAGCAGAGCTGACACAATATTATTTTAAACTAAAAGAGAATTATCTCAAATTCAGTCAGAATCATGTAAGCACAAAAAATAGTGACCTCAACTCAAGCCTTGATAGTTTTGAACCGCTGTGTAAACTGGGCTTATCACAAGGCACAAAGCGAAATAGACTTATGTGTGCTTGGGGCAGACTCTTTCAAAAGGATCCTTGCACAACACAGAAACTGACTTGCTGTCAGTCTGTTTACTTCAAACTTCTTCATTCTGACTTACGAGTTACTTGAACATTCTTATTCCCTATGTAAACGAGTTGTCACTTACCTTACCAAACCAGATGCCAGTATTTTTGTGTTTAACACTAGATTTCTTGCAAAATACCCTAGAAAAAAACCCTGGAAGTTAAAATGTGAAGTAGCACAGTTTTAACAAGTAAAAGTTGCATGCTGTTATTTAGTACTATTTTCTTTTTCTTTTTTTTCATTAATGTTTAGTAAAATATACAAATAAACAGCTGAAGAACACTTGTTAATCTTGTTTGTAAATGCAACATCTTATGGTAAAGACAGATATAAATTACAATATAAAATGTATTAACTGCAAATAAAATATCCAGTAGAGATATGAACTTAACGTAAAAAAATCCAAACAGTGGTTGGTCAATTTGTAAACAAATAGGGTCTTTATGAATCAAAATTATTAGCATTAGGTTTTTACCATCAATAGATATTGTTAATCAAGCAAACACTATGTATGTTCTAGGAGTATTTTCTAAAATTGTTATTTTTTAACTAGAGATGAACATAAACTAATGAGATAAACAATTGGATCTGTCCTTCTACTCATAAAAATGACTCTTTTAGATATCTCAAGATTTTATTTTATGTATAAACATTTACAAAGCAGATTTAATGTTTCATAGTCTCTGCTCAATTGCAGTGTCTCAAGAGTGCCAAAGTGAAAATACATGAACTATTGACCTTTTTATCTTTTCCTCTCACAGTAAAAAGCCCAGGTATCTGCTTAGGAAAGTGTTTTATAGCTGTAATTTGTTATCTGTGAGCCGACTGAGTTCTGACTGGAGAAAAACTGTCAGTTTAATTATAAACTCTTTCAGGCAGGGGAAAAAGAAAAGGAATACACCATAAGTGTCTGTATGCTTGCCACTGTATATACTGTACATGTCTATCTCACCATGTCACATGTCATCTCTGGTACACAAAGTAAATTAAGAAAAAAAATATTTTTTACAAGTTAGGAACACATAAAGTGCTGCAAATGAAAATGTAATAATTACATGGAGTGGCATCTGCTGATGTGACTGATGGCCTTGTTAAGTTTAAGGGCAGTTTCACACTGGGGGCAATTGCAATCAGAAGCGTAAGTAACGGGGTACAGATATGGCATGTGCCATGGGCGCCTCGTAGTGGGGGTGCTGCTCTCTAGCATCCTTGGTATTCTCCATACAGATTTTAGTTTTTAACTGGGGGACATTCTGTTGCCTGGTTAAATTTTTTTGGGGGGGACAAGCTGCCTGTTATTTGGGGGATAAGTATAGGCTGACCTATTGCGATACTCCATTGTTAGAAGCCATGCTTCATTTCAACTTGGACACAACCAATTCAGTTGAGACTACACATTAAAATATGTGTAACATATGTGTATTCCCAAAGATGTTCAATCAACTGCTTGTGAAAGGGTTGGATTTCTCAGGCAGTATTCAGAGCTTCTATCTGTTGTAAAATGGACTCCCTGTATTTCAGAGATGAGCCAGATTCACCTTGGGCAAAATCTTTAGTCCAGATTAATTTCTTGATGACATATCACACTGTCCATTTTGTAAGAAAAAAATACAGTGACATGGGGTTGTTTTGTTTTATTAGCAATATTAATGTTTTGTGACTTACTCTGAAAATTAAACAGTTTGTGTATACACAAAACAGTTTATGGTGTATTAGTACACAGCTGTGGTCTAACTGGTGTATCATATACAGTGTCCTAAAAATACTATTGTGGCCTGCATTACGCAATAAAACGTTTCTTGTTTTTTTATATTGGTTGCTAAGACAGAATCTTGTGCAATGACTGTACTGGCCTCTCCTTCTGTAATTTAAAGAACAAGCGACACCCATGCTAACCTAGAAATAAAAAACACATATATAAGTAGATAAATACTACTTCTATTTACATAACAGATGTATTGTGCTATCCACGTAATTACTCATGTGAATTTTATAAAGGAAAAGCAGAAAATCCTATTCTAGGCAGTGGCCATCTTGCCAAGCTAATGCTGACATCATATACTCCCTGACTCTTGTTTTCTCCCCCTCCCTTCTCTTGCTCATTGTGTATTCATTAGCTGCCCTCCTCCCAGAGTCTTCAGACACTCCCACTGAGGTGTATACTAACACCTGAACTGACTTTTTTATTTTAACCATCCAATCACTGAGTCACCTCAGCCTAGCTTGTAAACACAAGTAATCAGAGAGTTTTTCTGATAAGGAGCTAGGCAGGGAAATAAATGGAAGAGGAGGAATATATTATAGATAAAAAGAACTCCCAGCATTCAACTCTTTGGCACTGTTTGGCACTAGGGCCAGTGCTCCTAAAGTATGTGATAACTACAACCCATAACAGCAGAAAAAGTTTTGCAAGTTTTGAATGCAGGATTAGCATCTTTATCACTTAATACACTCAGACCAGTTGCTGTTGAAATTTGATTTTTATGGTGACAATACCGCTTTAAGGGAGAATATTGTACTTATTGTTATTTGCTTTGTGTAAGCATGTGCTCAAGCATAAGTACCTTGTGAAAATAAGTCAAATTCAGTCGGGCAGTTTATGTAATAATTCAAGTGTTGTCATCAGTACCAATGAGGTGAGAGAGTATATCCAGCATTTACAGTATGGTTTAATGGTTAATTTAGCTAGTTTTCCACATGCATCATAACCTCTAGGCCTAAACTAAGGAAGATGACATTCCCAAGTACATTGCTAGAAGTATGAAATGCACTACTCATTTACATTTAGCATAACCCTGTCACCATAGTGCAATTACATGCATGGATATAGTAAGTATATATATATATATATATATATATATATATATATATATATATATATACATACAGTAACGCTTCAGCATCTCATTGATTAGAGTACAAAAGAGATGATAGTGAGAAGTATCTATAAATAAATAGTACACACACTATACAATCAGGCATCCAGCTCCACAAGCATGAAAGTTGTCCATAAAGTAGCCGCCATTTTCTTTTATCTGCCATGCAAGATATTCTTTCTGTGTAATTTACCTTTCATCTGTCAGGTTAATCTCTTCTTTCCCTGTAATGCTTGTCACGTGACTGCAGAATGCCAGTAACTGTTTGTTCAGCAGCATTTACGTGAAGCCACCACCACTGAATTCCTCCAACTCATAGATTAGGAGAGTAGTGCTACTACAAAGTTAATTGAAAATCTTTAAAAAGATATGATAGATGCTAAAAGGAGGTAGTTATGTGTAAGAGATCAGAAGATATAATGTGCCTAAAAAAATGTTGATAAATTGAAAATAGCAGTTACTTTCCGGACAAACCTCATACATAAATATATACATAATGTATGGGTGGTATGAAAACATCCAGCAATGCAGGTACATGTTCATTTGAATTACAACAAAAATGAGAAACAGAATGTGGAGAACCCTGCCCTTATGAGCTAACAATCAAGATGGAAGATAGGGTGGAAACACTAGATAAGGAGACAAAGGGGCTAGCAGCTAAGGCAGTGACACCCAACAGCTCATATCCCCGAAGGGGAACATTTCCAGGTTTTGAGCATGGTGGACAAGATGTTAAAGGGATACTGTAGGGGGGTCAGGGGAAAATGAGTTGAACTTACCCGGGGCTTCTAACGGTCCCCCGCAGACATCCTGTGCCCACGCAGCCACTCACCAATGCTCCGGCCCCGCCTCCAGTTCACTTCTGGAATTTCAGACTTTAAAGTCTGAAAACCACTGCGCCTGCGTTGCCGTGTCCTCAATCCCGCTAATGTCATCAGGAGCATACTGCGCAGACGCAGACCATACTGGGCCTGTGCAGTATGCTCCTGGTGACATCAGCGGGATCGAGGACACGGCAACGCAGGCGCAGTGGTTTTCAGACTTTAAAGTCTGAAATTCCAAAAGTGACCCGGAGGCGGGGCCAGAGCATCGGTGAGTGGCTGCGCTGGCACAGGATGTCTGCGGGGGACCATTAGAAGCCCCAGGTAAGTTGAACTCATTTTCCCCCAACCCCCCTACAGTATTCCTTTAAAGAGAGTTCCACAGGATAGGTAAAACTCATGAAAAGTGAGAGTGATAGGAAGTGACCAAGCTATAGGGCAGGAGGGTTTTATGGGAAGATTGAAGGTCACAGGTGGGATGGTATCGAGAATTCAGAGAGGAAATGTGTGAAGAGGACAGAGCATTGTATGAGAGGGTCTGAAGTTTGAATTGGATCAAATCAGAGACATGGGAGGCATAGTGGATGATAAAGGCAGTATAAATAGTAGAAAAGATGTAGTAGTAGTAGCAGCAGTAGTAGTAGTAGTAGTAGTAGTAGTAAGCATGGTATGGCTAGAGATTGCCCAAATGATTCGAATGCAAACTTGTTCATGCAAAAAATGCGGGTTCGCATTTGCGTCGAACCGCAAACTTTATGCGAGTTCGACCCGCCCCCTATACTACATCCTTGGGCTAAACTTTGACCCTTTACATCACAGTCAGCAGACACATGGCAGCCAATCAGGCTGCACCCCCTCCTGGAGCCTCCCCCCCACATTATATAAGCCAGCAGTCAGGGCCGGTTTAAGCAACAATGGGGCCCCAGGGCAAAATAAACCTGGGGGGCCCCCCCAACATATACCCCGGAACAAAAATCGCTATATCTGTATAGCGATCCCTGGACAAAGCATTGCGGCTGCGTATGGACCCCCTGGAAACCCCGTCAGGAAATGTATTGCTCTTTCTTTTTATACATGTAAAATTACACTACCGTTAGGTTTGCTACTAAAAGTGACATTTACCGCATTTAAAACTATACTTTTTTCCTTCTAAACTTTAAAATCGATTTTCTCAAAAACTATAAGGTCTTTTTGAAAAATTGTTTTTTTCCTCTTATTCCTAAGGATCTCCTTAACATATCCTGCAAATTTAGGGTTTCTAGCTTCTAAGGTGGATTTGTTATTAACCATTAAAGTCAGCAGGTTTTTAAATGTGTTTTTTTTTCCTTTGAAACTTTAAAATCGATTTTCTCAGGAACTATAAGGCCGATTTGAAATTTTTTTTTACCTCTTGTAGCCACTGGGGGCCCCTACAAGCTCTGGGGCCCTGGGGCAGCTGCCTCCTCTGCCTTAATGGTAGCGCCGGCCCTGCCAGCAGTGTCGGCCATTTTCTCACTCTGCGCGCTGCTGTATTAGTGAGAGAAGGGAGAGACATTGGAGAGATAGGGAAAACGATAGGAGGTCTGTTAGCTTGCTCCTTGCTGATATTTGTTGATGAAAAACACCCCAAACTAGCTCTTTTTAGAGCTAATGTTCTTGTGATGTGTTTTTTTTTGTGTGGCCCACTGACACTGCATGTACAGCCCTGTCTGTCACAGCTGGCCCTTGCTAATTGCTATACAGTGCCAGGCCCAGCACATTCACATTCAGTGCCTAGTGTGACTGCTGCACATTGTATTATAATACTAGTCACTGCATACCTTTCACTGCACTTGTGTGACCACACGCTGCTTTATATACCAGTCACTGCATACCTTTCACTGCATCTGTGTGACCGCACGCTATTTTATATACCAGTCACTGCATATCTTTCACTGCACCTGTGTAACCGCACGCTGTTTTATATACCAGTCACTGCATACCTTTCACTGTATCTGTGTGACCGCACGCTGTTTTATATATCAGTCACTGCATACCTTTCATTGCATCTGTGTGACCGCACGCTGTTTTATATACCAACAGTCAGTGCATCCATTTTCACTGCACCTGTGTGACTGCACATTGTTATACCAGCAGTCACTGCAACCTTTTCACTGCACCTGTGTGACTGCACATTGTTATACCAGCAGTCACTGCATACCTTTCACTGCACCTGTGTGACTGCACATTGTTATACCAGCAGTCACTGCATACCTTTCACTGCACCTGTGTGACTGCACATTGTTATACCAGCAGTCACTGCATACCTTTCACTGCACCTGTGTGACTACACGTTGTTATACCAACAGTCACTGCATACCTTTCACTGCACCTGTGTGACTGCACATTGTTATACCAGCAGTCACTGCAACCTTTTCACTGCACCTGTGTGACTGCACATTGTTATACCAGCAGTCACTGCATACCATTCACTGCACCTGTGTGACTGCACTTTGTTATACCAGCAGTCACTGCAACCTTTTCACTGCACCTGTGTGACTGCACATTGTATTATACCAGCAGTCAGCCAGGCCGCACTTATTTTTCAAAAAAGGCGATACCCAAACTGTACCATGATGTTGAAAGGCAAGTGGTGTCATCTCTGGCACACAGCGTTGGGTCAAGGCTCCATCTGACCACAGATGCCTGGTCTGCAAAGCACGGTCAGGGCAGACATATTGGGTCCTTCCTTGGATGTGTGGTGGTAGCCTTTTCTCAGGCTCCCACTCCGGACTGGAATCGAACCCTGATTCTCCGGCCGTTACCAGTGGTCACCATGATACTGAGAAAGTAATATGGAAAGTTTATCACACAGTTGAATGAATGGCAGACTTGCCCTCCATAACAGATTCTCGTTGAAGGAACTGAACAGACAGCAGAAAAAGTAATTTAAAAAAATAGATGTAAGCTTTAACAATGGTAGAGAAAGAACCATCAAAAGTTGATAAGGCAGTCAGACATTACCTGACATCACTGAGGAAGAGCAATCTCGCTATCGTGCGCACCAGTCCAGCACGGCCATCACTACACAAACAGCTGTTTGCGGTGTGTTACACAGTGAGTTTGGTCTGTCAGTGTGAAGCAGTACACTAATCACACTACCTGATTGATGAATAGACACACAAGATGTTTTAAAGCACTTTATGCCTCCAATTTAGCAATGCAATGTGATTTCTGCCCTTAAAACCCTGTTGTGTGTCAAATCCGTAATTTTCCTCTGGACTTTTGGTGTGTATCCCACTCTGCCATGCCCCCTAAAGGTGTTAGACCCCTTGAAACATTTTTTCCATCACTTTTGTGGCGAGAATTAGTGTTTGTAGTTTGGAAAGTGCGCCTGCCCATTGAAGTCTTTTGCGGTTTGTGAAGTTCACGAACTTTTGCGGAAGTTCGCGTTCCAAGTTCGCAAACCTAAAATTGGAGGTTCGAGCCATCTCTAGGTATGGCATGAGAATAACAAATAGTGTTGTCAATGGCCCTGCCCCTTACCTATCTGCTACAATTGTTTTGAAAAAATGAACTTATATTTGACTTATTTGCACATTTTGAATGATTAGTTTGCAGGAGGTGTGAAAGAAGCCGTCTTTGCCAAAGTGCAGTTGTTCCCTGTTCACTGACATAAAACACATTTTTAGATCTTTACTCAAGCAGTTGTAATATTATATTATTATTATTATTATTAACCACTTGAGGACCACAGGTTTATACCCCCCTAGTAACCAGGCCATTTTTTACAATTCAGCACTGCACAACTTTAACAGTTTATTGCTCGGCCATACAACAAAGCACCCAAATTAATTTTACCCCCTTTTCTTCTCACAAATAGGGCTTTCTTTTGGTGTTCTCTGATTGCTGCTGAGTTGTTTTTTTTTTATGAATTAAAAAAGACCTTATTTAAAATCAAAAAAACTTTTTTCTTTCCCTCCCTCCTCCCTAAATTGCCCCTAGACTACGTTACACACACCATGTGATACATACATAGACATATGTCTATGGCAGGGATTAGATTGTGAGCCCTTACGTGGGACAGTTAAGTGACAAGACTGTCCCCTGTCAAGCACTTCAGGAGATCTCAGCGCTATACAAATAATTTCCACCCTGTATATAAAAAAAAATCAGTCTGCCAGCTCCGATCGCGGGCTGGCAGGCTGACCACTGGTGCCAGCTCTGATTACTAACAGGCGCTCGCGCTCGTACGAGCTCGTTTCTAATCTCGCTCTTCATGAGATCACGCCATATGGAACGAGGAAGCCACTCTGCAGCCAGTCAGTCGGTCGCAGAGTGGTTAATAAACTTAATTTATAGAGTGCTAATATTGCACACATACCTTTTCACCTTTGCCACTGTACAGGTAAGTGGGAGTGAAGGCCATAGCACAATGCTTTTCCTTATGTTACTAAGCTTTTCATGGCTGCACAATTTAAAAGATCTTCCTCTGGTTCTCTCCCTTTGATGTGGCCAGGCAACTTTCAAGTGTCGCCAGTCAAAACGCCTTGCCAGATACCACTGGGAATAATACAGTACTGAGTGCTAGAAGAGTTTCAGCTACATAGTGATTAAGTAACAAATTGCTAACAATGACAGTACTATGCACAATACAATAACACATATATCCAAACACATTTTTACAGTATCTCACAAAAGTGAGAACACGTCTCACATTTTATGTAAATATTTTATTATATCTTTTCATGGGACAACACTGAAGGATACTGTGGGTTAGATGTGTGAGTTAGTAACTGTAATGCTCCTTAGTAACACATGTTATCGTAGCTATGGTCGCACTACTGTGGGTACGCTTATAGCGTAACTCACGGTGCTGCTGGTGGAAGTAAGGCTTCTCTGCACAGCATATTACCACTGTTACATGCTGTTAAATGCATACAATGCAATGTAAAGTAGCCACTGTACATCTCATATAACAGTGTACATTTGCTGTTTCATCAAAACAACTCACCACACTGCCATTAATGTCTAAACCACTGGCAACGAAAATGGGTACACCATTAAGTGAAGAATGTCACAATTCTGCCCAATTAAACATTTTCCCTCCTCAGGGTCATGTCACTTATTAGGGTTGCAAAGTCTCTGGTGTGAAAGATCTCTCACACTCTCTCATACTGGCCACTGGAAGTTCAGCATGGCCCTCATAGCAGAGAACTCTCATATATCAGTTGATCCAGGGTAAGGCAAAAAAAATTTTTTTTTACAAGGCTTCAGCGAACTAACCTTTAAAGGGAACCTGAGGTGGGTATCTAAATTAAAAAAAAGCTACCTGATCTGGAGGTCTGGGGGGACCAGGTAGCCGCCATCCACAATGCTGGAAGAAGAGCGGCTCTGTGTGTCTTCACAAAGCAACATGCAGGGAGGCGGGGAAGTGGCAAGGGGAGCGTCCAGGGAGAGTCAGAGCTTCCCAATAGCAGCTGAGGAAGGCCTGCAGGAACAGTGGGTGTTAGAGCAGGGAATACCTCTCCTCCCTTGCTCTCGAGATTGGCAACAAAAAAACCCTGGATCAATTCTAACTAGTAATTATAGCCATGGATGTCCTTCAATGGAAGCAAAGCATCCAAACTTTTTTAAAATGCAGATATAGATTTTGTCACAACTACTTCTCTTACTGTAAAGAACTCTTTCCTAACATCCAACAGCTTCATCCTGGAGGAGGATTCCAGTGGCAACCTTTGAAACTCCATACCCAAGAGAGTTAATGCAATGCTGGAAAATAATGATGGGCGCAAAAAATATTGAAACTTAGGGCACAATTTTATCATTCTTCACTTAGGGATGTACTCACTTTTGTTGCCAGCAGTTCGGACATTAAAGAGAGTCTGAAGCCTTAAAATGTCCCAGTTTTTAATAGGCAGACCTCTTCAGCATTAATGGCATAGCTGAAACGCCATTATCCAGCGGCAGAACGAGGCCTTAATCACCCCAAAATCCCGGGGTTCAAAAATCCACGACTTTCCACTTCGTGGATTTTGCTGCCCGGGGGAGGCAGAGCTTTGAGCTGTAGCTCTGCCTCCAGTTGCATCAATCTCCATGGATCGCCGCCTCTCTCTCTGCCCCTGTCAGTGAAAGAAGTGGAGGCAGAGATCCCCGGGGATTGATGCAAGTAGAGGCAGAGCTACTGCACAAAGCTGTGTCTCTTCCAGGAAGGAGCCCCGAAATGTGCCCCGGGGATTTCGGGGTGATTAAGGCCTCGTTTTGCCGCAGGAATGTGGCGTTTCAGCCCCCACAGTCCCACAGGTCTCTCTCTGATTAGATTCAACCATAAAGAGATCTGTCTTTTGGCGATTGTGTCCGTCATCGCGAGATGTATGGGCAACCATAACTGTTCCTGACATGATAAACTGTCTGCGGGTTATCAAATTGTTTTATTGACATATAGAGCCGGCGCTACTATTGAAGTATGGGAGCAACCTTTCCAGTAGCCCACCCGCCACCGGATGCCCCAGGTGGTCTCCCCTGACTTCTTCCCATGGCCCCTACATGCTATGTAGCTCAACTGCCTTGTAAAAACTCACCTGTTCTGGCTGCTGCTCCATCCCTATCTCCATCTTCTACCTTCGTCAATCTGGCACATGTTATGCATGGGCCACGAGGAGTAGTCAGGGGGAGACCACCTGGAGGGTCCGGCATGGGAGCCCCACGGGCTGACTTTGCTGGGGTGGGGGCCCCCAAGTTACTTTTACCCCGGGGTCAACTTGTGGCTTAACCCGCCCCTGTTGACATATTGTCATGCAAATAATACAGACTATGTAGAAATCGTAAACTATAAACAACTAATGGCAAGCAAGGTGTATAAAAAAGCACAGCAAAAACAATGTTCAAAAAATTCCAGCAGTCCTAACTGATCCTGACTGTCTGTGAGCCATCATTCTGCTTTAGGGCTCGTTTCCACTATTGCGGTGCAGAATCGCCTGGATTCCACCGCTGATGAAATCGCATGCGGATGCGATTCCACATGCGTTTTTTGCTGCGAATTCGCATGCGAATTCTCATAGGTGAGAGTGTATGCGATTTTAACCATGTCACTGCCTGTGTGAATTTACATTGGTACCTATGCAAATTCGCATGCGAATTCGCGGCAAAAAACGCATAGGGAAAACGCATGCGATTTCCCTATTAAATACACTGTGTGCGATTCACCTGCATTCCACACGCAGGCGAATTATGAGGGCTCTGCTGTGCAGAAAAATCCTGCACAGAAAAACGCACAGCAAAACTGACAAGTGGAAACAGGCCCATCCATTTGTATTGGCTGTGCGAATCCGCATGCGGAGAACGCATGCGGATTCGCGATAGTGGAAACGGGCCCATACTGACATATTGTCACATCGTTACACTGACGGTGCTTGTTTACTACTGCTTATTTTGCACTTGTATTTTTTGTGTTTTTCTCTTGGAAGTGCTGTCCAAGTTTATTAAACCCAGACACATTTCTAAAGGACCAGCCTTTTGTTTTCATTTCATTTCATATGTGACATTCAAAAATCTAAATTGCCAAGTATTAAACTGTTATGATTACCATAATTTACATAAACAAACAGAACTCATGCTGTAGCTTGTGTGCCATTATATTTATATCATTAGCATCACACAATGAACATATTATACTTCTTGTTGACATTTGAAATGAATCCAAATACTGTATTTGAAGTTAGGTTTTTAATACTGTAGCTGTAAACAGTATGAAGTATCATGTATAAAAAGGGTGGGATCAACAGCACAGGGTTGTCAGTTAGGATATAGCACGACTGATAAGAAAGTAACTAGCATGTATTGAATTTTCTGAGGGTAAACATGACAGGTGTGTTCAATGTTGATTTAATTAACAATGCGGTAAATAGTGTTTGACAGGCAAATCTGTCTTGATATGACCTCAGAAAGGACTTCCCTTAGATCACATAAGGCTAGTCCGTGCTCACAATTCCAATGACTAATTATTGAGATGAACACTATTTTATATAAAACATACCATGAATCTTTTTGAAAACTCCTGCATGGAAATAAATAAACAGTAAAATCGATCACATATATTCATCAATCATCCATACAAAGTGATCTTCTGAAACAGAGACGTAGGTGCCTGTAAACAGTAATTAAACAGCAAAGATCACTTCTAGCTTTCATCTGTTTTTCTGTGTTTCCTCTGTCATCTTGCATTTGTAAATAGGGGAGAGACTATAATTGACACTCTGTCTTTGTCACTGCTATTTATACAGCAGTCAACCATATTTTGATAAACTGATTCTCAATGACTTTGCTGCCCTGAAGGTAATCATTGTCAGTGTAGGTCAATGGGAAAAAAGTAACTTAGAGGCTTTTTCAACTACATACCATGGTTTATTTTACTGAGGTCTGGCTGCTATCCAGTGGCTGGATAGTGTAATCGTTGAGGGCTCTGCCTTTGACATAGGGGAACTGGGCTCAGACCTTGGCTCTTCCTATTCAGTAAGCCAGTGCCTATCCAATAAGGAGACCTTTTGCTAGACTCCCTAACACTGCTACTGCCTACTGAGCGTGTCCTAGTGGCTGCAGCACCGGTGCTTTGAGTCTGCCTGGAGAAAAGTGCCATATAAATGTTATGTGTCTTGTCTTGCTTTTCTGGCCACCTTCAGCACAATATAAATGTTATTTGTTTTGTGTCATGTCTTGCTTTTCTGGTTACTTTCATTATTATAATGCCATAAAGGACACCTAAGTGAAAGAGACATGGAGACTGGTATCAGTTGAAAAGGGCACCTGAGCCATCTGTGTTAAAAAGGCACCTCCATAAACTTCAATCTCGGCTACAAGGTGGTGAAAAGAGTGTCCCAGTTTTCGATTCGGCTACAAAAGGGCGCCCTTTTATAGTTGAGATTTTTGATTCGGCTACAAGGTTACAAAAGGGCGCTCTTTTACTGCCGAGATTTTTGATTGGGCTACAAGGTTTTTGATTTGGCTACAAAAGGGTTCCCTTTTATAGCAGAGATTTTTTTGGATATAAAAGGGTGCTGGATATAGCCGATATTTTTCTAGGCTATAATGATGGGACTACAACATCGGTTATTATATCAGCAGGTGACTAAATTAGGTTATAACAGTTAATTTGGTTATATCAGTTCAAAATAACATATATACTTGACATGAAATACGGCAAATATTGGGCACCACCATGGGGGATTAAGGTCAGGCATCACAAGCTTAGGGTTAGGCACCACTTGGGGGGGGGGGTGTCTTAGGGCTAGGCACCACCAAGAGAGGATTATGTGTGAGAGTAGGAAGAAGTTAGGTCATAGTAATCACTAAGGGGGGGGGGGGGGGGTGATCTTAGGCTTAGGCACCACCAGGGGGGTCTTAGGCTTAGGCACCACCAAAGGGGGGTCTTAACCACTTGATGACCCACCCTTTACCCCCCCTTAAGGACCAGCGCTGGTTTGATTGATCTGTGCTGGGTGGGCTCTGCAGCCCCCAGCACAGATCAGGGTGCAGGCAGGGAGATCAGATTGCCCCCCTTTTTTCCCCCCTATGGGGATGATGTGCTGGGGGGGTCTGATCTCTCCTGCCTGCTGTGGGTGGCGGGGGGGGGCACCTCAAAGCCCCCCTCCGCGGCGAAATTCCCCCTCCCTCTCCTACCTGCTGCCTCCCCCTGGTGTTCCGGGCTGCACAGGACGCTATCCGTCCTGTGCAGCCAGTGACAGGATGTGGTCTGTCACATGGCGGCGATCCCCGGCCGCTGATTGGCCGGGGATCGCCGATCTGCCTTACGGCGCTGCTGCGCAGCAGCGCCGTACAAATGTAAACAAAGCGGATTATTTCCGCTTGTGTTTACATCTAGCCTGCGAGCCGCCATCGGCGGCCCGCAGGCTATTCACGGAGCCCCCCGCCGTGATTTGACAGGAAGCAGCCGCTCGTACGAGCGGCTGCTTCCTGATTAATTAGGCTGCAGCTGGCGACGCAGTACTGCGTCGCTGGTCCTGCAGCTGCCACTTTGCCGACGCACGTTATGAGTGTGCGGTCGGCAAGTGGTTAAGGTTGGGCACCACCAGGGGAGAGTTCTGTGTGAGAGTAGGGAGAAGTTAGGTCATAGTAATCACTTTTCTCGGCTAACATTTAAGATCATTAAATTACAAAATGACTTCTGTAGTGCCTATATATGTTTTGATATTTTTTATACAATGGTGTAATATCACTTTAAACATATCCTTCTGATATGAGCATTATTTATCTGAACAATTGTGGATATGCATTATAGAGATCCAAGTAACTAACTTTTTGGAACTTAAATAGTAAAACCAGATTCAGGAAATCCTATCTGTAATATGTCTATCCAATTCAATTTTTTGGCAATAGCAAACTCCCTAGCTCTTATTTATTGTGGACATGAAAGTAGGTTGGTGGATTACCGTATATACTCGCATATATGCCGAATTTTTGGGACCAAAAAAGTGTTCCAAAAGTTGGGGTCTCGGCTTATATGCGAGTCTCCAGATGGTAGCGACCCCCCTGCATGCAAAAACTACTGCAATAGGTGGCACCGATACAATATATTCGGTAGCTGGTTCCTGATTCCCTGCATGTACATCATATGCAATGTTGTGCGGTTATATGTAGTGTTGGTTAATGGCTATGTCCCGCTCCCCCTGCCCACCTCCCCAGAGCTGAGCGGCATGCGTACCTAATGCCTGTGTCCCTCTGACAAGTGTCTCCACGGCATCAGGAGAATGGATCTTACTTCTCCTGCTCACTGATCCGTGCCACTCTTTACTTCCCTGCTGCAGTATCATTTCTATGACGCCATCTAGTGGCGTCTCTCATCACGTGCACTGCTACCAGCGTCATAGAGATGAAGCTGAGACTGAGGCTAGAGGGATCCTAACATGGTGCAGACTGGAAAAAAAGAAGCACGAGCTATTCCGGAGGACACACGGCAGAGGGACACATGCATCAGGTATGCATTCCGCTCAGCTCTGGAGTGGGAGGGAAGGAGGCACAGGACACAGCCATAACTACATACACTCTCACAACACTGCACATGACAGGCCGGCAGGGAATCAGACACAGGTGCTCTGCATTGGCACAGCCAGAGCTATATATCTGAGGACAGCCATCAGCCCACATCCCTGGACCCACAGCCCACATCCCTGGACCCACAGCCTAAATCCCTGGACCCACATCCCTGGACCCACAGCCTACATCCCTGGACCCACATCCCTGGACCCACAGCCTACATCCCTGGCCTGGATCCACAGCCTACATCCCTGGACCCACAGTCTAAATCCCTGGGCCCACAGACTAAATCCCTGGACCCACAGTCCACATCCCTGGACCCACAGCCCACATCCCTGGACCCACAAACAGCCCACATCCCTGGGCCCACAGCCCACATCCCTGGACCCACAGCCTAAATCCCTGGACCCACATCCCTGGACCCACAGCCTACATCCCTGGACCCACATCCCTGGACCCACAGCCTACATCCCTGGCCTGGATCCACAGCCTACATCCCTGGACCCACAGTCTAAATCCCTGGGCCCACCGCCTAAATCCCTGGACCCACAGTCCACATCCCTGGACCCACAGCCCACATCCCTGGACCCACAAACAGCCGACATCCGTGGACCCACAAACAGCCCACATCCCTGGACCCACAAACAGCCCACATCCCTGGACCCACAGTCCACATCCCAGGACCCAGAGTCCACATCCCAGGACCCACAGCCTAAATCCCTGGACCCACAGCCCAAATCCCTGGACCCACAGCCCACATCCCTGGACCCACAGCCCACATCCCTGGACCCACAGCCATCACCCCACAGCTTTATATGGGGGGACCCTCAGTCATCAGCCCACAGCCCTAAACCCAAAGCCTACATCCCTGGACCCACATCCCTGGACCCACAGCCTACATCCCTGGCCTGGATCCACAGCCTACATCCCTGGACCCACAGTCTAAATCCCTGGGCCCACAGACTAAATCCCTGGACCCACAGTCCACATCCCTGGACCCACAGCCCACATCCCTGGACCCACAAACAGCCCACATCCCTGGGCCCACAGCCCACATCCCTGGACCCACAGCCTAAATCCCTGGACCCACATCCCTGGACCCACAGCCTACATCCCTGGACCCACATCCCTGGACCCACAGCCTACATCCCTGGCCTGGATCCACAGCCTACATCCCTGGACCCACAGTCTAAATCCCTGGGCCCACCGCCTAAATCCCTGGACCCACAGTCCACATCCCTGGACCCACAGCCCACATCCCTGGACCCACAAACAGCCCACATCCCTGGACCCACAAACAGCCCACATCCCTGGACCCACAAACAGCCCACATCCCTGGACCCACAGTCCACATCCCAGGACCCAGAGTCCACATCCCAGGACCCACAGCCTAAATCCCTGGACCCACAGCCCAAATCCCTGGACCCACAGCCCACATCCCTGGACCCACAGCCCACATCCCTGGACCCACAGCCATCACCCCACAGCTTTATATGGGGGGACCCTCAGTCATCAGCCCACAGCCCTAAACCCACAGCCTACAGCCCTGGACCCACAGCTATCACCCTAGTCACAGATCTATATCACACCCTGGGCTTAAATGCGGGTCCATCATTTTTCACTGGTTTCGGAGGTAAAAGTTTGGGGGTCGGCTTATACGCGGGTCGGCTTGTATGCGAGTATATACAATACTTGAAAACATCTTGCATTTTCATAGAAATTCATAAATATGAATATGTACTTTACAATTACTTTAATTTTTTGTTCATTTTTTTTCTTTCTTTTTTTCCCTTTTCTTGTTTTATCCGTGCTTTTATTAATTTTTTTCTTGTTTCTCCTAATTTTCTTTTTTTTTTCTTTTTTCTTTTTCTGGTTTTTATGTTTTATATGTTTTTGATATATTCATGTACATTTGAAATACAAAGATAAATCTGAGACCATTAGAGTACCGGTATGTTTCTATACTAAAATGGGATGTGCTTACTGTTATCATCTTAATCTTGTTAGCCACCCAATGGAGGTCTTCGAAATACATTGACTCCAGCACTGGGACTATTGCCAAGTTGGCAAACACCCAGTGGAAATGGTTTAGCCTTTTATTACAGAAGTATGGAGATTCAATAATACATTGGCACATCAGACAGCATTCCCCACATCAGAATCACTATCAAGAGACCTGACTTACAAATATGGATCAGGTGCAGTGACAGTCACATACTTTGCTGTGTCTCTAATCTTTGCACAAACCTGACCTAGAATTATTGAGTGCATTATCACTGTGAGCTTTACAGTAGACATATTTGGCCTGCGTATTGTGAGTGCAAACATACAATATTTTTATATTTTTGTTATTTTTATGAATCTCATTTCAAATACCTTTTGTGTATATTTAGAATAATTTTTATTGCATACAAAAGAAAAAAAGTTGTGTGTGCTCAGACCAGGTATCACCTGACTTATATACTGTCTGCCAATTGTCTATTGACTAATTAAAATGACACAACAAATGCATATTGCATAAGCTTGCCAGAATGTGCAGGGTCTAAACTAACTCATTGCTATTTCCTGCAGGAGTTGGCTCAGGGAAAAGTCTTGGCATCTTAATAGGGGCACTCTGTGTAGGTCTCCATGCTGCCAAAAAACAGTGGGTCGCATTGACACCCCAAGCACTCTCACTGCTCATGAGCCCAGTGACTACACCCCCAGGAGAGGGGCAGAGAACCACAGACAGCCCACCCGAAAGGTGGATCATCTACAATGCCCCTCCCCCCCAATGGAAAGATCCCTACCTTGTAGCAAACTGCAACCAGTTGCAAAAGTATGCAAGATGCATGACCTGGGAGCAACATGACCAAATGATGATGGGGGAGGTGCGGGAAGCCCCCGATACACACATCCTCTTGTTGTTGTAGACTAATTTTTATGTTTATACTCATTTTTGCACTGCTTATCTGTGGGTTTTAAGCCTGACTCCAAGGAATGTAAACTAAGAATTGAAATGTAAAACTAAATGTAAAAACCCAATTAACGTAAGGAGTACACAGTACACAACCACACAACCACATATATTTCATCCTGACAGGGCTGAAAACAGCTTTCCCTCCATTGCTATTAGGAAACAACAGGGAATAATTGCAAAGCATTTAGTAATTTTCTTTATTGTGCTATTCTCCAATGCACATTCAGCACTGCCATGTAATCAATACCTTACAAAGTGATACATTAATCCACCAAATAGAGTGTAACGATTGTGGAACTTTCTCCGTGATCAGCGCACAGCGCGTGCGCTGACACGGCGGAAATCCTCCACAAGCGTGTAATTGCAGGCACCCAGCAAAAGGTGCTACGCACCTGTAGAGGGAAATTCCTGTCGGCAGATGGCGCTGGGGAGTGCAGAGGAACCAATCCTCTGTACCTCCACAAATGCCAGACAGGAATTGTACGAAGCGCAGAACGCAATCGCAAGAGAGGCGATTGCAAATGAAAATGAGCAAAGGGACAGGTTGTATGTGTGTGCGCCAATCCAGTCGCTACCCCGCGACCGCGCACACACAACAGCAGATATGAAATAGGAACGCGATCGCGAGAGGTGCGATCGCCAGACGTGACACAAGGCAGATCAGAATAGAATACGAGGGTAGCAAAGGCACAGCAAATAAAACAATGAGGAGATACGGAAAATAACAAACGCTAGCTAACCGCAAACACCGCACTCATTCGCAACAGTGCACGCGGTTATGCGCGGTCTCCACGTGATAAGCACAATAGAGACAAGCACGCCTAACTAACCATTAACAGACAAACATGAAACAGAGGATGCGAGCGCTTGCTTAACGGTTACCTCACCGAGCCTCCATCAAGCGTAGCAGACAAGACAGACACACGAAAACAGGGACAAGCGAGAGATAGGATCCACAGCACTAGCGTAAAGTGGCTAGCGCGATCCAGGTACAGAGTAGCAGAACAGAAGGATCCCCAGCGCTAGCGAAAAGTGGCCAGCGCGATCCCAGAAGACAGAACAGAAGGATCCCCAGCGCTAGCGAAAAGTAGCTAGCGCGATCCCAGGAGACAGAACAGAAGGATCCCCAGCGCTAGCGAAAAGTAGCTAGCGCGATCCCAAGAGACAGAACAGAAGAGATAGCTGGTAGCAACCGCTGCACCAGCTATACTCCAAGAACAGAGATCAGAACCATTTCCTGTCGACCACCGTAGGGACAGGACAATGGCAACAGGCAAGACAAGACAGAACAGGCAATACAGATAATACAATCCTAACTGCACTAGGGAAATCTGCCTAGCGCAGATTCAGGAATTACTCTAAGCTGATGTTCAAACAGAGAGCAAGGCTGACACCCCACCAGGAGTGTTACATAGGACGTAATCCTTATGACCAGCGAAGCATTGTGGGAAAGACATAGTACTTATAGTACACGCCTCCAATGAATGTGGCCAGGCAATTTGCATGACAACGTATGCAAATTCCTCTGCAAGCACAAGCTGCAAAACTGACAGAAGCTCTTCTTTCCAGAGTCCTGCAGCATGCAAACCTACACAATGGTCAAAGGGCTGCCTGCCTGCACAGGCAGCTGAGCAAATCATCACAGTACCCCCCCCCTCCAGGGTCGAATTCCAGACGACCCTCAAAACTGCTATTAGCAACAGACTCAAACTGAAGACTCATGAAGGTCGGGGCAGCCCGACAAGTTCCAATTCCAGAGTCAGTCCACCCGAAACCGACCTCATCGGAAACAGAAGCCACCGAAACATGCCCACCAGTACTACCAGTCTCAGTATAACACCCATCAGGACTGTGAACGCCAGAGAAGAAGCCATCGACACCCTCCAGACAATACCCACCACCTTCCAAGGAGCGTCCGAAAATACCAAACCTGCCACAATACCTGTTCGAAGTGTCCCTTACAACACAAAAGCCACCGTTGATCTTATCCAGTGTACCAAGCAAAATTTCTCCTGGAATCTCCCAGAACCTTTTGAAGCTCCACAGAGATCCCAAGAGGGCAGAACAATCACCAGGCTCACATGGAGAATTACCAAGAACCCCCATGGAACCAATGACAATTCCGGATTCAGAATTACGAGGACAGCCATCAAGATCAAGACTTTCAGGGACCACTTCTGGGCATGCAAGCAGGCAGGCCATATCAGAGCATGTCTCCACCGAGGAAGCATCTGAGTACGCTGGTAACCGAGGCACACTTGGGCTTTCTGGGTCACAGAGCACACTGGGGTACACCAGCACAGGAGAAACCTCAGGACATGTCGAGGAACTGCCAACCTCAGAGTCCGGCACGACAAGACCAAAACCAGTACCGGACAGAGAATCATCATGAGTGGAGGTCACAGGCACTGGACTTTCAAAAGAAGACTCGGATACAAATTCAGAAATTTCTGTGACAATAATATCATCATTGACTACATATGAGTGAAGCTCCATCAGAGCTGAAAAGGCAGGGCCGGGCCGAGGCATAGGCTGGAGAGGCTCCAGCCTCAGGGCGCAGTGTAGGAGGGGGCGCACAATTCATTCAGCTGTCATTCCTAATTGTGTATGAAGCAGAAAGAAATAAGAAAAGGGGATACATAGCAGTGACTGCAAGCCAGATAACTAGATATTAAGGTGTTGGGGAGGTTGTGGGCCCTGTGGCCCTCTTAGTCTAATAGCAATCAGTGTGTGATGGCTGGGGTGGGAGGGATGGAGGGGCGCACTTTGGTGTCTCAGCCTTGGGTGCTGGAGGACCTTGTCCCGGCTCTGTGAAAAGGTAGCCAGCAAGGCAGCAATGCCTACGGAAGAGGGTAACACCTCAGAAGGACTTGGGGGGCAGGAGACATCTCCTACAAGTTCTGCACCCTTTGGGAGGAACTCAGAGACCTCCAGAACATCAAACAAGACCTCAGGAACATCATTTTTCAAGTTTTCTAAAAAGGATTCTGTACTATCCATGTTACAGGGCAAAACTGGAACTTTATTTTGAGAACAGGGCAGATGTCCCAGGGAAGGTTCCACCATAAACTGAGACTGAATTTCATCATCATGAGTGGAACATACAGGAATATTCACTGAACCACACACTGACTCCCTAACTTTAATCTCGCTGCACCCAGAATTCTGCGTAGCAGTCAAACTAGCTTGCAACTCCAAAACTGCAGAAAGACAGGTAAAAATAGCAGCAATACCTAGATGAGCCTCTAGGGGCAGGGCAGGAGATATTGTACAAGGCAATATTGACTCATCCAGAGTACAGGGTGGAGAGTCAGAACTTTCTTCAAAGCAAGAAAGGGACTCCCAAATGTCAGTGTGATTGGACATCATTTTGTTATTCATGGTACAGGGCAGGCTCAGAGAAACCCTCTCTGGACCCAGCAAAGACGCTTCAGAGTCAGATTCGCAAAACCAAAGTGCTGTCTCACTCTTAGACTCGGTTAACGATGTCGAATCCGAGGAGACAGAGCGCAAAATTTGCGAATCCAAGATCGCTTTAGGTTGTGAAACTGACGCTTCCCTAGCGCAAATCTCCGCGATCTGCGGAGCAGACTGCAAAGCGTTTAGGACAGAAACACTGGAGCAACTGTCATCAGGCCACAGGCCCTCACAGGTGTGAACAGGGTGAGGCAAAGGCGCATTTGCAGTAGAAATAGCGACAACATCAGGAAAAACTTTATTAGACATATTAATTTTACTTTTGATGCTGCATAATTTAGGAATTTTCCCCATAGCAGGATCACAGATGGAAGATCTTAAAGGTCTGCCTCTAAATGACAAGGGGTCCCACACATCCTTGAGAAAACTGGTACATTCATGCTGATTGCAATCTGCAGGAACATCCAAGAAACAGGCATCAGATTGCACAGATTCAAACTGCACACAGTCAGGAGAGAATCCCTCAGGATCCACACAGGAATCAACCACAGTGGTACACCCATTCGTTTCAGAACGCACAAAGTCAAGACTCACATGCTTTACCCCAGAAAGGCATGAACAATCATCCGACAACGATGTCTCTTTATTGGAATCAATTGATTGGTGTGTGTGCAACTCATCCAAAATCGTCTGCCACACATACAACACCGGATCCACAAAACACCTGTCACACTCATCAGAATCTATCAAAGTGTACACGGAGTTGAGACAATCATTCAAGACATCTTCGCTTTTTGCGATGTAAAAATCGCAAAAGGCTTTCCAATCAAAATCGAATTCCTCCATCAAGGCCCCCATGTCCCATGAGGCAAATGGAGGTTCAAACAGGCCAGTATCCAGATAATCTCCATATGGATGGAGTTCAGGAACCAAAACAGATTTTTTAACTGCTTTAATATAGTGTGTGATCCTACCTATAATAGGATCCACATAAGCTTTGGATTGGGGCAAAAAACCTGGAGACTGAGCAAAATCATTGCACACATCTTTAGAGAGTATTTTATTCAGATGCTTGCGCCTTTTAATTTTTCCCTTTTTGGCCACTTTGCATGTCTGTTTAAATGCAAGATACGTGTCCAGGCAGTTCTCCTGCATCTGTTTAGAAGCAAAAGTGGCACGAGAAACATTGAACTGATCATCATACTGAATGGTTTTGCACATTTCAGACTTGACAGAAACAACCTCTTTATTTGTGGTTGCCATGGGCAACGAATCTTTTGACTGACAAGCCAAATCAGCAGATTGGCCTGCAAGCACCAACTCATTAACATATGATAATGACACAGAACTGTTGTCTAAGCTAATCTGATCAGCTTCATGCTCTGCAGGAAAAAACTCATAGAACTGACCTGGCAGAGGAATTCTAAGCTTACGAGAAAATACATGCCTCAAAAATCTGCAAGGGTTATGTCTCAGATTCACATGTTTGGCACACTCATCCGCCCATACAAACAAATCATCCTGGAAAAGATTGCAAGCAATCTGACCACTCCAAGTGGAAATATTGGTGGCCTGAAATTCAGGATTAGCCAAGAATCTGAAACATTCCGAAATAAACTCATCTCTGGTTTCAGAGTCCAGTATCTTAAACCTCTTAAAGGCACAGGAGTCATATTTGACAAAATCGTACAAATCAGAAATTCCCTCTACACTGGGAATTTTGGTTGGGCTGGTCATACTGTAACGATTGTGGAACTTTCTCCGTGATCAGCGCACAACGCGTGCGCTGACACAGCGGAAATCCTCCACAAGCGTGTAATTGCAGGCACCCAGCAAAAGGTGCTACGCACCTGTAGAGGGAAATTCCTGTCGAGATGGCGCTGGGGAGTGCAGAGGAACCAATCCTCTGTACCTCCACAAATGCCAGACAGGAATTGTACGAAGCGCAGAACGCAATCGCAAGAGAGGCGATTGCAAATGAAAATGAGCAAAGGGACAGGTTGTATGTGTGTGCGCCAATCCAGTCGCCACCCCGCGACCGCGCACACACAACAGCAGATATGAAATAGGAACGCGATCGCGAGAGGTGCGATCGCCAGACGTGACACAAGGCAGATCAGAATAGAATACGAGGGTAGCAAAGGCACAGCAAATAAAACAATGAGGAGATACGGAAAATAACAAACGCTAGCTAACCGCGAACACCGCACTCATTCGCAACAGTGCACGCGGTTATGCGCGGTCTCCACGTGATAAGCACAATAGAGACAAGCACGCCTAACTAACCATTAACAGACAAACATGAAACAGAGGACGCGAGCGCTTGCTTAACGGTTACCTCACCGAGCCCCCAGCAAGCGTAGCAGACAAGACAGACACACGAAAACAGGGACAAGCGAGAGATAGGATCCACAGCACTAGCGTAAAGTGGCTAGCGCGATCCAGGTACAGAGTAGCAGAACAGAAGGATCCCCAGCGCTAGCGAAAAGTGGCCAGCGCGATCCCAGAAGACAGAACAGAAGGATCCTCAGCGCTAGCGAAAAGTAGCTAGCGCGATCCCAGGAGACAGAACAGAAGGATCCCCAGCGCTAGCGAAAAGTAGCTAGCGCGATCCCAGGAGACAGAAGAGAAGAGATAGCTGGTAGCAACCGCTGCACCAGCTATACTCCAAGAACAGAGATCAAAACCATTTCCTGTCGACCCCCGTAGGGACAGGACAATGGCAACAGGCAAGACAAGACAGAACAGGCAATACAGATAATACAATCCTAACTGCACTAGGGAAATCTGCCTAGCGCAGATTCAGGAATTACTCTAAGCTGATGTTCAAACAGAGAGCAAGGCTGACACCCCACCAGGAGTGTTACATAGGACGTAATCCTTATGACCAGCGAAGCATTGTGGGAAAGACATAGTACTTATAGTACACGCCTCCAATGAATGTGGCCAGGCAATTTGCATGACAACGTATGCAAATTCCTCTGCAAGCACAAGCTGCAAAACTGACAGAAGCTCTTCTTTCCAGAGTCCTGCAGCATGCAAACCTACACAATGGTCAAAGGGCTGCCTGCCTGCACAGGCAGCTGAGCAAATCATCACATAGAGTCCCGGAGATCCATAGCAATGCCTACCCATGCCATAAGAATGTATGAGTAAATTGTTCAACATTTACTATGCCCTCTATGTGACAAAATTGAGTTATTGTATGTGTGCACAATTGCTGCTAGTTTGTGACAGCGCTAGCCTCTTTAGCTTCCTGATCCTTTTTGAGCAAAAATAAATGATCACAAAAACATAGGTAAGCATACAAGTATGTTAAAGTTAAGCAGTATGGCGCGCAACAATCCACAGCTATAGTGTTACAAAATTATAAAAAATTAATGCAAAACTTCTAGTCCACATCATATGTTAATATGTCTGCCCTACTAGTTACGTCACGGATGACTCATCAGGGGCATGGCCTATCACAGCGAGAAGACGCTATTTGTACAAGCATTAGCTCACATGATGCGGATGTTTCCGTTACATCTATTCGCCACTATTCTATAATAAAACTTAAAAAGGATTGCCCCATTTTTCCTGCTTATAAGCATAGCTCTTATCTTCTCTACTGGCAAGGCCAAACACGTATCTGCTGATCAGATTGGGTCGGCTACGAGATCTGGTGAGCATATTTTAGTTTTAACTGACTTGAGAATTTTTATGAAGACGCCACTGTCATTACGCGGTGGCACTAAGCATTGTTCAACATATTAACATATGATGTGGACTAGAAGTTTTGCATTGTTTTAATTATTTATAATTTTGTAACACTATAGCCGTAGTTTATTGAGCGCCATACTGCTTGATTTTAACAAACATTTAAGGAGACTTACACACCCTACGGTACTGGCAATCCAAGGAAGCTACCTTACCTTATTTTTTTTTAGATATTTTTGACTCAATTCACTAAGATCATGCTGGAGATAATAAGACAAGAGAAAACTTACCTCCACACAGTGAGAGAGTTATCTTATCTCCTTTCACAGGTCATTTTGCGACATTTGGTTTCAAGACTACTCCTCACGGTTTAGGGCCCCTAAAATGCCAGGGCAGTATAGGAACCCCACAAATGACCCCATTTTAGAAAGAAGACACCCCAAGGTATTCCGTTAGGAGTATGGTGAGTTCATAGAAGATTTTATTTTTTGTCACAGGTTAGCGGAAAATGACACTTTGTGAAAAAAAACAATTAAAATCAATTTCCGCTTACTTGTGACAAAAAATTAAATCTTCTATGAACTCACCATACTCCTAACGGAATACCTTGGGGTGTCTTATTTCTAAAATGGAGTCATTTGTGGGGTTCCTATACTGCCCTGGCATTTTAGGGGCCCTAAACCGTGAGGAGTAGTCTTGAAACCAAATGTCGCAAAATGACCTGTGAAATCCTAAAGGTACTCATTGGACTTTGGGCCCCTTAGCGCAGTTAGGGTGCAAAAAAGTGCCACACATGTGGTATCGCCGTACTCAAGAGAAGTAGTATAATGTGTTTTGGGGTGTATTTTTACACATACCCATGCTGAGTGGGAGAAATATCTCTGTAAATGGACAATTGTGTGTAAAAAAAAAATCAAAAAATTGTCATTTACAGAGATATTTCTCCCACCCAGCATGGGTATGTGTAAAAATACACCCCAAAACACATTATACTACTTCTCCTGAGTACGGCAATACCACATGTGTGGCACTTTTTTGCAGCCTAACTGCGCTAAGGGGCTCTAAGTCCAATGAGCACCTTTAGGCTTTACAGGGGTGCTTACAATTTAGCACCCCCAAAATGCCAGGACAGTAAACACACCCCACAAATGACCCCATTTTGGAAAGTAGACACTTCAAGGTATTCAGAGAGGAGCATAGTGAGTCCGTGGCAGATTTCATTTTTTTTTGTCGCAAGTTAGAAGAAATGGACACTTTTTTTTCCCTTTTTTTTGTTACAAAGTGTCATTTTCCGCTAACTTGTGACAAAAAATAAAATCTTCTATAAACTCACCATGCCTCTCAGTGAATATTTTGGGATGTCTTCTTTCCAAAATGGGGTCATTTGGGGGGTATTTATACTATCCTGGAATTTTAGCACCTCATGAAACATGACAGGTGCTCAGAAAAGTCGGAGATGCTTCAAAATGGAAAAATTCACTTCTTGCACCATAGTTTGTAAACGCTATAACTTTTACCCAAACCAATAAATATACACTGAATGTTTTTTTTTTATCAAAGACATGTAGCAGAATAACTTTCGCGCTCAAATGTATAGGAAATTTTACTTTATTTGAAAAATGTCAGCACAGAAAGTAAAAAAAGCCATTTTTTTGACAAAATTCATGTCTTTTTTGATGAATATAATAAAAAGTAAAAATCGCAGCAGCAATCAAATAGCACCAAAAGAAAGCTGTATTAGTGACAAGAAAAGGAGGTAAAATTTATTTAAATGGTAGGTTGTATGACCGAGCAATAAACCGTTAAAGCTGCAATGGTCTGAATGGAAAAAAAGGCTCTGGTCCTTAAGGGGTTTTGTGACTGCAGTCCTTAAGTGGTTAAGTTACTTCCTCTGTAGTTAAGGTACCTTCTCTGTAGTTAAGTTACCTCCTCTGTAGTTATTTTCAGAATTCTGGAGTTATTTTAAGGATTGAAGAGTTAACTTTAGAGATCTCTCCTTAACTTAAATACAGAAGAGTTAACTTTAGGTTTGCCTGAGGTAAAATGTTTCCTGAATAGTACATGCCTTATCACCATGGTGATAACTCTAGAAACATTATTAAAGAAAACTTGTAACTTTAAAAACCTCCCCTGGGGAGTACTTACCTCGGGTGGGGGAAGCCTTCAGATCCTATTGAGGCTTCCCCTGTCCTCCTCGGTCCTACAGCGGCGGCGATAAAGCTCCCCGAACAGTGGGGATGTAAATATTTACCTTCCCGGCTCCAGCGCAGGCGCAGTATCGGCTCTCCGCCCGGGAGATAGGCGGAAATAGCCGATCGCCGTTGGGCCGCACTTTTGCAAGTCTCCTGCGCCTGCACAGTAGAGTGGACCCGCTGGAGCCAGGAAAGGTAATTAAATCAGCGCTTGTCAGACTTGTCGAAGGAGGATTCCGGGGGAGCCAGCGCTGGACTGCCTGCAGCTACAGGGGTGGGGAAAGCCTCATTGGGACCCTGAGGCTTTCCCCTCCCAAGGTGAGTACCCCCCAGGGAACTTTTTTTCGTTACAGGTTCTCTTTAAAGACAGGAGATAAGCTTACTGAATTGAGGCCATTGAATCTTCTTGTATCTTTTTGATTGTACTGGTTGATGGTAGGAGCGCACAACTTTTTATTGATATAAGCATACAAGTATGATCCTGTGGCCACAAGGTATACTGATTTTTCTTGCATTTAGTGGTGGTGTGACACTTCCTTAGATCATAACTTTTATATAGTTTATCTTTCAGAATCAGAATCAGAAATATTTGAATCACCAAGCATGACTGGGGTGTGCTTGGAATTGGGTTTGGCACATTCAATTGCTCAGAGTATAGAAAAAAAATAGATGATAGAACAAGCATAAACGGGAATACAACATGAAACATCTTTACCATCTTGAAACCAATTGCCTTTGTTCACAAGTTTTGAAAACATGTTTTTTATCCATTTTGACATAAAAATTATTATTAATATACAATATTTTTGTAATTAGTTTTTAATTGTCATTGAGGTTTTTAATAGTTTTTATTTTATGAACAAAACTTTATATAGATAAACAGATGCAGTTGCTCTGCTTGAAAGGAGAGTACAGACTTGCATTAGAGTCTGCTATATCCATCTAAATCTGGTCATTACACGATGCAAGCACAGACACCTCAGCTGTCTGCACCCTGTCTGTTTACATGAATTTGTGCATAATTCAAAACACAGGGCTGTAGGATGGTCTCTAATCAAGCACCCAGCTAAGTGCCATCTGTGCTATGAGTGAGGTAGACTGTGGCTGTGTCACATGGGTGCAGGTGTCGGGCAGGCAGTGGCATGACATCATGTGATGTCATGTTACCCTGCTGGCACTGCATTTTAATATCATAGTACCTCTGATGTGGACTGCAGTCATAGGCCACTGCTGAATCCGTGGCTGCATCTCTGGTTTGTCCAAACACTATTTACTATAACAACACCGGCCCCTCTAATAGAAATAAACAAACAGCAAAATATAAAATAAAGTACTTACTTTAATCAGATAGACCTTTTCTTAATGGCTGACGGCAAAATGGTCATACTGGCTGGCTGCTGTGCTACAGCTGTGCTTGTGATGGATTGGAATCACTGTTTGAATAAAGTATCACACAGATGTATTTTTGAGAGAAAAGCATCTTACCCTGCAAGTTGGAGAAAATTTGTGAAAATGTGGTCAGTTTTGCAAAACTCCTTTTGGCAGATTCATCCCCTTAGTCTACATAATCATACCGGCAATCTGTACTGGCTCCAGAAGATCAAGGAAAAGACGCACAAGTCTAGGACTAAGAAAGAGTTCAGGGCATCCAGAAACTCCTGAATTAGGAACTGATAAACGCATAAAAGGCCTGCGCCAAGAAGCTGGGCTCCAGCCTCCAGCCCAATAACCCTCAAGCAGGGGCGGACTGACAACTAATGGGGCCCCCGGGCAATAGGAGATTATGGGGCCCCCATACCAGTGGTTCCCACCTTTCACGTTATATTTTTACAGACTAAGATATAATAATTTATTTACAACAGTAAATATGTTATATTGAGATATCGTACACTGACAAAAACCGCGGCGCGCCAAAAAATGGGTGTGGTCATGCAACAGAATGTGGGCGTGGTCATGGGTGGGGCAAAATATACATGACCTTAGCAGTGGTGTAAAAGGTCTGCCGGGGAAGTTTGAACTCTGCCATAGTGCTTCCCCCCAAAATACATGTAATCTGACAGCATTTCACCAAAAATCCACGTAATCTGGCAGAGGTTCCTCCAAAATACAGATAATATGGCAGTGGTTCCCCCAAAATAGACGTTATCTGGCAGCAGCGGTTCCACAAAATACACATAATTTGGCAGCGGATCACCAAAAATACATGTAGCAGCAGTGGTTCCCCCAAAATACACAGAATCTGGAAGCAGCAGTTCCCCCATTATACACAATCTGGCAGCGGTTCCCCCAAAAATACACATAATCTGGCAGCTGTTTCTCAAAATACACTTAATCTGGCAGCAGTTCCGCCAAAATAGGTGCCCCCAGTATAGGTAACCAGGTCAAAGGGTATCCCCAGTGGAAGTATCCAGGTCTATAGGTTTTCCCAGTGCAGGTATCCAGGTCTATAGGTGTCCCCAGTATAAGTAGCCTGATCTACAGGTGTCCCCAGAATAGATAACCAGGTCTATAGATGTCCCCATTTAAGATAGCCAGGTCTATAGATGTCCCCAGTTAAGATAGCCAGGTCTATAGCTGTCCCCAGTATAGGTAGCCAGGTCTACAGGTGTCTCCAGAATAGGTAGCCAGGCCTATAGGTGTCCCCAGTACAGATAGCCAGGTCTATAGGTGTCTCCTGTATAGATAGCCAGGTCTTTAGGTGTCCCCAGTATATGTAGCCAGGTGTATAGGTGTCCCCAGTATAGCCAGGTCTATAGGTGCCCCCAGTATATGTAGTCAGGTGTATAGGTGCCCCCAGTATATGCAGTCAGATGTATAGGTCTCCCCAGTATAGCCAGGTGTATAGGTCTCCCCAGTATATGCAGCCAGGTGTATAGGTGTCCCCAGTATAGCCAGGTTTATAGGTGCCCCCAGTATATGTAGCTAGGTCTATAAGTGCCCCCAGTATATGTAGCTAGGTCTATAAGTGCCCCCAGTATATGTAGCCAGGTGTATAGGTGCCCCCAGTATATGCAGCCAGGTGTATAGGTGCCCCCAGTATATGCAGTCAGATGTATAGGTCTCCCCAGTATAGCCAGGTGTATAAGTGCCCCCAGTATATGCAGCCAGGTGTATAGGTGTCCCCAGTATATGTAGCTAGGTCTATAAGTGCCCCCAGTATATGTAGCCAGGTGTATAGGTGCCCCCAGTATATGCAGCCAGGTGTATAGGTCTCCCCAGTATAGCCAGGTCTGTAAGTGCCCCCAGTATATGTAGCTAGGTCTATAAGTGCCCCCAGTATATATAGCCAGGTGTATAGGTGCCCCCAGTATATGCAGCCAGGTGTATAAGTCTCCCCAGTATAGCCAGGTCTATAGGTGCCCCCAGTATATGCAGCCAGGTGTATAGGTCTCCCCAGTACATGCAGCCAGGCTTGTAGGTGTCTCCAGGAGGGGAGACAGCCAGTGAAGGAGGGCGATGGGCATAGCAGCGGAGAAGGGGGGAAGTTTCCCCCCCCCCTCTCACCTTGGGGCTCCCCTTCCTGGCTGTCCCCTCCGTAATCTGTAAGACAGATGGAAGCGGCTGACAGCGGGCGGAGACTTACCGCTGTTCAGCCACCGTAGGCATCGCTGATCTGTGTGCAGCTAGTCTGGGCTTCTCAAGCCCAGACTAGCTGCACACAGATCAGCGATCCCTCCGGTGGCTGAACAGTGTCTCCGCCCGCTGTCAGCCGCTTCCAGCTGTCTTACAGATTACGGAGGGGAGAGCCAGGAAGGGGGGCCCCAAGGTGCTATGCCCATCGCCCTCCTTCACTGGCTGTCTCCCCTCCTGGCTGCTCAGGGTTCTATGGCGGGCCCCCCCTGACCACGGGCCCTCGGTCCGTGCCCGAGTGCCCTAATGGTCAGTCCGCCCCTGCCCTCAAGAGCTCTGGAAAGGCCTCAGGGTGGCCACGAACTTCAATTCCCTCCAGCATGCGGCCCCAAGCATCCAACTAGATGAGCAGATAAATGAGTTATACTGCAGATTCGACCAATATTCCAGCAACCATGCCAATTACAGCTTCTCCCCTTTCCTCCCTGCCCCCCTTCCCCCAAGAGCCAGAGTGCCCCAGTGCCGCTTGTTGTCCAGGAAGTGGATATTCTACAACACCTCTGCAAGCTTATCCCAAGGAAAGCCTCAGGCCTGGATGGAGTGTCATCAAAATGCCTGAGAACGTGTGCTCACTAGCTAGCCCCTGTCCTCTCCTCTATATATAACAGGTCCCTAGCAGCAGGCAAAGTCCCATAATTATGGTTTCTAAGGGCTCTTTCACATCTGCGCAGATTTTCACCGTTTTGACGCAACGGCTAACATCTGCGTTAACCAAGGTAAAATGAAAGTCCATGAACTTTCATTTTACCTTTCACACCTGACGCTGCGTTTTTGTGCGGTACGACGCACCCGGAGCTGTTTTTCGCCCGACGCACCCGGGAGCCATCGTTTTCTGTCGGGTTCAATGAATAGTTGATGGCGTCGCACCGCAGATACCCGACGACATGCCACAGGCTATCAACGCGTGCAGGAGAACGGCTCCTGCACGCGTTGTCTGATGTGAAAGAGCCCTTAGCGTCTCATTGGGTGAGAATCTGCGCTCCAATCTACTGGTATGTGGTATGTAAAGAGAAGCATATTGTTTCTCAATTAACATCTTACACTTGAATAAAATGAGTTGTGTTAGCAGTAGAAAATAACATCACATGATGATTGTATTACTTGTACTGAGTGAAAGCAATTACCCGCAAGCGATAAATTAGTTTGGTCTGCTTTGATTGCAACTATATAAACACCCATGTTGTTTTGTGACATTATTTGTCATGTCTGAACAGCACATCTCAAATAACAGATGCATTGACATTTTTATCTATTGACATTCACAAATGAGAACTAAGCAACAGATTGGAAATGTTAATATAACAGCATATCTTTTAAGACTATGGGGTCTTCAGCTATGGAATTGGTGTATAAATCTTTTCACTGCTAAGAATAATCAGTTTTATTCTGTTGCTGTCAACACAATCAACTAAATCAGGTTCACTAATCTTTACTAAAGTAGCACTCTTGCCACAAATTCTTGTTTTGTTTTGGACAGAGAAAGGAAAGGATGCACTGTCAAATTTATGTTTCTCTTTAATGGTGCCCATACAAGGTGCAATAAAAATGTAAAACTTTCCCATATATTCGACCAAAATAATCGAATTGAATGAAAATTTCAACGAATATTTTTTTCGATCAAGAAAAAAGAATCGATGATCCTTTTTTCTCAATAAAAATCCGATCAGACACGTTGGAAAATTTTTTATATTCAATCTAACAGAATGAAAAAATGAAAAACTTGTACTATGTATGGGCACTATTATAGAGATTTCACAGCACTTCCTGTTTCCAATGACATCACAGGATCAGGAAGTGAGGGATTCTCTCTCAAACTGTGACAGGATGTAAAGCCTGCCAGGAGTTTTAACATTTACCCAATGACAAAAGTATATATTCGGAATGGTTGGGATCAGTATTGGCACATAAATCAGCTATTTCTCCATCATCTCAGCTACCTACACAATACCAATTTTCATCTGTAGTTTTATCCTTCCTCCCAGTATCATTCAGCTAACAGTAACTGGTCACCTGTAATGAAAATCCACTTCCAAATATCTAACCTTATCCTCCCTCCTTAAAGAGAAACTAAGTATAAAACTTTATCCCAATCAGTAGCTGATACCCCCTTTTACATGAGAAATCTATTCTTTTCACAAACAGACCATCAGGGGGCGTTGTATGACTGATATTGTGGTGAAATACCTCCCACAAAAAACTCTTGAGTACGTACTCCTGGCAGTTTCCTGTATGTGAACCTTGCTGCATTGTGGGAAATAGCTGTTTACAGCTGTTTCCAACTGCCAAAAAATGCAGCATCTACATCACCTGCTAGCAGTAAAAATGTCACCATGTAATAAATGTCAGAATGTAAATTAGGGATTTAAAAGATTTTACAATGGGCAAACACTGACTAAATCATTTATACATAATTATTGTAAAAATGAAGCACTTTTTTATGACATTATTTTCACTGGAGTTGCTCTTTAAGCTACAGTACATATCCACTTATTAACATATTTAAGTGTACACATTTCATCAGCATCAGTACAATATATTCTAGAGTTAGAAATACAGGATCAATACAACAGATAGTGACATTTTTAATTTCTCCCTCTGTAGGTTTGGTGTTGGCTAAGTTTAGGTATATTTGATCCGTTTCACTATGGGTTTTCTGTAGGAGTATTTCAGGGTTGGTATTTTAATAATCATTCATAGGTCTGATTTCTTAAGATTCTCTTCTGTGCTAGAGGACCCTGCCAAACACTGGAGAACCATAGTGATTCTGCAAACCTAGGATGAGCTGGTTTGTTCTGTGAGGTCTTGGCTGAGAATCCATAACTCCGAGCTTTTTGGGATAAGAAAGATGGACATTTTAAGACACACCCCTGTCACACCCTAATCATGCCCAGCCACACCCCTAGTCACTCATACCAGAAAACATTCAGAAGAAATAGACAAAGTGTTACATTCAGACCTCACTGGTCCTCTCTATCATCATTATTTTTTTATTTTACCATTTAAAAATAAGAAATATATACATTTAAATGGTAGAAATAACATTTAGAGTATATTAAACACATTTTGTTCAGTAGAAAAATACATATATGTACATAGATGCTGTTTCCAGAGGAACTATTCCTCTACTGTAGGAGGGACAATTCCTCTCAAAAAGGGACAGTTGGGAGCTATGGAGAATCTAGAATATGTAGAGTTGTGCAGGAGAATGCAGTAAATTATTCAAGATACCCACTTCTCCTGGTTTCAGCATCAGAAACACTTCCTATAGGTGCGGTATATATTGTTGTATACTGGTATGTAATCCTCCCAGTGATGCTTAGTCTAGGCTGATTATATACTTGGAATTCTCACCACCAAGCATTCTAGGGGAGCAAGAATTCATTGGCTTTTAAATTATTACTAAACAAACATTCCTCAGAGCTCTCCTGAGAGGACTAAAGATTAGAGATGGCCCAAACCTCCGATTTTCGGGTCGCGAACCTCCTGCGAAAGTTCGGTTCGCGCAAACTTTCGCGAACCGCAATAGACTTTAATGGGGAGGCGAATTTGGAAAACCAGAAAAATTTATGCTGGCCACAAAAGTGATGGAAAAGTTGTTTCAAGAGGTCTAACACCTGGAGGGGGCATAGCGGAGTGGAATAGACGCCAAAAGTCCCGGGGAAAAATCTGGATTTGACGCAAATGAACGGTTTAAAGAGAACCAGGGACGAAGCACCCTCATGTATTTTATTACATTTATCAGTGGGAACATGACAGTAAACACCTACCCTGCTTTTAGTTTAAATCATCTCTTCTTAATTAGGGATGGTCGGAAATGCCAATTTCCAATTCCGCGGTAAATCCGCATTCTGCCATTGCAAATTACCGATTCCGCTTTCCGCTACCAATTTCCGCATTCCAATGTGGAATTTCCGCCAGAAATCGCGGAAATTCCGACCGACTTTAACATTGATTTTCTCCAAAACTTTAAGATCTTTTTGAAAACTTTTTTTTGTATCTTGTTCAGAAGATTCTGTTTAATAAACCCTGAATTTGGTGTTTCTAGGACTTATGGGGGCTTTGCTATTAACCTCTAAAGTCGGCTGATTTTTACTGTAATGTAAAATGCAGAAAATAGGCAGATGCAGATTTTCTGCATTTTACATTACAGTTAAAATCTGCCAACTTTAGCGGTTAATAGCAAACCCCCCTTAAGTCCTAGAAACACCAAATTCAGGGTTTATTAAACTGAATCTTGTGAACAAGATGCAAAAAAAAGTTTTCAAAAAGACCTTATAGTTTTTGAGAAAATCAATGTTAAAGTCGGGTGGAATTTCCGCAATTTCCAGCGGAAATTTCCGCGATTTCCGGCAGAAATCCGCCTACCGCACTTGCATTACCGATTTCCGCATTCCGATGTGGAAATGCAATTTCGGAAACTGCATTTCCGCGGAATCCAAATGAGCATCCCTATTCTTAATCTGTCTATGATCAGCTGTGATAAGAATCCCTGACTGAGTCAGTCGAGGTTTGACCTGGAATCATTATAGCTGAGTCACTCTTTTGTGGAGTCTTTTCAAGCCCAAGCCTTCCCCCTCCTGGATCAGATTTCCTGCTTTACATACTGAGAGCTCTGATGACATGGGAGGGGCTGCTGCTGCTGCTGAGAGAGAATCTCTGAAACAGACAAGTGTGGCTGTGTGATCTGTGTGCTCTGTCTGTGCAGCCAGTCATCATTATTATCTACTGTATGCAGTTTCATTACTATGAGAGACACTTCCTACAGGCAGCCACACAGCATACCAGAATAATAAAGTTGAAAGCACACAGATGAAAGGCAGCAGCAGCCCTGCTTGTCTATAGTCTCATGGAGGCTAGACAGCACATCCAAAACACCTCATAACCTGGAAGCAGAAGGGATATGAGCCGGCAGCCATATTGGATATTTCCTGGAGCAATAATGCATAAAAAGCACTCAAAAAGGCACACCAGAGTGGCAAAATTGTCAGGTAGCGCAAAAGGTGGATCAGCGCAACACCAGGCCGCCTCCGAATGGCCTCCAATTAGAGGCCTCCAATGGCTGAGCCCCCCCAGAAACTACAAACGCACCTTGAACCCAAAAAGAAGCTCTGCATATACTGTACATCAAAAGCATGGCTGTTAAGTGGGAGCAGCTGACCAAAAACGAATTAAATTAGTACATAGCAAGGAAATGAACAGCGCTACTTAAAAACAGGCAAGTGCCTACCTGCAAAAGAGTGCAAGCCCCACTTGTGGGATATAATACACACCGAGCATACACATGACCTGTCTACCACTGGAGGAGGATGTTAGTTTCCTGTAACAGCTTGCATGCAACCTATTAAGTACTCGTCCCTCCCACTGCGTAGAAGTCGATCCTCCATGGGAGGGGCCTAACACTAACTAAATCCTAACCTATGTATATGCATAGCCTGGGTGCGGCTAATCAAATAAAATCGAAAATTGAAAATAGCGCAAAAGGTGGATCAGCGCAACACCAGGCCGCCTCCGAATGACGTCCAATCAGAGGTGCGCTGAGCCCCCCCAGAAACTACAAACGCACCTTGAACCCAAACAGAAGCTCTGCATATACATCAAAAGCATGGCTGTTAAGTGGGAGCAGCTGACCAAAAATGAATTAAATTAGTACATAGCAAGGAAATGAACAGCGCTACTTAAAAACAGGCAAGTGCCTACCTGCAAAAGAGTGCAAGCCCCACTTGTGGGATATAATACACACCGAGCATACACATGACCTGTCTACCACTGGAGGAGGATGTTAGTTTCCTGTAACAGCTTGCATGCAACCTATTAAGTACTCGTCCCTCCCACTGCGTAGAAGTCGATCCTCCATGGGAGGGGCCTAACACTAACTAAATCCTAACCTATGTATATGCATAGCCTGGGTGCGGCTAATCAAATAAAATCGAAAATTGCGCAAAAGGTGGATGAGCGCAACACCAGGCCGCCTCCGAATGGCCTCCAATCAGAGGTGTGCTGAGCCCCCCCAGAAACTACAAACGCACCTTGAATTATCAGGTAGAGCATTTATTCTTTACAAGCTATCAACTGATATGTTTATTTTGTGTAATTCGTTCATCTCTGGTTCCCTTTAAGGGCCGAAATCACATTGAATGCTAAATTGCAGGCCTAAAGTGCTTTAAAAAATCTTGCATGTGTATACATCAATCAGGGAGTGTAATTAGAGTACTGTTTCACACTGACAGAGAAAACATACTGTGTAACGCACCGCAAACAGCTGTTTGTGTAGTGATGGCCATGCTGGACTGGTGTGCACCATGGCCAGAGTGCAGGCCATGGCGGTTTTCAAGCCCATATGGTCGCTGGGCTGAGGCAGCTGAATGACAGAACAGTGACTGTCCAGCTGATCAAATTTGGTCTTTCCACGATGAAGTAACAACCTTATTATCTTGGGTGTGCCCCCCCCCCCGAGACACTCATATAGCCGGCGGTCATTGCTTCATTGTGATACGGAAGCCCCTTCACCGCGGCAAGGTAATGATCATGAAGGGGAATTGGCACATGTACATGCCTTTTGTTTTGTTGTTGCAGCCACAGTGCAGCCAGAAAAATTAGGCAGGCATGTACACGCACCAGAAAAATTATTATAGCGGCCACTGCTAGCAGTGGTCTTAAAAATTCCGGAATCCGCCTGGAGTCCTGGACCCTGTTGGTGGTGTCGGAGAAGGCAGTCAAGCGGCCTGCAGGCAGAGATGCTGTGTGGGGAGCGACTTAGTCTTGGGGCACTCAGTCACACGGCGTGCAGGCAGAGATGCTGTGTGTGGGGACTGACTCAGTCTTTGGGCAGGCCTGACCGTGCTTTGCAGACCACATGGTCAGATGGTCCCTTGACCCAACGCTGTGTGCCAGAGATGACACCACTTGCCTTTCAACATCACGGTACAGTTTGGGTATCGCCTTTTTTGAGAAATAATTGTATATCTTCCACTGCGGTGTGTGGATTTGCTTTTGTGTGCTGCTTTCCCTCAGGTGGTCATCCCATTGCAGTTTGTGCTTTGTAATCATGTGCGTTCGTAAGGTAGTTGTCCCTAAGCGGGCCTTGGTCTTTCCACGGCTCAATTTTTGGTGGCAGAGAGTACAGATTGCATTGCTCTCATCTGAGGCAGACACACAAAAAAATTTCCACACTGCTGAGCCCTGGGGTGATGGCACTTTGGTGGTGGCGGCCAACTGAGAGTTAAGTGGGGTGCCAGAATCAGAGCAGGAGGAGGAAGATATGTCACGCTTCTGTGCAGAAGCTGAGAAAGATGAGGTGTTCTTTGTTAAATAGTCAACTACGTCCTGACAATATTGGGGGTTGATGGCACGTGCCTTCTTCTGAACACTGTACTTTGGTCGCGGGCCACACGAAATCACGACAGCGCGACCTTGAACAGACCTGCCAGGTGGCCTGCCTCTGCCTTTTGTTTTGGCCATATTGGGGGAGATGAAGTGAAAGGTATGCACTTGACTAATACAATGTGCAGTCAGTCACACGGGTGCAGTTAATAGGTATGCACGGAGTTGTATATTACACTGTGTGCGCTCACATAGGTAGATGGGTGTTACATGTGCACCTGTTACACACAGACACGCACAGTGACACTGACTGACAGGGCTGTATATAATGCAAGTGGGGCAACCCAAAAAAAAAAAATAGATCACAAGAAGAAAATTAGCTCTCAAAAGAGCTGTTGAGGGGTGCTTTTTTAGCAATAAGAATCAGCAAGGAGCAAGCTAACAAGCCTACAAGAGCCTAACTAAGCTTTCCCTGTGAGAGTCTGCAGCAGCTATCCCTTCACTAATTACTGTAGACACACGAGTGAGTCCACTGCTTGAAGCTGCCTGCCTTTTATAAGGGGTGGGGTGGGGCTCCAGAGGGAGTGTAGCCTAATTGGCTACAATGTGCCTGCTGACTGTGATGTAGAGGGTCAATGTTGACCCTCATGATGCACTATGGGGGAGAACCAAACTTCCGGAAAAGTTCCTGGTTCGCCGCGATTGCGAACCACAGAAGTTCGCTGGGAACCGTTCGCCGGCGAACCGTTCGGGCCATCTCTACTAAAGATATCGGCACCTGTAATACATTTCATAATTGAACAGGGATATGGAAAGATTTTACAAAGGGCAAACACTCAATAATTTATATATGAATATTGTAAAAAATAAGCAATTTTATTCATTAGCATTACTAGTGTAAAGGCCCATCTGTTAAAAAAATAGGCGCTAGGCCTTGCCCAAGAAACAGTCGAGGATCTATGCAGAGATCGATTAATTAGCATTGGATATGGGGCTTAAAGAGAAGACCTCCGGCTCCAATGCAAAAAATGTAACTCCATCAATCTGCCGCTAACACAACCAGTTAATGGTAACTTAATCAAAGACAATGAATTTTGGTCTCACGTGTAATATAAATATACAAATACTTTATTATAACAAAAGGGAAAAGGATAAAACAGACATAAAACCAAAGGAAGGGATGTTGCGGAGTCAAAAAATGGCAATATTCATGGCCGGCCATACATACATGACAAACCACTCAATCCAAGCATACCAAACCCCACTCTCTAACCTAGGGAACTAGCGCTGAGGTGATCCGACTAAAAGAAGTACAGCATGTAGCGATTCCATATATCTTCATATATAAATCCAGGTGCTTAGACTAGTGTCCATAACAAAGTTCACGATGCAAAGGTCACAGTAGATGGTAATAATAGGTCGCATTCATCACAAAAAGGCATGTAAGGCACGATCAATCTCGTTAATGTAGCTCCAGCAAGCTTCAAATCAGCACACAGCCATGCATGGAGAGAGAATTCTCATCAGTTTAACTTCTAGCAAATGGCAGTAAGCGGTGCATAAGCGTGCATGACAAGACAATACAGGATGGATCTCACCAGTCTGGATGTAAAATTCAACAGCGCTGTTCGAATGCTCATAGGTTGAGTAGGTGGGTGGTTGTTTGTCATTGGGGGCCCCCCTTCCTCCGCTAGGTCGCCATGTAGCAGAAGCTGTCAGCAGGCATATTGTGGGATTAAGGCTGGCTGGCGTCCCAACTCAGCTGTGGTAACGATCTCCACGCTCCTCCAAATGGAACGCTCGCTCTGCTGTCAGCAAAGGCTCCTGGGTAGGGTAGTCCCATGTGAGGGAACGTCAGGACGACCAGACGTAGTTTTGACTCCGCCCACCGACGCGTTTCACGCCGTGGGCGTTTCTTCAGGGTGTAGTTCCCTCCCCCCCTAATGCAGTCACTTATATCGTACCAAGACCTCCTCCTCTGTCGTCTCCACTCCACAGCTATTGGTTAATCTTCAGTGTTACCATAATAGCTCTCGAAACTCAGCAGGAATACGTATAACTTATTCAGAGGAGGGGACTCACAGTATCACTTAGAATCAATAAGGCAATAAGGTATTGACTAGGCAGATCACTAAACAGTTCCACGTAATGAACAGATGGTTTGCCACAACGAAGAGCTCTTACAGGGAGCTTCTAGGACTCGTTTTTTGGCTGCACATTTGTTACATATCACACATTTAAAGGGGACCTCACATATAAAGATCTATTAATAAATCTAAGACCAGAGGAATGGGCAATCTACAGCTAGCTCACAGGCAATCACATTATAGAATCTCATCATATACCCATACTAACATCCATACGCGTTCATGCGCAAAAATGCTCTCAGGTCCAGCTCCCTGTTGAGGCCATGTGGATACAAGGTATTTAACCTATATATCCACATGGCCTCCTTACAGTAAAGTACATCATCATAATCTCCCCTCCTGCTCGAAATATTCAGCTTATATATCCCCCTCATTCTAGTCCCGGTCAGGTCACCATTGTGGAACTGGGCATAGTGTACTGCCAAAAAGCTTTTTTCCTCATTATTATCCTCAATCAGACGCAAGTGTTCCAACACCCTGTCTTTCATCATTCTTTTCGTTTTCCCTATGTATTTTAATCCACAGGGACATTCAATCATATATATGACTTTCTTAGTCAAGCAATTTATGTGTGATCTAATTTCATAAGTATTCTGGCCTGTACTGTCGCAGAAATTTTTATTGTCTCTACGATCAATGAATGGACATAGTTTGCACCCAGAGCACCTGTAGGACCCATTAGGGATATGTTTATCTAGCCATGTTGCAGTGTCTCTCCTATATTCACTTTTAACCAATTTGTCTCGAAGGTTAGGTGCACGCTTGGCTGTCAAAAGGGGTCTAGGTCCAACTATCTTTAAAATTTCTGGGGAAGCGGTTAGGATATTCCAATTCTTTTCAAATATACTCCGTAAAGATTCCCAGTGGGACCCAAAGGTGCTGATTAGGCGCAAGTACTTGTCATCTTCTCTTTTTATAATTTCTCGTCTATCTAGAAGGTCAGTTCTATTCACATCCCATGCCTTCCGCAGAGCCCTGCGTAAGGTGCGATGCGAATAGCCTCTTTGTCTGAAGCGATCATACATTGATCTTGCTTCCGTGCGGAAAGTTTCGTCATCAGAGCAATTTCGTCGTAATCGAATAAATTGTCCGTATGGTACCCCTCTGAAAGGCCTTGCCCACCCTTGTCCGCAATGCGTGCATGGCTCCCACGCACATATGGCTGACTCACGGGCATGAACCCGCCCCCCTGCGCCTATCCTCCTGTGCTGGCCGAAGTCAACCATGTGCCGGGCATGGGCGCAGGGCACGACACACGCACACAGGAGGACACAGGAAAGGTCAATTATTATATAGGATGTTATTTTTACTTCACTTCTGTAAGGAAACGCGGAAAATCAGCCGCCTCTACGCAGCGTGAGGCGGCTGTTTCCATGGAGAGCATGGCGGAACGCGGAAAAACCGCCGCGTCTGACACGGCGGTTAGCACGCATGGCTCTGTTGCTGACACTTTGACCCAGCGCGGGGAGGCAGCCGCCGGTGCAGATAGCGGTGCGACCAACCCCGCGCATGGGTCAGCGGAGACATTGCAAAGCAGTACTGGTGTGACTGGGACTGATAGTCCACCTAGGTTCAGAATAACGCGTGTGCGCGCGGAGAGGCAGAACCTCTATGGCAGTCAGAGAAAGGTCAGCTGACCAGGCCGGTCAGCTGACAATCACAGCAACTTTCATTGGTCCAGCACTTGAGGGAGGTGCTGGAGAGCACAGGTGTATATATACTGGGTGTTGGTCATTCTCTGGTTGTCTGTCGTTGCGATCACTACGTGGTAGCACTCAGGCCTTGTCTGTATCTGTGTTCTAACATAGTTTCCAAAGGTGTTGACGATCACGGACCTCACACCTTAGCGTTAGGAATATTGAACTGTATTATTTGTTATGACCTTCTGCCTGCCTGACTATCCTGCTGAACTCTGATTCTAAACCTTGCTATCTCTGATATCCTGTTGCCAAACTCTGCTCGTTCCTGGACTCTGTATTTGCCTCTCGATTCTGTACCCCGCTATTCTGATACTCCGTTGCCAAACCCTGCCTGTTTATTGGATTCCCTATCTGTCTCCTGAATCTGTACCGTATCTGTCTGTGTGTTAACGACCTTGATTGCTCGACCTCGAGAACTGGCCTTACTGTTAGAGGCAGTTCCCAGACCTGTTAGTGACACCCTCTCTCTGGTGTCACTCACGTTCTGTCCTTCCTATCCTCAGCCTAGCTCCTCCCCCGGGAGAGTCTAGGCATACGGAAGGAACTTCTCCTGTGCAGTAGTCCTTACTGCTTCTGTACCTTCTCCTAAGGTGCAATACTCAAAGTATTACTGTTACACCAAAACACTCTTATCCCTCAGGTGTCCAGAGGTTAGAATATATATCTGATTATCGGTTATACTGCAGATCACCAATAATCGGGTATATTCTGTATTCTCGGTGATACTGCAGTTCAACGGTAATCAGACCCTCTCTGTTACACCGATCGTTACAGAACGACAGACCAAAACAATATGGACGCACGCACTGACCGTCTGGGCGCACTTGCCACTTCGGTGGATAACATCAACCAAGTGCTGGGTAATCACAAAGCGTTAATTGATGCCCTATCAGGGTCTGTACAAACCCTCCAGACGTCAGTGGACGAGGTGCGATCTCCTCCTAGCATTGACATACGTATGCCTGTACCCGAAAGATTTTCTGGCCACAGATCTGACTTTCGAAATTTTAGGAGTAGAGTGTTGTCTTATTTTGAGTTGAGACCCCGATCCTCGGGGACCGAAACCCAAAGGGTCACATTTATTAAAACCTTGTTATCTGGCGACTCTCAGACGTGGGCGTACAGTTTGCCCACCGGAGACCTAGCCCTTACTTCTGTGGAGGAATTTTTTAAAGCTATGGCGGTAATTTACGACGATCCGGACCTTGCCTCGACTTCTGAGTGGAAGCTCAAGCTTTTGCGTCAAGGCAAGGGTCCGGTCGAAGATTATGCAGCTAAATTTAGGAGGTGGGCAGTTACAGCTCGGTGGGACACTTATGCCCTGTTAGATTGTTTCTTGTCAGGACTGTCCGATGAGGTCTCTGATCTAATGCTAAGTCAGCCCGAGCCCAGAACAGTCGATGAGGCCATTTCAGCGGCCATTCGAATCGACCGCAGGCTGCGCTATCAAAGACAGACCAGGGGTAGTCACCGTGCCAGAGTAGTGTCTTACGCCACAACCCCAGTGACCCCACCTCCTTCTGCCTCACCTCCTCCCGTCTCGCCTCCACCCGAGCCAATGCAGATTGGTCGGTCTAAGCTGTCCTAGGTGGAGCAAAGACGGAGGATGTCTGAACAGCTGTGTCTGTACTGTGCTGAAGGGGGACATAGAGTACGAAACTGTCCTAATAACCTGGGAAACGCTACCGCCTAGGAGTTGTAGGGGGTAACACCCTAGGCGCCCGACTCTTACCCCTAGAAGATAAACGGTTGCTTCTTCCCTGTACAGTTACATGGGAAGATAAGACCAAGGTCACTGAAGCCTTTGTTGATTCAGGCACTGCAGCTAATTTTATGGATTTTGAGTTTGCTAAGAAACTGGGTATTTCACTCACCCCGGTAAAACCACCCATCCAAGTCACAGCTGTGGATGATTCCCCCCTGCAGAGGAATCATCCGTTATCCCAGACACCAGAGGTGGGAGTCAATATAGGGGTGCTGCACAGGGAAAGATTGCAGTTCTTCGTGCTACACGTGACAACCTCCACAGTTATCCTTGGCATGCCCTGGTTGCACCTCCACTCCCCACAGATCGATTGGGCCACCGGTCAGCTAACTAGCTGGTCAGATCATTGTGTTCAGCAGTGTTTAGGGAAGGTGAAGTTAGGCCAAACCAGGGTTCATTTGGAGGGTGTACCCATGCAGTATTCTGAGTATTCAGATGTGTTCTGTCCCAAAGCTGCAGATAAGTTACCACCCCATCGCCCGTTCGATTGCCCCATCGATCTCCAATCTGGTTGTATGCCTCCCAGGGGCCATCTTTATAATTTGTCTGGGCCAGAGAAAGTGGCCATGCAGGAATACATCCGTGAGAACCTAGCCAAAGGGTTCATTCGCCCGTCCCGGTCGCCCGCTGGTGCAGGGGTTTTTTTTGTTAAGAAAACAGACGGTGGCCTGCGTCCCTGCATTGATTACCGGGGTTTGAATAAAATCACGGTGAAGAATCGCTATCCTTTGCCCTTGATAGACGACTTATTCACGCAGATTACTGACGCTCAGATTTTTTCAAAATTGGATTTACGGGGTGCATACAACCTGGTGCGGATTAGAGAGGGCGATGAATGGAAGACGGCCTTTAACACGCCCGACGGGCATTACGAGTACTTAGTGATGCCCTTCGGGCTGTGTAATGCCCCGGCCGTCTTCCAAGAACTAATTAATGAGGTATTCAGAGAGGTGTTGGGCAAATTCGTCCTAGTTTACCTGGATGACATCCTTATTTTCTCCAACAACCTCTCCGAGCAGTGTCAGACTGACCCACCGAACTACCGAGGATCTGCTCGGTGGGCCCCGCCTCCACATCTCCGGTGGGCCCCGCCTCCACTTCTGGGGTGAACAAATCCCTGCCTGCAGCAGAAAGATTCTCCTCTCAGCGTTTAGATCAGTCATGCTGAGAGGATGCTGCAGGCTCAGGCTGGGCTGTGTCAGGGTAGCTCCGCCCCCATACGATGCTGGGCTGGGAGCCTGGGGCGGTATGATTCAAAGGCTCCAGGCATGTAGTTGAACTGTGCGGACATTACCCTGTACCGTACGTCCTTTGCACAGCTAAGAGCAGCACTTCCCCTGCCTGATTGAATGCGCCTATCAGCTGGAGCTCCTTGCCGCCTGTCACAGCCCTGCTCTCTCTCCCTGCCGTTATTAGACACTTGCTTGGCTGGCAGGGGAGAGGAGAAAGTGAAGTGCCCCTGCAGCAGCCCCGCCCCCCCACTCGAGATATGAACAGAACACACACACAGAAGCTCCAGAGCCAGGAGGACCTCCCAGCTGCTTGTGTTCCTGCTCCAGAGACAGGCATCCTCCATCAGTACTGCACAGGAGAAGGTATGCAGGCAGACACTGCTGGAACCTCATGTCCTGTGTGAAGATTTTTCACTTGTGTTACAACAAGGAGGTGCATCACCTGCACGGCAGCGCTGGAGATTGTAAAGGTGTATAGGAAGGCTGTTAGCTTTGTTAGCAGTTTTGCTTTAGTGCCCTTTCTCCCTCCCCCCACTCTTTTCCTCTCCCCCAGCTTGGACTCTATCTCCCCCTCTCTTCCTTCCCCCTCCCTCCATCTTGACCCTGCTCTCTCTCTCTCCCTGTCCCCCCCCCCTTCCATCTTGTACTTTCCCTCCCTCTCCTGCCCCACTCTCTCTATCACCCCCTCCCCCCTCCTTTTCCTCTAATCCCTCTTCCATCTTTTCTCTCCTATCTTGCACTGCTCCCCCCTTCAACCCAATCCAGGGATGTAACTACTGTCCTACAGGCCCCCCAGCAAAAAACTACTGTTTGCCACCCACATGATGGTTGCTTCCATTACCTCCACCCCTCCCCCCAAGAAAAAAATAAAGGTATACAAGATGTCAGCGTCCCCATCCCCTTATCACCCATTAGGCAGAGCACCAACAATGTGTACATTATCTTCTCCAAGCTACAGAACAGGTCCTCTTCGCTCCACTTCAGTATATCTCATCACCATGCTGTGCAGCCGATCACCATGTGGCTCTTCATATATGTTATCGAGAGCTACATAGTAATTGCCTGTACGCTGCAGCGATGAGCTAAACCAAAGGGGAGTGAAGAGAACCTGTCCTGCTTAACCCAGAGAGCAGGTAATGTATAATGCTTTGCCTCTACTCAGTATGGTAACCATGAAGCCCGCCGGAAGTTTTGGGTGCAATTGTTATGCTCGTGCCCCAATCTCACTCCTTTCCACTTCCCTTGCTCTTTTTCATTTCTAATCGTAGTTTATATCCTACCATATTAATATTATTATGTATTCATACAGCACTGGCATCTTCTGCAGCACATTACAAAGTACATAGTCATGTCACTGACTGTCCTCAGAGGAGCTCACACTCTAATCCCACCATAGTCATAGCCTAATGTCCTACCATATTATTATGTATTCAAATAGCACTGACATCTTCTGCAGCACTTTAAAGAGTACAAAGTCATGTCACTGACTGTCCTCAGAGGAGCTCACACTCTAATCCTGCCATAGTCTAATGTCCTACCATATTATTATTATTATTATGTATTTATATAGCACTGATATCTTCTGCAGCGCTTTACAGAGTACATAGTCATGTCACTGACTGTCCTCAGAGGAGCTCACAATCTAATCAATGTCATATGTATGGTAACTAGGACTTTACTTTATATTAAAGAAGCGGGACTCTATGCAAAGTTATGCTGGGAAGCAGTGTCTCTGAATTACAATGCTGCTATTTACGTTTCGCCCTGTTCGTGAAACATCATGACCATGCCCACCTTCCGGTGCATGGTCTCACACTTTTTTTTTTTCACCACAATTGTGGGATATGTGGGCCCCAAGTTCAAATTTCTCTGGTGGGTCCCCAAGGTCCCAGTCCAACCCTGTGGCCCAAAATGGGGGGGGGGAGGAGAAGAGGGGAGGGGCCCAGGCTGAAACTTCCTCGGTGGGCCCTTTGTGTCCCAGTCCGACCCTGTCTCCGAGCACAGATCCCGTGTCAAGTTTGTGCTGAATAAATGAAGGCAAAACATGCTTTATGCGAAACTGGAAAAATGCACCTTTGAGGTCACATCTGTTGCCTTCCTGGGATATATAATTTCCACCTCGGGCCTGTCTATGGACCCTGCCAAAGTCTCCACTGTTCTGGAATGGCCACAGCCAGTGGGGTTGAAGTCTTTGCAGCGTTTTTTAGGCTTTGCGAATTACTATAGAAGGTTCATAAAGGGGTACTCCACTGTCATTGCACCCCTCACCAGTCTCACTAAAAAAGGGGCAGATACCACCCACTGGTCTCCAGAAGCTCTGCAGGCATTTTCTACTTTAAAGGAACTGTTCTGCTCTGCACCCATTCTAAGACATGTAGACACTTCCTATCCCTTCATCGTCGAGGTGGACGCCTCGGAGGTTGGAGTGGGAGCTGTGCTGTCTCAGCGGTCTGGGTTGCAGGGAAGATTACACCCGTGTGCTTATTTCTCTCATAGGTTCTCCCCAGCAGAGAGAAACTTTGATATAGGCAACAGGGAGCTCCTAGCCATTAAACTGGCCTTTGAAGAATGGCGTCATTGGTTAGAAGGAGCAGAACATACGATCACGGTTTACACTGATCACAAAAATCTGGAATACATCGAGGGGGCTAAAAGGTTAAGCCCTCATCAGGCTCGATGGTCACTGTTTTTCTCAAGGTTCAGATTTATTATTACGTACACGCCGGGTAGCAAGAATATTAAGGCAGATGCCCTCTCCAGGTGCTTTGAACCAGAGACAGCACAGCCCTCCGTTTCTGAGACCATTGTCCCACAGAAATTGGTGCTAGCTACAACTGGAACTTGGGAGGACTGGAAGGAGACTTTAAGTCCCTTCCAGCAGGACATCCCAGAAGGGAAACCGGATGGGGTTATGTTTATTCCTCTACCATTTCGTCTCCAGGTCTTGGAAATGTTCCATTCACACAAGAATGTGGGACATCCTGGGGCGTCTAGGACGCAAGATCTTGTGGCCAGGTGTGCTTGGTGGCTTTCTCTGGCAGCAGATTGCAAAGAGTTTGTTAGGGAGTGTAGGGTATGTGCAAAAAGCAAGCCCTCCCGGCTGGCACCTGTAGGTACTATGCAGCCTTTGCCCACCCCGAGTGAACCATGGACTCATTTGTCCATGGATTTTGTGGGCGAGCTTCCCAGGTCTGAGGGCATGTCGGTCATTTGGGTGGTAGTCGACCGCTTCAGTAAGATGGCCCATTTTGTGCCCTTGAAAGGACTCCCCTCGGCCCAGGAACTGGCCGATTTGTTCATCACCCACGTTTTCCGGCTGCATGGCATTCCGGAAAACATAGTGTCAGATCGGGGAGTCCAATTTATTTCTAGATTCTGGAGGGCATTTTGCCACCAAATGGGCATGAAGCTGTCATTTTCGTCAGGCTACCACCCACAGACCAATGGTCAGACTGAGAGGGTCAATCAGTCATTGGAGCAGTTTTTGAGGTGTTACGTTGCAGAGGCGCAGAATGACTGGGTCAAATTTCTGCCCTTCGCAGAATTTGCACAAAATAATTTGAAAAGTTCTTCCTCCGGATTTTCTCCGTTTCAGGTAGTGACGGGGAGATTGCCCAAGTTTTCCCCATGGCCAGTGGCCTCCACTCCGTTTCCAGCTCTGGAGGACTGGCAAAAATCTTTTAAAGACATTTGGTGGACCGTGAGAAATAATTTGGAAAAAGCGTTTCAGAGTCAAAAGGCAAAAGGGTCAAGCTGACAAGAGACGTTCTTTAGAATGGAGATTCAAACCAGGAGACTTGGTGTGGGTATCCACACGTCACTTGACCCTGAAACAGCCCTCAGACAAGTTGGGCCCCAGGTTTGTTGGTCCTTTCCCGGTGGCTAGAAAGATTAACAATGTTACTTATGCCATTGATCTTCCTGCCAGCATGCGTGGCGTAAGATCTTACCATGTGTCACTGCTCAAGCCAGCAGTCCATGTAGGTCCCACTCCTCCTCCTCCTGTGATGATAGATGACCAACCTGAGTACGAAGTAGAGAAGATTTTAGACTCACGTGTGGTGCAGAATTCGGTACAGTATTTGGTGCACTGGAAGGGGTTTGGGATTGAGGAAAGGACACAGGTACCTGAGTGTCGCATGCATGCTGACAAATTGAAAAGGGAATTCCACGGCTTACATCCTGAGAAGCCGGGAAGGAGCTGTCCGGAGTCCACTTCTCGGGGGGGGGGGGGCGGGAGGGGGGGGGCGATCCTGTAAGCAAACGCGGAAAATCAGCCGCCTCTACTCAGCGTGAGGCGGCTGTTTCCATGGAGAGCATGGCGGAACGCGGAAAAACTGCCGCGTCTGACGCGGCGGTTAGCACGTATGGCTCTGTTACTGACACTTTGACCCAGCGCGGGGAGGCAGCCGCCGGTGCAGATAGCGGTGCGACCAACCCCGCGCATGGGTCAGCGGAGACATTGCAAAGCAGTACTGGTGGGCTGGGACTGATAGTCCACCTAGGTTCAGAATGACGCGCGTGCGCGCGGAGAGGCAGAACCTTTATGGCAGTCAGAGAAAGGTCAGCTGACCAGGCCGGTCAGCTGACAATCACAGCAACTTTCATTGGTCCAGCACTTGAGGGAGGTGCTGGAGAGCACAGGTGTATATATACTGGGTGTTGGTCATTCTCTGGTTGTCTGTCGTTGCGATCACTACGTGGTAGCACTCAGGCCTTGTCTGTATCTGTGTTCTAGCATAGTTTCCAAAGGTGTTGACGATCACGGACCTCACACCTTAGCGTTAGGAATATTGAACTGTATTATTTGTTATGACCTTCTGCCTGCCTGCCTATCCTGCTGAACTCTGATTCTGAACCTTGCTATCTCTGATAACCTGTTGCCAAACTCTGCTCGTTCCTGGACTCTGTATTTGTCTCTCGATTCTGTACCCCGCTATTCTGATACTCCGTTGCCAAACCCTGCCTGTTTATTGGATTCCGTATCTGTCTCCTGAATCTGTACCGTATCTGTCTGTGTGTTAACGACCTGGATTGCCCGACCTCGAGAACTGGCCTTACTGTTAGAGGCAGTTCCCAGACCTGTTAGTGACACCCTCTCTCTGGTGTCACTCATGTTCTGTCCTTCCTATCCTCAGCCTAGCTCCTCCCCCGGGAGAGTCTAGGCATACGGAAGGAACTTCTCCTGTGCAGTACTCCTTACTGCTTCTGTACCTTCTCCTAAGGTGCAATACTCAAAGTATTACTGTTACACCAAAACACTCTTATCCCTCAGGTGTCCAGAGGTTATAATATATATCTGATTATCGGTGATACTGCAGATCACCAATAATCGGGTATATTCTGTATTCTCTGTAATACTGCAGTTCACCGGTAATCAGACCCTCTCTGTTACACCGATCGTTACAACTTCCTCTTTAACAATCCAGCATGCCAGCGAAGATTGAGCAGATAGCTTTAGCCACGCCCACTGGAAGACGCGGGCTCCTGGCAGGGCCGTTCCGAGGCAGAGGCGAGAGAGGCTCCAGCCTCCGGGCGCAGTGTAGGAGGGGGCGCACAACTCACTCAGCTATCATTCCTCTATTGTGTTTGAAGCAGAGAGAAGTAAGAAAAGGGGATACATGGCAGTGACTGCAAGCCAGGTAACTAAAGATTAAGGTGTTGGAGGGGTTGGGGACCCTGGGGCGCCTCTTAGTCTAATAGCAATCAGTGAGAGACTGCTGGGGTGGGAGGGATGGAGGGGCGCACTTTGGTGTCTCAGCCTTGGGTGCTGTAGGACCTTGTCCCGACCTTGTCCATGTTTGAGAAGTTCAACTCCCTTCTACTTTTCCACTGCCATTATCTAGGCTAGGTGTGAAATTCTTCAAGTGTCACTAATGTTTTCTGTTTGAAATACAGTGGGGAAGGCTCAGGGTTTGTTTGTGGTCAATTAAGTCTAATGAGGTGATTTCTTATCTGCCTTCAATCATCTGTTGCTTCTGCGTCCTCAAGTCTTTTCACGGACGGAAGATGTGTCTATTTTAACCCTTAAGGTAGCCATACACTGGTCGATTTGCCATTAGATCAACCAGCTGACAGATCCCTATCTGATCGAATCTGATGGCTGCCTTTACTGCAAACAGATTGTGAATCGATTTCAGCCTGAAACCGATCACAATCTGTTGAGCTATTCCTGCCGCCAGTCCCCCCCCCCCCGTATACATTACCTGATGCTGGCTCCCGGGCATCTTCTCCGCGCTGCACGGCTCTGTTCCGGCTCCATCCCGGCGCTTCCTGTGTCACTCCATGACCAGGAAGTTCAAATAGAGCGCCCTCTATTTGAACTTCCTGGTCACTGCAGTGACACAAGAAGCGCCGGGATGGAGCCGGAACAGAGCGGTGCAGTGCGGAGAAGATGCCCGGGAGCCAGCATCAGGTAATGTATACCTGATCGGATCGGCCGCCGCTAGCGACGCGCTCCCTACCCGCGGGCGATCAAGGGTAATTTCCCTCACGGCGCAATCGACGGACCGATCCGACTTCGGGAGGAAATCGGATCGGCGGGTGCGTTTACCGCGAACGATTGGCAGCAGATTCGATCCCAGGATCGAATCTGCTGTCGAAACGCCCACGAATCGGGCCAGTGTATGGCCACCTTTAACCACTTTACCCCCGCGCGTACGTATTTCTCCACCCCTTTTTCCATCCTTTAACAACCAGGGACGGAGAAATACGTACTTTCCGCGTTCCCGACGCTGTCCGCGCTCCCGCTCGTAAACACGCCGCCCGCCGCTAGTAAACACGCCGCCGCCCGCTCGCCCAGAGATCAATGAATGGGAAAATCCATTCCCGTTCGTTGATCTAAGCCCCGCAATGATCCGCTGCTCTCCTATGGGCAGGGCAATCATTGTGAGAAAAAACTCACGTGTCCAGCCTCCTTATACTTCCTCCAAGCTTCCGGAAGGAAGCTTGGAGGTCGCATTAAAACAAAAAGTTACTGTGGCCATCTTGTGGCCAAATAGTAAACTACACCCTACACATTTTTCACATACAAATAAATGACTTTTACACATAAAATTAACTCATTACCTCCCACACTCCCCATTTTTTTTTTTTTGTAATAAAAAAAAAATTAAAAAATTTACAATTAAAAAAAATACATAAATAGTTACCTTAGGGACTGAACTTTTTAAATATTTATGTCAAGAGGGTATAACACTGTTACTTTATAAACTATGGGCTTGTAATTAGGGATGGACGCAAAAATGAAAAAAATGCACCTTAATTTCCAAATAAAATATTGGCGCCAAACATTGTGATAGGGACATAATTTAAATGGTTTTATAACCGGGACAAAAGGGCAAATACATTTCATGGGTTTTAATTACAGTAGCATGCATTATTTAAAAACTATAATGGCCGAAAACTGAAAAATAATTATTTTTTTCCCCACATTTTTCCTATTTTCCCATTAAAACACATTTAGAAAAAAAAATTCTTGGCATAATGTCCCACCTAAAGAAAGCCTAATTGGTGGCGGAAAAAACAAGATATAGTTCATTTCATTGCGATAAGTAATGATAAAGTTATAGACGAATGAATGGAAGGAGCGCTGAAAGGTGAAAATTGCTCTGGTGCTCAGGGGGTAAAACCCCTCAGTGGTGAAGTGGTTAAATGTGAAAATATTAGGTACAATTAAACTTTTTTTTAATAATAAACCACATTTTTAGAATGCCTTTTTAAATTTGCTATAGAGCTGCCCTGAGTGTTAAAAATTATGCTCGGTTCACTTTAATAGCATACACTATTTAGCCTAGTAGCTTGCCTGTAGATTACTCATGCCCACTGTGTCCCCTCAACGATTGAACAATGCTCGTTCAGAGCAATACAGATTGAGGGTGTGTACAGATCTTTACAGAACACTGGTAGCATTGAAATACTACTTAGTACAAAATAAGAAAATAATTCATGCAATGCAGTTTCTTACCATCAATATTTGTAGCGTGTGATAGCTGCTTCCTAACATGACAGAGATGCAGAGCACAGTGTCAGCTCCTTGTAAATAAATGGTGGTGATAATATATGTGGCTGTCAATAGCGTCAAGTCATTTTAGCATAGGCACTGCTGCTGGATTGATGTTCCTGCTACCAGTGTGCCCACGCAATATTCCAGCTTTGATTAGTGGTGCTTTCTCCAGCTTTTCTCATACATTTTACAAATGGTTCCCCAGCCATTGCACAATTAGCTATGTAATACATAGATATTCATAGATCTCTAATAATTTAGGTGAAAGGAAAGTAGATAGATAACAAAGCAAGTAGCACTAAGGTGACCTTTGTTGGACTGGTAGTGACGAGTGTGTGTTGTATGCATGCTTTTAGTTTATATCTAGACACAAGACAATGTCCTCTTCATATCAATTATTTTAATCACAATGGTTCTCAGTGATAGTGTAGTAATGTAATTCACTTTTATATAAGGAGGGCGGTTATTGGGCAGAACAGTAACAGAGATAATAAGTCACCTTGCAGCCAACTGTCATGTTTGCAATATCAGTACACTTACTGTCTGCTGCTTGGTGTTGTAATTTACTCACTGGCTCTCCTCCAACAAATGTGCTGCACAATGTACAAAGCATTGATGCACACACTTCTATTTTTGCTAGGGCAAGGGGAAGGTCATTTGCTTTCACAGTATTTTTCAGAGGCAAGGACATTAATAGAAGAGCATGCTAAATATAAAATATGTATTTAAAGTGGACCTGAAAAAAACCTGAAAAATAAGATCAGTGGCGTAGCTAAGGAGCTGTGGGCCCCGATGCACGTTTTACAATGGGGCCCCCCAAGCATTCTATACATTACAATTGGTACGGTGCACCAAAACCTGCCAATGGCAACTACAGTGTCAGAGGTGCAAGTAGGGGATGGGGAGTAGCTTGTTAATGATTTCCACTATTTAAAGTATCTATAGAAGTGATTATTATGAGCACAGGACCAATAGAGAGCTAATACTGTAGTTGAGGGAGGGCCCTCAGGGGCCCCTCTGGACCAAGGGCCCCGATGCGGTCGCAACCTTTGCAACCCCTATTGCTACGCCCCTGAATAAGATGATATAGTTGCCTCAGTAGAGGGATGCCTCTGAACAGTCCAGAGGCTTCCCGGACCCTCCTGCAGCCTACTGTTCCAGTGCTGGAACCCTCTGGATATATTCAACAAGAGCATGTTCTTGTGGCCACTCCCGTCTGTATCTCAGCTCAGCTGCACTGCACTTTTATGGAATGGGTGGTCACCACAATTGGTACTTGGTGGGCAGGGAAGAGGAATAAGGAGATTGTATTTAGCTAAGTTGGCCACACTTGTTATAAGGAGTGTAGGGAAGTCACACTAACCTTAACTGTAGTGTGTGTGCGCGTGTGTGTGTGAGAGAGTGTTTATGTGTGTATAAGAGAGCGAGTGTGTGTGTGTGTGTGTGTGTGTGTGGGGGGGGGGGGGTTGGGTTACAGGCAGCGTTTGTTATGAAAGGAGGGGTTGGAAAGCGACACGGTAGCAGCACATGTTATGTGGGATGGAGAGATTGTTGACTATTGAGGTGAAAAAAGGTGTTTGCAGTGGTTACACTTTTTATAGGGGAATAGGTTGTTATGATGACCCCACAGGGGTTTATTAGTTGAACTTGGGAGGAGGGACAATCAAGGTTTCGCTAGTGGGCTTCATGATTTCAAGTTACACTGACGTCACTGGGTAGCGGGGAGTTCGCACGCACATACTGAAGGAGAGCGGAGTGTCGGGACGCCGGTGCCGCTACGAGGGTGAACGATATTGGTGGGCTGTGATGCCCGAGATGCCCTTTATTCATCTACTCATGTGAGTGCGCTGAACTGCGCAGGCCTTTGTGATTTTAAAACTGGATTACGCTATGTCTGTTTTTTAAACTTGCAGGGAAGAAAAGAAAAAAACGGCACTAGATGCTGACTTGGCAGGTCAGGAGCTGCAGGTGCTATGTCCACTGTGCCTCCAGTAAGTATTATATCCAAGTAAAGGCAAGTAAGATTCTCCGGGCAACAGATGGATTTGCAAGTCACCTTTAATAAACTCCCAACACCTTCATAGATACACGCAACAAATCTAAGCCTTACAGCTGTTTCACAGGATAAACCTGCTTCTTCAGAGGCAGAATCTTCTGCCTTTGAAGAAGCAGGTTTATCCTGTGAAACAGCTGTAAGGCTTAGATTTGTTGCGTGTATCTATGAAGGTGTTGAGAGTTTATTAACCACTTGCCGACCGCGCACTCATACCGCGCGTCGGCAAAGTGGCAGCTGCAGGACCAGCGACGCAGTTCTGCGTCGCCGGCTGCAGGCTAATTAATCAGGAAGCAGCTGCTCGCGCGAGCTGCTGCTTCCTGTCAATTCACGGCAGGGGCTCCGTGAATAGCCTGCGGGCCGCCGATCGCGGCTCGCAGGCTAAATGTAAACACAAGCGGAAATAATCCGCTTTGTTTACATTGTACGGTGCTGCTGCGCAGCAGCGCCGTAAGGCAGATCGGCGATCCCCGGCCAATCAGCGGCCGGGGATCGCCGCCATGTGACAGGGGACGTCCTGTCACAGGCTGCACAGGACGGATAGTGTCCTGTGCAGCCCCGATCACCAGGGGGCCAGGTAGGAGAGGGGGAAACGGAATTTAGCCGCGGAGGGGGGCTTTGAGGTGCCCCCCCCCCGCCAGCCACATGCAGGCAGGAGAGATCGGACCCCCCCAGCACATCATCCCCCTAGTGGGGAAAAAAGGGGGGTGATCTGATCTCTCTGCCTGGTGTTTGATCTGTGCTGGGGGCTGTAGAGCCCACCCAGCACAGATCACAGAATTCAACGCTGGTACTTAAGGGGGGGTAAAGGGTGGGTCCTCAAGTGGTTAAAGGTGACTTGCAAATCCATCTGGTGCCCGGAGAATCTTACTTGCCTTTACCTAACTGTTTTTTAAACTGTTTTACATGTGGATTTGTGCAATAAATCTGAAGTCATATGGCTATATGAAATAACAAACGTGAAGGCTGTGATTGATAGTTAGCCGCCTGAAGGCTATGCGCTAGACCCACCTGGACTCTGAGGTGGTGTCCATCTGGTGAGCTGCTACACTGTGGGGGGTTTGGTCTCACTAAGAGTGGAGCACATTATCATCACCTGTGCACGTGTTGGGTGAAATGGATGATATCTGCTGACTGAGAATGCAGTAATGCACTATGTGCAGTTGTTTTTTGCTTTAGTTTTAGGCTGCAAGAGGAGCGCTGTCACAGCAACGTTGGACCTCTGCTATTGCAGTGACAGGGCCGTGTTATGGGTCACTTGTTCATGCCAAGCAAGGAGAACCTTCTAGAAAAAATAGTGATGGCTGGGCATGTGGTATTGGGGGAAAGCACAGACAACAAAGTGACAGAAAGGGGTTGTGTCCACTTATCAATTATCAATCAATAACACTTGGAATTCTAGAAGTTGGGTAAGATTAACTTTGATGCATTAGGCATTGGAGTGTTCAGGGTGTGCTTTTTCTGTCACTCCAAAACTTGTAGGATAGAAGATTTGTGTAAAAGCCTGTGTAGGTGATGGCCCAGGTTCCAGACTCCATTTCCAGCTCCTGACTCTACCTCTCTGACCATGACCATGAGTGTAAATATAAATTGCAATGGCTGTGTCAGAAGTCAGGGTTTCAAATAATACTTGGTCTAGCATAGGGATTGTCGGATATGCCAATTTCCGATTCCGCGGTAAATCCGCATTCCGCCATTGCTAATTACTGCTACTGCTACCGATTCCGCTTTCCGCTACCAATTTCCTCATTCCGATGCAGATTTCCTCCAGAAATCGTGGAAATTTCCTCCGACCTTAACATCTATTTTCTCAAAAACTATAAGGTCTTTTTGAAAACTTTTTTTGCATCTTGTTCACAAGATTCTGTTTAATAATCACTAAAATTTTGGTGTTTCTAGGACTTACGGGGGCTTTGCTATTAACAGCTAAAGTCGGTGGATTTTTACTGTAATGTAAAATGCAGAAAATCTGCATTATCCGATATGCGGTAATTTTAAGCCAATCAGAAGACGCAGAATGAATAAGCCAATCAGAGAATGCAGAAAATTCCACCTAAATCCCCATTCTCTGATTGGTTTATTCATTCTGAGTCCGCCTACCGCACTTGTATTACCGATTTCCGCATTCCGATGCGGAAATGCAATTTCCGATCGGAATTTCGGAAATTGCATTTCCACTGAATCCGAATGAGCATCCCTAGGTCTAGCTCTAGCATTTGACTACAGCTACTCCTGCTGCTGACGGATGATGGCATTATACGACTGCTACCTTTTGCATTGTTTTGCCTCCACTCTCTCCAAGCTGCTGCCATGCAACTTCCTTCTCATCCTTCTCATATACATTATATAGCCAAACTCTGGATTGGCTGTGGTGCAGGCATTACATTATTGGCTATACGTATAGCCCAGTATTGCTACTGACTGCAACAGAGTGGTATCCATGGTGGAGCTTAAAATTTAAATGTATATCCGTACGTTTCAGGCTGCATTTGTGCTATACAGCAGTGTTTCTAGATAGATGCACAGTAAGCTACAACAGTAAGGCCCCGTTCACACTGCACGCGTTTGTGTCCGTTTTTAAGGTACGCGTTTTGTGTGCGTTTTGCGAGGGCCAGAAAAATCAATGCAAAGGTATGGCCCTCGTTCACATATACGCGTGGCAAACGTATGCGTGGCAGAAACGCATAGTTGGATGCATTTCTGTGCGTCGCGCACAGAAACGCATTATAATGAAAGTCAATGGGCGCGCACTAAAAACGCATGGCATGCGTTTTTGTATGCGTATTCGGAGGTGCGTTTCTCGTCGGAAGTGTAGCTGACATCCTTCAAGAAAAAAAAAAAAAAACATTTGGTATACACCTCTTCCAGGTATGATCAAAAACGCATAAGGAAAAAACGCATACAAACGCATTACAAAAACGCGTACAAACGCATACAAACGCATGCGTTTTTCCAGTGCGTTTACTAAATGCGTTCTGCACGTTTTCCACACGCACATAATATGAACAGGGCCTAAAAGGGAATCATTTGCTTGGTTTTGCCCACTGGCCATAATAAGGAATGACTGTATTGCCGTGTGTAATTGGGATAGAAGTGATGACCTGTACACATCTTGTATTAAGGTGCCCATAGAGAAGTTAGCTCCATCTGCAGGGCATACAATATTTTGTTATCATAACAAAACGACCCTTTTTACCTTAAAATCGCGATAGCTAAAAATCATTATTTTTAGCTAAGTAAGCAAGAGGAACACCATGTAAACCACCCACTACCCACTCAAAGGTGAATAAACGCCATTTACCCCTGCATTAGTACATTGTTAGTAGACCTTAAATTATCAGACATTGTTTTTAAGCGTCTATGGGGCTAGTATACAGATGGACTACCAGATGAAGATGTTTGCTGGCCTGCCATCGGCAGACTGAAGGTGCAGACACATGCATAATTGTTGGCGCTTGCAGGGATTGGAAATTAATCTCTCTTGCCACAGTTTGCAGGTAGAGTGCCCTATAGGCACACTGCCAGCCTACAGGCTAAAGATGCATTCTGTTGCTATGGAATGGATGGATGATGCACAGTGCACAACAGAACAGGAGGGGAACAAAGGAAACAATTGACTCGGGCTCAGCTCAGCTGAGATGATCCAGCATTCCATTTTTCTTAGTCGTACATCTGGGAGAACATGGGCCACTGTAGAAATGTTAGCTTCTCGGCAGAAATGGCCCCAACTGGATGCTTTGCCAAAAATCATTTAATGTGTGTATGAGATTGCAAGTCTGTTGGCCACTTTTTACCACTCTGCAACTGCCTAATGCACATTGATGGCCGCAGAGAGGCTCCATTGTTCCTCCATCATGCCATATCGCATCATCTCGTGAGGAGTGAGATTAGACGGAAGCTCGCTCGAGCGCAAGCTCCCATCAATGAACAAAGCAGGCCGCAGTGAGCAGCCTGCCAGCCCAGGATCAGATCTGGCAGGCTGTTTTTTTGTAATCTACAGGACTCAAATGATTTATATAGCGCTGACATCTTACGCAGCACTGCACAGATTACAGCCTTGTCACTTAAAGTGAACAGAGCACCTTTTTAGCACTCAGGACATTTCTATAGCACATGAAAAATGCATGCCAACAATCTGTTTCATTATTAAAATAAACTTTCATTTTACCTTGTATTTTAAAATCAAAGTAGTTGTATTAGCCTGTTTCAGCAGCCTGACCAACCGCAGAGATCTCAGGAAGCTAATTGTTTTATTGAGCTAATTACCCAGAAGAAAACAATACCTTTTCATCAACAAAGAGGGTGGGTAATTAGGACTGTTTCTTCAAAGACATTGTGTATGTCAAACAGTCCTAATTACCCACCCCCTTTTGTTGATGAAAAGGTATTGTTTACTTTTGGGTAATTAGCTCAATAAAACAATTAGCTTCCTGAGATTTCTCTGGACGGTCAGGCTGCTGAAACAGGCTAATACAACTACTTTGATTGTAAAATACAAGGTAAAATTAAAGTTTATTTTAATAATGAAACAGATTGTTGGCATGCATTTTTCATGTACTATAGAAATGTCCTGAGTGCTAAAAAGGTGCTCGGTTCACTTTAACTGTCCCTCTGATGGGCTCACAATCTAATCCCTATCATAGGCATATGCCTATATATGTATAGGGTAGTGTATGTATCATAGTATAGGGCCATTTTGGGGGGGGGGATAAAAAAATGCAAAAATGTCGCTTTTTTATTAATATAAAAAACCTACAAATTGCAGCAGCAGTCAGATACCACCAAAGGAAAGCTCTATTGGTATGAAGAAAAAAGGGTAAAATTAATTTGAGTGCTAAGTTGTATGACCGAGCAATAAACCGTTAACAATGTACAGTGCCGAATTGTAAAAAATGGCCTGATCACTAGAAAACCTCTGGTCATCAAGTGGTTAAGAACACACCATTGTACATAATGTAATTATGTGTGTTAAAAATGAAAGGCTACCCATGGGACAGATGGGTTTTCAGCCCTCCTTTGTAAAAAAAATTTTTCCAGATCCCTGATGACCTAATTTGACTTGACTTTTCTCTGCTTTCTTACTTTCTCTCTTTTTTTTTTAATGTGTTCTACTGTACTTCAATTTTTGGTGGCGCTTTATAACATTCAACCCAGCTGGGTCACAGTACTGGTAAATGTATCAAGATTAAGCTCACTGCATTTGATTTTATACTCTTGCTATGGTTACTATTCTAGCGTGTCTGCATCCCACAGAAGAGGATTGCGCCCCTGACATGCATATGTGTGGGGACTTTGTCTATTGTTACGGAGCTTCTTGTGTAATGTTGTACAAATCTGTTGTCGAATTTCTGTGAATATTTAGAAAAAAAAAAGATGCAAGGCTGATTTGAAAGACTCCTCTAAGCATTTATGGAAATTCAGTTTGGAAAACAGGGAGACTTTTCTCTATTATTAAACATTTAACTTTATATTCTGTATTTTTTATTTTTGGTAAAGCTTGCAGTATTTTGTCTCTTGTAGAAAGAATGAATATGAAATATTTCCGGAAAAGATGCAAGTAATGGATGCATCTAACAGGTTTCTCTTGCAAAAATGGCAGAACCACTTGTAACAGCCGTTCAATTAGTAATCATTACAATGTAGACGGAAATGAATGCTTTGACAATCTTCCAATCCAAAGCCACAGAAAATATAATTACACATTCACAAACCAACAGCCCATGTCCACAGAGTGCTGGCAACATTTTGTTTTGAACTTTAATATATGCCTTAGTGTAAATGTTTCCTGAATCTCATGTTTTGAAAAGGCCAAGGCTTCTCTACAAATCACCAACTAGGTGTAGAACATTCTTATGTCTCCTCACATGTAAAAGACCTAAAATAAATTAATGTAATATTAATATTTTAATAATAAAATAAATTAGGCAATAATTTAATAATGAAAATATATAGACATTTTTTATACTTAAAGCCAAGCCCAGATTTACATCACACGAACTTATAGGTACTGATGCCCAGGCACCCTAGCCTTCACCCTCCATGAACCTACAAACCCCCGCCGAACCGCACCGCAAGTGTGCTGGCTGTCCCAGCTGTCACTTCTCACTTACTCCCCTTGCTCATCATACAGTGGGTTTCAAAAGTATTTGGCCCCCTTGAAGTTTTCCACATTTTGTCACATTACTGCCACAAACATGCATCAATTTTATTGGAATTCCATGTGAAAGATCAATACAAAGTGGTGAACATGTGAGAAGTGCATCGAAAATCATACATCATTCCAAACATTTTTTACAAATAAATAACTGCAAAGTGGGGTGTGTGTAATTATTCAGCCCCCTGAGTCAATACTTTGTAGAACCACCTTTTGCTGCAATTACAGCTGCCAGTCTTTTAGGGTATGTCTCTACCAGCTTAGCACATCTAGAGACTGAAATCCTTGCCCATTCTTCTTTGCAAAACAGCTCCAGCTCAGTCAGATTAGATGGACAGCGTTTGTGAACAGCAGTTTTCAGATCTTGCCACAGATTCTCGATTGGGTTTAGATCTGGACTTTGACTGGGCCATTCTAACACATAGATATGTTTTGTTTTAAACCATTCCATTGTTGCCCTGGCTTTATGTTTAGGGTCATTGTCCTGCTGAAAGGTGAACCTCCACCCCAGGCTCAAGTCTTTTGCAGTATCCAAGAGGTTTTCTTCCAAGTTTGCCCTGTATTTGGCTCCATCCATCTTCCCATCAACTCTGACCAGCTTCCCTGTCCCTGCTGAAGAGATGCACCCCCCAGCATGATGCTGCCACCACCATATTTGACAGTGGGGATGGTGTGTTCAGAGTGATGTGCAGTGTTAGTTTTCCGCCACACATAGCGTTTTGCATTTTGGCCAAAAAGTTCCATTTTGGTGTCATCTGCCCATAGCACCTTTTTCCAAATGTTTGCTGTGTCCCCCACATGGCTTGTGGCAAACTGCAAACGGGACTTCTTATGCTTTCTGTTAACAATGCCTTTCTTCTTGCCACTCTTCCATAAAGGCCAACTTTGTACAGTGCATGACTAATAGTTGTCCTATGGACAGATTCCCCCACCTGAGCTGTAGATCTCTGCAGCTCGTCCAGAGTCACCATGGGCCTCTTGACTGTATTTCTGATCAGCGCTCTCCTTGTTCGGCCTGTGAGTTTAGGTGGACGGCCTTGTCTTGGTAGGCTTACAGTTGTGCCATACTCCTTCCATTTCTGAATGATCACTTGAAAAGTGCTCCGTGGGATGTTCAAGGCTTTGGAAATCTTTTTGTAGCCTAATCCTGCTTTAAATTTCTCAATAACTTTATCCCTGACCTGTCTGGTGTGTTCTTTGGACTTCACGGTGTTGTTGCTCCCAATGTTCTCTTAGACAACCTCTGAGGCCGTCACAGAGCAGTTGTATTTGTACTGACATTAGATTACACACAGGTGCACTCTATTTAGTCATTAGCACTCATCAGGCAATGTCTATGGGCAATTGACTGCACTCAGATCAAAGGGGGCTGAATAATTACGCACACTCCACTTTGCAGTTATTTGTTTGTAAAAAATGTTTGGAATCATGCATGATTTTTGATCCACTTCTCACATGTACACCACTTTGTATTGGTCTTTCATGTGGAATTCCAATAAATTTGATTCATGTTTGTGGCAGTAATGTGACAAAATGTGGAAAACTTCAAGGGCGCCGAATACTTTTGCAACCCACTGTAGCTACAGGTGTCCCTAGTGTTAGATAGAAAGAGTATTAAGTAGCTAGTGTTGCCCCCAACTGATGGGAGATCTCATCAGTGGAATGCCAAGAGCTGGGTGAGTAACCTCTCATTTACACTCTGCTCGGGACTCTTTATAGGGAAGGAAGGAGACATGAACTAGGTGAGAGAAGTGAGCCGCCTTTCCATTATCAGGCGCCTGTAGGCGCGTGCCTACAGTGCTATATGGTAAATTCTGCCCTGCTTAAAGCAGACCTGTTAGGAATAAAAAAGGAAATACTTACCTAGGGCCGTTTCTGGCCATTTTAGTGCCCCAAGCAAGGCACCTTCTGTGACACACACACACAATTTGGGAAAAGAGGCGCCCCAGTGTGGATAAAATTAAATTAAAATCAGAATAAAATTGAAAAAAGGTGAGGTGGCTTACCTCAATGACGAGATTTTTGTGTAAATTAAGAGGTTTATTTAGCACAGGCAAAGCGTTTCACAGGTCCAAGCCTGCTTCCTCAGGCCAATAACAGTGCTAATTTGCAAACAGCCGAATAGCAAAGGGTGTTAGAGGCTTTTTTTGATTGTATTCTTATTTTAATTCGATTTTATACACACTGGGGCACCTCTTTTCCCAAATTGTGCTTTTAACACCCCCCAACACATTACTGTAGGAGGGCTTCAGACAGATCTCACATGGTCTTGACCATTGTGACAGTCTGTCACCTTTTCCAAGGAGAGCGACCACACCCTGGTCTGGCCGGGCCACCCAGAGTGGAGTCGAGTTTGCTGTCTCCGTCTGCTTATCGCGGCCGGTTGCCCCTCTGCAACCCACCTTTGTGAGTAGTAAATTTATTTTGCTTATTGTCATTCCTCCTATCAAACATATTACGCTATTGGGCTCCTGTTTTTTGTTTCCTGTGCCTTTTCTGTCCAGGATTTCAAGACACACCCCTACCATTACACACACACACACACACACACACACACACACACACACACACACACACACACACACACACACACACACACACACACACCCTATATTGTGGATATGTACATTCTCAGATTTGCAGACTTCCAATGAAATTCCAATTTCTGCAAATGCCGATTACTGATACCACAACATTCAGACGGATTTCCAATTTCCGGTCAGGTAATTAAAAAAAAAAGTGTTTTTTATGGAATCCGTAATATTTTGCCAATGTCGGTAATATTAATGGACATCCGCACAATATTATGGATTCCATGAAACAACCGTTTTTCAGTAAACTTCCGAATACTCTGATTGGCCAAATACTTCCGAGTTGGAAGTATTGGACCAGTCTCAGAATGCAGAATTTTTCCATGGAAATCGGATTTCTGCAGTAATTTTAGACCAATCACAAGACTTGGATACTATCGAGTTTTTTCTAGTCTTGTGATTGGTTTAAGATTTCAGTGGTTTTCCGATTTCTGGGGTAAAGTTTTGCATTCTCTGATTGGTCCAATACTACCAAGTAAAAGTATTTCCAAATTAAGAGTCTGACTCAGAAATAGTATTGGACCAATCAAAGAATCCAAAACTATACTGCAGAAATCGGAACACCATTGAAATCTTACATCAATCACAAGACTTAGAAAAACTTGGTAGTATCCGAGTCTTGTGATTGGTCTAAAATTACCGCATAAATCTTATTTCCACAGAAAAAAATCTGCATTCTCTGATTGGTCAAATGCTTGAGAGTTCTGTGATTGGCCTTAAATTTCAGAGTTGTGGTAATACAGCTTTCCAATTTCCGAGGGCGATTTCCGATTACTAATGCAGAAAGCCAATTTCCAATCAGAAATCGTCATTCCACCAGAATTTTCTGACCCTCCCCTAGTCACCAGCCCAAACTTTCAAGACTGACATAGAAAACAGAAAAATCTTCCTTTTTATTAGCACAATGATTTCACCTGTCGTGTCATTGTTATGCTATTCACACCTCCATTGCTATGCTAATCAGCAATGCCTTTTAAGATGTTAAGTTAACATCACCATTCATCTCTTTTTTTAGCCGTTGAATATCAGAATTCCATAAAACATAATGCTGTAAGAATAGTTCTACAGGAATCACCCCAGACATCTGCCTGGTTTGCCTATGCCTAAAAATTACCCTGTTTGCAAGCTTATAATTTCTGAAGGCAAGAAAGATGTGTGAGTTGATTGCCTGCAGGACGTATTTACCATTTGTTGGTACTTGTATGGCTCTGTCTTCCTTGCCTTCTCATTATAGTTGCCATGTAACTGTAACATACCAAGGTACAATACCTGAAACAATTTGTTATTGAGGTACTAAATTTAGGGCGCAAGTTGCTTACGAAATGTTGGATTGAAGCCACGCTACCAATAAGTGCAGACTGGATATAGCTGGTTAACATGGTGCTCACACTTTGGAAAGCATATAGGTACTATATCGAAATGTGATAAAATTTGGACAACTTTGCCTAACCTAGAACAGTTTTATTTTGTTTTTGTTACCTTTTCTTTTATGTTATTGCAAGCCAGTTCTGGCTTTATTCTACCTCCATTTAAGGTTTTGTCATTTAATCATGTTCTTTTTGACTCATGTATGCCCAGTGGCATAGCTAAGGAGCTATGGGCCCTGACGCAAGTTTTACATTGGGTCCCCCAAGTACTCTATACATAACAATTGAATCGGTGCACCAAAATCTGCCAAGGACCACCACAGTGTCAGAGGTGAAGGGGATAGGGAACAGTTTGTTAATGATTACTACCGGTACTATTCAAAGCATCTATAGAAGTGATAATTACAAGCACAGGACCAATAGAGAGCTAATACTGTGATTGAGGGAGGGCCCCTAATGGGCCCCTGTGGCCCAAGGGCTACGATGCAGTCACAACCTCTGCAGCCCCTATTGCTAATGCTATGCCACTGTGTATGCCATGTATACCTATTTGATGTGAATTTATAAGTGATTATAATGCCTCTTGATGGCATTTTTTCAATAAACACCCATGTAAACTAAAATGTGAATGACTTGGTTAAATTCACCTTGCACTAAGTCATAATTCTGCTTCTAGATTTTTACGTCCCTGTAGCAATGCTGGATTGTCGGTGTATGGGCTTCCCTGAAAGGAGACATCCAAGGAAAATTAAAAAAACAAGTTCTACTTCCCCGGAGCTTCCTCCAGCCCCTGGCAGCCGATATGTCCCTCACCACAGCTCCGGTGTCCTGAGGTCTCCTTCTTGCCATGTCGGCATCCTCTGCGCCTGCGCCGCTCTACAGAACTACTGAGTAATGCTCCAGGCTTCACGCGCTCATGCAGGTGTAGAAGATGCCGACCTTGCAACCGAGGTGACACTGGGACTAGAGATGTCTCGAACCTCCGATTTTCGGTTCGCGAACCTTCGCGCAAGGTTCGGTTCGCGGAAAAGTTCGCGAACCGCAATAGACTTCAATGGGGATGCGAACTTTGAAAAATAGAAAAAATTATGCTGGACACAAAAGTGATGGAAAAGATGTTTCAAGGGGTCTAACACCTGGAGGGGGGCATGGCGGAGTGGGATACATGCCCAAAGTCCCGGGGAAAAATCTGGATGTGACGCAAAGCAGCGTTTTGGGGGCAGAAATCACATTGAATGCTAACTTGCAGGCCTAAAGTGCTGTAAAACATCTTGCATGTGTATACATCAATCAGAGAGTGTAATTAGAGTTCTGCTTCACAATGACACACCAAACTCACTGTGTAACGCACCACAAACAGCTGTTTGCGTAGTGACGGCCGTGCTGGACTCGTGCGCACCGTGGCGAGAGTGTAGGCTGTGGCGGTTTTCAAGCCCATATGGTCGCCGGGCTGTGGTAGCTCAATGATAGAACAACAGTGACTGTCCAGCTGATCAAATTTGGTCTGACCACAATGAAGCAACGACCTTATTATCTTTTGTGTGCTACCCCCACCCGAGACACTCAAATAGCCGGCGGTCATTGCTTCATTGTGATACGCAAGCCCCTTCACCGCGACAAGGTAATGATCATGAAGGGGGATGGGCACATGTACATGCCTTTTGTTTATTTGTTTCAAGCGCCCGCAGTGCAGCCAGAAAAATTAGGCAGGCATGTACATGCACCAGAAAAATTAGTGTAGCGGCCGCTGCTAGCAGCGGCCTTAAAAATTCAGGAATCCGCCTAGAGTCCTGGACCCTGTTGGTGGTGGCGGATAAGGCAAGTGGCCTGCAGGCAGAGATGCTGTGTGTGGGTACTGACTTAGTATTCGGTCATGCAGTAGCCCTCCGTGATCCATTCCTCATTCATTTTGATAAAGGTCAGGTACTGAACACTGTCGTGACTTAGGCGACTTCTCTTCTCAGTGACTATGCCTCCAGCTGCACTGAAGGTTCTTTCTGACAGGACGCTTGCGGCAGGGCAAGAGAGAAGTTGTATGGCAAATTGGGACAGCTCTGGCCACAGGTCAAGCCTGCGCAACCAGTAGTCCAAGGGTTCATCGTCGCTTTTCGCAGTGTCTACATCCACACTCAAGGCCAGGTAGTCGGCTACCTGCCGGTCCAGTCGTTGGTGGAGGGTGGATCCAGAAGGACTATGGTGAGGAGTTGGACTAAAGAATGTCCGCATGTCCGACATCACCCTGAGGTCGCTGGAGTGTCCTGTCCTTGCCTGCGTGGATTCGGGAGGAGGAGGGTTACTGCCAGTGGTACCTTGATTGCGTTGTGCTGCCACACCACCCTTAAACGCATTGTAAAGCATCATCGACAGCTTGTTCTGCAAGTGCTGCATCCCTTCCGCCTTCTGTTGAGTTGGTAACAGGTCCGCCACTTTGTGCCTGTACCGAGGGTCTAGTAGCGTGGCCACCCAGTACAGGTCATTCGCCTTGAGTTTTTTGATATGGGGGTCCCTTAACAGGCTGGACAACATGAAAGAGGCCATCTGCACAAAGCTGGATGCAGAAGTACTCTCCATCTCCTCTTGCTCTTCCTCAGTGACGGGACGCAACTCCTCTTCCTCCCCCCAGCCACGAACAGTACCACGGGAACATGGAGCAGCAGAAGCCCCCTGTGACGGCTGCCGCGGTTGTTCTTCTTCCGCCGCCTCTTCCTCCTCCACAGAAACACCTTCCTCATCACCATCATCAGAGTCTGACTCCTCTCCTTCCCCACACGACTCCTCTTCTTCCTCCTCCTCCTCCCCCCTCTGTGCTACCGCAGGTGTTGTGGAAACATCAGGTTCGGATGTAAATCGCTCACACGACTTCTGCTACCGTAACTGTTCTCGTTCACGCTCCTCCACAGCTGTATCCACCACTCTACGCACGGCACGCTCCAGGAAGTAGGCGTAGGGGATCAAGTCGCTGATGGTGCCCTCAGCGTGACTCACCAGTTTGGTCACCTCCTCAAATGGCTCCATGACCCTGCATGCATTTCGCATCAGTGTCCAGTTGTTGGGCCACAACATCCCCATCCTCCCAGATTGTGTCCTTGTACTGTAATGATACAGGTACTGGGTGACGGCTTTCTCCTGGTCTAGCAGGTGAGAGAACATCAGCAGGGTGGAATTCCAGCGAGTCGGGCTATCGCAAATGAGGCGTCTCACCGGCAAGTTGTTTCTACGCTGAATGTCCGCAAAGCGTGCCATGGCCGTGTAAGAGCGCCTGAAATGCCCACACAACTTCCTGGCCTGCTTCAGGGCGTCCTCTAAGCCTGGGTACTTGGACACAAATCTTTGCACGACCAGATTCAGCACATGTGCCATGCAGGGTACATGTGTCAGCTTTCCCAAATTCAACGCAGAAATGAGATTGCTGCCGTTGTCACACGCCACCTTGCCGATCTCAAGCTTTTGCGGGGTCAGTCATTGCTCCACCTGTTTGTTAAGAGTAGCCAGGAGAGCTGCTCCAGTGTGACTATCCGCTTTCAGGCAAGACATGTCCAAGACTGCGTGACACCGTCGTACCTGGCATGCAGCATAGGCCCTGGGGTGCGGGGGCTGTGTAGCTGGAGAGGAGATCGCGGCACCAGCCAAGGAGGAGGAGGAGGATGACGACAGCGAAGAGGTGGTCGCAGGCGGAGAGGAGGTGGCTGGAGGCCTGCCTCCAAGCCGTGGAAGTGTGACAAGTTGGTCCGCTGCACAGCCACATACTCCCTGCTTGCTGCCATCGGTCACCAGGTTGACCCAATGAGCTATGTACGTAATGTAGCAGCCCTGCCCATGCTTGGCAGACCAGGCATCCATGGTCAGGTGGACCCTTGACCCAACACTCTTTGCAATAGATGACACCACTTGCCTCTCAACTGCACGGTACAGTTTGGGTATGGCCTTTTGTGAAAAATAATTGCGGCCTGGTATCTTCCAGTGCGTTGTACCAATGGCCACAAACTTACAGAAAGTCTCCGACTCCACCAGCTTGTATGGTAATAGCTGGCGAGCTAATAGTTCCGCCACGCCAGCTGTCAGACGCCGGGCAAGAGGGTGACTGGCAGACATTTGCTTCTTACGCTCAAATACGTCCTTCACGGACAGCTGGGTACTGCTGTGGGCAGAGGAGAAGGAACCGCTCAAGGGAAGAGGCGGTGTGGAGGAAGGTGGCTGTGAAGGTGCAAGGGAGAAAGCGGATGAAGACGATGCACCTGAAGGAGGAAGAGGAGAAGGAGGGTGGCTTGTCTTTTGGGTGCTGCTTTTCCTCAGGTGTTCTTGCCATAGCTGTTTGTGCCTTCTCTCCAGGTGCCTTCGTAAGGCACTTGTCCCTATGTGAGAGTTGGCCTTTCCACGGCTCAATTTTTGCTGGCAGAGACAACAGATGGCTTTGCTCCGATCTGAGACACACATGTTAAAAAATTTCCAAACCGTTGAGCCCCTCTGGGGTGATGGCGCTACGGTGGCATCAGCAGCTGACGTTGAAGGGCATGTTGGCTGGCTGTCCATAGCTGGCGATACATGGTGCCGGACACTGCCCCCAGCTGTTTCTGAGGACGAGCTCCCTCTGCTTCTATCATGGAGTCGTCTCCTCCTACTCCTCTCTGACTCCCCCTCTGAACTGTCCCCCTGGTCATCTCCTCTACCGGGAACATACGTGGCATCCGTATAATCGTCTTCATAATCCTCCTGCCCACCTTCGCTTTCCTCAGACACCTCCTCAACTGCACCAATTTCAGGTGGTTCATCATCCCCCTCCTCACACGTTGTGTCCATACTATCGCCACCTAACTCAGACGTATGAGGTGGTGTACCTGCGCCTTCTTCTTGTTGTTGCAGTAGTGGCTGTGAATCAGTGATTTCACCACCACCAAATAACTGCTGCGAAGTGTCAAATGCAGCGGATGTGATGCTTGTGCTAGCGCTGGTGGCACTGGCTGCGGGAGATAAGGTCTTCTGTGTTAAATACTCAACCACGTCCTCACAATTTTGGGAAGTGATGGCACATGCCTTCTTCTGAGCACTGTATTTTGGGACAGGTCCACATGAAATCACAGCAACACCACCTCGCACAGACCTGCCGGTGCCTGGTGGCCTTCCTCTGCCTCTACCTCTTCCTCTACCTGGTTTGTCCTTATTGTCCATCTCGGGGGGGATGCTAGGTATATGCAGTGAGCTGGGTTCACTCAACACAACAGGTAGTTATATGCAGTGAGGTGGGTTCACTGAACAGTAAAGGTAGTTAGATGCAGTGAGGTGGGTTCACAGAACAGTAAAGGTACTTAGATGCAGTGAGGTGGGTTCACTCAACACAACAGGTAGTTAGATGCAGTGAGGTGGGTTCACTGAACAGTAAAGGTACTTAGATGCAGTGAGGTCGGTTCACTCAACACAAAAGGTAGTTAGATGCAGTGAGCTGGGTTCACTGAACAGTAAAGGTAGTTAGATTCAGTGAGGTGGGTTCACTGAACAGTAAAGGTACTTAGATGCAGTGAGATGGGTTCACTCAACACAACAGGTAGTTAGATGCAGTGAGGTGGGTTCACTGAACAGTAAAGGTACTTAGATGCAGTGAGGTGGGTTCACTCAACTCAACAGGTAGTTAGATGCAGTGAGGTGGGTTCACTGAACAGTAAAGGTACTTAGAAGCAGTGAGGTGGGTTCACTCAACACAACAGGTAGTTAGATGCAGTGAGCTGGGTTCACTGAACAGTAAAGGTACTTAGATGCAGTGAGGTGGGTTCACTCAACACAACAGGTAGTTAGATGCAGTGAGCTGGGTTCACTGAACAGTAAAGGTACTTAGATGCAGTTAGGTGGGTTCACTCAACACAACAGGTAGTTAGATGCAGTGAGGTGGGTTCACTGAACAGTAAAGGTACTTAGATGCAGTGAGGTGGGCACTCAACACAACAGGTAGTTAGATGCAGTGAGGTGGGTTCACTGAACAGTAAAGGTACTTAGATGCAGTGAGGTGGGTTCACTCAACACAACAGGTAGTTAGATGCAGTGAGGTGGGTTCACTGAACTGTAAAGGTACTTAGATGCAGTGAGGTGGGCACTCAACACAACAGGTAGTTATATGCAGTGAGGTGGGTTCACTGAACAGTAAAGGTAGTTAGATGCAGTGAGGTGGGTTCACAGAACAGTAAAGGTACTTAGATGCAGTGAGGTGGGTTCACTCAACACAACAGGTAGTTAGATGCAGTGAGGTGGGTTCACTGAACAGTAAAGGTACTTAGATGCAGTGAGGTGGGTTCACTCAACACAAAAGGTAGTTAGATGCAGTGAGCTGGGTTCACTGAACAGTAAAGGTAGTTAGATTCAGTGAGGTGGGTTCACTGAACAGTAAAGGTACTTAGATGCAGTGAGATGGGTTCACTCAACACAACAGGTAGCTAGATGCAGTGAGGTGGGTTCACTGAACAGTAAAGGTACTTAGATGCAGTGAGGTGGGTTCACTCAACTCAACAGGTAGTTAGATGCAGTGAGGTGGGTTCACTGAACAGTAAAGGTACTTAGAAGCAGTGAGGTGGGTTCACTCAACACAACAGGTAGTTAGATGCAGTGAGCTGGGTTCACTGAACAGTAAAGGTACTTAGATGCAGTTAGGTGGGTTCACTCAACACAACAGGTAGTTAGATGCAGTGAGGTGGGTTCACTGAACAGTAAAGGTACTTAGATGCAGTGAGATGGGCACTCAACACAACAGGTAGTTAGATGCAGTGAGGTGGGTTCACTGAACAGTAAAGGTACTTAGATGCAGTGAGGTGGGTTCACTCAACACAACAGGTAGTTAGATGCAGTGAGGTGGGTTCACTGAACAGTAAAGGTACTTAGATGCAGTGAGGTGGGCACTCAACACAACAGGTAGTTATATGCAGTGAGGTGGGTTCACTGAACAGTAAAGGTAGTTAGATGCAGTGAGGTGGGTTCACAGAACAGTAAAGGTACTTAGATGCAGTGAGGTGGGTTCACTCAACTCAACAGGTAATTAGATGCAGTGAGGTGGGTTCACTGAACAGTAAAGGTACTTATAAGCATTGAGGTGGGTTCACTCAACACAACAGGTAGTTAGATGCAGTGAGCTGGGTTCACTGAACAGTAAAGGTACTTAGATGCAGTTAGGTGGGTTCACTCAACACAACAGGTAGTTAGATGCAGTGAGGTGGGTTCACTGAACAGTAAAGGTACTTAGATGCAGTGAGGTGGGCACTCAACACAACAGGTAGTTAGATGCAGTGAGGTGGGTTCACTGAACAGTAAAGGTACTTAGATGCAGTGAGGTGGGTTCACTCAACACAACAGGTAGTTAGATGCAGTGAGGTGGGTTCACTCAACAGTAAAGGTACTTAGATGCAAAGAGGTTAGTTCACTCAACACAACAGGTAGTTAGATGCAGTGAGGTGGGTTCACTCAACAGTAAAAGTACTTAGATACAGTGAGGTGGGTTCACTCAACACAACAGGTAGTTAGATGCAGTGAGCTGGGTTCACTGAACAGTAAAGGTACTTAGATTCAGTGAGGTGGGTTCACTCAACACAACAGGTAGTTAGATGCATTGAGGTGGGTTCACTGAACAGTAAAGGTACTTAGATGCAGTGAGGTGGGCACTCAACACAACAGGTAGTTAGATGCAGTGAGGTGGGTTCACTGAACAGTACAGGTACTTAGATGCAGTGAGGTGGGTTCACTCAACACAACAGGTAGTTAGATGCAGTGAGCTGGGTTCACTGAACAGTAAAGGTACTTAGTTAGATGCAGTGAGGTGGGTTCACTCAACACAACAGGTAGTTAGATGCAGTGAGGTGGGTTCACTGAACAGTAAAAGTACTTAGATGCAGTGAGGTGGGTTCACTCAACACAACAGGTAGTTAGATGCAGTGAGCTGGGTTCACTGAACAGTAAAGGTACTTAGATGCAGTGAGGTGGGTTCACTCAACACAAAAGGTAGTTGGATGCAGTGAGCTGGGTTCACTGAACAGTAAAGGTACTTAGATGCAGTGAGGTGGGTTCACTCAACACAACAGGTAGTTAGATGCAGTGAGGTGGGTTCACTGAACAGTAAAAGTACTTAGATACAGTGAGGTGGGTTAACTCAACACAACAGGTAGGTAGATGCAGTGAGCTGGGTTCACTGAACAGTAAAGGTACTTAGATTCAGTGAGGTGGGTTCACTCAACACAACAGGTAGTTAGATGCAGTGAGGTGGGTTCACTGAACAGTAAAGGTACTTAGATGCAGTGAGGTGGGCACTCAACACAACAGGTAGTTAGATGCAGTGAGGTGGGTTCACTGAACAGTAAAGGTACTTAGATGCAGTGAGGTGGGTTCACTCAACACAACAGGTAGTTAGATGCAGTGAGCTGGGTTCACTGAACAGTAAAGGTACTTAGATGCAGTGAGGTGGGTTCACTCAACACAACAGGTAGTTAAATGCAGTGAGGTGGGTTCACTGAACAGTAAAAGTACTTAGATGCAGTGAGGTGGGTTCACTCAACACAACAGGTAGTTAGATGCAGTGAGGTGGGTTCACTGAACAGTAAAGGTACTTAGATGCAGTGAGGTGGGTTCACTCAACACAACAGGTAGTTAGATGCAGTGAGCTGGGTTCACTGAACAGTAAAGGTACTTAGATGCAGTGAGGTGGGTTCACTCAACACAACAGGTAGTTAGATGCAGTGAGGTGGGTTCACTGAACAGTAAAAGTACTTAGATGCAGTGAGGTGGGTTCACTCAACACAGAAGGTAGTTAGATGCAGTGAGCTGGGTTCACTGAACAGTAAAGGTACTTAGATGCAGTGAGGTGGGTTCACTCAACACAACAGGTAGTTAGATGCAGTGAGCTGGGTTCACTGAACAGTAAAGGTACTTAGATGCAGTGAGGTGGGTTCACTCAACACAACAGGTAGTTAGATGCAGTGAGCTGGGTTCACTGAACAGTAAAGGTACTTAGATGCAGTTAGGTGGGTTCACTCAACACAACAGGTAGTTAGATGCAGTGAGGTGGGTTCACTGAACAGTAAAGGTACTTAGATGCAGTGAGGTGGGCACTCAACACAACAGGTAGTTAGATGCAGTGAGGTGGGTTCACTGAACAGTAAAGGTACTTAGATGCAGTGAGGTGGGCACTCAACACAACAGGTAGTTAGATGCAGTGAGGTGGGTTCACTGAACAGTAAAGGTACTTAGATGCAGTAAGTTGGGTTCACTCAACACAGAAGGTAGTTAGATGCAGTGAGGTGGGTTCACTGAACAGTAAAGGTACTTAGATGCAGTGAGGTGGGTTAACTCAACACAACAGGTAGTTAGATGCAGTGAGGTGGGTTCACTCAACAGTAAAGGTACTTAGATGCAGTGAGGTTAGTTCACTCAACACAACAGGTAGTTAGATGTAGTGAGGTGGGTTCACTGAAAAGTAAAAGTACTTAGATACAGTGAGGTGGGTTCACTCAACACAACAGGTAGTTAGATGCAGTGAGCTGGGTTCACTGAACAGTAAAGGTACTTAGATTCAGTGAGGTGGGTTCACTCAACACAACAGGTAGTTAGATGCAGTGAGGTGGGCACTCAACACAACAGGTAGTTAGATGCAGTGAGGTGGGTTCACTGAACAGTAAAGGTACTTAGATGCAGTGAGGTGGGCACTCAACACAACAGGTAGTTAGATGCAGTGAGGTGGGTTCACTGAACAGTAAAGGTACTTAGATGCAGTGAGGTGGGTTCACTCAACACAACAGGTAGTTAGATGCAGTGAGCTGGGTTCACTGAACAGTAAAAGTACTTAAATGCAGTGAGGTGGGTTCACTCAACACAACAGGTAGTTAGATGCAGTGAGGTGGGTTCACTGAACAGTAAAAGTACTTAGATGCAGTGAGGTGGGTTCACTCAACACAACAGGTAGTTAGATGCAGTGAGGTGGGTTCACTGAACAGTAAAGGTACTTAGATGCAGTGAGGTGGGTTCACTCAACACAACAGGTAGTTAGATGCAGTGAGCTGGGTTCACTGAACAGTAAAGGTACTTAGATGCAGTGAGGTGGGTTCACTCAACACAACAGGTAGTTAGATGCAGTAAGCTGGGTTCACTGAACAGTATAGGTACTTAGATGCAGTGAGGTGGGTTCACTCAACACAACAGGTAGTTAGATGCAGTGAGGTGGGTTCACTGAACAGTAAAAGTACTTAGATGCAGTGAGGTGGGTTCACTCAACACAACAGGTAGTTAGATGCAGTGAGCTGGGTTCACTGAACAGTAAAGGTACTTAGATGCAGTGAGGTGGGTTCACTCAACACAACAGGTAGTTAGATGCAGTGAGCTGGGTTCACTGAACAGTAAAGGTACTTAGATGCAGTGAGGTGGGTTCACTCAACACAACAGGTAGTTAAATGCTGTGAGCTGGGTTCACTGAACAGTAAAGGTACTTAGATGCAGTTAGGTGGGTTCACTCAACACAACAGGTAGTTAGATGCAGTGAGGTGGGTTCACTGAACAGTAAAGGTACTTAGATGCAGTGAGGTGGGCACTCAGCACAACAGGTAGTTAGATGCAGTGAGGTGGGTTCACTGAACAGTAAAGATACTTAGATGCAGTGAGGTGGGTTCACTCAACACAACAGGTAGTTAGATGCAGTGAGGTGGGTTCACTGAACAGTAAAGGTACTTAGATGCAGTGAGGTGGGTTAACTCAACACAACAGGTAGTTAGATGCAGTGAGGTGGGTTCACTCAACAGTAAAGGTACTTAGATGCAGTGAGGTTAGTTCACTCAACACAACAGGTAGTTAGATGTAGTGAGGTGGGTTCACTGAACAGTAAAAGTACTTAGATGCAGTGAGGTGGGTTCACTCAACACAACAGGTAGTTAGATGCAGTGAGCTGGGTTCACTGAACAGTAAAGGTACTTAGATGCAGTGAGGTGGGTTCACTCAACACAACAGGTAGTTAAATGCTGTGAGCTGGGTTCACTGAACAGTAAAGGTACTTAGATTCAGTGAGGTGGGTTCACTCAACACAACAGGTAGTTAGATGCAGTGAGGTGGGCACTCAACACAACAGGTAGTTAGATGCAGTGAGGTGGGTTCACTGAACAGTAAAGGTACTTAGATGCAGTGAGGTGGGTTCACTCAACACAACAGGTAGTTAGATGCAGTGAGCTGGGTTCACTGAACAGTAAAGGTACTTAGATGCAGTGAGGTGGGTTCACTCAACACAACAGGTAGTTAGATGCAGTGAGGTGGGTTCACTGAACAGTAAAAGTACTTAGATGCAGTGAGGTGGGTTCACTCAACACAACAGGTAGTTAGATGCAGTGAGCTGGGTTCACTGAACAGTAAAGGTACTTAGATGCAGTGAGGTGGGTTCACTCAACACAACAGGTAGTTAAATGCTGTGAGCTGGGTTCACTGAACAGTAAAGGTACTTAGATGCAGTTAGGTGGGTTCACTCAACACAACAGGTAGTTAGATGCAGTGAGGTGGGTTCACTGAACAGTAAAGGTACTTAGATGCAGTGAGGTGGGCACTCAGCACAACAGGTAGTTAGATGCAGTGAGGTGGGTTCACTGAACAGTAAAGGTACTTAGATGCAGTGAGGTGGGTTCACTCAACACAACAGGTAGTTAGATGCAGTGAGGTGGGTTCACTGAACAGTAAAGGTACTTAGATGCAGTGAGGTGGGTTAACTCAACACAACAGGTAGTTAGATGCAGTGAGGTGGGTTCACTCAACAGTAAAGGTACTTAGATTCAGTGAGGTGGGTTCACTCAACACAACAGGTAGTTAGATGCAGTGAGGTGGGCACTCAACACAACAGGTAGTTAGATGCAGTGAGGTGGGTTCACTGAACAGTAAAGGTACTTAGATGCAGTGAGGTGGGTTCACTCAACACAACAGGTAGTTAGATGCAGTGAGCTGGGTTCACTGAACAGTAAAGGTACTTAGATGCAGTGAGGTGGGTTCACTCAACACAACAGGTAGTTAGATGCAGTGAGGTGGGTTCACTGAACAGTAAAAGTACTTAGATGCAGTGAGGTGGGTTCACTCAACACAACAGGTAGTTAGATGCAGTGAGCTGGGTTCACTGAACAGTAAAGGTACTTAGATGCAGTGAGGTGGGTTCACTTAACACAAAAGGTAGTTAGATGCAGCGAGGTGGGTTCACTGAACAGTAAAAGTACTTAGATACAGTGAGGTGGGTTCACTCAACACAACAGGTAGTTAGATGCAGTGAGCTGGGTTCACTGAACAGTAAAGGTACTTAGATTCAGTGAGGTGGGTTCACTCAACACAACAGGTAGTTAGATGCAGTGAGGTGGGTTCACTGAACAGTAAAAGTACTTAGATGCAGTGAGGTGGGTTCACTCAACACAACAGGTAGTTAGATGCAGTGAGGTGGGTTCACTGAACAGTAAAAGTACTTAGATGCAGTGAGGTGGGCACTCAACACAACAGGTAGTTAGATGCAGTGAGGTGGGTTCACTGAACAGTAAAGGTACTTAGATGCAGTGAGGTGGGTTCACTCAACACAACAGGTAGTTAGATGCAGTGAGCTGGGTTCACTGAACAGTAAAGGTACTTAGATGCAGTGAGGTGGGTTCACTCAACACAACAGGTAGTTAGATGCACTGAGGTGGGTTCACTGAACAGTAAAAGTACTTAGATGCAGTGAGGTGGGTTCACTCAACAGAACAGGTAGTTAGATGCAGTGAGCTGGGTTCACTGAACAGTAAAGGTACTTAGATTCAGTGAGGTGGGTTCACTCAACACAACAGGTAGTTAGATGCAGTGAGGTGGGTTCACTGAACAGTAAAGGTACTTAGATGCAGTGAGGTGGGTTCACTCAACACAACAGGTAGTTAGATGCAGTGAGGTGGGTTCACTGAACAGTAAAAGTACTTAGATGCAGTGAGGTGGGCACTCAACACAACAGGTAGTTAGATGCAGTGAGGTGGGTTCACTGAACAGTAAAGGTACTTAGATGCAGTGAGGTGGGTTCACTCAACACAACAGGTAGTTAGATGCAGTGAGCTGGGTTCACTGAACAGTAAAGGTACTTAGATGCAGTGAGGTGGGTTCACTCAACACAACAGGTAGTTAGATGCACTGAGGTGGGTTCACTGAACAGTAAAAGTACTTAGATGCAGTGAGGTGGGTTCACTCAACACAACAGGTAGTTAGATGCAGTGAGCTGGGTTCACTGAACAGTAAAGGTACTTAGATGCAGTGAGGTGGGTTCACTCAACACAAAAGGTAGTTAGATGCAGTGAGCTGGGTTCACTGAACAGTAAAGGTACTTAGATGCAGTGAGGTGGGCACTCAACACAACAGGTAGTTAGATGCAGTGAGGTGGGTTCACTGAACAGTAAAGGTACTTAGATGCAGTGAGGTGGGTTCACTCAACACAACAGGTAGTTAGATGCAGTGAGGTGGGTTCACTGAACAGTAAAGGTACTTAGATGCAGTGAGGTGGGTTCACTCAACACAACAGGTAGTTAGATGCAGTGAGGTGGGTTCACTGAACAGTAAAAGTACTTAGATGCAGTGAGGTGGGTTCACTCAACACAACAGGTAGTTAGATGCAGTGAGCTGGGTTCACTGAACAGTAAAGGTACTTAGATGCAGTGAGGTGGGTTCACTCAACACAAAAGGTAGTTAGATGCAGTGAGCTGGGTTCACTGAACAGTAAAGGTACTTAGATGCATTGAGGTGGGTTCACTCAACACAACAGGTAGTTAGATGCAGTGAGGTGGGTTCACTGAACAGTAAAGGTACTTAGATACAGTGAGGTGGGTTCACTCAACACAACAGGTAGTTAGATGCAGTGAGCTGGGTTCACTCAACACAAAGTTGGGTATATGCAGTGATGAGGTTGGTAAGTAAACACAACAGGTACTGGGTATATGCAGTACTGGATAGTACAATGTGCAGCTCCCTGTCACACACACAGGTAGTCACTGAATGTGCTGGGCTGCTGGCAGTGGCACACACACTATGAATTAGCAAGGCTGTGCATGCAACAAAAGTGTCAGTTTGACACACAGAAAAAAAAAAAGTACAGGATGAGCTCTGAAAAGAGCTGTTGAGGGGCCAAGAACCTAACTAATCTGTCCCTAGAAGAACAAGTCTGCAGCAGCTGTCCCTAGTCTGTCTCCAGCAGGCACACGAGTTAGGCTAATGGCCGGCGAGCCTGCCTTATATAAGGGGGGATGGGGCTCCAGGGCTTAGTGTAGCCTAAATGGCTACAATGTGCCTGCTGACTGTGATGCAGAGGGTCAAAGTTGACCCTCATAGTGCATTGTGGGGCGAATCGAACTTCCGCAAAAGTTCGCCTGGAACCGTTCGCCGGCGAACCGTTCGCTACATCTCTAACTGGGACCTCTGTAGAGAGGGGCTTATGGGCTGCCAGGGGTTGGAGTAAGCCCTGGGTAAGTAGATCTTGTTTTTTTTTCCTCTGACCTTTCCTTTAAGCCAGTTCTTAGATCTCTTCCTCAGTGGCGTAGCTAAGGTGTTTGACACCCGGTGCTGATAATTTACTGACACCCCCCACCCAAAAAAAAAGTGAAACGCGCATCGGCAAAAAAATGTGGACATTACATCACATGGGTGCGGGTAACTGTAATGTAACTGTAACAGTAAGGCAGTGGGTTAATATAGGTAGCCAGAATAGTTGCCTCCAGCATAGGTTAGATAGGTATGTGCCCCCAGTATAGGTTAGTTAGGTAGGTGCCTCCAATATAGGTAGCCAGTATAGTTGCCACCAGTATAGGCTAGCTAGGTAGGTAGGTGCCCCCAATACAGGTTAGATAGTTAGGTGCCCCAGTATAGATTACATAGGTAGCTGCCCCCAGTATAGGTTAGATAGGTAGGTGCCTCCAGTATAAGTTAGATAGGTAGCTGCCCCCAGTATATGTTAGATTAGTGCTTACCTGAGGAAAATGTATGCGTCCTCTAACACCAAGTCTTAACCCTAGCAAGTCTGGCTCTGCAAATCTGGCTCAATTGGCTATTCATGAGGCAATGCTCATGCAAATATACATTTGCTTTCGCACGCCAAACTATGCAGGGTCAAAAAACGAATACCGCAAAGCGGTCGCCCTGCGGGAATTAGTTCATGCCACATAAGCACTATCCAGGAGCGCCACGGGGAGGCTTCTCAATGCCCCCATGCAACCGGGGGACCGCGGGGTCCCAGGCACTCTCACCGCCTGGGAACCGCAGCTACACACCCCGGAGGGGGAGGCTGGGTTGCGCAGGCGACCCCCCCAAGCGTGGCCAGCTCCGGGGGAAGCCGTCCGCTCCAACCTCCTAATATTAAAAACAGGCACTTACCTTAATGTCCATTGCGTTCTGCTACATGCGCATTAACTTGGGGGCACCACATGAGAAAGGAGTAAAGCATGGGTCACCCCAAGCTTTAGAGCTCAGGGCTGGCTCGCACACCACACTCCAGAGGGGGGGAGGACAGGTGCAAACAACTCACTCCAGGGCTCACACCACCAGAGCAAGACATCTTCCATCTGCCTCCAAAGGATACAACCACAAAAAATGCTTACCTGAGGAAAATGTATGCGTGCTCTAACACCAAGTCTTAACCCTAGCAAGTCTGGCTCTGCAAATCTGGCTCAATTGGCTTTTCATGAGGCAATGCTCATGCAAATATGCATTTGCTTTCGCACGCCAAACTATGCAGGGTCAAAAAACGAATACCGCAAAGCGGTCGCGCTGCGGGAATTAGTTCATGCCACATTAGCACTATCCAGGAGCGCCACGGGGAGGCTTCTCAATGCCCCCATACAACCGGGGGACCGCGGGGTCCCAGGCACTCACCGCCTGGGAACCGCAGCTACAACCCGGAGGGGGAGGCTGGGTGGCGCAGGCGACCCCCCCAAGCGTGGCCAGCGCCGGGGGGAGCCGTCCGCTCCAACCTCCCAATATTAAAAACAGGCACTTACCTTAACGTCCATTGCGTTCTGCTACATGCGCATTAACTTGGGGGCACCACATGAGAAAGGAGTGAAGCATGGGTCACCCCAAGCTTTAGAGCTCAGGGCTGGCTCACACACCACACTCCAGAGAGGGGGGGGGGGGACAGGTGCAAAAAACTCACTCCAGGGCTCACACCACCAGAGCAAGCCATCTTCCACCTGCCTCCAAAGGATACAACCACAAAAAATGCTTACCTGAGGAAAATGTATGCGTGCTCTAACACCAAGTCTTAACCCTAGCAAGTCTGGCTCTGCAAATCTGGCTCAATTGGCTTTTCATGAGGCAATGCTCATGCAAATATGCATTCACTTTCGCACGCCAAACTATGCAGGGTCAAAAAACGAATACCGCAAAGTGGTCGCGCTGCGGGAATTAGTTCATGCCACATAAGCACTATCCAGGAGCGCCACGGGGAGGCTTCCCAATGCCCCCATACAACTGGGGGACCGCGGGGTCCCAGGCACTCTCACCGCCTGGGAACCGCAGCTACACCCCGGAGGGGGAGGCTGGTTGGCACAGGCGACCCTGCCAAACGTGGCCAGCGCCGGGGGGAGCCGTCCGCTCCAACCTCCCAATATTAAAAACAGGCACTTACCTTAACGTCCATTGCGTTCTGCTACATACGCAATAACTTGGGGGCACCACATGAGAAAGGAGTAAGTAGGTTAGATTAGGTAGCTGCCCCCCAGTATAGGTTAGATAAGTAGGTGCCCCCCAGTATAGGTTACAAAGGTAGCTGCCCCCTAGTATAGGTTAGATAGGTAGCTGTCCCCCAGTATAGGTTAGATAGGTAACTGCCGCCCAGTATAGGTTAGATTAGGTAGGTGCCCCCCAGTAGAGGTTAGATAGGTAGGTGACCCCCAGTATAGGTTAGATAGGTAGGTGCCCCCCAGTATAGGTTAGATAGGTAGCTGTCCCCAGTATAGGTTAGATAGGTAGCTGCCCCCAAGTATAGGTTAGATAGGTAGCTGCCGCCCAGTATAGGTTACATTAGGTAGCTGCCCCCCAGCATAGGTTAGATAGGTAGCTGCCCCCCAGTATAGGTTAGATAGGTAGCTGCCGCCCAGTATAGGTTAGATTAGGTAGCTGCCCCCTAGTATAGGTTAGATAGGTAGGTGCCCCCCGTATAGGTTAGATAGGTAGCTGCCGCCCAGTATAGGTTAGATTAGGTAGCTGCCCCCCAGTATAGGTTAGATAAGTAGGTGCCCCCCAGTATAGGTTACAAAGGTAGCTGCCCCCTAGTATAGGTTAGATAGGTATCTGCCCCCCAGTATAGGGTAGGTAGGTAGCTGCCCCCCAGTATAGGTTAGATAGGTAGCTGCCCTTATTTACTAAACTATCTTGGGCTGTTTCTTATAGTTTTGTGGAACTATCTAGGTTGTTTGTATATCATATGCTTTTACATCCTGTTACTACACACTCTTTATATGCCTGTAAGCAAAACTTGGTTGGCTTAAAACAAATACTAAGGTACTTGCAGTGGCTTTGTGCCCTAATCGTAGCTGCATCTGCTTAGTCCTAAAGGGGCACTACAACGAAAATTGTAAAATTTAAAATATGTTTAAACATATACAAATAAGAAGTTCATTTTTTCCAGAGTAAAATGAGCCATAAATTACTTTTCTCCTATGTTGCTGTCACTTACAATAGGTAGAAGAAATGTGACAGAAGTGACAGGTTTTGGACTAGTCCATCTCTTTATAGGGGATTCTCAGGGATATATTTATTTTCAAAAGCACTTAGTGAATGGCAGTTGCTCCATTCAACTGCCAAAAAACTGTGTGGTGACCAGGGAAGCTGACCAGCATCATTGTTTAAATCCTTTTTTCAGGGAAAATCTTTATAAAGAATAAAAGTCTTGCTGAGAATCCCCTATGAAGAGTTGGGCTAGTCCAAAACCTGTCGCTTCATCAGATTTCTACTAATTACTGTAAGTGACAGCAACATAGGAGAAAAGTAATTTATGGCTCATTTTGCTCTGGAAAAAATGTACTTCTTATTTGTATATGTTTGCACATATTTTAAATTTTACAGTTTTTCGCTGTAGTGGCCCTTTAACTGCTGTCCTTCTACTACTATTCATCCACACTTGTGAAGTCCAAAAAATGACAGTCCAGTTTACCAGCAGGTGCGTAGCAATAGGGGTTGCAGAGGTTGCGACCGCATTGGGGCCTTTGGGCAAGAGGGGCCCCAAAGAGCCCTCCCTTAACTACAGTATTATCTCTCTATTGGTCCTGTGCTCATAATAATCACTTCTATAGATATGTTAAATAGTAGCAATCATTAGCAAACTGTTCCCCATCCCCTTCTTGCACCTCTGACACTGTAGTTGCCAATTGCAGGTTTTGGTGCGCCGTATCAATTGTTATGTTATACATTGCTTGGGAGGCCCCATTGTAAAACTTGCATTGGTGCCCACAAGTCCTTAGCTACACCACTGTTTACCAGTCACACATTGTGGTAATGCACCTCCATTACTGTGAACCCATGCTAGGCCTCTTGAGTGAACCTAACTTGCTTAATCTCCATGCTCCCCTCCAGTGACTGACTAAGCATTACCTTGTACTCATACTGTGCTGCATGATCTGATCTTTCTTGTATTCAGGTATTGTCATTTTGCTGTATGTCACCCCTAAATATTGTATGTATCCCTATTTATTGTCCAGCACTGCGTAATATGTTGGCGCTTTATAAATACAATAAATAAATAAATAAATAATGCACAAGGTCCAAGTGATGGTGACAGATGTAGCGGTGATATGTGCTACAAATAGGCATATGAATATATTTTTTATCATACAATCCTCTCAAAATGACATATATGTGAAACTGTTTCTTTCACTATGTGGCTAGTCTTAGTTGCTGTCCGTGTCTCCTTTATGATATGAAGTGCCTTTTGCTGGAAGATACTCAGTTTCTGATGAAAAGTCATTTGCTTTTCAGAAGGTTATGACCTATGAGTTATATCACCCCTTCTGAAACACAAGCCATTGATTAAGTGCTGTTCTATCAAATTTTTTTGACCAGTGGAAAAAGATTATTGAAGAACCGAGGCAAGCAAGTTTATTATCTCAGGTTGAAATTACTGTCAGGCTCACAAGCTACCACATATATGGGAAGCAAAAGGAGAAATCCTATTGTGTTGAAGATACTCAGACACAGATCAAGATAAAAAAATATGGCAAAACAATATACACTTTGTAAAGCACTCGGAAGAAGTTTGCACTATATATATATACACACACACACACACAGTGGGTTGCAAAAGTATTCGGCCCCCTTGAAGTTTTCCACATTTTGTCACATTACTGCCACAAACATGCATCAATTTTATTGGAATTCCATGTGAAAGACCAATACAAACTGGTGTACATGTGAGAAGTGGATCGAAAATCATACATCATTCCAAACATTTTTTACAAATAAATAACTGCACAGTGTGGTATGCGTAATTATTCGGCTCCCTGAGTCAATACTTTGTAGAACCACCTTTTGCTGCAATTACAGCTGCCAGTCTTTTAGGGTATGTCTCTACCAGCTTAGCACATCTAGAGACTGAAATCCTTGCCCATTCTTCTTTGCATAACAGCTCCAGCTCAGTCAGATTAGATGGACAGCGTTTGTGAACAGCAGTTTTCAGATCTTGCCACAGATTCTCGATTGGATTTAGATCTGGACTTTGACTGGGCCATTCTAACACATAGATATGTTTTGTTTTAAACCATTCCATTGTTGCCCTGGCTTTATGTTTAGGGTCATTGTCCTGCTGGAAGGTGAACCTCCGCCCCAGTCTCAAGTCTTTTGCAGTATCCAAGAGGTTTTCTTCCAAGTTTGCCCTGTATTTGGCTCCATCCATCTTCCCATCAACTCTGACCAGCTTCCCTGTCCCTGCTGAAGAGATGCACCCCCCGAGCATGATGCTGCCACCACCATATTTGACAATGGGGATGGTGTGTTCAGAGTGATGTGCAGTGTTAGTTTTCCGCCACACATAGCGTTTTGCATTTTGGCCAAAAAGTTCAATTTTGGTCTCATCTGACCAGAGCACCTTCTTCCACATGGTTGCTGTGTCCCCCACATGGCTTGTGGCAAACTGCAAACAGGACTTCTTATGCTTTCTGTTAACAATGCCTTTCTTCTTGCCACTCTTCCATAAAGGCCAACTTTGTACAGTGCATGACTAATAGTTGTTCTATGGACAGAGTCTCCCACCTGAGCTGTAGATCTCTGCCATTCGTCCAGAGTCACCATGGGTCTCTTGACTACATTTCTGATCAGAGCTCTCCTTGTTCGGCCTGTGAGTTTAGGTGGATGGCCTTGTCTTGGTAGACTTACAGTTGTGCCATACTCCTTCCATTTCTGAATGATCGCTTGAACAGTGCTCCGTGGGATGTTCAAGACTTTGGAAATCTTTTTCTAGCCTAAGCCTGCTTTCAATTTCTCAATAACTTGATCCCTGACCTGTCTTGTGTGTTCTTTGGACTTCACGGTGTTGTTGCTCCCAATATTCTCTTAGACAACCTCTGAGGCCCTCACAGAGCAGCTGTATTTGTACTGACATTAGATTACACACAGGTGCACACTATTTAGTCATTAGCACTCATCAGGCAATGTCTATAGGCAACTGACTGCACTCAGATCAAAGGTGGCCGAATAATTATGCACACACCACTTTGCAGTTATTTATTTGTAAAAAAAAAATTTGGAATCGTGTATGATTTTCGTTCCACTTCTCATGTGTACACCACTTTGTGTTGGTCTTTCATGTGGAATTCCAATAAAATTGATTCATGTTTGTGGCAGTAATATGACAAAATGTGGAAAACTTCAAGGGGGCTGAATACTTTTGCAACCCACTATATATATATATATATATATATATATATATATATATATATATATATATATATATATATATATATACATATATATATATATATATATACACAGGTCCTTCTCAAAAAAATTAGCATATTGTGATGAAGTTCATTATTTTCTGTAATGTACTGATAAACATTAGACTTTCATATATTTTAGATTCACTACACACAACTGAAGTAGTTCAAGCCTTTTATTGTTTTAATATTGATGATTTTGGCATACAGCTCATGAAAACCCAAAAATCTAAAAAAAATAGCATATCATGAAAAGGTTCTCTAAACGAGCTATTAACCTAATCATCTGAATCAACTAATTAACTCCTGCAAAAGATTCCTGAGGCTTTTAAAAACTCCTAGCCTGGTTCATTACTCAAAACCGCAATCATGGGTAAGACTGCTGACCTGACTGCTGTCCAGAAGGCCATCATTGACACCCTCAAGCAAGAGAGTAAGACACAGAAAGAAATTTCTGAACGAATAGGCTGTTCCCAGAGTGCTGTATCAAGGCACTTCAGTGGGAAGTCTGCGGGAAGGAAAAAAAAAGGAAAACTTTTGCTTGTCATTCGGAAATCAAGGTGCCAGAGTCTGGAGGAAGATTGGGGAGAGGGAAATGCCAAAATGCCTGAAGTCCAGTGTCAAGTACCCACAGTCAGTGATGGTCTGGGGTGCCATGTCAGCTGCTGGTGTTGGTCCACTGTGTTTTATCAAGGGCAGGGTCAATGCAGTTACCTATCATCAGGAGATTTTGGAGCACTTCATGCTTCCATCTGCTGAAAAGCTTTATGGAGATGAAGATTTCGTTTTTCAGCACGACCTGGCACCTGCTCACAGTGCCAAAACCACTGGTAAATGGTTTACTGACCATTCTATTAGTGTGCTCAATTGGCCTGCCAACTTTCCTGACCTGAACCCCATAGATAATCTGTGGGATATTGTGAAGAGAAAGTTGAGAGACGCAAGACCCAACACTCTGGATGAGCTTAAGGCTGCTATCTAAGCATCCTGGGCCTCCACAACACCTGAGCAGTCCCACAGGCTGATTGCCTCCATGCCACGCCGCATTGAAGCAGTCATTTCTACAAAAGGATTCCCGACCAAGTATTGAGTGCATAATTGTACATAATTATTTGAAGGTCTACGTTTTTGTTTTAAAAACACTTTTCTTTTATTGGTCGAATGAAATATGCTAATTTTTTGAGATAGGAATTTAGGGTTTCCATGAGCTATATGCCAAAATCATCAATATTAAAACAATAAAAGGCTTGAACTACTTCAGTTGTGTGTAATGAATCTAAAATATATGAAAGTCTAATGTTTATCAGTACATTACAGAAAATAATGAACTTTATCACAATATGCTTATTTTTTTTAGAAGGACCTGTATATATATATATATATATATATATATATATATATATATATATATAATCGTATATATATAGCTGACCAATGAAAATACTACCCAGGGAGGAGATTTTCATTGACTAAATTTCAAGACCAATGGGGAGCTTCCAAAGAGTCTCAAAGATGCTTTTGCTTGTACTCCCTGAACAGTGTAGCCAAAGAGGCAGCAGAAGAAGGAGCAGCAATGGTTCCACTTCCTCCTGATGGGCAGTGGTTGAACAATGGGTGGTCCAAGCTGCCAGGGGTGGATAACAGATGTTAACGGGTGTGAAATGCTTTTATTTTTTTTAAGTAAATAGGTAGGGAGTAAAAATGGACTCCCTCAACCTATTGTAAATCTAGGCATCTGGCATCTCCTTAGTAAAGGAGGCTTCGAGATGCCTAAAAAAGGCGGAAGGACATAGGCAATAGAGGCTTTTCACCTGCTCTGGGCAGGAGAAAATTTCTCACCTATGTTTGATGGTAAGCATCGCTTCCTGGGGGATCATATTGCCAGTTACATGGGGGAAAAGAACTGGCTGGGGAATTATATTGGTCTTTACTATAGAGAGGGGTGCTTAATTGATTTGTCTTGTCGCTTGAATTTGGAACTTGCCAGTGAATTTGCAAAATTGCAAAAAATTATCTTTTTAAATGGAACCTGAAATGAGAGGTATATGGAAGCCGCCATACTGATTTTCCTTTTAAACAATACCATTTCCCTGTCTGTCCTGATTAGTGTTGGGCGAACAACCAGAAGTTCGGGTTCGGGGTGGTTCGGCCGAACATGCCCCCGATATTCGGCATGTTCGGGACGAACCCCGAACCCAACCCGAACATGTCCCTTTGGGGCCCCCTATAGGGTCCCAGCATAAAGGGAGAGCATGCCCCGAGCGCGGGGGGGGGGGGGGGGGGGGGTCGGAAATGCCCCCCACCCCTCCCCGCTAAGCTCTCCCTTCTGCTGGACCCTATAAAATTAAATCTAAGTCCCCCGAAGGTACCTTGCAGGCTGGCAGGAGGAGGGCAGGAAGCAGGCAGCCGGAGAGCATAGGCGCTAGTACCATCTGATACTTCCGCCCTCTCTCTGACGCACTTCCTGTTTACATTTGTAAGTCACGTCAAGAGAGAGCAGAAGTTCTGCGATGACGCGTACGAGGGTACGTGTCATCATGTAGATGACGCGTACCCTTGTACGCGTCATCGCGGTACTTCTGCTCTCTCTTGACGTGACTTACAAATGTAAACAGGAAGTGTGTCAGAGAGAGGGCGGAAGTATCAGATGGTACTAGCGCCTATGCTCTCCGGCTGCCCGCTTCCTGCCCTCCTCCTGCCAGCCTGCAAGGTACCTTCGGGGGACTTAGATTTAATTTTATAGGGTCCAGCAGAAGGGAGAGCTTAGCGGGGAGGGGGGCATTTCCGACCCCCCCCCCCGCGCTCGGGGCATGCTCTCCCTTTATGCTGGGACCCTATAAGGGGCTTTGTTCGGCCGGACACGGCTGTGTTCGGCCGAACAAAGAAGGCCTGTTTGGGTTCGGGCAGCGTGGCCGAGCACCCTCCCGAACACCATGAGGTGTTCGGGGGGTGCTGAACGGAACCCGAACAGGCCAAAATCCGGGCGAACCCGAACAGTGGCGAACACTGTTCGCCCATCACTAGTCCTGATCTCTTTGGCTGCAGCAATGTCTGAATCAAACACCTGAAACAAGCATGGCGCTCATCTTGTCAAATTGTGTCAGAAACATCTGATATGTATACTTGTTCTTGGGTCTATGGCTAAAGGTATTGGAGGCAGTGGATCAGCAGAACAACCAGGCAACTAGTATTGTTTAAAAGTCAATAAATATGGCACCCTCCATGCTCCTCTCACTCCACCTACCCTTTAAGGTTAATTTACCAATATGTTAACATTCGTAGTCCTAAATGCTGATGTTTATCAAATATACATGAGCAGCACTCTTGCCTTGCTGCGCTAGCTCCCTAGATTCAATATTCACCGGAGACAATATTCATGAACTGTATGGTCTCACTGCTTGTGTGGGTGTCTCCTAAAATATGTTACCAGATTAATTAATGTTTGACACAGTTGGATCTGGCGTGAATATGTTTATATAAGTGTAGTTAATAATATATTAGACTACAAACTTCACTGGGGATAGAGGCTGATGTAATTTTTTTCTGTAATCTGTAAGGTACTGTGTAAGCACTATGTAAATATGGTATTTGCATAAAATGCTGCCCCCCCCCTTTTCTGACTCATTTATTTATTTATTTTACTATAGCGCAAGGAACTTGACAGATATTTGGAGGTCACAGCTCACATTTATGATTTGCTAGGAACATATTTTATTGCCGTAGAAGGCTGGAACACTTGGCCAGAGTTCTTCTAAACTAGGTACCACTGTAAATACATGAACTTGCATGCTTAACCTGGATTGATTTGAAAAAAAATAAATAAAAGGCTACCATGATGTTGTAAAACTCGGTTAATATCAGACCACAGTGAGGGTTGTTGAAAGCTTGGTGGATTAGCAGTTGGGCCATTTCAATTTTTCAAAATTAAATTTCCAGTACTGAATTTGACCTCAAATTGCACATCTTGATATGCATGGAATCTGAGATTTCTCTCTGGCATAAGAACTGCCTTTAGGCTGGTTTCACACCAGGACGTTGCGTTTTAGGGGATGTTAAGGTCGTGGTGTTGGAGCAGGACGCTACCAAGAGCCGCGTTACAAGCAGCTCTTGGTGCGCCTGCTCTGTCGGAGGCACTGCGGAGACCACGTGAGTGGAGCTCTCCGCATCACATGGTCCCGCCAGCCAATCAGCGGCCGCTCCAAGAAGAAAACACTGCAAGTGCAGTGAATATTAAGTAGCCATGTGCCTGGCTAAGTAGCGGCCTCTCCCCGCCTCCTCTCCGCCCCCAAAATAAAAAAGCCCACCCGTACTGAGCATGTGCAAACAGTCTAAGGTGTAAAGTACTGCATGCAGTACGTTATCAGGACGTGCTGCGTTACAATGTAACGCAACGTGGGCAGTGTGAACAGCCCATAGATTTTTCATTGCTGTGCGGTGGGGTGCGTCACAGGCTGCTCTAACGTGCGCCTGTAACGTCCCACTGTGAAACCAGCCTTAAAGAGGAACTTGCTTATTTTTTACAATATCTATATATATAAAATCGGATGTATGTGTGTATGTGTGTATGTGTGTGTGTGTGTGTGTGTGTGTGTGTGTGTGTGTGTGTGTGTGTGTGTGTGTGTGTGTGTGTGTGTGTGTGTGTGTGTGTGTGTGTGTGTGTGTGTGTGTGTGCCGCGATCACGCGAAAACGACTTGACCGATTTGACCGAAACTTGGTATAAAGATCCCTTAATACCTGGGATGATATGTTCTGGGGGTCTCGGGTCCCCTCTGCACACATGAACGGAGCTACAAACCGCAAATCAGATTTCACCCATTCAAGTCAAGGGAAAAAATTTAAAAGGCTGCCATTCTCATAGTAATCAAGCCAGAGTCCCCACACATGGCACAGTTGGTCACTCGGTGACCGAGGTTACAAATCCAGGAAAAGTGGGCGGAGCTACAAGCAGCCAATCAAATTTCAGCCGTTCATTTTTAAATGGGAAAATGTAAACTGCAGCCATTCTTAGACTGTTAATGGCAGGGTTCTCAAACTTGGCACACTTGGTCACTGGGTGAATGCGATTAAGATTCAAGAAAATGGGTGGAGCCTACAACAGCCAATCAAAATTCACCTATTGATTTTCAAGGGGAATATTTAAACTGCTGCTATTCTCACACTTTTAATGGCAGAGGCTTCAAACTTGCTACAGTCGGTCATTGGGTGATTGGGGTCCAAATTCACTAAAGGGGCAGGGCCACATACAGCCAATCAGATTTCCTTGGTGGATAAACTGCTTCCATTCACACATTTTTTATGCCAAGAACCTGAAAGCTATTCTTACACTTTTAATGGCAGAGGCTTCAAACTTGCTACAGTCGGTCATTGGGTGATTGGGGTCCAAATTCACTAAAGGGGCAGGGCCACATACAGCCAATCAGATTTCCTTGGTGGATAAACTGCTTCCATTCACACATTTTTTATGCCAAGAACCTGAAAGCTCACAAACTTGGTCATTGAGTGACGGTGTGTGTCAAGGTTACAAAAAGTGGGCGGAGTCAAAACAACTTTTACTAGGTAAATATAAACTGCAGCCATTCTTACATTGTTAATGGCAGGGTTCTCAAACTCTGCACAGTTGGTCATTGGGTGACTGAGATTAAGATTTTGGAAGGTGGGTGGAGCCTACAACAGCCAATAAAAATTCACCTTTTGATTTTCAAAGGGAATATTTAAGCTGCTACCATTCTCTTATACTGTTAAAAGCAAATGCCTCAAACCTGGTACAGTTGGTCACTGGGTGACTAGGGTCCAAATTCAGAAAGGGGGCAGAGCCACAAAGAGCCAGATTTGTTTATTTTTCAATGGGAATATACAAAGTATTGATACCAAGGACCCCAAAGCTGATAAACTTGATAATTGAGTGACTGTATGTCAAGGTTAGAAAAAGTGGGTGGTGCCAACAATTTACATTTTTAACATGGCAGGGTTCCCAAACTTTACACAATTGGCCACTGGGTGACTGGGATGAATATTCAGAAATGTGGGTCGTGCCTACAACAGCCAATCTAAATGTACCTATTGATTTTCAAGGGGAATATTCACATTGCTTCCATTCTTACACTGTAAGTGGCAGAGGCCTCAAACCTGATACAGTCAGTCATTGGGTGACTGGGGTCCAAATTCACTAAAGGGGTGGAGCCACAAACAGCCAATCAGATTTGTTAGATTGATTTCAGCCATTCTGTTATTGGCAGGGTTCTCAAATGTGACACAGTTGGCCACTGGGTGACTGGGACTAATATTCAGAAAAGTGGGTGGAACCTACAGCAGCCAATCAAAATTCACCTTTTGATTTTCAAGGGGAATATTTACATCGCTGCCATTCATGCACTCTTAATGGCAGAGGGCTAAAATCTGCTACTGTCACTGGGAGACTGGGGTTTAAATTCTGAAGGGAGCGGGCCAAAAACAGCCAATCAGATTTGTTTAATTTCAATGGTAAAATGCAACTTATTGATACCAAGGACCCCAAAGCTCATAAACTTGGTCATTAAGTGACAGTATGTCAAGATTAGAAATAGTGGGCGGAGCCAAAACAACTAACGTTTTACATGGGAAAATGTAATCTGCAGCTTTTTCTTACACTGTTAATGGCAGGGTTCTCAAACTTCATACAGTTGGTCACTGGGTGACTAGGATTAATATTTGGAAAAGTAGGTGGAGCCTACAAGAGCCAATCAAAATTCACCTATTGATTTTCAAGGGGAATATTGAAACTGCAGCCATTCTCACACTGCTAATAGCAGAGGCCTCAAACCTGCTACAGTTGGTCGTTAAGTGTCTGAGGTTCAAATTCAGTAAAGGGGCAGAGCCAAAAACAGCCAGATTTCTTTGCTGGATAAACTGCTTCCATTAGCACAATTTTAATGCCAGGAACTCAAAAGCTCACAAACTTGGTCATTGAGTAGTGACTGTGTGTCCAGGTTACAAAAAGTGGGTGGAGTTAAAAACAGATTTTTCTGGGAAATTGTAAACTGCAGCCCTTCTTCGCTATTAATGGCAGGGTTCTCAAACTTAGCATAGCTGGTTACTGGGTGACTGGGATTAATATTCAGAAAAGTGCGTGGAGCCTAAAAATGCCAATCAAAAATCACATGTCACTTTTCAAGGAGAATATTAAAATTGCTGCCATTCTTGCACTGTTAATGGCACAAGCCTCAAACCTGGTACAGTTGGTCATTGGGTCACTGAGGTTCAAATTCAGAAAATGGGACAGAGCCACAAACAGTGAATCAGATTTGTTTCATTTCATGGGAAAATACAAATTATTGATGCCAAGGACCCCAAAGCTCACAAACTTGGGCATTAAGTAGTGACTTTGTGTCCAGGTTACAAAAAGTGGGCAGAGCCAAAAACAAATTTCACTGGGAAAGTGTAAACTGCAGCCCTTCTTACACTGTTTATGGCAGGGTTCCCAAACTTTGCCCAGATGGTCACTGAGTGACTGAGATTAATATTCAAGGAAGTAGCCAATCAAAAATTCACCTGTTGATTTTCAAGTGGGATATTTAAATTGCTGCCATTTTTACACTGTTAATAGCAGATGCCTCAAACCTGCTACAGTTGGTCATTGGGTGACTGGGATTCAAATGCTGGAGAGGGGCGGAGCCACAAACAGCCTATCTGATTTGTTTAATTTCTATGGGAATGTACAAAAATATTGATGCCAAGGACCCCAAAGCTCACAAACTTGGTCATTGAGTGTTTGTGCATTAGGGTTAGAAAGTGGGCGGAGCCAACACCAGTCAAATACATAAGGGCAACGCCGGGTCATCAGTGGGTGGAGACAAATACAAATTTCACTGGGAAAATGTAAACTGCAGCCATTCTTACAATGTTAATGGCAGGGATTTGAAACTTTGCACAGTTGGTCACTGGGTGACTGGGATTAAAATTCAGAAAAGTGGGTGGAGACTACAAAAGTGAATCAAACTTCACCTATTGCTTTTCAAGGGGAATATTTAATTGCTAACATTCTTGAACTGTTAATGGCTTAGGCTTCAAACCTGGTACAGTTGGTTATTGGGTGACTGGGGTTCAAATTCAGAAAAGGGTGTGGAGCCACAAACAGCCAATTTGATTTTTTTTTCATTTCAATGCAAATTATTGATACCAAAGACCGCAAAGCCAACACCAGCCAAATACATACCCGGGCAACGCTGGGCAATCAGCAAGTTACTTTATAAGTTAGATAGTCAGTGTTTGCACACTGTACAATCTCTCTTCATCCTGATTTGCAATTCTAAATGTACGAAAAGACCATTACTGCTGGGCTGGCATAGTGCTTCACAGTGGAATGTTTATTTGTTGTTAAGTTAGCAAAAACACCTGGTCTCCCAGAGGCCTCTGGGGCAGAAGGCTGTGTGACATCATAGCTTAGGCGAAACATAACTGGGAGGGCAGGTCTACATACCAATATACAGCAATATATAGATATAGGAAGTGTTTCTGATTTTGAAACCTGCATAATTTATGTAAAATTGGATATCCTGAATAATCCAAACATTTGTATAGTGCTTTTCTCCTGTCAGACTCAAAGCACTTGAGCTGCAGCCACTGGATCGCACTCAAGAGGCCACCCTGCAGTGTTAGGGAGTCTTTCCTTGAACCCCTTACTGAATAGGTACTGACCCTAGTCAGGATTTGAACCCTGTTCGCCATGTCAAAGGCGATGCCCTTAACCAGTACACTATCCAGCCACTGATATAATGCATTACATTCTACTATATGTTGTTACGTTGCCTCTTTAAGGTACCCAAACACTATTCAATTAGTGGTAAGATCGGGCAAACGATTGATTCATTCTAGGAGCACAGTAACACTTATTAAGCAGCCTGTAAGTATAATCATTTATGGGTGGCTGGAGGAACATCAGATTATCTGCAGGGACGGTGAGCAATTCACTTTTTGTGGGATGTTTTGTAAGCAAAATGACATCTATTTCACTGGATGATAACATCCAGGCCCGTTTTTAGAGCTGTGCGGCCCTGGGCGCTGTTGTGAGGGGGGCGCTGTAAAGGAGGGGGGAGCCGGAGCCGCGGGGAGAGAAGCCCGACCTCTGCCTCCCTCTCCCTGGGCCGCCCTCCGTGCTCCCCCCTCAGACGCAGAGTAATTACGCAGCAGGAAGCTCTGTGCATAACTACTCACCTTCCTGCATTCCACTCGCAGCTGATCTCCTCTCGTCATAGACGCTGATACACACACTGCTTCCTGTTTAGCACCTACCTAATCTAACCTATACTGGGGGGCACCTACATAATCTAACCTATAGTGGGGGGCACCTACCTATCTAACCTATACTGGGGGGCAGCTACCTAATCTAACCTATACGTGGGGAACCTACCTAATCTAACCTATACTGGGGGGCACCTACCTATCTAACCTATACTGGGGCACCTACCTATCTAACCTATACTGTAGGGCACCTACCTATCAAACCTATACTGGGGCACTTACTTATCTAACCTATACTGGGGCCACCTACCTATCTAACCTATACTGGGGGGCAGCTACCTAATAGCCTATAGCTGGCTACCTATACTGGATTACCTATTCTTGGCTACCTATACTGGGGGGACCTATACTGAGTGCAACTAGACCTGGCTAACCTATACTGCGGGCACCCATACCTTGCTCGGGGGGGGGGCACAATTTTTACACCTTCGCCCTGGGTGCATTTTAGCCTAGAAACTGCACTGATAACATTAATGTATACGGTAGTACAGCAGCATTATGATATTAAACTATGGATTTTTGGCAGGATTTATTCTTGTAATTGTCAGATAACCACAATTTCAAATAGTAGTACAAACATCAAGATTATTTACATTAACCTCCGTCCGCACTCTCCAGCATATTCTTAACAAAAAATAACATAGAGAGACAGTAGATCTAACATTTATTTAAGGTTAGCTAGACTTTATTTAAACAAATGTCAGAATTGTACATTGTAACTGAAACAGCCTTTGACATTGGTATCCGTATTTACTGCTAGCATTTCTGAATTACTTTCATGTTTTAAAGGCCTTGTCTATATGGGTAGGTTTTTTTTTTTTTTTTTTTGCATTTAATATAAAGTATTGAGTACTGACAATGAAGCTGAATATGGCATTGTTTAACTCAAATTATGCAAAATGAAGATGCCACCGAACATTATTATGGAGCTCACTTGTAAAAATTAGGGCAACAAAAGTGAAACTGTTGCTATAGAAACTGATCTCCAGCTGTCATTTTTTCATAACAGGTTTTGAATATGAATGATCGGATTTGTTACTGTGGGCAACAGTGTATTGTTTTCCATTGCTGCAGTTTTTTTTAAATCTCTCCCTAACGTATCACCAAGTCATAAAGTGTCACATGCCATTTGTGATTGCATCATAGCCACGCAACAGCTTCATGTTAATGACAGTGTAACTTAGAACAGATTAATCCAAATGGATAAATAACTAAACTACTGTTGTTGCTAAGTAAGATACCTTTGTGTAGTGTTTAATTTATTAGCTGCATACTGTAAAGAGATTATACGCACAGCATCGAGCTTGATATTTCACAAGTTGCCTGAGGTTTTAAAGGGAAAGTTCCAAATAACATTAAACTTATAAAAACAACATATCAAACCTAAAGGCAGTTTACTCTTACCCAATTTCTCTGTACTTCTCTTCCATTCGCAAGGTTGACAATGACACTTCTGAAAGAAGTGCAAGCAAGTGGTGGTAAGTATTAACCATTTCAGCCCTCTGGATGGTTTTCACCTTATGGACGCAAGCAATTTTTACATTTCAGCGCTCCTCCCATTCATTTGCCAATCACTATCACTACTCATCAGACCTACTAAATTATCTTTATCACAAATTAGGCTTTTTGTGGGTGATTTTTTTTTTTAGTAATTATGGTATTCTTTATTCATTTTAAAGGGAAAATAGAAATAAAAAATGAAAAAATAAGCTATTTTGCCATTTCTATCCACTATAGTTTTAAAATACGGAAAACAATGCTACCGTAGATAAAACCCACTCATTTTATTTGCCAATTTGTCCTGGTTATCACAACATTTAAATGATGTCCCTTGTGCAATGTGTGGGGATAATATATTATTTGGGAAATAAAAGTGCATTTTTTCAAAAATAACAGTAATATAACCTCATGGCATACATATTTAAAAAGTGGATTCCCTAAGGTAACAATTTATGTATTCTATTTTAAATTCTGTCACTTTTTTTTTTACAAGCTTTTTATTTTGGTACAGAATATATGAAAATAAAAATGTGATTGCTTTTGATTCAGTTTGCCACAGCGTGTCACTAAAAAGAATTCACAAGACATAGGCCTCAACCCTAAAACACCCTAAAATCCATTTTACAATTTATCACGGTTAAATTAACACCACATGTCTCTCAGTTGATAACTAGCTGGGCATGTAGCAGGCCATCAACTCTGAAGTGTGCATGCGGCTTTGTACAGCTTTGTACAGGTATTTCTTCCACAAAGTATTTTACTGCCATAGTTTGTTTTCATAGTCCCAGCAGAGTCAGAACATCAGAAAAAAAAAGCCACAAATGTCACCATTATGGAACGCTACCAAGCGGGGCTACTCAAAAGTGGGCGTTTTGTAACTTTAAAAATGACTTCTTTTCCATGATGGATTGAGTTTGTCCCTACTTATTTTTTATGTGACAGGAGTCCAAGCTATCAGACACATCATTTATTTTACAACTCATTATGATTAACATGAGGTCACATATATATTGTTTGATAACAAACTGGATGCACAGTAATACATTGTTCTCAAGGTGCGCCTATGGTTTTTTTTTATGTTTATTCAGATAAGGGCTTAGTGTTAGGAGTAGGTGGTGGGTGGTTAGGTTTTAGAGTAGTTAAGGGGTGGTTAGGGTTAGGCATAGTTAGCGGAGGGTTCAGGTGAGAGTTAGGGTACAGTGGGTGATAGTAGAATATAGGTTAAATTACAGATATTCTACTATAGAGGATAATGGAATATCAGTAAAATTACCGATATTCTATCGCTGTTATTTCATGCACATTACTGTCATTTTTGCAACCATTTTCCTTGCAGTGCTATTATAGATATGCCCTATCAATGCTTAACACTAACTCTCTCCTATCTATGCCTAACCCTAGCCACCCCACACAGACTCCTACCACTAATTCTTCCCCATCTATGTCATAATGTCATAGGCACCCCTGTAAAATGCAGCTGATAGCGCCTATAGCAGCAAAAATGACAACAGAGTCACCAGATAAATTAAGGGATGCCCGGACTGCCCACTATAGAAACTGCAGCTGTAGATATTTTTATATTTAAAGCAGCCGTTCCTATAGTGGGCAGCCCTGTTATTTTATCAAGTGACTTTTATCGTGCTATTTTATGAGGCCAAATTTACTGGTATAGCTGATATTAGCATCGTTTGTCATAGGCGCCAATGACGGCATTTGTAAGAGAATGAATGGCTATGGGACCACATAGTTTAAAATCTCCTTAAAGAGAACCCGAGGTGTGTTTAAAGAATGTTATCTGCATACAGAGGCTGGACCTGCCTATACAGCCCAGCCTCTGTTGCTATCCCAAACCCCACTAAGGTCCCCCTGCACTCTGCAATCCCTCATAAATCACAGCCGTGCTGTGAGGCTGTGTTTACATCTGTAGTGTCAGTCTCAGCTGCTCCCCCACCTTCTGCATAGCTCCAGTCCCTGCCCCCGTCCCTTCCCTCCAATCAGCAGGGAGGGAAGGGATGCAGCCGGGGACTGGAGTTCTGCAGGAGGCGGGGAGAGCAGCAGACTGACACTATAGAGATAAACAAAGCCAGCTTTGACAAGCTGTTTGTCAGCAGCGTGGCTGTGATTTATGAGGGATTGCAGAGTGCAGGGGGACCTTAGGGGGGTTTGGGATTGCAACAGAGGCTGGGCTGTATAGGCAGATCCAGCCTCTGTATGCAGATAATATTCTTCAAACCCACCTTGGGTTCTCTTTAAGCTTTCAGAGATTTTAGGGATAGTAAATGTTCATAGGCAGAATATACCAAATCCATAAGCAACCAAACTACATGCTCCATTCTAGTTCATGTGAGGTTGTGCATCTGAATGAGACTGATAGGATCTCAGCACACTGTGTGATGTAAACAGCATCATGTCATTAAATTATGTAAGGACAGGATGGGAAGTAGTTACACTGACATCCAGGGTAGCGTCTTTCTTTTGAGGTAAGAGCAAAGATTTAGTAAGGGACTCAAATGTGCAAAACTGTTCAATTGAACACCTTTTGATCTGGAGGATTTCAGTTAGGCAATGTAATGGCAGAATCCATTTGTTTTGCTCAACATCAAACAAGATGTGTGAATTAAAGTTTTACAGTTTTACAGTCATTTTAGATACAAATATAAATTTCTATGCATGTCTTGTTCTGTGATCTGTTTAGAGTGTGCCTTATTGCTCAGCTGCACAGAAAGCAAATAACACTTAGAAAACTAATTAAAATGACCACAGTGCTATTGAGTTAATGGCCCTGCCCCAACTGAGAGGCTGTTCTGCTGTTTGAGTGCTCAGGTTGATAGGAATAGCGCATGCTGCCATAGACATTTTACATTTTTATCCATCACTGAAGTGGATGTAAAAGCTACATGTTTATGCAAGTTGACATGAGTGGAAGGCCTTTCCATTTTAAGCTACTTCAGATGAAGTAAAGAATTATCAGCGCAGCAGGTTTTGTTGAGAAAATATATAAATTACAGCAAGCCACTTCAGTAGCATTGCTTATCCACCATCTCCAAGGCAATTCTGAAATGCTATGAATGATGAAGTAACTGTATCTTAATGGGTTCATACTGTAATTCTAAGGAAGCTTTATAGGTGGAAAACAGTCTATTTCATCCAATCTGCACTACTGCAAACCCCACAGAGAGGATGTAATTTGTAGGGAGTAATGAAGTCATGCAGCATAGACATGCACAGCCAGCTTTCCTTGTTGTACACTCCGATTCAGACCTGGTGCACACTAGTGATGGACACAGCAGAACATCTGGGCCCATATACAATTAACTTTTTCTCCTGAGTTTTTGCCTAAGTGATATTTTTAAACTTGTCAATAAAATGCCTTTTTTGATAGTACTTTTTCAACGTTTCAGTACTTTTTAGTTGAAAAGTGCTGGAAAATTGTTTTAAACAGAAGATGAAAAATTATCTCCTAGGAGAAAACTCGGGAGAAAAAGGGAATTGCATATGGCCCCTGGTGCCCTGATACTAAAAGTACTGCTCGTTGTTCTCCTATCTAGTGTATGTACAGCATATGCCTGACGTCGCTCAAGCATCCAACTTGTTTGATCCTTAACAACCCCAAGCATGCCCAATCGCAATGTTATTTTCACTCCACCCACCCGCTTTTTTGTGCACCGACTGTCGTCCCTCCACCGCCCTCCATAGCTACAGAATTCTTTGCTAGTCTTCATACATCTGTACAGCTTTAGTCACTGGATGGATCATTTTCCGATCACCAACAGGTGCCAATCATCGCATGTGTGTACTTAGCTTATAGGTACGTACAGACTTGTGATAATCATTGGGCGAAATGGATGGTAACGAATGTTTCAGATGACGATTGTTATGTGTGTACACCAGCCACTGATCAATCCTGCTCAGGAATCGGGCATTGTTAAAGAGCAACTATCAAGGAAACTGTCATTCTATAAACCCCACATACCTATAGAGCTTTTAACCAGAAACAATGTCTTTTATGACAGCTTGTGTGAAGGAATGCCTCCTATATCAGGTTTCAGCTTTCTGTGTCGACAACGGCTTGCAAGGCTGTACCATGTACATAGGTGCCACTTCTCTGTTGAACTGTTAATTTCCGCCCTGTTCACACACACACTGCTTTCTTATACATTATATGAGAACAGCCAAGAGATCTTTCAACTACAGAGCAGCCTTTAACCACTTCACCACTGAGGGGTTTTACCCCCTGACCACCAGAGCAATTTTCACCTTTCAGCGCTCCTTCCATTCATTCGTCTATAACTTTATTATTACTTATCCCAATGAAATGAACTATATCTTGTTTTTTTTGCCACCAATTAGGCTTTCTTTAGGTGGGACATTATGCCAAGAATTATTTTATTCTAAATGTGTTTTAATGGGGAAATAGGAAAAAATGTGGGAAAAAATTATTATTTTTCAGTTTTCGGCCATTATAGTTTTTAAATAAAGCATGCTACTGTAATTAAAACCCATGAAATGTATTAACCCATTTGTCCCGGTTATAAAACCATTTAAATTATGTCCCTATCACAATGTTTGGCGACAATATTTTATTTGGAAATAAAGGTGCATTTTTTTCAGTTTTGCATCCATCCCTAATTACAAGCCCGCAGTTTATAAAGTAACAGTGTTATACCCTCTTGACATAAATATTTAAAAAGTTCAGTCCCTAAGGTAACTATTTATGTTTTTTTTTTTATTGTATTTTTTTTTTTTTTTTATTACAAAAAAAAAATAAAATTTGGGGAGTGTGGGAGGTAATGAGTTAATTTATTGTGTAAATGTAATGTTTGTATATGTAAAATGCTTTTAGGGTGTAGTTTACTATTTGGCCACAAGATGGCCACAGAGTGTTTGTTCGCAATCTATATTGTATCTGCCCGCCTCTGGGATGAGAATGTATATTGGGGAGTCCCGTCAGGATCAGAGGTCCATCAATCCTCCACATAAATCCAACACGAACAAAACTTGCCTGTCAGAACTCGACCCTCCAAAGTGCATAAAAGCTTTTTTATTGCATTTAATTGGCAGTAGTACAGCAGCAAACCGACAGCATGACGTTTCGGGCAAAAGCCCTTTCTCAAATGCTGAAGTTCACATCCTTCTTACAAACATATATAAGCATTAAAACAACACGCCCTCTCCTTAGAGGGCGGGCACTATACTTAAAGTTACATACCCCTTACAAGGGGAAAGAGCAGCAACAACAATGATGTATTGAGCTATAAAAAACATCTGAGGCTGAAGTCCTCATTCAGCCCTCCCGGCGACTGAGTCCCTAGCCTGTCCATCCAGCAAGCCTCTCGTCTTAAAAGGGTATTCCTCTGGTCGGCCCCTTCCTGACACTTCACCACCTCCAACACCTGCCATCTTATTTGTGTAACTCTATGGCGCAATTCAACAAAATGGCGTGCCAAAGGGGAGTCTTTTTTAACCTGTGCGTCACAATCTTTCATCTTAGGTGGGTTCTGTATAGTACTTTTATGCTCATTAAGCCTTGTTTTTATATCTCGTGTGGTCTAGCCAACATATGCCAGACCACACGGACATTTAATGAGGTAAACTACCCCCTTGGTGTCACATGTGGCATAATGTTTAAGTGGAATGGACACTCCTGAACTAGGGTGGCACACTTCAGGGCCTTTAATAATACTATTACAGTGTTGACAATTAAGGCAAGGGAATGTCCCTACTTTTCCTGGGCCCAGAAACTTTAGTGTTCTGACCCCTGTGCGGCTAGTATCTGCCCGCACCAAGTGGTCCTTCAAGGACCTCCCCCGCCTATATACAAATCTCGGCGGACTCTTGCATGTATGGACAAGCTGGGGGTCACTCTCAATGACCGGCCAAAATTTAAGAACAGCATCACGGAGTAATCTAGATTCACTACAAAAAGTAGTGATAAAATTTACATCTTTAGACTCGTTATCTCTATCTACTTTATACTCCCTTAATGTCTTCCTATCCATTTTCAACACCTCTGCTGTAATTTCCTCACACCTCTTCTCACTGTAGCCTCTCGCAACAAAATCTTGAGTAAGAAGCCGTGCCTGTTCACAATACAGTTCATCAGTGGAGGTAATCCTCCTTGCCCTAATAAATTGACTTTTAGGTAAACCGTGAATGAGGGGGTAAGGATGGCAACTCTCTGCCGACAAAAAAGAATTCTTGTCGGTCCCTTTCCTATATAGATTCGTTACCACCCCGTCCCTCCCCCTCATGATCTCCACATCCAAAAAATGTGACTTATGAGCATCATATTCCATTTTAAATTTAAGCGTAGGATGTCTCTGATTAAGATCAGTAAAGAACTGGCACAGCTCCTCCTCGCTCCCACTCCAACAAAAAAATAGATCATCTATAAACCTGCAGTACCCCCGGATGTGCCCAGGAGCATCCTGTCCCAAAAAATAGGTATTTTCAAAGTCAGACATTACAATATTTGCCACAGAAGGGGCATATGGCGCCCCCATGGGCACACCCAGGGTCTGCAGGTAATGTACACTACCAAATCTGAAGTATGAATGAGTGAGGCAGAATTCTAATAAAGACATAGTAAAAATAGGCATCTCATTTTCCATTCTCTCATCTGTTCTCAGCCTCTCTTGGACTGAGTTCAATGCTTCCACATGAACTATATTATTATACAGATTTACAACATCCATAGTGACGAGGAACTTCACCCCATCCATATTTATACTCTCCAATCTATTAAGGAAATGAGTCGTGTCTATCAGACAGACTTCATTACTCCTAACGATTGGTTGCAGCCAAGAATCAATGTATATCCCTAGAGGCTCCACCAGGGAGTCCACTGCAGATACAATGGGTCTCCCTGGCGGATGCCCCAGGTCTTTATGAATTTTTGGTAACGTATAAAAAACTGGCACTCTTGATTTATCTTTCTTTAGTACCGCTAGTAGTTCCCTACTTATAATACCAGTACTTGCTGCATCATCCAATAGAACGTCCAATTCCCTTTTAAACATCGGGGTGGGGTCCCTAGGCAGCTCTCTATACATCTGCACATCGTCCAATTGACGCTTAATCTCTGATTCATAATCCTTCCGATCCTGTATGACAGTGGCCCCCCCCTTATCCGCTCGTTTAATCACTATGGATGTGTCCCCTTTAAGCGCCATCAATGCGCTATATTCACTTCTGGTCAGATTATACTGCTTCCTTTTCTTTTTTTCTACACGCTGTTTAGTCTCCTTTAGCACAAGCTTCTCAAAAAGTTCCAATGCGCTACTAGTAAATGGAGGATCCAATTTACTCTTAGGTCTTAATTTCTTAGGGATCTCAACCTCCGCTTTCTGTATATCTGTAGCGTCTCTATCCTTCCTTGGTCTATTGAGGCTAAACCAGGTCTTCCATCTGATGTTCCGTGTGTATTTATATAGGTCAACTTTGATATTAAACATATTGATGCCAGAGGTCGGAACGAAGCCTAGTCCCTTATTCAGCACACTCAACTCAGCTTGTGTAATCTCCCTGCTCGAGATATTATATACTGTGCAGTTTCTATCCCCTACGCTTTTATCTTGCTGTTCCTCCCGTCCACCGTGCCTCCCCATACAATTATCCCTTGACAGCGCTGCTTCATCATCATTGCCATTACTCACTGTTCTTTGTAGCAAGTCCGCGCTAGTCTCGGGGGTATCTGTCTGCCTGCACATTGTTATTGCGGCTGGCTCCGGGTGGTTGGACGGTTCACTGGTTGTTGGGGATGTCCCTGCGGTCCTCCTCTGCCGCCTCTGCCGCGACCCCTGCCTCTTTCGCCTCCGGCTCCTCCCCTTCCTCTTGGCGGCTTCCTGTTTCCGCCCTTTGGTTCTGCGGGCTGCGTATAGGAAAAAGGAGCAGCGTACTCCTGCTCACTGCCGGAGAATTCAGGGTCTGATGCACCACCGGCGGGGGGAGGAGGATTCCTGTTGTACTGACGCACTATTCTCCGTGCCAGCCTCCAGGTATATACTTGATTCCGTTCGTAGTCTTTAGTGTCTCTTTTGAATTTGTCAACCTTAACTTTCAAAATACTCTCTTTTAGTTCTTTAATTGTGACATCCAGTTGTAATTTAAAGGCGTTATAAGCTTCTAATGTCTCTTTATTTAGCAGTTCACCCGTCAGTTTTTCTACTTCACTTCTGGTTTCAATGATTTGTGGATGCAGATATTGTACAGTGAGAAGCATCAGATCTTGGGAGCACTTATTTAAGATACCATGCCACTTGGCTACAAACTCTGGATTCTCCTTACACAGCAAAGGTAAAAGAACAATTCTCAAACCTCTGGGGATTCTATCAACTTTTATGTACTCTGTTAGCGTTGATGCATGCAGCGATAGTGTCACCTCTTTCCTTATTGCCGCCTCCAATTGTGCTTTTATCTGTTCAACTGGGTCTGCTTGTGTACCTGTAAAAGCATATCTGAACGAATCCCCAAGCTCCAAAATTGCTACTACTTTTTGTAGTGAATCTAGATTACTCCGTGATGCTGTTCTTAAATTTTGGCCGGTCATTGAGAGTGACCCCCAGCTTGTCCATACATGCAAGAGTCCGCCGAGATTTGTATATAGGCGGGGGAGGTCCTTGAAGGACCACTTGGTGCGGGCAGATACTAGCCGCACAGGGGTCAGAACACTAAAGTTTCTGGGCCCAGGAAAAGTAGGGACATTCCCTTGCCTTAATTGTCAACACTGTAATAGTATTATTAAAGGCCCTGAAGTGCGCCACCCTAGTTCAGGAGTGTCCATTCCACTTAAACATTATGCCACATGTGACACCAAGGGGGTAGTTTACCTCATTAAATGTCCGTGTGGTCTGGCATATGTTGGCCAGACCACACGAGATATAAAAACAAGGCTTAATGAGCATAAAAGTACTATACAGAACCCACCTAAGATGAAAGATTGTGACGCACAGGTTAAAAAAGACTCCCCTTTGGCACGCCATTTTGTTGAATTGCGCCATAGAGTTACACAAATAAGATGGCAGGTGTTGGAGGTGGTGAAGTGTCAGGAAGGGGCCGACCAGAGGAATACCCTTTTAAGATGAGAGGCTTGCTGGATGGACAGGCTAGGGACTCAGTCGCCGGGAGGGCTGAATGAGGACTTCAGCCTCAGATGTTTTTTATAGCTCAATACATCATTGTTGTTGCTGCTCTTTCCCCTTGTAAGGGGTATGTAACTTTAAGTATAGTGCCCGCCCTCTAAGGAGAGGGCGTATTGTTTTAATGCTTATATATGTTTGTAAGAAGGATGTGAACTTCAGCATTTGAGAAAGGGCTTTTGCCCGAAACGTCATGCTGTCGGTTTGCTGCTGTACTACTGCCAATTAAATGCAATAAAAAAGCTTTTATGCACTTTGGAGGGTCGAGTTCTGACAGGCAAGTTTTGTTCGTGCACAGAGTGTTTGTTTACATGCGACCTGTAAGCGTCCGGAAGGACGCTTACAGGAAGCAGTAGGAGGCTGGGAGACGCACAATGATCTCGCTGTTTCTGAAAGAAGCAGCAGATCATTGCGGGGGCTAGATCAACGAATGGGAATGGATTTTCCCGTTCATTGATCTCCGGGCGAGCGGGCGGCGGCGTGCACGAGCGGCGGGTGCGCGCGCACGAGCGGCGGGAGCGCGGACAGCGGCGGTAGCGTGGAAGGTACGGATTTCTCCGTCCCTGGTTTTTTAGGAGGGAAAAAAGGGGCGGAGAATTTCGTACCGCTGGGGGTAAAGTGGTTAAAGAGAAGGAGTTTTACTTTATTTCTGTTCTTGCATGCTTACCCCCACCATTCGGAACGAGCTCTTCCTGGCTGTAACACTTGACTGTTTACTTTAGAACTTTGTGAGAACTTTAATAAAAAGATAATATGTCAAAAGTGAGTGAGGCAGAGAGCAGAGACACAGGAGCAAGGCAGGCAGCTGATTTATTTACACAGTATTTGATGCTATACCTCACTATCTGTGGTTCTGAAGACATTTAACCTTCCTGGCGGTAAGCCGCGCATGAGGTTTTCTCAGGCCCTGCTGGGCTGATCTGCGTAATTTTTTTTTGCTGAACGCAGCTAGCACTTTGCTAGCTGCGTCAGCACACCGATCGCCGCCGCCCCGCGCCGATTCGCCGCTATCCGCGCCGCCGCAGAGCTCCCCCCCCTAGATCCCTGCGCTGCCTGGCCTATCAGTGCCAGGCAGCGCTAAGGGGTGGATTGGGTCTCCCTTAGACGTCACGACGTCCATGACGTCGGTGACATCATCCCGCCACGTCGCTATGGTGACGGGGGAAGCCCTCCAGGAAATCCCTTTCTTTGAATGGAATTTCCTGATCGCCTATCGCCGGAGGTGATCGGAGGGGCTGGGGGATGCCGCTGAGCAGCGGCTATCATGTAGCGAGCCCCAGGCTCGCTACATGATTTTAAAAAAACAAAAAAACGGCAGCGCTGCCCCCTGGCGGTTTTTACTAGACCGCCAGGAGGGTTAAATCACATATTTTCAGCCAGTAAGTACTGTCTCTGTATGCTGGTCACAGTCCTCCATAGTAATGCCCACAGTGAAAACTGTTCGCTGTAAATTTCATATTTTCTTCACATAAGGGGCTTGATTCACAAAACTGTGCTAACTGTTAGCACTGCTGTTATTGTGCGCAAAAATTCGCGTTTGCACGTTAACGTGAATTTTTTGCACGTTAACATTCGTGTTAACACGCGAACGCAAATTTTTCCGTGAAAAAACGGTTATCGCATGCAAAAATTTGCGTTTGCGCATTAACGCAAATTTTTCATGCGTTAACGTTCGTGTTAAAGCGCAAATGCGAATTTTTGCACGTGATAACCGTTATCATATGTTACAGTTTAACTGTATGCTGACCAGAAAGCTGTTATGGGTAATGGCCATTTTCAAAATGGAGGGCGGAAAATTCCCTCGATCACAGTGAACAAACAGGACAGGAGAAAGACACTGAGGAGTAGACTACATGGAAGGTAAGTATGACTTGTGTATGCTTCTTTTTGACTTTTAATTTTCAGTTCAGGTTTTCTTTAAGGATCCATCCTGTTGGATACTTAACAATCACGATGCCTGAGCATGACCCATCACAAATGCCATTTTCAACCCCCTCCCCCCGATCAATTGATGCTGCTCCATCATGCTTCATTCGCCATCCCTCCACCCCCTCTATAGCAACAACAGAGCACAGCTAGCCTCAAGGCTAGAGATGTGTCTGCGCAGCATCGTTCCCCAAATTGTTGCCTGAGGGATTGTTTCCTAATCCCCGATGGGCAACAGTTCTCGCAGGTGTGTACTTAGCTTTAGATTGACATTAAGCTGGGGCTCACATCTATTTCAAAATGTAGAGGTAAAACAAAAATAAGTGTGTACACTTTGCAGTAGGTCAGGTAAATGATCTCCTGATATTGATTGTTTACCTGGCTTATCTTTTTGCATCATTAGATATTAGGGCAGATTTCAGCCAAATTTTGATCTGATATTTATTGTATCACTACAGCTATTAGATGTGTATTGCTCCAAGCACCAAATTGCTCCAAATTGCATAGTGCATACTGATTATACACATCCACATAACAATTAAACAAATAAGCAATATATGTTAAACAAGTAACTATCCTAAACAAAAAATGGAAAAAGGCAAAGTAGGTGAACATGGATATGGAAAGTACATATGTGGCAAAAGTGAGGTGAATATGTTACTTGGTGCAGGTCACCAATAGGTGGAGGAGACCATGGGAGCCAGGAAGCACCATTGGATGAAATAAGGTGCTGCTGTATTAGGAGTCCACAAACTGACTCCTCTAGTATTGCGGCCCACGCGTCGCTTTTTTAAGATGGGAGACTTTTTGATGGTTAATATAATTTGATGTTGAAAATAGCTACATACATTTGGTGCTAATTTGTAGGGGCTACTTTCTGTTTCTGCAGCATTTCACAAGATCTTTATAGTCTTTAGGGATGGTCGGAAATGCTGATTTCCGATTCTGCAGAAACTCCGATTTCCATCAATGCCGATTACCGATTCCGCGGATTTCCAATATCTTTCCGATTTCTGAGTTCGGATTTCTGATATCCGAATATTTTTTGGGGGTCATTTTTTTGCATTTTCTGATTGGCCAAATACTTCCAAGTTGACTCTGCATTCTATGATTTATCCAATGCTTACGAGTTCTGGGATTGGGCTAAAAATACAGAGTTGTGGTAATGCAGTATTTCCACAGAAATCCAATTTCAATGAGTGTTCTTTGGTCATTTTTTGCATGCTATGATTGACTAAATACTTCAGAGTTGACTCTACATACTCTGATTGGTCCAATGCTTCCCAGTTCTGTGATTAGGCTAAAATTACTGAGTTTTGGTAATGTGGTATTTCTGCAGAAATCCGATTTCCAAGTTTCGGATTTCCGATTTCATTTCCTATGAGAAATTCAGATTTCCGGACGGAAATGCGGAAAGTTCAATTCCCCGAAATCCGAATGAGCACCCCAATGGTCTTTATAGTTTATATTAACTAAATAAATGTTGGTGTACTCTGTAGGAATTTCCTGGCAAGGTGATCATAAGAATGGCCTCAACGTATTGCCATTAAGTATTAAGAGTTTTCAACAGCTAAAGCCAACAAAAACAAAAACATCTGAAAAATCTGCGACTTAGGGGATGGTAAACTGAAGTAGTTATTAGCACCAACAACTTTATTCTTAAAACATCCCACAGACTCAATAACTTTGATTCTATATGTTAGTGACCTATTAACCCCAAAATATCTAATCAGTAAACATTTGATTTTATACAGTTTATATCAATACAAAGGTGACTGGGCACAGAAACACATTTTTGTTTAACAAGCAGAAGAAGGAGTGGCAGGAAATCAGTGACTCAACAGAGTATCAAACTGCAGAAAGCAGTCCATCAATAGCAGGAATAGTAATACAATTAATTCTCAATCAGATTTATTTTAAATCTTGAAAGGATTGACTGCAGCAAGGTGCTACATCCATCACATCTACCTGTTCGATTTCTGAGTGATCAATTGCTTACCAAATCAGACCATGGCTGTGTGACAAAAATCACCCCTTTACCATTTCTGTAAACTTTCAGTAATACTTGTTATGGTCCGATATCCATGACCCAGGCTAGGGGTACCAACCCTTACCTCTTAACCGAATAATAGATTCATTTTATTATATCCAAACTAGCTTGCAAGATCGCTTATGAACTTTAATCTTACATAATCTCTGGACAGGACATGCCTCAGGAATTCAGGCCCACTGAGCTATTACATTTTTCTGTGTTATCCTCTCCATGCTATTTGAGTCAGCTTCGCTAACATATTTTTTTTTTTAGATAAAGTCTCATAATATAATTATGATCAGGGAATCTTTGCAAACAAATTGAAAGGAACTTGTCATCTGTTTTCATGTAAGAATTTACAGTGGAAATGAGTAGTTAATGGAGTTCAGTTTAACTTGACATTGCTTGGCATTTTCTAATATCCTTAGATGGAACTCATGCAGACTGGTGTATTTATAAATATGTCTCGCTTAGTTTCTGCTGCACAGCAAGAAACAGGAGAGGACAACCTGTCTGCAAAAGAAAAGGCACACCATAACCTTATTTTCTAAAAATACTGATTAGCAATGTACACTAGACATCACAAATTAGTGAACGACATTACGCAGGATACAACTGTGCAGCAATTTACCTAAGGGCGTAGCAATAAGGGGTTGAAGAGGTAGCGACTGCATTGGGGCCCTTGGGGCAGAGGGGCCCGAAGGGCCCTCCCTCAACTACAGTATAAGCTCTCTATTGGTCCTGTGCTCATAATAATCACTTCTATAGATACTTTGAATTGTGGTAATCATTAAAAAACTGCTCCCCTTCTTGCACCTCTGACACTGTAGTTGCCATTGGCAGGTTTTGGTGCGCCGTATCAGGTGTTATGTATAGAGTGCTTGGGGGCCCCATTGTGCAACTTGCATTGGGGCCCACAGCTCCTTAACTACGCCACTGAATTTACCCACAGCGACAAAAAGTATTTTTAGGCATGTGTTGCCATAATAAAAGTGTATACACTTTTCAAGATTGAAAAGGAAATGGCAACCCAGTCATTCATGCTCTTACAAAAATGTGAACACCAGAAGGCTTCCAAATAAAACTACTCTAGTCAGAAAGTTCCTTAAAGTTATTCTATACCCTATAGGCCAGAGTTCCCCTACCCTGTCCTCAAAGCCCACCAACAGTGCATATTCTGCAGGAAAGCACACACAATCACAGGTGGGATAATTAGTGTTGCAGCAGAGCTGATTAACTACCTCTAGGGATTTATAAAAAAAAACATTCACTGTTGGTGGGCCTTGGGGACAAGGTTGGGGAACACTGCGTATATGCAATAAGTAATAAAGGGTCAATATTGCCAAGATTGTATTTAAACTTCTATCCTAAGCAGTGGCATGGTCAAACACAATGCTGGAGTAATATTGTCATAGGAAGCTCACAAACAAAGATACTCAAACCAGCTTCCTACATATCTGCATTGAATTTGGTGATGTGTTGCATTTAGGGTTGTCAACCACTTCTGCCACTCCCCAACTGCCACTGGGTTGCAGTATGTAAATTTGCAGCACCACTACCATGTTTTGCAGGGTGGTGAACTGTGCAGTGTAGAGTGGTTAGACAATACCTGCTTGAACATGGTACCCTCTGACCAACAAAGCAGTGGACAAAATCACCATGGTCGATTGGCGGAAGATAAAACAGGTCTGTCAATTGTTGGCTCCCTTTGAGCAAGCCACCAATATGGCAAACAGAAAGCACTTCAGCATTGTGCATAGTCTTTCTGAATGGGCACTATGTGACTTGCTAGAAGGGGGAGGCTGACCTAAAGTAGCAGCAGAATGCTTAGGCAGCTAAAGAACTTCCAGAGGATGTTCAGAGAGTCTGCAGACTGCTCACACTCCTTTGTGGGTCCAGGCTCTGAAGGAATAGGAGAAGGCAGCAGCAGTCAAAAGAGATAGGAGCCTGGACAGCATGGAGAGCCACCACTATAGGGGGCTGGGGGTTGGCAATTGTGTGGTGAAGGGGGGGGCCTGAACCACAGTAGTAGGAGGAGCAAAGCTTGGTACTAAGCAGCCAAGAAGAGGTGGACAGGAGGCAGCTATTTCTCATGGCTGCTCATATTCTGTGCCACCTCAAGAGGAGCCCAAGCTGTAGGTGAGTGAGGGCTATTGGGTGGCCACCATTTTAGGGGGAAAGGGGTAGTTCATCCCAACAAACTAGGATGCAGGGAAGATGAGGGAGACCGATGGTCTTGTTCACCAGCTGAGTGAGGCATTCCCCAGCCCTCAGGCCAAATCCACTTATCACACACAGCAGATGGCTAGCATCGGCAGGAGCAGCATGGCCAGGACTACCCACCATGCAAGCACTGTGTTGGACAGTCCAGTAACATCATTCCTTACCAATGACAGGGCTGAATGATCTGGGTCTATGTGGAGTCAATGCACCCTGCCCTGGTGACCCGATGGAGTAGTGGACCTCCAGGGTCGGGATTTCTGCCCCAAACTTGCTTGGTATCCACTAAAAGTACAAATGGAAACAGACTTGCTGACATTCCTTACCAAACACACAAATGGAGAAACTCACTCCCAAACAGTTCTCTGCTGTTTTATAAAGCCTACAGGCTGCTTATAAGCCAATGAGAAGTGCACACATATGTTACACCTAGCTTGCAGTGATTAATCAAACAGAAGCTGAGCAAGTCAGCAAGTCGTTGGAGAGGGCTTCAGTTGCATATAGACAATGGCTATATGACCAGCAGGGGGCACCAGCGTGCAGGATATTCCCTCTCATCTGCCCCCCTCCTAACTAAACTGCATGGGATACTACAATAAAATTAAAAACAATGGTGCATGAGCCAGCCTGGGGCCCCGGGAACTCTCACTGCCCGGGGCCCCAGAACCAGCATCTAACACCATATGTGAGCGCAGCCAAACCCTTGGAGCTGCCACCCCCAAGGCCTGTCTCCAACTGCTCTAAAACTTACCAAACACACAAATGGAGAAACTCACTCCCAAACAGTTCTCTGCTGCTTTATAAAGCCTGCAGGCTGCTTATAAGCCAATGAGAAGTGCACACATATGTTACACCTAGCTTGCAGTGATTAATCAAACAGAAGCTGAGCAAGTCAGCAAGTCATTGGAGAGGGCTTCAGTTGCATATAGACAATGGCTATATGACCAGCAGGGGGCACCAGCGTGCAGGATATTCCCTCTCATCTGCGCCCCTTCTAACTAAACTGCATGGGATACTACAATAAAATTAAAAACAATGGTGCATGAGCTAGCCTGGGGCCCCGGGAATTCTCACTGCACGGGGCCCCAGAACCAGCATCTAACACCATATGTGAGCGCAGCCAAACCCTTGGAGCTGCCACCCCCAAGGCCTGTCTCCAACTGCTCTAAAACTTACCAAACACACAAATGGAGAAACTCACTCCCAAACAGTTCTCTGCTGCTTTATAAAGCCTGCAGGCTGCTTATAAGCCAATGAGAAGTGCACACATATGTTACACCTAGCTTGCAGTGATTAATCAAACAGAAGCTGAGCAAGTCAGCAAGTCGTTGGAGAGGGCTTCAGTTGCATATAGACAATGGCTATATGACCAGCAGGGGGCACCAGCGTGCAGGATATTCCCTCTCATCTGCCCCCCTCCTAACTAATCTGCATGGGATACTACAATAAAATTAAAAACAATGGTGCATGAGCCAGCCTGGGGCCCCGGGAATTCTCACTGCCCGGGGCCCCAGAACCAGCATCTAACACCATATGTGAGCGCAGCCAAACCCTTGGAGCTGCCACCCCCAAGGCCTGTCTCCAACTGCTCTAAAACTTACCAAACACACAAATGGAGAAACTCACTCCCAAACAGTTCTCTGCTGCTTTATAAAGCCTGCAGGCTGCTTATAAGCCAATGAGAAGTGCATACATATGTTACACCTAGCTTGCAGTGATTAATCAAACAGAAGCTGAGCAAGTCAGCAAGTCGTTGGAGAGGGCTTCAGGGCTCATATTCTGTGCCACCTCAAGAGGAGCCCAAGCTGTAGGTGAGTGAGGGCTATTGGGTGGCCACCATTTTAGGGGGAAAGGGGTAGTTCATCCCAACAAACTAGGATGCAGGGAAGATGAGGGAGACCAATGGTCTTGTTCACCAGCTGAGTGAGGCATTCCCCAGCCCTCAGGCCAAATCCACTTATCACACACAGCAGTTGGGGGTGGCAGCTCCAAGGGTTTGGTTGCGCTCACATATGGTGTTAGATGCTGGTTCTGGGGCCCCGGGCAGTGAGAGTTCCCGGGGCCCCAGGCTGGCTCATGCACCATTGTTTTTAATTTTATTGCTGACATTCCTTAATATGAATGAGCCCTGGATCAACAGCACATTCTTGCACATCATTTCTAGAATTATGTTTTAACAATTTAATATATGATATATTTACAATATGACATATAATATACCATAATTATTTAAAGGACCTCTGTCGCAAAAAATCTTACATTTTAAAATACATGTGTAAATATATACAAAGAAGAAGTTTGCTTCTTCTAGAGTAAAATGAGCCATAAATTACTTTTCTCCTATGTTGCTGTCACTTACACTAAGTAGTAGAAATCTGACATTACCAACAGATTTTGGATTAGTCCATCTTCTCATGGGGGGTTCTCATTTTTACAAGCACTTAGTGAATGGCAGTTGCTCCGTCCAACTGCCAAAAAAGTGTGCAACAAGCAGGGAGGCTGGCCAGCATCTTTGTATAAATCTTTTTCAGGGAATGTCTTTATAAAGAATAAAGGCCATGCTGAGAATCCCCCATGAAGAGATGGACTAACCCAAAACCTCTCGGTTCTGTCAGATTTCTACTACCTACTGTAAGTGACAGCAACATAGTAGAAAAGTAATTTATGGCTCATTTTACTCTGGAAGAAATGTACTTCTTATTTGTATGTGTTTTAAATTTTAAGATTTTCGTGACAGTTCCTCTTTAATCATATATTTTGTTATTGTTTGGACTATGTGTTTATTACTGCCCCAAATCAATCATGTTCATAAAATTATTTTTATTTTGGGGAGCAAATTCTCATTATAATCCTTGGTAATTCTGAAACGGTGTCAGCAAGATGGTTGTTGCAGACTGCTTTACAGAAATTCATGACTTGTAAAAAACTCTAATTCCAACACCACTCTAAGGCCTCAATTCACTAAGCTTTATCAAACGTTTATCAAACGTTTGATAATTTACCTCATGGGTAAAAACTAATTTTGAATTCACTAAGGTGTTACATATTTATCGAATGTTTTATCGATAAAACATTCGATAAATATATAACACCTTAGTGAATTCAAAATTAGTTTTTACACATGAGGTAAATTATCAAACGTTTGATAAAATGTTTGATAAAGCTTAGTGAATTGAGGCCTAACTGTACTTAAGAAATAAATTACTAATGATTATAACTCCATTATACGCACTTAATCATTTTTAACTTAAAAAAAACAAAAACTCAGAAGCCGCTTAAAAATACATTTCTAATGAGTATAATTCCATTATACACAGTTTACTATGGTAACTTTTCACAAAAAACCTCTCTCTCTCACAGACCATTAAAAAAATGACTATGATTCTATTATACACGCTTTATTATTCGTAAATCTAATGTTCCCCAAAACCTCTCTCACAACATTTCTATAATCAGTTATAATTGTAGTATTTATCTTACCACTCTGCTGCTGTCACTTTATTGAATGCTGCTGCTGCTGCCACATCTGTCTGAAGTTACTTATGCATTTTAGCTCTATGGACTATGGGGGCTACAAGGCCAGGGAACACTGATGCTGCTGACGTTTATTAAATGTCTCACATAGGCCCTGGCCCTGAGGGCACGTTCACACTAGAGGCGCTTTTTCATTTTTTCGAGGGCTGGCGATTTTTCAAAAGAAAGCGTTTACACCATGCTTTTCTATGCGCTAGTGCAGATTTGGGCATTCCGCTCACTTTCAGATCTGAAAAGCAATGCATGGACCATTTTCGGGGCAATTCCGCCCAGGGCTGGATTTAGGCCAAGGCCACCTAGGCCATGGCCTAGGGCACCACAAGAGCAGGGGCACCAAAGCAGCAGGCTAAACTGGTGCAGCATTTGCAAGTTTGCAAATGCTGCAATACAGGAACTCTGTTGCTAGTTGCCCATGCAGCAGCCACCTTGTTTTCTGTGCACATTTGCATTGTGGTCGGCGGCTATGGACTTGGTCAGCATTGGAGACGGGAAGGAAGAGAAAGCTTCTGCACTGGAGACGAGCTGAGAAATGAGTGACACTGATAGCTGCTGCGGTGTAAAGGTGAGCTGGCTATCTATACTGAAAGGTGGGGGGGGGGGGTGGGAGAAAGAGGGATTAAGGGAGTCATCTGGCTATCTATACTAGAGGGAAAGGGGCAGGAGTCATCTAGCTACATATACTAGAGGAAAGGGGGAAGGGTCATTTGACTACCTATACTGGTGGGAAAGGGTGGAGGAGTCATCTGGCTACCTATACTGGGGGGGGGGGGTCAAAAGGCTACCTATACTGGAGGGAAGGGACGAGGGGTCATCACGCTACCTATACTGAAGGGGGGCAGCTGGTAACAGTGGCCTAGGGCGGTGAAGAGTACAAATCCGGCCCTGATTCCGCCTCAAAGGAAAGTATAGGAAAAACGCCAAATGCTCACAAAACAGCTTTGTGCAGCGATTGCTTTCATGTTTTTAAGAATAAATACATTGGGCTTGACATAAAAAAATGACATAGCGTAATATTGTAAACATCAAGCTCCTCCGGGCGCTTTAACAATTGCACTTACGCATCCCGGTGTAGTGTCAGCATGTAACAATTTGCTCTGCCAATGCCCTTTCATTCATGTGCGAGGTGGACGTCCGCGGGATTACCGCTCTTAATCCTCCCTCAAGCCGCAGGGTGTACGTCACTCGTCCTCGCTACAGTTCCCGACCGGCCGGTCAACTGATTTCCTCGTATGACGTATTGACGTCCGCTCTCTGCTCCGCCCGGAGCTTGATGTTTACAATATTACACTATGTCATTTTTTTATGTTTTTATGGAGATACTTTTTATGGATTAAAAGAAGATTGAAAGTGATATGGTGTGTGAGGCATTGACTGGCAGTTGGCCAAAGCGAAGTTTCCACCTGCAATCCGAGGTGGGCAACATCTGGTGAGCGTTTTGGCATATATCACTGTGGGAGTGGTACACACTGAGCACAGAGTGTTATCACTGAACACGGAAGGGAGAGTTTTTTCTCACTTGGTGATTTTTGAATGTGAGAGTGGAGAGACTAAATTTTAGAGCGTTACTGCCCTATGTGAAGCTTTTTTATTACAGGTGGGACGATAAAAGTTATTTTATTCATTGAGAGACGGCACAGGTCTGGAGAGCGTGATCTAAACTTATCTAAACTTATCACGCCTAAACTTATCACGCCTAAACTGAGTTTAGGCGTGATAAGGGGCTTTTCACCAGCGTGGTGCAATGGTTATAACGCCTAAAGTCTTTCAGGCGTGATAACTAGGTTATCACCGCTTTGTGAATTGAGCCCATTTAGGCGTGATAAGGGGCTTTTAACCAGCGTGCTAACTGTTAGCACGCTTTTGTGAATCAAGCCCAGTGTATTTATTCTTTTCCGGGTCAAAGAGTTCACTTCCTGAGTCAGGGAGTGAAATAAAAAACGCTCTGAAAAAGCGCTTAGAAAAGTGCTTTTAACATAAATGCACCGCCTACCCAAGCGCTGGGAATCGCAAAAAAATAATAATTCAAAAAACGCCCAGCGTGAACGCTCATGCGATCGGAAAGCAATGTGAACAAGGCCTAAAGGGGTCCTACTTCTTATACATATTAATACAAATTATAATATTAATAATAAATGATATTTATTAATGCTACAAAAGTTTTATATAACCACAAGCAATTAAAACATTTAAAAATTTTGTATACAGTCACCTGCCTGCATCATTAACATATTACTATATTACATATTACATTAGTAGAATAAATGATCATTTCAATGCATTAAACACAGAAATCCTGATAAAAAAAGATATGATAAAAATAGTCAGACAGTTCCCAGAAGGGACCGTGCCTGGCTAAGAAACCTAGGTTTCAGTATAAACAATAAATTATTAGTGCAACAAACAACGCTTCCTTATGCAGGGATATAATTAGAAGTGCATATAATGCCAATGGAAAAGTGTTGTTAGTGCATAAATTAGTGTGCAAAGTTTGCCTGGACGCTGGACCAAAAGGAGAGGAGGGAGAGGCGGGAGAGAAAAAAATTGTGACACATCAAAAATGTGTCAAGAATTAATTTAAAAAAAACACAATGCAAATCACTGCCCATAGAAGTGTGGCTATTGCACTGACAATATAGGAGACTTCAGTATATTCAGCCCAAATAAGATATTGCTGGTGAAGTCCAGGGCTATTATGGATCACTGTGTGCACAGAAGAGCAGGGCAATTCACACTACCTGGCATCCCCAAGATGTGTCGTGGCTTCCATGATACTTTTCTAGAGGCCAAATGCTGGTATTTGGGCTCTAATGGTGGAGCGCTCTGTATCTTATTGTTATGTGCAGACAAAGTTCAATTAAGAATGTATATAGAGAAGTGCTCTTGCCACAGGAGTAAGTAGTTCTACAAGTTGCCAGTATGGTAAATCATACACCTCCACCATAGAATGCTCATAGTCTGTGCAGATCCAAAGACCTCATGGTCTGTTCACACCTGTGAGGTGTATGGCCCTTCTCGCCTCAGTGGCATCCTGCTCCATTCCTCCGGCTCACCCCCTCAGGGTTTACTCTGGCTCCCGTCACACCACATAAAAATAAATGAAAACCACCTCCAACAGTGTAAAAATGTTCCTTGTATTTATAGCGTCATAAAAACAGCTACAAGCCTTGTTTGCAGAAACTGCCACTCTCTGCATAGGTAAGTAGTAGGCAGTTTCTGAAAACAAGGTTTGTAGCTGTTTTTAATGTGTACCTGAGCCGAAGCTCAGGTACAAAATCAGATACTTACCATAAGAGAGGGAAGCCTCAGGAAGCTATTGAGACTTCCCTTGCTACTCCGTTGTCCCCTGTCGCTGAGCTTGCCCCCCCCGGAAGATTAGCGATAAAGCATTGTCGCTAAACACATCAGGACCCCACAGCTCCTCTTCCTGGATCATGGCCGCGCAACAGCCGACTGAGCACGCCCGCGCATACGCAGTAAGCCGGCTACTGCACGGCCATGAGCTAGCAAGTCGAGCCGCGCGTCCCTGATGAGAAAGGGGGCTGCGCTCTGCAAGGGGGGGGGGCTTCAGACAAGCAAGGCACCTCAATAGGATCCTAAGGCTCTCTTCAGGGTAACTATCTGATTTTGAACCCGAGCTTCAGCTCAGGTTCACTTTAAGCCATATTGGGAGCATAAATTTAAGGAAAAATATTCCGTGAACTAACAAAATAAAATTTGAACTTTTTGGAATGTGTGCACTCCCCTACATCTGGTGTAAATGTAACACAGCATTTCAGAAAAAGAACAGGGAAGGATGCGCAAACCAGACCAAATCGATGAAAAAGGCTGATAATTTATTGAAAAATTCCACAATACAGTGCAATAAAACCACAGGATGAACTGACGCGTGTCGGGCCTACAATCTGCACTTAGTCATAGTTAAAAGTGAACGTGTAACGGAAGAGGCTTATATGTGGATGGGAGGAGACAAAACTCCACCCCACACCTCACACAGCCAACTCCTTAAAGGAACAGTACATCTTTTAGCCTACATTTCACATGAACATATTGTAACATATTATTATTATTATCATTTATTGTATTTATAAAGCGCCAACATATTACGCAGTGCTGTTATTACAAACATGCAAAAATAGAATAATAACAGTGACAAATATATTAAAAGCGATGTAAAATAGGTTACCACTGGGTTACAGAGAAAGTTAATGAAAGATAATCCCAATGCAAAAAAATATGTTAAAGGGAAAAACACTATCAAGGAAAGAAGATAATGATAATAATTAATAATAATAATTGCAGTATTTGTATAGCGCCTTTCTCCTGTCGGACTCAAAGCGCTTGCGAGGCAGCCACTAGAGCGCACTCAGTAGGCAGTAGCAGTGTTAAGGAGACTTGCCCAAGAAGCTCCTTACTGATAGTAAAGCAACTAACAGGGATGGGAAGCGTCATGGAAAAAAACATCAGTACGTGTACACTAGGCTCAAATCCCACCTTTTGTTCAAGCCCTGTGGCGTACGTGTGCCCATTTGATGTATCCAAAAGGCTTCACGTTTCAACAGTAGCCTCTGCATATCCCCCCCTCTGGTTGGACAGAACACTCATTCCACTCCTTGAAAGTTGAATGAAGATAGATCACCTTTGTGGGCAGTTTCGAAATGCTTCGAAACTGCAGATTTTCGAAAAGTGTTCCAGTTAGTACCGCAATACTGCTCTGCTATACGTGCTCTCAAATTATGAGTAGTGCATCCCACATATTGAATGCAGCACAATGTGCAAGAAATCACGTATACCGTGCATTTGGTATTGCAGACAGTTCACATACTGTTTAATAGGAAAGTTTTTGTTGTGTGCATAGGAAAAAACTGAAGTATCTCATTTGTAGCAGTGACAATAATTGCAAGTGGCAAAGCCACAAGGGTAAGAGCCTATAGTGGCTAGCCAAGTGGGTGTGTGAATTGTGGGATGGGGACTGAAAGAGGCTGGGAGACAGAATGGAACCCAGGATACGGGCCCTTCTAGCAGAGAAGCGGCATACCCCATCCAGAATCAATTTGAGTTTCGAATCCGAATGCAGCACTGGAATATATTTCTTAACAATATTAGCAATCTTATTAAACTCCATTTCAGAAAAAGAACTTCATTTCAACACAAGTAAAACATAATGGTGGTAGTGTGATGGTCTGGGGCTGCTTTGCTACTTCAGGATCTGGACAACTTGCCAGATAGAACCATGAATTCCACTCTCTACCTAAAAATCCTGAAGAAGACTGTCTGGCCATCAAGCTGAAACATGCTTAAGTTCTGCAGCAAGACAATATTTCAGAACGCATGAGCAAGTCCACCTCGGAATGTCTTAATCCTTGTGACAAAAAATAAAATCTTCTATGAACTCACCGTACTCCTAACGGAATACCTTGGGGTGTCTTCTTTCTAAAATGGGGTCATTTGCAGGGTTCCTATACTGCCCTGGCATTTTAGGGGCCCTAAACCGTGAGGAGTAGTCTGGAAATCAAATTCCGCAAAATGACCTGTAAAATCCTAAAGGTACTCATTGGACTTTGGGCCCCTTAGCACAGTTAGGGTGCAAAAAAGTGCCACACATGTGGTATTGCCGTACTCGGGAGAAGTAGTACAATGTGTTTTGGGGTGTATTTTTACACATACCCATGCTGGGTGTGAGAAATCTCTCTGTAAATGGACAATTGTGTGTAAAAAAAATCAAAAGATTGTCATTTACAGAGACATTTCTCCCACCCAGCATGGGTATGTGTAAAAATACACATCAAAACACATTGTACTACTTCTCCTGAATACGGCAATACCACATGTGTGGCACTTTTTTGCAGCCTAACTGCGCTAAGGGGTCCAAAGTCCAATGAGCACCTTTAGGCTTTACAGGGGTGCTTACAATTAGGCACCCCCCAAAATGCCAGGACAGTAAACACACCCCACAAATGACCCCATTTTGAAAAGTAGACACTTCAAGGTATTCAGAGAGGGGCATGGTGAGTCCGTGGCAGATTTCATTTATTTTTTGCCGCAAGTTAGAAGAAATGGAAACTTTTTGTTTGTTTTTTGTTTTTGTCACAAAGTGTCATTTTCCGCTTACTTGTTGTGACAAAAAATAATATCTTCTATGAACTCACTATGCCTCTCAGTGAATACTTTGGGATGCCTTCTTACCAAAATGGGGTCATTTGGGGGGTATTTATACTATCCTGGAATTCTAGCCCCTCATGAAACATGACAGGGGGTCAGAAAAGTCATAGATGCTTGAAAATGGGAAAATTCACTTTTTGCACCATAGTTTGTAAATGCTATAACTTTTACCCAAACCAATAAATAGAAGCTGAATGGGTTTTTTTAACATCAAAAACATGTTTGTCCACATTTTTCGCGCTGCATGTATACAGAAATTTTACTTTATTTGAAAAATGTCAGCGCAGAAAGTTAAAAAAAAATCATTTTTTTGCCAAAATTCATGTCTTTTTTGATGAATATAATAAAAAGTAAAAATCGCAGCAGCAATCAAATAGCACCAAAAGAAAGCTTTATTAGTGACAAGAAAAGGAGCCAAAATTCATTTAGGTGGTAGGTTGTATGAGCGAGCAATAAACCGTGAAAGCTGCAGTGGTCTGAATGGAAAAAAAGTGCCTGGTCCTTAAGTAGGTTAAAGCCCATGGTCCTCAAGTGGTTAAGGGGCCAGAGACGGCTGGCATTTGCAATTATTCAGGTTGGAGTGAGCATACGACGTCTACAACCACTGTTGAATATGCAAATCTTCCTTTGTTGTCCCTGTAAGCTAACAACACCTGGTGGAACGTTGGAATGTGTCAGCTTATTAACATGCATACAGACTGTTTCGGATTTTTTTGATCAGTGGATGGCATGGGGTGGGACTTGAGCACCGGGGCGGTTTTTCAGATTACCCAGCAAGCTCATGGTGAACCAAAACTCCTAGGAGTGTGTAATGGGCTACTAAGGACCAAAAAGCCCTCGTACTAAAATGATATGCAAAACAAACATTTGCCTTCTTAAAACAGAAGGTATTTGCAATTATTCATGTAAGAGTGAGCATATAATGTCTCTCCCGATGCATTACTGCTGAATATGCAAATCATCCTTTGTTGTCCCTGTAAGCCAGCCACACATCCAGAACCGCTGGAATGCTATGATGTGTCAGCTTGTTAATTGTACAAAGCCAAAATAATCCAACATGCATACAGACAGTTTCGGTCTTGCGCTTTGAGTCCACCAGGAGAAAAGCGCAATATATATATATATGTTCTGTGTGTCTTGTCATGGAATTTGTTACTGCTTTATAAATCAATAATAATAATTGCTGCCATTCTTAGGGCCGGTTCACACGGACGGCAGGCGGCGTTGGGGTGGCCAGGAAGTCGCGTCGTCCTGCGACGTCCCGTTCGGTGGCGGCGGTACAGAGATCGTCGCGATCGGCGTTTCTCGTCCCCGCAGGGGGACATATAGCCGCGCCGGCTAGCCGTCCCTGGACGTTGCATGCGGCTTCTAGGGACGGCCGAAACGATGCGTTAAATCGGGATCAGAACGCCGCGTTTATGCAATCGACGGTAATCGACGGTAACCGCGCAATGCTAAACGCTCCTATTCACTTGAATGGGAGAGTTTAGCCGATGGGTCCCGAACGCTTGACGGTAGACGCCGCCAAGCGTCCGTGTGAACCGGCCCTTACACTATAATGGTAGAGGCCTCAAACCTGCTACAGTCAGTCATTGGGTGACTGAGGTTCAAATTTAAAAAAGGTAGAAGAGACACAAACAACCTATCAGATTTCTTTGATTGATGATAAACTGCTTCCATTCGCACATTATTGATGGTGACAAAAAGAAGTCGGAGCCAACACCAACCAAATTTTTACATTGGAAAAATTAAACTGCAGCCATTTTTACACTGTTAATGGCAGGGTTTTCAAACTTGGCACAGTTGGTCTCTGGGTGACTAGGATTAATATTTGGGAAAGTGGGTGGAACCTGCAACAAATAACAACTCAAATCAATTGCTGCCATTCTTATACTATTAATGGCATAGGCCTTCCACCTGTTACAGTTGATCATTGGGTGACTGGGATTCAAATTCAGAAAAGGGGGAAGAGCCACACACATCCAATCAGATTCATTTGATTGATTTCAATGGAAAAATGTAAACTGCTTTCATTCCAAATGTATTGATGCCAAGGACCCCAAAGCTCAAACTTGGTCATTGACTAACTGAGTGTCAAGGTTAGAAAAAGTAGTCGGAGCCAACAACAATCAAATACAGACCTGAGCATGCCGGATCCTCAGCTAGTATTCTACATTAAGTACTTAAAACGTATGGTTTTAGTTATAAAATGTGGGCCCAGGCTTTTACTATATGGGATCACTGTGGACACTTTTTGAGCAAAATGTTCCTAAAATGTGTGGCACATGTAGCATTATGTTCTTTTTACAAAACCATCTGAGGCCAACCTATAAGCATTGGGCCTCTTTCATGGGTGCATATTGCTTGTTGTGCATTTATGTCATCATGACTAACTGTGCATTCGCTTGCACTTGGCTGATTGATAGCAGATGTGTGCTGAGCAGTTCTGATACTTAAAGTTGTATGCATGTGTCAGAGTGCCACTGGTACCACATAATTGTCAAACTGCATGAGGCTGGTACTTTGATTAACCACTTGAGGACCGCAGTCTTTTCACCCCTTAAGGACCAGAGCCTTTTTTTCCATTCAGACCACTGCAGCTTTAAAGGTTTATTGCTCGGTCATACAACCTACTATCTAAATGAATTTTACCTCCTTTTCTTGTCACTAATACAGCTTTCTTTTGGTGCTATTTGATTGCTGCTGTGATTTTTAGTTTTTATTATATTCATCAAAAAAGACATGAATTTTGTCAAAAAAATGATCTTTTTAGCTTTCTGTGCTGACATTTTTCAAATAAAGTAAAATTTCTACATACATTTTTGTCCAAATTTATTGTGCTACATGTCTTTGATTAAAAAAAAACCCATTCAGTGTATATTTATTGGTTTGGGTAAAAGGTATAGCGTTGCCGTTTACAAACTATGGTGCCAAAAGTGAATTTTCCCATTTTTAAGCATCTCTGACTTTCCTGAGCACCTGTCATGTTTCAGGAGGTGCTAAAATTCCAGGATAGTATAAATACCCCCCAAATGACCCCATTTTGGAAAGAAAACATCCCAAAGTATTCACTAAGAGGCATGGTGAGTTCATAGAAGATTTAGTTTTTTTGTCACAAGTTAGCAGAAAATGACACTTTGTGACAAAAAAAAAAGTTTCCATTTCTGCTAACTTGTGACAAAAAGAAAAATGAAATCTACCACGGACTCACCATGCCCCTCTCTGAATACTTTGGGGTTTCTACTTTCCACAACCGGGTCATTTGTGAGGTGTGTTTACTGTCCTGGCATTTTGGGGGGTGCTAAATTGTAAGCAGCCCTGTAAAGCCTAAAGGTGCTCATAGGACTTTGGGCCCCTTAGCGCACCTAGGCTGCAAAAAGGGGTCACACATGTGGTATCGCCATGCTCTAGAGAACTAGTATAATGTGTTTTGGGGTGTATTTTTACACATACCCATGCTGGGTGGGAGAAATATCTCTGTAAATGAGATTTTTTTTTTATTTTTTTCCGACACAATTGTCCATTTACAGAGAGATTTCTCCCTCCCAGCATGGGTATGTGTAAAAATACACCCCAAAACACATTATACTACTTCTCCTGAGTATGGCAATACCACATGTGTGAAACTTTTTCGCAGCGTAGATGTGCTAAGGGGCCCAACGTCCTATGAGTACCTTTAGGATTTCACAGGTCATTTTCAGGCATTTGGTTTATAGACTACTCCTCGTGCTTTAGAGCCCCTAAAATGCCAGGGCAGTATAGGAACCCCACAAGTAACCCCATTTTAGAAAGAAGACACCCTAAGGTATTCCGTTAGGAGTATGGTGCATTCATAGAAGATTTTATTTTTTGTCACAAGTTAGCCGAAATTGATTTTTATTGCGTTTTTTTCACAAAGTGTAATTTTCCACTAACTTGAGAGAAAAATCTCTCTGTAATTGACAATTTTTTTATTTTTTTTACTCACAATTGTCCATTTACAGAGATATTTCTCCCACCCAGCATGGGTATGTGTAAAAATACACCCCAAAACACATTATACTACTTTCCCTGAGTACGGCGATACCACATGTGTGACACTTTTTTGCAGCCTAGGTGCGCTAAGGGGCCCAACGTCCTATGAGTACCTTTAGGATTTCACAGGGCATTTTGAGGCATTTGGTTTCTAGACTACTCCTCACGCTTTAGGGCCCCTAAAAAGCCAGGGCAGTATAGGAGCCCTGCAAGTGACCCCATTTTAAAAAGAAGACACCCCAAGGTATTCCGTTAGTAGTATGGTGAGTTCATAGAAGATTTTATTTTTTGTCACAGGCCCCTAAGATGCCAGGACAGTATAGGAACCCCACAAGTGACCCCATTTTAGAAAGAAGACACCCCAAGGTATTTCGTTAGGAGTATGGTGAATTCATAGAAAATTTTATTTTTTTGTCACAAGTTAGCGTAAATTGATTTTTATTGTTTTTTTCACAAAGTGTCATTTTCCACTAACTTGTGACACAAAATAAAATCTTCTATGAACTCATCATACACCTGACGGAATACCTTGAGGTGTATTCTTTCTAAAATGGGGTCACTTGGTGGGTTTTCTATACTACCCTGGTATTTTAGGGGCCCAAAACCGTGAGGAGTAGTCTGGAAACCAAATGCCTCAAAATGCCTGTTCAGAGGCATAAGCATCTGCAAATTTTGATGACAGGTGGTCTATGAGGGTCCGAATTTTGTGGAACCGGTCATAAGCAGGGTGGCCTCTTAGATGACAGATTGTATTGGAACTGAAGTGCAGGAAGTGCAGGATGTTCTCAAATCGTGACCTGGACATGGCAGCAGAGAACATGGGCATGTGATGTATTGGGTGTGTAGACCAATAAGAGCGCAATACATTCTTTTTGACTACACCCATGTTAAGGAGAAGGCACCAAAAAATGTTACGTTCGGAAACTTGGAGTGGTTTCCACCAAAAAGGCTGGGCATGGTAGTTTCTTGGATTGGCGGTTGCGTATTGTGTGGCATAACGGTTGGTCTCAGCCACAATTAATACCATAAGCCAGAAGAACAAAGAAGCGGAATTCCGGGCACCTTCCATCCAAACTGTTTTTTGGCAGTAACATCAAGATAGATGGCTTGTATTCGGCACATCCATATTGTGGATACTCAGGTGATGGTGAGATGGAGGTGGGGGGGTGCCGGGCACCAGATGGGGCTTGCGACGGCCGTTTCGCGTCTCACTAGACGCTTGGTCACGCTGCGCTCCATTGGACATCTATCTTGTGTCACTGCCAATAAACAGTTTGGACGGAAGGTGCCCGGAATTCCGCTTCTTTGTTCTTCTGGCTTATGGTATGCATGATCTTTCTTCACATTATCTGTTGTGCACACGTCCCAGCAGTAAGGATCCAGGAAGACGTCGGTGATCTGGTGAGAACTGTTTAGCCTCTACTATACTCACACTGTCTCTATACAAGCCAGCATAGGGAGTGCCACTCAGAACTTTTCCTGCCTATTATACTCAGCCACAATTAAGTCATAGAGACCAGCAGTGATCAGAAAAAAAAAATTCTGTTACTGCGGTGGGGCGGGTGAGGGTTTGGCCGGGTGATCAGTAGCCCACATGAGGCTAGGGATGATCGGAACCAGCAAATTCCGTTCCGCCGGAATTCACGGATTACGTCAGTGTTAAATTTCGTCGGTATGAAAATTCCGCCGGATTTGTATGAAATTCCGCGGAAATTTTGGATTCCGTCGGAAATTTTTTAAAAATTTCAATCTCTCTCAATCCTCTTGTATCATTAATCATCTTGTAGGGAATTGCAGTTTTTCAAAAGCCAGCTTACATACCATGGCTGGGAATTGAACCCAGGTCTCAATGTGTAGTAAGTATCTGACTTACCCCCTAGACCACCAACCACACTACATGCTAAAACCAGCCTAGCATGTACCATTATGATCAATCCAAGAGAAAAAGTAGCTCTGTCTCTTTCTCTCTCTAGGACTTAATGCCATTGAACTGAATTTTCAGCTTAAAACCATCAACGGATACCGGCAGATTTTCACAGGCATTTTCGGAATTCCGCCAGATTGAAAAAGCAATCCCGTTCCAACCATATGGAACGGAATGACCAATTTTTGCCTAAAAATGGATGGATGGATGGATGGATGGAGGAGGAGGAGGAGGAAGAGAGAGAGAGAGAGAGAGAGAGATTGTGTTTTTCCGGAAAATTCTGCAGAAATAACAAGATTTCCGCGGAATTCCGTTTCAGAGGTGTAGCAATTCCGACTGCCGGAATCGGAATTGACCTAATTCCGGCCGGAATCGCGGAATTAACAATTCCACGGAATCCAGCGAGCATCCCTACACGGGGCAAATTAGGGCCTGATCTGATGGGTATGTGTGACAGGAGATGGTTGATGGGTGTCTCAAGGTGTGATTAGAGGGGGGAATAGATGCAAGCAATGCACTGGGGAAATGATCAGGGGGTCTGAGGCTGTGGGCGGGTGATTGGGTTCCCAAGGGGCAGATTAGGGTCTGATCTGATGGGCACAGTGACAGGGGGTGATCAGGGGGTGATTAGAGGGGAGAACAGATGTAAATAATACACTGGAGAGGTGTTCGGGGGGGGGGGGGGGTCTAAGGGTGATCTGAGGGTGTGGGCAGGCGTTTGGGTGCCCGCAGGGGGCAGTTTAGAGTCTGATCTGATGGGTAGCAGCGACAGGCGGTAATTGATAGGTGATCAGGGTGTGATTAGAGAGGGAGAATAGATGCAAGAAATGCACTGGCGAGGTGATCAGGGCTGGGGTCTGAGAGCGTACTGAGGGTGTGGGCAGGTGATTGGGTGCCCGCAAGGGGCAGATGAGGGTCTGATCTGATAGGTAGCAGTGACAGGTGGAGACAGGGGGTGATGGGGTGATTGATAGGTGATCAGTAGGTGATTACAGGGGAGAATATATGCAAGCAACGCACTGGCGAGTTGATCAGAGGTGGTATGGGGGGCTATTTGATGGTGTGGGTGGGTGATTGGGTGCCCGGCGGGCAGATTAGGGTCTGATCTGATGGGTAGCAGGGTCAGGTGGTGACAGGGGGTGATTGATGGGTGATCAGTGATTAAAGGGGAGAACAGATGTAAACAATGCACTTGGGAGGTGATCTGAGGGTGGGTCTGCGGGCAATCTGAGGGTGTGGCCGGGTAATTGGGTGCCCGCAAGGGGCAGGTTAGGGTCTGATCTGATGGGTGGCAGTGACAGGTGGTGACAGGGGACGATTTATGGGTGATTGAGAGATTATCAGTGGGCGATTACAGGGGAGAATAGATGTATACAATACACAGGGGGCGGGGTGTCTGGGGAGGATCTGAGGGTGTGTGTGTGTGTGTGTGTGTGGGGGGGGTGATCAGGAGCCCCCAGGGGGCAGTTTAGGACCTAATCTAAAAAATAGCGTTGACAGATAGTGATAGGGAGTGATTGATGGGATTAGGGGGTGATTGTGTGCAAACAGGGGTCTGGGGGGTGGGCAGGGGGTTGGTCTGAGGGGTGCTGTGGGCAATCAGGGGGCAGGGGAGGCAGGATCACTGTTTGTGTGTGTGTGTGTGTGTGTGTACTAGGAGGGCTGCCTCCTGCCCTGGTGGTCCCTCAATCACTGGGACCACCAGGGCAGGAGGCAGCGTGTATAATACGCTTTGTATACATTACAAAGCGTATTATCACTTTCTATGTGGCAGATCGGGGGTTAACAACCCGCCGGCGCTGCTAATTGGCCGGCAGGTTGATGTCACGGATGGGCGGAGCCTATTGCCGGCAGATGCCCAGCCAGCTAGCGCAGAATGAGCCACCGGGGATGGGCGTTTTGCGGTCATTCTGCACACCACCTTGCCGCCACCCATGGGCTGTGGGCGATCGGCAAGTGGTTAAATTAAAAGATAAAAATATGGCCCTGATTCAGTTTTTTTTTTTCTGAGGTTTCCAACATAATCATCAATAAGTTATCATTAATAAAATGCATTTTCAGCCTTTAGCAAGCATAAAGTGTTTAAAATTGTTTTTCCTGGATTTACTTAAGTTTGATACAACACATCTCTACTTTAACCTATTTTCGTTTATGTTTATACTTGCTAAGTGCCTAAGATGTGCTTCATTGAAAAGATGAGGAAACCTCTACTGTGAGAAAATGTTGATTGAATATTATGTTCCTTAATAGTTCAACTGCACAATGACTTTAAAGAGAACCCGAGGTGGGTTTGAAGAATATTATCTGCATACAGAGGCTGGATCTGCCTATACAGCCCAGCCTCTGTTGCTATCCCAAACCCCCCTAAGGTCCCCCTGCACTCTGCAATCCCTCATAAATCACAGCCACGCTGCTGACAAACAGCAGGTCAGGGCTGGCTGTGTTTATCTCTATAGTGTCAGTCTGCTGCTCTCCCCGCCTCCTGCAGAACTCCAGTCCCCGCCTGCATCCCTTTCCTTCCTGCTGATTGGAGGGAAGGGACGGGGGCAGGGACCAGAGCTATGCAGGAGGCGGGGGAGCAGCTGAGACTGACACTACAGATGTAAACACAGCCTCACAACATGGCTGTGATTTATGAGGGATTGCAGAGTTCAGGGGGACCTTAGTGGGGTTTGGGATAGCAACAGAGGCTGGGCTGTATAGGCAGATCCAGCCTCTGCATGCAGATAATATTCTTTAAACACACCTCGGGTTCTCTTTAAAGAGAAACCGTAACCAAGAATTGAACTTCATCCCAATCAGTAGCTGATACCGCCTTTCCCATGAGAAATCTATTCCTTTTCTCAAATGGATCATCAGGGGGCTCTGTATAGCTGATTTTGTGGTTAAACCCCTCCCACAGTGTGATGTCAGCGCCTCACAGCTCTGAGGTCCAGACATCGCACTGTGGGAGCCTTGTTGCATTGTGGGAAGTAACTGATGTTTCCAACTGCCAAAAAAGCAAGCAGCATCTCCTTCTAGTGACATCACATGCCAGCAGTAAAAATGTCACCATGTGATAAATGTCTGAATGTAAATCAGGGAGAGGAAAGATTTTACAATGAGCAAACACTAATTAAATCATTTATACATAATAATTGTAAAAATTAAGCACTTTTACATTACATTATTTTCACTGGAGTTCCTCTTCAAGGAATCTTCCTAACATTTCATAAAAAGACATTTCAGTGTCTTTAACATATGAGACGTATGAGAGTTTTTCTTTTAGGGTGGGGAGGGTAGAGTTATTATCAATATGGACACCAATATCAATTAATATGATGAAACATTCTGCTTGATATAGAAAACCTCTTTGACAGTGAATTTCTGCTAGTAGAATTTCTCCTTGAAGGTTAGATTCTCCCAGGAGAATTGATTGGCATAAATATCAATCATCTTCTTTAGGAAAATAGAATTTCTACAAGATCATAAGTAGGGTTATCAAACTAGCACTATGTCAACGAGAGGTAATGAATTCTTCAACTTAATAGCACAATGTAAAATAGACATCTCCCTAATTAATGCAAGATAGCAAAATTATATAAGTTGTAACAGTAAAATGAATGTATTTACTTTATGTATAGCAAAAATATGTGTACCAATGTTTAGTCTAATTGAGTGTGTTTTATGGTGATGGTGAATATCTACGAGAAATAACCACAAAACCTAAAAATTTTGACTTTCCCCTCGACTATAATACCTTTTAGTCACATTTTTTAAAAAAATTAAATGTTGACTGGAGTTATCGCAGTTAAAGTCAAATTCATTTTTTAACAAACTGGAAAATCCTGCTGTGACTGGTGAAACAGGAATGCAGTTAGGATAAAGCAGCAGGATAGCAAGGCATTGTGGGTGACAGTAGTCCACTGGTCAGTATCAACTGCGTTATCACTTCTATCCTATATACTCTAAATGTTATCGAAAATCAGTAAGGCAAATATACTGAGTGAGTGCCCTTGACTCTTTGGTATTAATGTAAATTAAATGGCCACATTGGGTAATCAAAGGATGTTAAGCAGCCCATACACTCAGCCGATTTTCTGGCCGACCGATCGATCCCGATCGATCGATCGATCAATCGATTGCAAATCGGTTGGCCAATCGACCGATCGACGGCCGATTTCGATCGATTTCGATGGATTTCCATCGAACTGGCAGGGTGGAAAATTTAGGTCGATCTGATGAGATTGCTTATCAGTTTGCATTGGCCTTAATGGAAATCTGATGGCAAAAAAATGCCATCAGATAGAATTCCAATAGATTTCAAACTGAAATCTATTGGAATTCTATCCTGGTAAAAAATGTTCTAAAAACGCATCAGATAGATCATCAGATGCGTTTCTTATCTATCTGCTGCCAATCTGACGAGTGTATGGGCACCTTTAACAATATGTCTGCTCCCATAGAACAGGAAATAGACAAACTGCAGATTTATTGCAGGATTTGTATCAGCTGTAACAAAGAAATGTTTTTCTTTAAAGGTTTTTATGATGTTGTATATGTTGTAGAGCAGAGCGGACGTTCTGAGTTCAGGTCCACTTTAAGGGAACCTGAAGTAAGTGGAATATGGAGGCTTCCATCTTTATTCCTTTAAGAAATAATACCAGTTACCTAGCTGTCATTATGAGCTTTTGGGTTTAGTTGTTTTTGAGTCACACACCTTCACAAGCATACAGCCAGTGGAGATAGACCGGAGTCAAAGTATCGGATCTATGTGCTCATTCTAGGCCAGTGACTTATAGTATTAGAGGCAGATCATCAGCACAGAAGCCAGCAGCTTTCGTACTCCTTTCATTTCAGGTTCCTTTTTGAGTTCCTTGTTATAGAGTTGCTGTCAGCCATACTATCTCAAAGAAAAAACACATATATAAGTAGATAAATACTTGCTCTACTTACTTAACATATGTATTGCACTGTCCACATTTTCATTTTAGTGATTTTTCTATAGTAAAAAAAGAGAAAATCCCTCTTAGGATTCTCCATTTTAATTGAGTCTACCTTGAAGCCAATCCTGATGTAATTTCCTCCTTTTGCTCTCTTCTGCCTGATTGTGTATGCTTTGCCTGCCCTCCTCCCAGTCTTCAGGCACTCCCACCCAGCTCTGCCAAAGAAAGTGCGTTGTCTCAGCATGAGAAATATTGGCCAATCAGAGAGGAAAAGAGGCGTGGGAGGGGAAAACAGGAGGAAAAGAGGCTTCAGCCAATCAGGCTGCTTTAGTTAAGCCTGAAGGGGAAATAAAGAAGCAAAAAAAGACAACCCAGCATGCCCTGCAACTTCCTTTGTGTGGCAATGTACCAAATAAGAGTCAGGTAAACTGGGGAATGATCATTTATCAACAAGAAAAGTAATAGTGATTTTTAACTTTTGGATTGCCTGGTTAGCATCCTTTTATTATTTTTATAACATTTGTATTGATTTAACAAGAAAAACAAACAGTCAACAACCGACCCACAGTGCAAAAAACACGCTGACAAAGCAGAGATCATAGAATTAGAGATGGCCCGAACCGTTCGCCGGGCGAACATCTCTGGGCCTTCTACTACTTCCGGGTCGCTATGACTGTTGCCGGGCACTCTCTGCGCATGAGCGTGACGTCGTTCATGACGTCACGCACATGCGCAGAAAGTGCCCGGCAACAGGAGCGCGATCTAGGACACGCTCCGCCGGGCAGCTCAGGCGTACTACTCTGGGTCATAGCGACCCGGAAGTAGTAGAAGCCCCAGTGATGCAGAGATGTTCGCCGGTGAACGGTTCGGGAACTGTTCACCACATCTCTGCATAGAATAGGCAAATATGCTTTTTACATTTAAATTACAATAACAGGGAATGTAAAATATTAAATTTGTAGTACAGAGGCAAGAGAGTCCAGCACAAAAAACAGAAGGTTTCCAAATACATCAAAAAGGAGAAAAAAGAATCAGAGACCAACTGATAGCAATTCTTACAAAGAATCAATAATATTGGGAGTTACATCTAAATAATCAGTGGCTGCGTTGGTGTAATGCAACCAAAAACCCCAAACTTTCGAAAATTTTGAGCCAACCTAGACACCCTAGACAACCAGGTGAGTTGGTATAACGGTAGAGCAGAGTTAATCAATTGTTTCCACAGAATCAAAGCAGGTGGTTAGCATCCTTATTACGTGTTTACCAGAAAAAATAAAGAATTGATTTTATGCCCGACAGTTACACTTTAAATCTTCTGTTTTACTGAAACCAACTTAGAGATCTAACACACCTATCGGGGTAAAGAGATTTTTGTTGAGCCTAATCATCTTTAACTGCTCGGCTCGTTATGCAAACTAAAAAAAAAACACCCCGCATTTCCTACTGGAAAAGCTCTGGAACACTTTTTCTTTATAAGTGCACATAAGAAAAACGATGCACCTGTTTGTAAAAAACTTCTTGAAGAGCTAATGTGTACAAGATTGCTTTTCATCTAGATGAAACATCATATTAATTGAAACTGTTTTTGATGAAGGCTTTTATAAGTGCATATTACTCAGCTTGTTTAACAAAATGCCAATCAGATTTCACAAGTCAAGGTGGCCACACACACAATACCACATAAAAATTTTTTTTTTTGCATTCGAGAAATCTGTTCAAATTTCCTGTTTTTATTCAAGAAGGGCTTGTTCACACTATCAGCGTTTGCTGATTTTTTTTAAGCCGCCTTAAAAGCGCTTGTGTAATGATTTCCTATGACAGTGTTCACATGTAAGCATTTCGATTTTATTGAAATCGCAGACGCGCTACATGTAAAATTTTCAGAGCACATTGCCTCAATGGAAGGTATAGGGAAATCACAAAGCTCTTTAAAAATCACAGTATAAATCGCTCAGCACTTCAGATAGTGCTGGCGATTTATAATGTAAACAAGGCTTGAAGAAGATCGGGAGTGTTGGATTTTTCTGATTAATTTTTATGAAAATTGAATGGTGTAGGGTAGATTGTCGATTACTTGTACAGACCTAAGCAATTTTTAAATCATATTTTTAATAATTGGGAAAAAATTTAACCCATGTGTGTGATATATTGGATTTTTGAAATGTTACAATCAGTCAGAAAAATTGATTGCAATTCTTGCACTGAAAAGATATTTAAAAAATTGTATGGTGTGTGGCCGCCTTAAAAGGCCACATTCACACAATGTAACAGCTGCTTTGTAACACTGCAATGCGCCACATATGTGATGTTCACAGTGCGACAGGTGCCTTGCAGTTTAACAGATTACGGCATCATTTTACTGTTTGCTGCATGCAGTTTTACTGATAACGCATGTTAAAAGCGCATATTAACATACTGTAGGGGGGTCAGGGGAAAATGAGTTGAACGTTGGGCTTCTAACGGTCCCCCGAAGACATTATGTGTTGGCGCAGCCACTCACCGATGCTCCGGCCCCGCCTCCGGTTCACTTCTGGAATTTCAGACTTTAAAGTCTGAAAACCACTGCGTCTGCGTTGCCGTGTCCTCGATCCCGCCGATGTCACCAAGAGTGCACAGCGCAGGCCCAGTATGGTCTGTGTCTGCGCAGTACACTCCTGGTGACATCAGCGGGAGTGAGGACATTGCAACGCAGGCGCAGTGGTTTTCTGACTTTAAAGTCAGAAATTCCAGAAGTGAACTGGAGGCGGGGCCGGAGCATCGGTGAGTCGCTGCGCCAACACAGGATGCCTGCGGGGGACCATTAGAAGCCCCGGGTAAGTTCAACTCATTTTCCCCCGACCCCCCTACAGTATCCCTTTAAGTATGCTTTTCCTTGACTGTATGCTTCACAGTACCCGACACAACGCGAGCATGACGTGTATGTCAGATGTCAGCTTCCAGCAGTTGCTTCAACATATTTCCACTACAATAAACTGCTCTGTAATTGGTTGATGAGGCTTCTAGTCTACAATATTAAATCGATTGCTTTCAAATTAGCATGAAGGAGTACTTGTCTGGATTTTATCTTAAGTTCAGCTTTGCAAGGTTTTATTAAATAACTTCTCTGCAACAGATACACAGGGGAGTTAGCTAGTTGCTCAGGAAAGAAAACTAATTAAATTGATCTATTTGCCACTTAGTATATGCAATTTCTAAACACATTGGGGGATTTGCAGTGAACTTTTGATCTTTGTCTTATAGTACGGTAAAGATTCTCATGCAATTTACATATTGTTGCTGGCTGTGTTGCTGTTGCTTCCTATTAAATATTAAATACTTGACAGTATCATACACAGCGCACTGGATAAAGAAAGCTTTCTTAGGAAGTGCACAAAATCTGTTTGCTTTTATGCTGAATACAAATCTACTCAACTTGATTAGCAGCACCAGAAGTGAATACAATTAGAAATAATGTATTTATTGTTAAAGCAAGCAAATGGAAATGCAAGGGTCTTTGTATACATGCTCTTTTGATTGCCTTGCATCTAAAAGCAGTAAAAATGAAATCAGCTGGTCCCTTAATAAAAGTATTACACAAAAGATGCTGGTTGGCCCGGCACTCAGTAAGGGGGAAGTTGTTAGGTCTGCTGCACCATATACAATATACAGTCCCCGTCCTAATCCTTGCTGCAACTGGGATCTTAGCGTGTGGAAGCGTGCAGACAGATCTTTCTCAAACACAGGTTCATATGCAGCACACACAAGACAATCCGTGCACCGCCTCCTTGATACACTGTATTTATTTTCCCATGTAATACATCAGCAGATGGATAGGCAATATTCCAGTGACAGTGTTCACATATACATTTGCATTATGTCAATCTGACCTGTGCCGTGGACGGGTGCGGGGGGGTGACCAGGGGATGGGAGGACTGCGCGACAGCCGTTTCGCGCCGGTGTGGCGCTTGTTCACGTGCAGGTATCCTTGGGCGAATGGCGGCGTGTACGGGCTTCCGTGATGACACTCGGAAGCCCCGCCCATCACGCACGCCATTGGCTCCTGGGTGCTGGGTAGTGATTAGGTGCGAGGCTAGGGGGGAGGAGACCGGCCTGTGACATGGCATTGGTTAAGTGGTTGCTGTGTCAACAAAGACACGCGTATACAGTGATTACAGATCGCCGCAACATGGCGAATTTAAACTGTGCATACATTATAAACATCATACCGTGAATCGATCCAAAATATACAATTATTAGTGCCCTAACCCATTCATTATGGAACTTCAAACACTTGTGCTTTCTTTGTGTCTTATAAAAGACGCGCTCGCACTGGGCCAATGTGACTGCCTGAACCGTGCCTAAATCTCCACCTGCTTTTTACATAAAAACATTTTATTAGAAACCTCATTTAAAAACACCCTGATTACCCCATTTTAAAATCACTATGAAGTTGGTGAGGGAAGTTAGTGAATAGGGAGACGCAAGCCTCCGGACCATTTACTTGAAGCTTTTACTATAAAGTCCCCTCCCCTTTCTTAGGTCATCCCCATTCCCTTCTGAAGTATACGGGAACACTCCAGCCGGCACCCTTTCATTCTCGGCGCCAACATTGGGGAATGGGGGGGGGAGGGAAAAGTTGGGGGGAGAGAAAGTTGGGGGGAAAAAAAAGGTTGGGGGGAAAAGTTGGAGGGAAGAAAAGGGGCCCCCAGCCCAGCCCATTAAGAACGGGGAATATATACTTTGACGTATAAGGGTGTGGGGGTGCGGTGGATGTGCAGGCAGTGCACATATGTCCAGGGGAGGGGGGGGGGGGGAAAAGGGGAAACAGACGCCACCGGAACATGTATCATGTCCATGAGGCGTCACCCACCCCCCCATTTAGCATTAAGGACCATGAACGGGGGCATGGCCCCCCCCATTCTTTTGGCCACTAGGCCTATCACCATCCACAAACTAAATGCACCTACCTCACCCCAGCACATCCCCACCGGTGGTGTACCCAAAACCGTGTGCCTCAGGTCCATGGTATATTACCTTCTAAAACCGGGGGCACACTGTACGGGGGACGCTCCTAAATAGCTATACTCGCCATTCAGGACCCACTATTCCCGGGGGAGGAAGGAAGGGAAAGGGAAAGGAGGGAAGGAAGAAGGGAGGGAGGACCAAACGGGGCTCCCTACCCTCCAGGGACGGGGGAAACCTGAGGAACAGGCACGCAGACACCAGGAGAGTTGAGAGTGGGGGAATCACCTCCCGTCCATCACCTGGCCCCAAATAGATGGGAGAGTCCAGCCGTTACGGATCAAGGAAGCAAGATAGCTCCAGCCTGTCATTGAGGCCTACGGGCCCCATCGCCTCCGTGCGCAGAATTACACGTGATTCACGTCGGGTCAACTCCTGGTCCCTGTTGCCTCCTCTTCTAGAGTTCGCAACATGTAGGAGTCCCGCGAATTTCAGACATTTAGCTTGGCCCCCATGAGATTCCCTAACATGTTCAATAAGGCGTGGACACCCCTTCCCGGACTTGATGGACTTGAGGTGCTCCCCCACCCTCTCCCTCAAGGGCCTAGTTGTTTTGCCCACATAAAAGAACTGACAGGGACAAAAGATGACATAAGAGACAAACTTGGTCTGGCAGGTGATAAAAGCTCTCACCTCCCACTGTATTCCCCCCATCCTAAGATTCGTGCCCTCCAACATCTGCGGACAGTATTTGCATCTCCCGCATCTGTGATTGCCCTTTGGACGTTCCTCGGTCAGCCAGTTGGTTGGTGCTACAGAGCGATACTCGCTCCGGGTCAAGATATCCCCTAGAGTCGGGGCTCTTCTGTACACTACTCGTGGGGGGTCGGGAAAGATTTTTTGGAGCACGGGATCTCTGGTTATGAGTGACCAGTTCTTTTTGATGACTTGTGACACCTTCCTGGTCATAGGGGTATAGTCAAAGGTGCAGGTGATGGAACCACCCTTCTCAGGTCTAGGTCGTCTAACCAGAAGGGTGGACCTCTCCCTCCCCCTGGCCTTCTCCCTAGCTCCCTCCAGTGCAGCCTCATCGTAGTTCCTTGCCCGTAGGCGTGAGGTAAGTTCTCCCGCCTGTGTCTCAAATGTTTCTGGGTTAGTGTTATTGCGCTTGAGACGTAGGTACTGGCCGTATGGCAGGGAAGATTTCACATGTTCAGGGTGGTAGCTGCTCCTATGCAGCAACGAATTCACGGCTGTGGGTTTCCTAAAACCCTCACATATCAACTTTGTCCCATCTGGTTTGATCAAAAGATCCAGGAAACACACCCCACCGTCATTGATCTCAGACGTGAAGCGCATATTTATCCTGTTCACATTGAGGTGTTCCATGAATTCTCCAAACTCCCCGATTGTTCCCTGCCACACGACCAGCACATCGTCCACATAACGCGACCACACCTTGATCTTCCCACGAAACGGGTTCGAAGGACTCAACACACAATCCTCCTCCCAAGCTCCTAAAAAGAGCCCGGCATAGGTACATGCCACAGAGGTCCCCATGGCCGTCCCGGAGGTCTGGCGGTACCACCTTCCATCGAATAAGAATGCGTTGTGGGTTAGGATGTACCTGAGGCATTCACACAGGTAATCCTTGTATCCCGTATCTTTATTAGTTCTATCGAGAAATCGGCGTACCGCTTTCACCCCCTCCTCGTGGGGTATACGGCTGTACAGGCTCTCCACGTCAATCGTGGCGAGCCTGTACCCCGGTCGCCACTCCGCATTCTCAACTATGTTGATCGCATCTAGGGTATCTGCCAGATAGCTGGGAACCCCCCTGAGAAGAGGGCGCAGCAGATGGTCCAAGAAGCGAGATAATCGCTCCGTTAAGGACCCACACCCCGACACTATGGGCCTGCCCGGGGGACTCTCCATAGATTTGTGTAATTTGGGAAGGTGGTACCACACAGGGTACCGGGGGGACACGGGCAACAGGTCTGTGGCCAGCCTCTGCGGCATGTACCCCAACTCGACTCCTCGTCTTAACAAAGTACGAAGAGTCGTCTGGTACTTGAAGGTAGGATTGTGGTCTAGGCGTTCATATTGATCACCGTTTTCCAACTGTCTGTAGGCCTACCCAGCACCCAGGAGCCAATGGCGTGCGTGATGGGCGGGGCTTCCGAGTGTCATCACGGAAGCCCGTACACGCCGCCATTCGCCCAAGGATACCTGCACGTGAACAAGCGCCACACCGGCGCGAAACGGCTGTCGCGCAGTCCTCCCATCCCCTGGTCACCCCCCCCGCACCCGTCCACGGCACAGGTCAGATTGACATAATGCAAATGTATATGTGAACACTGTCACTGGAATATTGCCTATCCATCTGCTGATGTATTACATGGGAAAATAAATACAGTGTATCAAGGAGGCGGTGCACGGATTGTCTTGTGTGTGCTGCATATGAACCTGTGTTTGAGAAAGATCTGTCTGCACGCTTCCACACGCTAAGATCCCAGTTGCAGCAAGGATTAGGACGGGGACTGTATATTGTATATGGTGCAGCAGACCTAACAACTTCCCCCTTACTGAGTGCCGGGCCAACCAGCATCTTTTGTGTACCACTTTGAATTACTAGCCCAGAGCACCAGTCGCATTGATGCATGCTGAAGGGGGAACACCAGATGTGGAGTTACAGGAGTCAGAGAGTGATAGTGATTCCTCCCTGGACTATCCACTCATAAGCCAAGGTGTTTCGGAAGGTCGCGCTGGAGCAAGTACCATATTTGACCACGGCGTTAGTCCTGCACCAGCCAACCGGGAGGTAGTGACCAGGGTGCTGGAATTGAGGTTGGGAGGCCTTTGTGAGAGGGAGACCAAACTTTTCTGGACTGCTACTACGCTTAACAAGTACAAGGAAGCAGGATACATCGCCCGAGGCTTCAGATCCTATAGGGAGCCTTCGGAGTATCGGGAGGATAGGCAGTTTATGGAGAAGTGGGAGACGGCCCATTTGAATTACTGCAGGACCTTGCAGGATATTGTGAGAGAGCGGACTATAGCAGAACACAATAAGGTGTCAGGAGAATTGCAAGAGACCAGAGAATTGCTACAGGAGGCCACAACGGAGGAGAACTTTGACACGATAATTACAAAGATTGAAAAAAAGATCTTGCCTATACAAAACGAGCTGAAGGCGAGGAAATTGAAAAAATTCCATCGAGACCAGGACGACTTTAAGAAAGGGAAAATATTCCATTGGGGTCAGGGAGGCACTCCTAACAAGGGGGCTCCCTCCAAGAAAGGGAAGGGGTATTGGACAACAGATTCTGGGTCAGACACGGAGGACGAGAGAGGAACGAAACGCCCTAGACCCAAACAGCTTAAGAAGAAGAAGCAAAAGGGTAATCCGGACTCCAAACCCAAGCAACCAACCCCCAAACCATGTGCCTCGACCCCTTTAGGAAACGGGTCCGCCGAGGAGGCAGAAGGTGGAACAAGCCTGGAAAGGACAGTGACGTGGGACTCCCCGGTGGTGGTCAGCAACACGCAGGGGAGCAACAGTACGAAGAAAAGAAGAACCAGGGAGTAGGGGGTGGGGGGGAGGGAGATGACGTGGGGGAGTTACAGGTGGTCAACTTAACCGGAGAGACTATCCCGGAGGCATGTTTGACCCTCCTTAAAAAGGGTTTAGGCTTTTCACCCACCAGGGACTTTGATTTTGTGGACTTTTTCATAGACCTCTACAAGACCACGAGAGTGATGATGCTCAACCAGATACACAGCAGTGGGGGCACGGGACTCCGAGGACAGGATGATGGAGGCCCCTCGATGACGGCTAGCCCAGATTCCACACTAGGGTTCAGTCCCACGGTGGACTGGGATCAGGCTGAGATGGAGGCACTCCGGATACTGGAGGAGCTGTGGGAGGAGGGTGGTGACTGTTCTATGGATGAGGGGAGCCTTCCCAGCCTCAATTTGGGTCTGGGTAATCCTGGGGCCTTCCGAGCGTGTAGGTCCACGCGGGCGGTGCAGATCCCCCCTGGTTCGCCGATAGATCAATTTTTCCACCAGGTCTCGGATGAGATGAGGGCCCTTTGTTATGACAGGGCTCCTGATAATCTGAGTAGCACAGAGAGAAGGGCCATGAGATGGCTACAGCAACGCCGGGACCTGGTGGTGAAACAGGCGGACAAGGGGGGGAATGTTGTGATTATGTCGGGTGGGGCCTACACGAGGGAGGCCTACAGACAGTTGGAAAACGGTGATCAATATGAACGCCTAGACCACAATCCTACCTTCAAGTACCAGACGACTCTTCGTACTTTGTTAAGACGAGGAGTCGAGTTGGGGTACATGCCGCAGAGGCTGGCCACAGACCTGTTGCCCGTGTCCCCCCGGTACCCTGTGTGGTACCACCTTCCCAAATTACACAAATCTATGGAGAGTCCCCCGGGCAGGCCCATAGTGTCGGGGTGTGGGTCCTTAACGGAGCGATTATCTCGCTTCTTGGACCATCTGCTGCGCCCTCTTCTCAGGGGGGTTCCCAGCTATCTGGCAGATACCCTAGATGCGATCAACATAGTTGAGAATGCGGAGTGGCGACCGGGGTACAGGCTCGCCACGATTGACGTGGAGAGCCTGTACAGCCGTATACCCCACGAGGAGGGGGTGAAAGCGGTACGCCGATTTCTCGATAGAACTAATAAAGATACGGGATACAAGGATTACCTGTGTGAATGCCTCAGGTACATCCTAACCCACAACGCATTCTTATTCGATGGAAGGTGGTACCGCCAGACCTCCGGGACGGCCATGGGGACCTCTGTGGCATGTACCTATGCCGGGCTCTTTTTAGGAGCTTGGGAGGAGGATTGTGTGTTGAGTCCTTCGAACCCGTTTCGTGGGAAGATCAAGGTGTGGTCGCGTTATGTGGACGATGTGCTGGTCGTGTGGCAGGGAACAATCGGGGAGTTTGGAGAATTCATGGAACACCTCAATGTGAACAGGATAAATATGCGCTTCACGTCTGAGATCAATGACGGTGGGGTGTGTTTCCTGGATCTTTTGATCAAACCAGATGGGACAAAGTTGATATGTGAGGGTTTTAGGAAACCCACAGCCGTGAATTCGTTGCTGCATAGGAGCAGCTACCACCCTGAACATGTGAAATCTTCCCTGCCATACGGCCAGTACCTACGTCTCAAGCGCAATAACACTAACCCAGAAACATTTGAGACACAGGCGGGAGAACTTACCTCACGCCTACGGGCAAGGAACTACGATGAGGCTGCACTGGAGGGAGCTAGGGAGAAGGCCAGGGGGAGGGAGAGGTCCACCCTTCTGGTTAGACGACCTAGACCTGAGAAGGGTGGTTCCATCACCTGCACCTTTGACTATACCCCTATGACCAGGAAGGTGTCACAAGTCATCAAAAAGAACTGGTCACTCATAACCAGAGATCCCGTGCTCCAAAAAATCTTTCCCGACCCCCCACGAGTAGTGTACAGAAGAGCCCCGACTCTAGGGGATATCTTGACCCGGAGCGAGTATCGCTCTGTAGCACCAACCAACTGGCTGACCGAGGAACGTCCAAAGGGCAATCACAGATGCGGGAGATGCAAATACTGTCCGCAGATGTTGGAGGGCACGAATCTTAGGATGGGGGGAATACAGTGGGAGGTGAGAGCTTTTATCACCTGCCAGACCAAGTTTGTCTCTTATGTCATCTTTTGTCCCTGTCAGTTCTTTTATGTGGGCAAAACAACTAGGCCCTTGAGGGAGAGGGTGGGGGAGCACCTCAAGTCCATCAAGTCCGGGAAGGGGTGTCCACGCCTTATTGAACATGTTAGGGAATCTCATGGGGGCCAAGCTAAATGTCTGAAATTCGCGGGACTCCTACATGTTGCGAACTCTAGAAGAGGAGGCAACAGGGACCAGGAGTTGACCCGACGTGAATCACGTGTAATTCTGCGCACGGAGGCGATGGGGCCCGTAGGCCTCAATGACAGGCTGGAGCTATCTTGCTTCCTTGATCCGTAACGGCTGGACTCTCCCATCTATTTGGGGCCAGGTGATGGACGGGAGGTGATTCCCCCACTCTCAACTCTCCTGGTGTCTGCGTGCCTGTTCCTCAGGTTTCCCCCGTCCCTGGAGGGTAGGGAGCCCCGTTTGGTCCTCCCTCCCTTCTTCCTTCCCTCCTTTCCCTTTCCCTGCCTTCCTCCCCCGGGAATAGTGGGTCCTGAATGGCGAGTATAGCTATTTAGGAGCGTCCCCCGTACAGTGTGCCCCCGGTTTTAGAAGGTAATATACCATGGACCTGAGGCACACGGTTTTGGGTACACCACCGGTGGGGATGTGCTGGGGTGAGGTAGGTGCATTTAGTTTGTGGATGGTGATAGGCCTAGTGGCCAAAAGAATGGGGGGGGCCATGCCCCCGTTCATGGTCCTTAATGCTAAATGGGGGGGTGGGTGACGCCTCATGGACATGATACATGTTCCGGTGGCGTCTGTTTCCCCTTTCCCCCCCCCCCCCCTCCCCTGGACATATGTGCACTGCCTGCACATCCACCGCACCCCCACACCCTTATACGTCAAAGTATATATTCCCCGTTCTTAATGGGCTGGGCTGGGGGCCCCTTTTCTTCCCTCCAACTTTTCCCCCCAACCTTTTTTTTTTCCCCCCAACTTTCTCTCCCCCCAACTTTTCCCTCCCCCCCCCATTCCCCAATGTTGGCGCCGAGAATGAAAGGGTGCCGGCTGGAGTGTTCCCGTATACTTCAGAAGGGAATGGGGATGACCTAAGAAAGGGGAGGGGACTTTATAGTAAAAGCTTCAAGTAAATGGTCCGGAGGCTTGCGTCTCCCTATTCACTAACTTCCCTCACCAACTTCATAGTGATTTTAAAATGGGGTAATCAGGGTGTTTTTAAATGAGGTTTCTAATAAAATGTTTTTATGTAAAAAGCAGGTGGAGATTTAGGCACGGTTCAGGCAGTCACATTGGCCCAGTGCGAGCGCGTCTTTTATAAGACACAAAGAAAGCACAAGTGTTTGAAGTTCCATAATGAATGGGTTAGGGCACTAATAATTGTATATTTTGGATCGATTCACGGTATGATGTTTATAATGTATGCACAGTTTAAATTCGCCATGTTGCGGCGATCTGTAATCACTGTATACGCGTGTCTTTGTTGACACAGCAACCACTTAACCAATGCCATGTCACAGGCCGGTCTCCTCCCCCCTAGCCTCGCACCTAATCACTACCCAGCACCCAGGAGCCAATGGCGTGCGTGATGGGCGGGGCTTCCGAGTGTCATCACGGAAGCCCGTACACGCCGCCATTCGCCCAAGGATACCTGCACGTGAACAAGCGCCACACCGGCGCGAAACGGCTGTCGCGCAGTCCTCCCATCCCCTGGTCACCCCCCCGCACCCGTCCACGGCACAGGTCAGATTGACATAATGCAAATGTATATGTGAACACTGTCACTGGAATATTGCCTATCCATCTGCTGATGTATTACATGGGAAAATAAATACAGTGTATCAAGGAGGCGGTGCACGGATTGTCTTGTGTGTGCTGCTTAATAAAAGTATATACAGTATATATGACCACATACTATGCAGATTTGTAGACATGCCTGCAAAAGCACAAGCTCTAAACAAACTCACTGCTATGCCCTGCAGAAGTTGGCCCTGTATGCTTCCCGTGCGCCCAAGAAATGGGGGGCAGAGCTGACAGCATTCCAAGCACTGCCACCACTCAGAAGTGCAGCGACTGCACCCCGGGGGAGGGGCAGAGAACTGCAGACAACCCACCCCATGGCTTGGCCACCGCCCGAGTGGTGTTTATGTTCCCCTCCCCACAAAGGAAAGATCCCTATCTTGTAGCGAATGGCAACCAGCTGCAAGAACAGACTTTAGTTAGGCCTGCCTGCGATTATGCAACCAACCCACTGCAAGTATTTGGATCCATTTTACAATACCAAAGCCACAGGTACCTTTGTATGGGTGTAAAGCATTACATGCAGTTACTAACCCACTGCAACTAATTGGAGCTATATTACAACACCAAAGCTACAGGTACATTTGTAAGTCTTTGTAAGTAACCTTACTTTAAAGAGGAACTGTAATGACATATAACAGAGTGTAGTGAATTATTCAGGATACCCACTTTTTTTTTGTTAATTTCCCCGGTTTCAGCATCAGCAACACTTCCTAAATCTACATATTGCTGTATATTGGTATGCATCCCTTCCCTTCTAGTGATGTCGCAGCCTAGGCTGATTAGCAATGTGCTCTTCTTTTCCAGTGCACTCTGGGAGACAGGGGTGTAACCATAAACCCTGCAAGGGATGCAGCCGCAGGGGGGCCCAGAAGCCCCAGTGGGCCCATCCTGAAAGACTGACAATTAAGGGCAAGGAGAGAAAAAGCTTTCCGCTCTCTACACAATTGTTCTAATGACTTTATCAGCTCAGCCACTGATAGCGAATCATACAAAGTTTTGTAGACAAAGATTTGTAGACAGTCCCTATTCAGTGTGCAGCAGGCTTTTCTGTACAGTGCCCAGCCCCCAACCTCTCTACCCCTCCCCAAGTGCTATGTACTGTGATGTGATGCTGGAGAAGGCTGCTGAGCCAGTTCTACTCCACTGGACAGAGTGAGTGTAATATAAGCTTAGGCTGGGAGCACACTCATCTGTCGGTTTTCTGTATGCTTTTTCTGCACACCAGGGGCCGTATGCAATTCACTTCTTCACCTGAGTTTTCTCCTAGGAGATAATTTTTCATCTTCTATTTAAAATAACTTTTCAGCATTTTGCAATTGATAAAGTACCAAAAAGTAGGTGAAAAAGTACTGACAAATTGTTTTCAGTCTTTTCTTGCTTTCTGGTGGCTTAAAACGCATTTTACTGACAATTTTGAAACTATCACCTAGGAGAAAACTCAGGAGAAAAAAATGAATTGCATATGGGCCCATGTGTGTTTGTATGTGTGAAAACACATGTTTTTATCACAGAAGCTAATGTAACTGATAGAGAAAAATGCATGCGTGCTTCACTGCTGTCTGTTTTATCTGTATGGGGAAAACACATTCAAATGTGCACTAGCCAACTGAATAACATTGGTTCTCAGTTTACCTGTGCTGAAAGCAGGAAGGGGGGAGGGAGTGGCAGGAGGGGTCCCCTGTCCAAAGTTTCACAAGGGGGCCAAGTGATTTCTAGTTATGCCCCTGCTGGGAGACCAAAAGCCAAAGCAATTCACTTTTTCACCTTATTTTTTCCAAGGTTATATTTTTAAACTTGTCAATTAAATGCATTTTAAGCCGCCAGAAAGCAAGAAAATGCTCAAAATAATTTTCATAGTACTGTAGCTTTTCACCTACTTTTTGGTACTGTTTTTAGTTGAAAAGTACTTGGAAAATCAATGATGAAAAATTATCTCCTAGGAGAAAACTCAGGTGAATTGGAAAAGGAGAATTGCATATGGCTCCAGGTGTTTTTTCTATTCAGCTCAGAACACTCAACACCCATTCCTCAGCGATGCAGGTTGCAAACGGTAAAGATGTCACCAACTGTGATACATTTCAGGATGTAAATACAGGCAAGAAAATATTTTACAATGGACAAACTGGGGCTAAATAATTTATAAATGAATATTGTAAAAAACAAAACACAATTTTCTTCATTATGATATCTTCCTTACAGTTCCTCTTTAAGTAGCATTACCCATCTGTACAATAAGAACACAGGTTATAACTATGGCATTAACACACGCATACACAGGAAACAAACGGAATGAGAGCTGTGTCCAAATGAATATTACATCCACAAATCAAACATAGTACAGAGCTTAAGGCTACTTTAGGAGATGTAAATGGTATCTAAACCTTCATTAAAAAATAACACACACACGTACCCACAAAATAAGTAATAATTTCACAATCCATCCAGGAAAACTATAAACATTGCAAGGGTATTGCTAAATGCCCCTGTTGTACAATTACTTCCTTTTCATACTGAGATTCTATCCCAGTGTATGCCTTAGTTGGTAAAAGATGCTAGCAATGATGACTCCACTGACTGAGATCCAACGTGCGGAATGTGTATGTATGCTGTGCAATGAGCATTATCACTCCATCACTGGAGTAATATGCTGAAAAACATGGACTTTGATGTAACAACATTTCGAAATTATGCAATACCACTATAGCACAAACAAAAATTTTGCACCTACTGTCCCCTTAAAGTGAACCAGAGACAAGACACCCTCATGTATTTTATTGTATATATGGGAACATTAAAGAAAACACCTACCCTGCTCTCTGTTTCATCCTTCACTGCTCAGCCTGCTTCTAATCAGCCTTGATAAAATCCCCGACTGAGCATTCAGTCTGGCTTTGCTCAGGAATTATTATAGCTGAGTCATTATAGCAGAGCCAGAAGGGGGCAGGCTTGGGCTTGAAAAGACATCACAGAAGACAGACTCAGCTATAATGACTCCTGAGCAAAGCCAGACTGAATGCTCAGTCAGGGATTTTATCAGTAATGTTGTATTGGGAGGATACATAATAGACGAAAAAATCCCTGTAGGTGCACCACAATCACCTTCACAAATACTATTACATATTCAGGGATATAGTGAAAACTCAGGAAACCAAAAAAAATGCAAAAAATACTTTTTCTGATCTGGACGTCCTGCTTCCATGCAGATCCTTTCTCGTATCTTTGTTTGGTGGTCTACCCTGGCTTAGTTGTTGTCCAGATGAGGTCCTACTGTGTATTCGGATTGTGCAGATGTTCACTGTATGTATAAAGGCCTGAAGAAGGGTTGTGGACCCGAAACAAATCAATGTTGTTGCCTTTTCTACGTGATTGAAGCACTTTTCTACGTGATTGAAGACATTGGGCTTGATTCAGTAAACCGTGCTAAGTGTTGGCACGCCTGTGAAAAGCCCTATATCACACCTAAAGTTAGTTTAGGCGTGATAGATTCACATCACGCGCAAAGACCCGCGTGCAAAACTTTGCACGTACACAGCGTGGTGCGCACAAAATGTCGCATCGCGGTGCGACAAAAACGGCGCACCTGATGTGCCTATAAGGTCGCACTGGGTGCGACTTTAACGTCGCATGGTGCAACCTTATAGGCGAATCGGGTGCGCCGTTTTCGTTGCACCGCGATGCGTCGTTGCGCGCACACCACGCTGTGTGCGTGCAAAGTTTTGCGCGCGGGACTTTGTGCGCGATGTGAATTTAGTAAACAGTGCTAACCCAGTTAGCACCCTAGTTATCACGCCCAAAGTCTTTAGGAGTGCTAACTGGGCTAGCACCGTTTACTGAATCAAGCCCATTGTATACAAACTCTGTACTTTTTTTGAAGCATTAACCACTTCCACACCATGAAATTTTGTGCTGATCTGTGCTGCGTGGGCACTCCAGCCCACAGCACAGATCAGCTAGCAGCCAGGGCGATCAGACTTCCTCCCTTTTTTCCCCACTAGGGGGATGTCCTGCTGGGGGGGTCTGATCGCCGCCGGCTGCTTGCGCTTGCGGGGGGGGGGGCTCTTCAAAGCCCCCCTCCGCAGCGCTTCCTGGCCTCCTTCCCCTTCCCTCCCTCTCCCTCCCCCTGTGAGCGGCGCAGGACGGATTTCCGTCCTGCGCCTGATGGGATAGGCTTTAGCCTATCAGATGCCGGTGATCCCCGGCCAATCAGAGGCATGTAAACACCGGGGAAGATCTTCCCCGTGTGTTTACATTTACCCTGCGAGCCGCCGATCGGCTCGCAGGGTGTTCACGGAGACACCCTCCGTGAACTAACATGGAACGGCCGCTCATACGAGCGGCCGTTTCCATGGTATACACTTCAGGATTCAGGGGCGTATATATACGCACCGAGAATCCGGAAGTGGTTAAATAAAAAGTATTTTTTGCAGTTTTTTGGGTTTCCTGAGTTTTCACTATATCCGGGGATTTTATCAGGGCTCATAAGAAGCAGGCTGAGCAGTGAATAATGAAACAGAGAGCAGGGTAGGTGTTTTCTCTAATGTCCCCACTAATATATATTAAAATACATGAGAGTGCTTCGTCTCTGGTTCACTTTAAGGGCCCTTTTTCACTAAAGCCCTTTATCGATCTGAAAATCGAATTGCTCGAGTTTTGTGAATCAGTAAGGCGTCGCAATTAACATGTAAATGACGGTGCTGTTTTTCCACAACTGCGATAATTTTTTTTTTCTGAATCACAATAGCTGGCCTTCTGCTGAGTGTCGTTTGTTTTGCTAGATGCTGTAACTCCTTTTTCTATTGCCCGAGGAAGCGGGCGCTGACCCGTGAAATGCGTTGCTTTGTTTTATCTGGAGTTCGTTAATAAATAGACTGAATGTACAGTCGTGTTGTGTCTGCTTGGAGGAGGTAAGTCCACCACTGCCTCCTCTAATTACCACATTTTTGGCTTTTAAGCTCCTTTAAAACCCCTTTTATCCTTTTGGCGCCTCTGTTCTCTCTTATATAATATTGTATCCACCCTTGGTGGAGGGTTACGACCCTTTCTACTATCTACAGAGAGCGACTTCTTATTCCTGAGTGGGGTCAGGATAATCTCCCCACCTGCCTTTACAGTGGTTGCCTATTGGTGACCCATGTTTGTGAGTATAACAACTATTACTCTTTGTCATTACCCCCTTTGTCAATACATACTACACTATTGGGGCTCTTGGTGTTCCTCTGTTTATGAATTGACATTGTGTTGTTAATCCCTTTTTACATACTTGAATCATTCATTGACGTAACATTGATCATCTTAAAACACTTGAGAGTGGTGCTGTTTACAGTGGCGTCTTTTTCTTGCTCTTCTACATACAATTTTGTCATTTGCACATTCCCCTTTTTGCTTGGTGCAGTGAGTCTGTGTAAAAAGTAATATTGAATATACAGTATCACTTTCCATGGGAAGAGTTTTCAGTTCAGACTCTTCTAACATGAGATTACTCATGAGAAAAAAAAACTTGCAACGGTCCTCTGCTCTATTTGAACTGCCTTATCTGACAGAATCCTGGATTTGTGTTCCTTTCATGCCAGGTCAGACTTTCCAAGGTATGTGAGACGTTCTCAAGAGGCTTTATCTGGTTGTCATAAATAATTGAACCACTTTTTAATGACATTGATCTGTATTAGCAAAACAATCTGCACGCTCTCTTTTGATGTTCAGTTGTATGCAGGCTGTGTTTTCATCTTCCAAGCCTAGATAGCTCACAGAATGGGAGTCTGAAGATTTTTTTAGCTTACTCTTTGAACTTTTTGAATCTTTTAAAGCAAACCTGAAACATTAAAAAAACCAAAAAAACAACAACAGATACTTACCTAAGAAGGGGGAGGGCTCTGGGTCCTAGTGAACCTCCCTGTTCCTTTCAGGCGCCCCTTATTCCAGCACGGTCTCCCCCTTTCAAGTCTCCCGCCGCAGAAGTCTTTGGGAGTCCGAGTGCTCCCCAAAACGGGGGTGGGGGAAGGGGGGGTGTTGGGATTGGTCTCCCGAAGATGTGTGGCTCCGTACTGCACATTGTAAACACCATCATTCTAGGTATATATATATATATATATATATATATATATATATATATATATATATATATATATATATATATATATGAAGTATTATTTTATTGTGAAAGCACAAGCACCCGAGCACCCACCGCTCACAACCCACCCAGCCACGATACCTTCCTACCAATGGTATGTCTTTTACCCAATGTGCAAGTATTTATGTTTGCAAGATGTTTTAAACTTGATGAAACGTAAGAATAAACAGCCTAAAGAAGCAATGCTGGTTTCTCTACCTTTCTGCCTATCTTTTGAATTAGTGTATACCTGTATACCAGAGCACGCTCCTATTAGGCTTGTCAAGGGAAGGAGTGGCATTAATGCCATCACCAGCACCGGCTTAATCCAGCGGAACCTGTAGTGCCAGCTTCTGTTTATTCTACGTATTTGTGTTCCCCTCTAAAGGACATCCGAGGCGAAAAAAAAACCTGAGATAAACAATTGTATCTGTCCTCCTCCTTCTAAAAATGACTTTTTTTTCAAATTCTTTATTGAAAAAGAGGTATACATAGGAAAACTGTTGCACTACAAAAAGATATCAACATATGAGTTTAACCACTTTACCCCCCGCGGTATGGATTTCCCCGTCCCTTATTCCACCCTTAAAAAACCAAGGGACGGAGAAAACCGTACCTCCCACGCTACCGCCGCTGTCCGCGCGCTCCCGCCGCTCGTGCACGCTGCCGCCCGCTTGCCCGGAGATCAACGAATGGGAAAATCCATTCCCGTTCGTTGATCTACGCCTCCGCAATGATCTGCTGCTTCTATGAGAAACAGCGCAATCATTGTGATTTTCCCAGCCTCATACTGCTTCCTGTAAGCGTCCTTCCGGACGCTTACAGGTCGCATGACAACAAACTCACTGTGGCCAAATAGTAAAACTACACCCTAAAGCATTTTACATATACAAATACATTACTTTTACACAATAAATTAACTCATTACCTCCCACACTCCCCATTTTTTTTGTAATTAAATAAAAAAAAATACAATTAAAAAAAAACATAAATAGTTACCTTAGGGACTGAACTTTTTAAATATTTATGTCAAGAGGGTATAACACTGTTACTTATAAACTACGGGCTTGTAATTGAGGATGGATGCAAAACTGAAAAAAAAATGCACCTTTATTTCCAAATACAATATAGGCGCCAAACATTGTGATAGGGACATAATTTAAACGGTTTTATAACCGGGACAAATGGGCAAATACATTTCATGGGTTTTAATTACAGTAGCATGCACTATTTAAAAACTATAATGGACGAAACATTTCCCACATTTTTTCCTATTTTCCCATTAAAACACATTTAGAATAAAATAATTCTTGGCATAATGTCCCACCTAAAGAAAGCCTAATTGGTGGCAGAAAAAACAAGATATAGTTCATTTCACTGAGATAAGTAATAATAAAGCTATACACGCATGAAAGGAAGGAGCGCTGAAAGGTGAAAATTGCTCTGGTGTTCAAGAGGTAAAACCCCTCAGTGATGAAGTGGTTAAATATATCATATCAGTTACAGCGGTAACATCTTTTCTAGCATATAAAAACCAACATCTACCAGCAGTAAAATAAAAACAGGACAGGAGATGTGTTAGATTGTATAGATACCTCTAGCGAGTTTCGCCCCCTTCGTTTTCAAGACATATCATAAAGTAACTGGGAGGGGGAAATGGGTAAAAAAATGACTTTTAAAGGTATCCTCAATCCCGCTGATGTCACCAGGAGTGTACTGCACAGACACAGACCATACTGGGCCTGCGCAGTATGCTCCTGGTGACATCAGCGGGATCTAGGGCACGGCAACGCAGGCGCAGTGGTTTTCAGACTTTAAAGTCTGAAATTCCAGAAGTGAACTGGAGGCGGGGCCGGAGCATCGGTGAGTGGCTGCCCGAGCACAGGATGTCTGCGGGGGACCATTAGAAGCCCCGGGTAAGTTCAACTCATTTTCCCCCGACCCCCTACAGTGTCCCTTTAAATCAACGTTTTAAGCTTTTACTGTTTCATGGCCTTTTCTCAATGACACATTAATTGAAGTATGCCAGGGCTAAAATATACGAACTTTGACCTTTTTTTTTTCTCTTTCCTGCTCTCAGAAGCCATTTACTACCACAAAAGTGTTTTATGGCTGCAATTATGGCTGCAATTCCTCAACAGTGAGGGTTACGCTAGAATCCGACGCAGTCCCGACCCGGATAGGAACTGCGACTTACATACCTGATTTTTAACTTTTTCAGGCAGAGAAAGAAAGAAAAAAAGTAACACAGCCTAGTTATTTGTGTGCTTGGCACCGTACATACACATGTCTATCTCATCATGTCACGTCACCTTGTGAGTCCTGAATGTTGGTTCCTAACTAGGATGAGCATAGCTCCCTTTGGCTGGATAAATAAACTTAATAGCTCCTCCCAAAATAGAGATTTCCCCTTTAAGGGCTCTGCCTCTAACACGGGAGACCTGGGTTCGAATCTTAGCTCTTCCTGTTCAGTAAGCCAGCCCCTATTCAGTGAGGAGACCTTGGGCAAGACTCCTTAACACTTCTACTGCCTATAGAGCGCGTCCTAATGGCTGCAGCTCTGGCACTTTGAGTCTGCCAGGTGAAAAGTGCAATATAAATGTTCGGTGTCTTGTCTTGTCCCCTTCCTTCTGTCCATTGACAGGTCAGCTGCTCCCAAAACAGAGATTTCAGCTTAAAGCAGCTGTGAGAATTGGGTGCTGCAGCTGAGAATTCTACCTGATTTGGTCATTACAAAGTTAGAAAATGGTGTCAGGCTCGCTTTGTGTACTTTCCATATAATACAATAAATAGAGTTTTCAGAAATACGCTTTCAAGGAAATTACACATTTGTTATAGCCTTGCCTTTCACACTGTAAAATAGAAAGTAGCACATCTAAAGAATTGAGGCGGCTGCACAATACCTCAGTGCTGTATAAGGTTGATGGAGTTTATTGTTGACTGTATCGGAACCCTCATAAAAGCTCTGCTGTGAACTGGGGCACCAGAGCCAATCTCCCGTCCTCCTGCCCTGTGACTGCTGGATCTTGGATGGATTTGTTACAGTATATCAGCATTAATTCTAAGTTTAAATGATAGGATATAAGACACCTTAAAAGGATGAAGCATCCCCAGCACCACAAAGGCTGCAAATTTTCCTTTTAAGGAATATATTGTTGCAGATATTCTATGTTCTAAAGATAGGCTATTTAATCCTCTGTAATTAAAAGATGAAATTACAGTGTTTCAGGTACTACTATTTCTGTGTCTCTCAGCTCAGAGCTACAGCTAAATCATAGGTATTAACGGCATTGCATCACAAGCTGGAGTAGAGAAATAAGCTTGCTCAAAGCCTTTCAATTACAATACGTTTCTGCAAGGGCTTTTATTTCCAGTGAGGAGAAGTGCAGAGAGACAAACTATATCCTTTATTGCACAATGTTTTCTCTGTGGTTGTGAGCAATGTACAGCTGAAGTCTGTGACATAACCAGGCCAAGCATAGTCCCATGTTGCTGGTCAAATAGGAAGTTTCCAATTCCCTTTTCACATTTCATTAGCCGCCAACTGTTCCACTATAGTGGGTGACAGAGGATGATGTCCCAGTTGGTCATAAAAGCAATCATAAGATGAAGTGATAATGAGAGTACTCCTGTATCTCTTACATTCACTGGAAGCAGTACAGACATTGTAATGCAGACTATCATACCACTATTCATTTCTTTAGATTATAATGACTGACTTCAACATTTATTTAAAGAGTTACTTCACTTCAAGACAAAAATCAGTGTGATGTCATCATTATAGAAGCTATAGAACCTATTTTTGTTGGTAGTAACAATATTATTAGTTAAGCTCTAGTATAGTAAAGCAACCACAAGATGTCACTGTCTGTAGAATGATGTGAAGATCTCTATGGTATTGTGATTTCCTGTATTCATTCTATGTTCCTCTCTGTTTTAAGTACTGTAGGCTGAATTACCTGATTGTTGTGTATGATTTTATCTCTGCACGCTTTTCTTCAGTAAAGAGTTATAACTTGTTATACTGGGCGTCTATCTGCATGTACAGACCACTCTGCTCCATCAATTTTGACACTGAATTAAACATTAAACAGTATCTTTCAGCTTAATCCTGCAGCAGCTGTAACCATATTGGGAAAAATCTACTGGGAACCATAACAAAAATAGGGACACCGAGAGCCCAATATAGTGTAGTATGCACTGGTAAATGAAGGTGTGTGGAAAGAGTATGTGCAGTATACTTACAAGTCAGGGTAACCACATAGGCAACCACTGTAAAGGCAGGTGGGGAAATTAGACCTGTCCCCACTCAGGATTAAGAAGTCGCTGTCTGTAGATCAAGGAAAAAAGGGGTAACACCCCTCCACCAAGGGTGGATACTGTATGTATGACGTAGTATGGATACAGAGGCTCCAGCAGGATAAAAAGATCTAAAACATTTAAAAATGTGGAGATAGTGGTGGATTTACCTCCTCCGGGCAGACACAAGAAAATGCTGATCAATTTTAAGCAAAATAATTTATTTACATACGCCAATAAAATACAACGAGTTTTGTGGAAATGACCCGCTTCCTGAGGCAATAAGATGGAGCATATACAAAACAGGTCTGGTGCCTTACAGAGTGCATCTCCTCCATGACCTGGCACATGTTATTACATAATATCATGCCACAGATCACAGATCACTAAGCTGCCAAAGATCCCGCAGGGGCCCTGGGGAACACAGTTAAGTCGGAGGAGAAACTCCATGGGAGTCCCTACAGGCTCTGGGGCCCTGGGGTAATTGCCTCCTTTGCCTGTATGGTAGTGCCAGCCCTGCCTCGCATGGCTGACAAGTGAGTATTGCAAGCTTTCCCCATCTTATAGCAAGCAGTTTGTAACAGAATGCAGTCCAGGTTTGCTTGATTACACAGATCCTCAGCTGCTCTTCAGCCTTGGCAAATTCAGGCAAATATTTTTTAAGGGGCCCATACACCTAACGATTTTCCCGCCGATATACAGCAGATTCCATCACTGTGATCGAATCTGCTGTGAAATCGTTGCACAAACGCTGACAGAACAATCGATTTTCGTCTGAAATCAATCGTTCCCGTTGATTCCCCTCGATCCGTCTGTGCGGAAGATTTTTCTCAATCGCCGGCGGGTCGGGAGTGCGTCGATAGCGGCATTCGAATGCCCAACGACCGACACTAGCGGCCTACATTACATGCTCCGGCCGGTGCGACTCCCCCGGTCTCCGCTGTCTTCTTCTCCGCGCTGGGCTCCGAGTCCGGCTGGCTTGGCTTCACTGAACTTCCTGTCCCGGCAGGAAGTTCAGTGAAGCCAGCCAGACCCGGAGACAAGCGCGGAGAAGAAGACAGCTGAGACCGGGGGAGTCGCGCCGGCCAGAGCAGGTAATGTATGCAGGGGGCGGCAGCAGCTTCACAGATTGTGAGCGGTTTCATGCTGAAATCGATTCACAATCTGTTTGCAGTAAAGGCAGCCATACGATCCCTCTCTGATCAGATTCGATCAGAGAGGGATCTATCTGTTGGTCGATCTGATGGCAAATTGACCAGTGTATGGCTACCTTTAGAACCTATAGCAGCAGCAAACATGCAATAACCTGTAACACACGGTGGTAAGTAATAATAGCAAACAACATGGCTTTGTCTTTTTTTTTCTGGAAAACAGATATCTGTAAAGCTGAAAACAGACTTGCCTTTTTCTGCAGTTTCCACAAATCAGCTTTTTGACAGTAAAAAAAAAGAAAGAAAAAGTGAGTGTTTCCTGCTTATTCGCAGCCTTCACATAATTGCTCCATATTACCAATGTGATTGTGTTAATGTGGGAATACTCGATAATGGTTTTAATGTAAGACTCTTATAAAAAATGAATAGCCTGGGATTCAGAGGAACCGTAAAATCCAAGCATAAGAAAAACCATCACTTATCTATTCAGTAAAGTTCTGTGTGCAAATACGGACTGTTTCTTTCCCCTTACTTCTTTACAATGTGTGATTTGAGGCTGGTTTTACACTTTTTTTTTCATTGCAGTGGGATGAGATGCTCCTGTCGGATCTCACCGCAACTCCAAAAATGACAAACAGGGTCATATGCATAGCAGTGGTGCTCAGCAGAGCTCGAATATTCGAGTAGCTCGAATATTCGAGCTCTTTTTCAGCTATTCGAGCTCGGTATTCGAGCTCCGAATAGCTGGAGCTATTCGAATGGGCTATCCGAGTACACTCGAATAGCCCATTCACTATTCGAGCTATTCGAGCAACCCGGCGCTATTCGAGCTCGGTACCGAGCTCGAATAGCGTCATAGCCCAGATTGATGTCCTTAGAGCCAATCAGAGGGCTCCCAGGCCCTCTGATGGCAGCCAATCACAGAGGGGGACCCTGGCCAGCCCCTACCCTATAAATAGCGGCCGCCATGTTCCGTTTCTCCATGCTTGCCTGAGACTTGTACAGAGAGAGAGTTGCTCCTTTGTGCTTTGGCTTAGCAAGTGCTCTATTGTGATCATTTACCTAGCGTTTTTGCTCACCTACACCTGCCATATACACCTATATTGTTGTTAGTTAGATAGACATTGTATTTTAGTTAGTAGCTTGTGTGTTACATTAGAGACAGGCAGCTGCTGCAAGCTTACAGGTTTAGGCCTCAGGGGGGCCTTGCCTCTGTGGGTAGCTGTCCTCTGTTTATTTCTCTCATCTATACCAGTATTTCTGCTGTCCTTTACTAATAGTATTGTAGTTATACTGTACTAGGAGTAGGACACTCACTGACTGTCACTGTTTATAGGCTACTAGCTAGCTCCTGCGTGTGTGCACTCACTCACTGTCTGTGTGTACACACACTCTATTTCCTTCTGATTACTGATAGATTATTGTTAGTTAGTTGTACTTACTTACTACTTACTCTTACTGTACCCGTAGGGACACTCACTGTCACTGTTCATATAGGCTACTAGCTCCTGCGTGTGCGCACTGCACTCACTGTCTGAGTGTACACACACAACACACACTCTATTTCCTTCTGATCGCTGATTGATTATCGTAATTAGTTAGTTCTACTTACTGTTACTACTTACTCTTACTGTACTAGGAGTCTAGGACACTCAGTCACTGTCCATAGGCTACTAGCTCCTGCGTGCGTGCACTCACTGTCTGAGTGTACACACACCCACACTCCATTTCCTTCTGATCGCTGATTGATTATCGTAATTAGTTAGTTGTACTTACTGTTACTACTTACTCTTACTGTACTAGGAGTCTAGGACACTCAGTCACTGTCCATAGGCTACTAGCTCCTGCGTGCGGTCACTCACTGTCTGAGTGTACACACACCACCCACACTCTATTTCCTTCTGATCGCTGATTGATTATTGTAATTAGTTAGTTCTACTTACTGTTACTACTTACTCTTACTGTACTAGGAGTCTAGGACACTCAGTCACTGTGTTCATAGGCTACTAGCTCCTGCGTGCGTGCACTCACTGTCTGAGTGTACACACACCCACACTCCATTTCCTTCTGATCGCTGATTGATTATTGTAATTAGTTAGTTGTACTTACTGTTACTACTTACTCTTACTGTACTAGGAGTCTAGGACACTCAGTCACTGTCCATAGGCTACTAGCTCCTGCGTGCGGTCACTCACTGTCTGAGTGTACACACACCACCCACACTCTATTTCCTTCTGATCGCTGATTGATTATTGTAATTAGTTAGTTCTACTTACTGTTACTACTTACTCTTACTGTACTAGGAGTCTAGGACACTCAGTCACTGTGTTCATAGGCTACTAGCTCCTGCGTGCGTGCACTCACTGTCTGAGTGTACACACACCCACACTCCATTTCCTTCTGATCGCTGATTGATTATTGTAATTAGTTAGTTCTACTTACTGTTACTACTTACTCTTACTGTACTAGGAGTCTAGGACACTCAGTCACTGTGTTCATAGGCTACTAGCTCCTGCATGCGTGCACTCACTGTCTGAGTGTACACACACAACACACACTCTATTTCCTTCTGATCGCTGATTGATTATCGTAATTAGTTAGTTCTACTTACTGTTACTACTTACTCTTACTGTACTAGGAGTCTAGGACACTCAGTCACTGTGTTCATAGGCTACTAGCTCCTGCGTGCGTGCACTCACTGTCTGAGTGTACACACACCACCCACACTCTATTTCCTTCTGATCGCTGATTGATTATTGTAATTAGTTAGTTCTACTTACTGTTACTACTTACTCTTACTGTACTAGGAGTCTAGGACACTCAGTCACTGTCCATAGGCTACTAGCTCCTGCGTGCGTGCACTCACTGTCTGAGTGTACACACACCCACACTCCATTTCCTTCTGATCGCTGATTGATTATCGTAATTAGTTAGTTGTACTTACTGTTACTACTTACTCTTACTGTACTAGGAGTCTAGGACACTCAGTCACTGTGTTCATAGGCTACTAGCTCCTGCGTGCGTGCGTGCACTCACTGTCTGAGTGTACACACACCCACACTCCATTTCCTTCTGATCGCTGATTGATTATTGTAATTAGTTAGTTCTACTTACTGTTACTACTTACTCTTACTGTACTAGGAGTCTAGGACACTCAGTCACTGTGTTCATAGGCTACTAGCTCCTGCGTGCGTGCACTCACTGTCTGAGTGTACACACACCCACACTCCATTTCCTTCTGATCGCTGATTGATTATTGTAATTAGTTAGTTCTACTTACTGTTACTACTTACTCTTACTGTACTAGGAGTCTAGGACACTCAGTCACTGTGTTCATAGGCTACTAGCTCCTGCGTGCGTGCACTCACTGTCTGAGTGTACACACACAACACACACTCTATTTCCTTCTGATCGCTGATTGATTATCGTAATTAGTTAGTTCTACTTACTGTTACTACTTACTCTTACTGTACTAGGAGTCTAGGACACTCAGTCACTGTGTTCATAGGCTACTAGCTCCTGCGATCGTGCACTCACTGTCTGAGTGTACACACACCACCCACACTCTATTTCCTTCTGATCGCTGATTGATTATTGTAATTAGTTAGTTCTACTTACTGTTACTACTTACTCTTACTGTACTAGGAGTCTAGGACACTCAGTCACTGTCCATAGGCTACTAGCTCCTGCGTGCGTGCACTCACTGTCTGAGTGTACACACACCCACACTCCATTTCCTTCTGATCGCTGATTGATTATCGTAATTAGTTAGTTGTACTTACTGTTACTACTTACTCTTACTGTACTAGGAGTCTCGGACACTCAGTCACTGTGTTCATAGGCTACTAGCTCCTGCGTGCGTGCACTCACTGTCTGAGTGTACACACACCCACACTCCATTTCCTTCTGATCGCTGATTGATTATTGTAATTAGTTAGTTCTACTTACTGTTACTACTTACTCTTACTGTACTAGGAGTCTAGGACACTCAGTCACTGTGTTCATAGGCTACTAGCTCCTGCGTGCGTGCACTCACTGTCTGAGTGTACACACACCCACACTCCATTTCCTTCTGATCGCTGATTGATTATTGTAATTAGTTAGTTCTACTTACTGTTACTACTTACTCTTACTGTACTAGGAGTCTAGGACACTCAGTCACTGTGTTCATAGGCTACTAGCTCCTGCATGCGTGCACTCACTGTCTGAGTGTACACACACCCACACTCCATTTCCTTCTGATCGCTGATTGATTATTGTAATTAGTTAGTTCTACTTACTGTTACTACTTACTCTTACTGTACTAGGAGTCTAGGACACTCAGTCACTGTGTTCATAGGCTACTAGCTCCTGCGTGCGTGCACTCACTGTCTGAGTGTACACACACCCACACTCCATTTCCTTCTGATCGCTGATTGATTATTGTAATTAGTTAGTTCTACTTACTGTTACTACTTACTCTTACTGTACTAGGAGTCTAGGACACTCAGTCACTGTGTTCATAGGCTACTAGCTCCTGCGTGCGTGCACTCACTGTCTGAGTGTACACACACAACACACACTCTATTTCCTTCTGATCGCTGATTGATTATCGTAATTAGTTAGTTCTACTTACTGTTACTACTTACTCTTACTGTACTAGGAGTCTAGGACACTCAGTCACTGTCCATAGGCTACTAGCTCCTGCGTGCGTGCACTCACTGTCTGAGTGTACACACACAACACACACTCTATTTCCTTCTGATCGCTGATTGATTATCGTAATTAGTTAGTTCTACTTACTGTTACTACTTACTCTTACTGTACTAGGAGTCTAGGACACTCAGTCACTGTCCATAGGCTACTAGCTCCTGCGTGCGTGCACTCACTGTCTGAGTGTACACACACAACACACACTCTATTTCCTTCTGATCGCTGATTGATTATCGTAATTAGTTAGTTCTACTTACTGTTACTACTTACTCTTACTGTACTAGGAGTCTAGGACACTCAGTCACTGTCCATAGGCTACTAGCTCCTGCGTGCGTGCACTCACTGTCTGAGTGTACACACACTAAATTTACTTGTGATTACTACTGATTATTGTAACTGCTAGTTGTACTTCCTGACTGTTACTACTTACTTACTGTACTAGGGGACACTCACTCAGTCACCTCACCAACCAACCCACTCCATTAAAGTACCCCACTTTTCACCCGCCCTTTTACAAAACTTTTGTCTATACGCCCAAAACATTTAAGATGTCTGGAAGTGGCAGCCAGCGCGGTTTGGGCAAGGGGAAGGGCAGCAAGGGAATCAGGAGGAGAGGGAGCAGCATTGTGGCAAGCCGCGGCCGCGGGCGCGCCACCATGCACAGTTCCGCAGCAGCAGCGTCAGTGGCTAACATTCCTCCCATAGCCACTGGCCGTGGACGCCTTGGGCGCCGCCCAGCAGGAGCATCTGCAACTCACGCTGCAGAGACACAGCAGCAGCAGCGTGTAGCACCTGCTCCCATTTTCCTCCAGCCGGGTCGGAAACGTCCCATTGAGGAAAAGGATGCAGACACTGTGGTGCAACTCATGACGGAGGATGAGCAGCCCGCCATCAGCTCTGCATCCGAGGCCTCCACCCTCACCACCACCACCACCACCACCACCACCCCTGTTCGCAGCAGCCGCCCAGCAGGGTCTGGGGAGGAGGCCAGTTCACCGTCACTCGCCGACCTGTCATTCAGCAGTCTTTTGACCCCAGGCATCATGAGTAAATTGTCTGCTGTTGTTGGCGATCTTGAGGAGGAGATGCTGATGGGCACTTTGGGGGATGAGGGATTGGACAGCAAGACTGTGGCGACAGTCAAGCAGCCCATCCATGCATCAGGAGAGGAGTTTGGGGGGTCCTCATCCCAGCAGGACATGTTTCAGGAGGGGGAGGATGATGATGACCCGGTGACAGACAGAGACTGGGTGCCACCACCTCCAGGGGATGTCGTCCTCAGCAGCTCTGAGGAGGAGGAGGAGGATGCGCTTGTGGGCCTTGCAAGGTGGCGCATCATTGCAAGCATTGGCAGCGTCCCACAGCCTGCTGGTGTCTCAGGCTCAGCAGCAGCAGCAGCAGCATCAGCCAGTACCACCACCAGCCGCACCCAAGCCCCCCCCCCCAACCACCACAGGGAGACAGGCAGCAGCGCTTCCATGCCGTAGGGGGAAGTTTCTGTCACCAATCTGGCGGTTTTTCACCATGCCCACTGTGTACAGCAAGTACGCCACTTGCAACCACTGTCAGCGGAAGTTGAGCAGAGGTGCAGACCCCTTAAAGTTCAGCACCAGCTCGCTCATCAACCACCTTGCGGCTAAACATTTCCACCAGCATGAGGAGTTCCAGAGGCTGAAGGCATCTGCTGCTGGCAGTGGCACCACACCCATCACTGCACAGCCTTCAGCAGCAGCAGCAGCAACAGCAGCCACCCGCCCTCCTGCTCCTCCAGCAGCACCAGCAGGAGTGCGGAAACGCACTGCTCCTCCCCCCTCTGCAACTCCTGCCGCCGACACTGAGGCCTGTTCTGGCAGCCAGTCCTCAGTGGCCTCCTCTGCTGTGTCTGCTGATTCCCGTGTCAGCAAAAGGCCACGCCAGAGCCTTTTGAGCGAGTCCTTCCAGGGGGTGGTTAGGGCTCTGCCTCCCAGCAGCCGTCGCGTGCGGCAGCTGAACGGCTTGCTGGCACGGGCCATGTGCTCCCAACTCCTGCCGTACACGCTCGTGCAGGAGGGGAGCAACATTCGTGCGCTGCTTGCTTGCGCAGCCCCAGACTGGCAGCTCCCCAGCAAACACTTTTTCTCCCGCAAGGCCATTCCTGCACTGCACCGCTTTGTGATGGCCAATGTGGAGCGAGGGCTGGAGCACGCGGTTGGTGAAAGGGTCCACATCACCATGGACTCCTGGAGCAGCCGCTTCGGGACAGGCCGCTACCTGTCCTTCACTGTCCACTGGGTCAGCTTGGTGGAAGGGGGTGAGGATGGGAGAGCAGCAGCGGGCACAGCAGCAGCAGCAACACAGTGGGTGGTGCCACCCCGCAGGCTCAGGGGAACTGCAGCAGGTTCCTCCGATCCTCTGCCATCCTCCGGCACACCTGGCCAAACCCCCCGCCTCAGCAGCAGCGTGAAGGCCCGCCACTGCCAAGCGCTGCTGCACTTGGTCAGCCTTGGGAAGACCAAGCTGACGGCAACCCATGTGTTGGCCAAACTCCAGGAGCAGGAGAGGATTTGGCTGACCCCCAGAGGCCTCAGAATCGGAGAGGTGGTGGCCGACAATGGGGCCAATCTGGTTGCCGCAATAGACAGGGGAAACCTGACCCACATCCCCTGTCTTGCCCACGTGCTGAACCTGGTGGTACAGAAGTTCCTGCGCACCTACCAGGGGATGGGCGAACTGCTGGAAACGGCAAGGAATGTTGTGCGTCACTTCCGGCGCTCGGCTGCAGCCTGTGCGAGCCTGGAAGACGTGCAAAAGGAGCTGGATCTGCCACGCCATCGGCTGATCCTTGACGTTCCGACTCGCTGGAACTCCACCCTGGCGATGTTGGAGCGTCTGGTTGAACAGAGGCACGCTGTCAAACAGTACCTTGCCCTGGCCACTGTTTCCGCAGCTCAGAGAAGGGACAAGACCAGCAACATCCCGTCCATCGTCCCCGATGATGACTGGAGGCACATGCAGCAGGTGTGCTTAGTGCTGGCTCCCTTCCTGCAGGCCACAAACATGGTGAGCAGGGACCATGCTATGGTCTGCGAGTGGGTGCCCCTGGTTTCTCTGCTGAACAGGGCCCTCGATGCTTTGCTGGAACAGGGAGCGGCAGCCTTGGACCAGCAGGAGCGGCAACCAGCTGCGCAGTCCACCTCTGAGGGGGAGGAGGAGGAGGACTTGGTGGAGGTCCCTGACCTGGCTGCTGATGAGGGGGATCAGCACAGCGCAGCTGAGTTGGTGCGGGGGTGGAGAGAGGATGAGGCAGCAGAGGAGGAGGATGAGGACAGCACTGACGTCGATGTGCCAGCAGACGTGGCCCGCCTCTTCCCAATGGCAGCGCACATGCTGACGTGCCTGCGCAGGGACCCCAGGGTGATCCAGATGAAGCAGAGGGAGGACATCTGGATCAGCATGATGTTGGACCCACGCCTCAAGGGGAAGTTGAGCCAGTTCCTGCCGCCTGCAGGAGGAGACTCAGCGCAACAAATAAGGAGCTTGCAGCAGGCCCTTGTTGAGCGCTTGGAGGAAGCCTTCCCCCAGCCTTCCACCCCCACTGTCCAGCAGCCAGCACAGAGGCAGCAGCAGGTGCCTGCATCCAGCAGCAGCAAGCGCCCCACAGACCTGCTGTCTCTCAGCCACGAGCTCTACAGGACTGTAGAGGCTCCGGCAGCAGTGACTAGAGAGGAGATGCATGCAGCAGCATCCTCCTCCGGTCACAGCCAGCGCCTGACCCGCATGGTGGCTGACTACATGGGGTCGTACAGCGGGCTTGACAGCGATGCCCCTGTTGATCCCATGGAGTATTGGGTCAAGCGCATGGAGATCTGGAGCGAGCTGGCGCAGTACGCCCTGGAAGTGCTGTCCTGCCCCCCTTCCAGCGTGCTGTCCGAGCGCTGCTTCAGTGCAGCTGGTGGCGTGGTCACCGAGAAACGCTCACGTCTGTCTCACAAGTCTGTGGACAGACTGACGTTTCTCAAGATGAACCAGGCGTGGGTGGAAGGCGAGTTCCTGGCCCCTGTTGTCGGCGAGAGGGGGACATGAACTGGCTGCCGGAACCATCGTTAATGTGCCTTACCACCCTTTACCACCTCCTGGCTCCTGCTCACTAAGCCAGCCTGGTTCACTTTGACTATTACGTCGCCTGCAGCCACACATTTTACACCTACAGTGGGCTGCTGTGTACTGCCCTTCTGCTGTCTGTCTGTGTTTCCCACTGCCAGGGTACACAGAATTACCTTCTTCTGCTGCCACTCTGCCACCAGCTATTACGTCAAACAATAGCTATATTGGTTGCAAAACCAAAAACCAAAAAACCATAAAAAAAAAAAAAAAAAGGTTTAATTTTTCTGAGGTGCCCGGGTTGAAAACTGTGTTGTCCCAGTTGTGTATTGGACACAATGTGGGCTGCACGACCGCTGTCTGGGACCTCCTGTTGTGTTTATTTACAGCCCTGGTATCACCGCTAGGTACCAGGGCTATTATGTCACGCTGCCTACCTGCTGCCACACTCACACTGCTCCTCCATACCTCCTCCTGCTGCTGCTGCTGCTGTCTGTCTGTGTTTCCCACTGCCAGGGTACACAGATGATTTACCTTCTGCTGCCACTCTGCCACCAGCTATTACGTCAAACAATAGCTGCTCGCCTACTCCTCCATTCCTCCTCCTGCTGCTGCTGTCTGTCTGTGTTTCCCACTGCCAGGGTACACAGATGATTTACCTTCTGCTGCCACTCTGCCACCAGCTATTACGTCAAACAATAGCTGCTCGCCTACTCCTCCATTCCTCCTCCTGCTGCTGCTGTCTGTCTGTGTTTCCCACTGCCAGGGTACACAGAATTACCTTCTGCTGCCACTCTGCCACCAGCTATTACGTCAAACAATAGCTATATTGGTTGCAAAACCAAAACCAAACAAACCATTAAAAAAAAAAAAAAAGGTTTAATTTTTCTGAGGTGCCCGGGTTGAAAACTGTGTTGTCCCAGTTGTGTATTGGACACAATGTGGGCTGCACGACCGCTGTCTGGGACCTCCTGTTGTGTTTATTTACAGCCCTGGTATCACCGCTAGGTACCAGGGCTATTATGTCACGGCGAGCTGCCTGCCTCATTGACTGCCTGCTGCCACACACTCATCCTCCTCCTCCTGCTGCTGAATTTACCTCCTGCTGTCTTTGTGTTTCCACTGCCAGGGAGCACATACAATGGCGCTTCCAACATGCGTGCGCCCACCAGCTATTTGTTACGCTCAAAAATAGCTGCATTTCTTTAAAAAAAAAATTGAAAAGAGAAATACGTGAAGAAGAAGAAGACGATATTGAAAAAGAAGGAGAAGATGAAGATGAAGAAGAAGAAGAAGATGAAGAAGAAGATGAAGAAGATGATGAAGAAGAAGATGAAAAAGAAGAAGAAGATGAAGAAGATGAAGAAGAAGAAGAAGATGATGAAGAAGAAGAAGAAGATGAAGAAGAAGAAGAAGAAGATGAAGAAGATGATGAAGAAGATGAAGAAGATGAAGAAGAAGAAGAAGAAGAAGAAGAAGATGAAGAAGAAGAAGAAGAAGAAGAAGAAGAAGAAGAAGAAGAAGAAGAAGATGAAGATGAAGATGAAGAAGAAGAAGATGAAGAAGATGAAGATGAAGAAGAAGAAGAAGATGAAGATGAAGAAGAAGAAGATGAAGAAGAAGAAGAAGAAGAAGAAGATGAAGAAGAAGAAGATGATGAAGAAGACAATATAGAAGAAGAAGAAGAAGATATAGAAGAAGAAGATCGAGAAGAAGAAGAAGAAAGATAAAGAAGAAGAAGAAGAAGTATATACAGTAACACTACTGAACAAAATTAAGGACACAACTTCTCTTTCCACATTTTTTTTTAAAGGAACATCCCCACATAATCACTTGCTGTTGTTACTTGGAAAAAAAGATGTTTCTTGCATCATTCACCCTCAAAACAAGTGTTGGAAGCTATTTAAGGCCAATTCGAATAGTCAGCTCGAATAGTTAGCTCGAATACCGACTCGAATAGTGAGCTCGAAGTCCGAGGTCGAATCGAATAGTAAAAATTATTCGACTCGAATATTCGACTGACCTCGAATAATTTACTATTCGAATTCGACCAAACTCGAATTTTAAAAAGGGGTATTTGAGCATCACTAATGCATAGTGCCGCCCCCCACTCAGCGACATATTTCCTGCTCGGAACTTACATTAATCCAAGCACCGTGCTTTAAAGGGGTTCTGTGGAGGGTTTTAAAAACAAAAAACTGACACTTACCTGGGGTTTCTATAGGCCCCCTGCAGCTGTCATGTCCTGCGCCGTATTCCCACGATTCTCTGTTCCCCGCCACCGGTCCCGGAGGTACCAACAACTGTACCTCGGCCTAATTGGCAACAACAGAGAGCACGAGTACAGCGCAGTTGAGCGAATCTGCCACTGGTGCAAGGATAACAATACAGTATGGTACTCAACGCAGCAAAGACTGTTGAACTGATTGTTGATTTCAGGAGGCACCCCCCTTCCTTTCCACCAGTCCTCATAGGTAATACTGAAGTCTCTAAGGTACCATCGGTGCAGTTCCTTGGCACAACCCTCACCAACGACCGGAAATAGGTGCAGAACACCACCAATATTCAGAAGAAATCTCAACAGAGGTTGTTCTTCCTGCGCCAACTGAAAAAAATTGGCATGCCACAGGAACTGCTGACCAGCTTCTACACCGCAACCATTGAGTCCATCCTCTGTTCTTCAGTCATTGTCTGGTATGCCAGCGTGACGGCCAGTGACAGGTATAAGCTGCAGAGAGTCATTACTGATGCGGAGAGAATCGGATCGCCGTTGGAGGAGATCGGATCGCCGTTGCCATCTCTTGATCTTCTCCAATCTGCTAGGATGAAGACGAGGGCCACTAGGATCTCTCGCGACCCCATCCACCCTGGCAGTCGCTACTGTGATCTCCTCCCGTCGGCCGCCACTATAGAACCATCCCATCCAAAACCACCAGGCGCAGGAACTTCTTCTTCCCCCATGCAGTTCTGCTGCATCTTAGTAGAGTAGTACTTTCCTTGGTCAGGAAACCTTGTAGCCACTCATTGTTCCTCACACTACATGGGTCAGGATGGCCACGCAGCCGTTTTGGGACTTTGTGAACTAAATGACTTTACATAGGCCATACGGGCCTGCTCTAACTGTTGACCTCCGAGTTAATGTCTACGTAGCTTTATAAACACTTGTAAATGTCTGTCTTGTCTATCTTGTCTGCCTGTGCATCTGTTTGCCTGCCTATGTACTTGCCTATGCCAAGTGAACCACAAATAATTCTGAGTACGACTCCCGTTGCACTTGGCGAATAAAGCTGATTCTGATTCTATTCGAAGGCTTTGCCTATTTTGTACTGGTACATACGGTACATCAAAGACTGTACTTTATTGAGTTCAGGAAAATCAGTGGCATGTTTATATTTTACTCTTTTTTTTGGGGGGTGGGGGGGGGGGAGAGGTCACACTTTCACATATTTATTTAGGCAATATTACATTATTTCTATAGAACTTATTTCTGCTGCTTGTTTTATTTATTGATATATATGCCTAGATACAGTATAAGCCACTATCTCTCCAGTGATGTGTGCAGCAGCTAGGCCATTTCATGGATAGCGTTCTGGTTAAGATTGCTGCCTTTGAGTTTGAACTTTTGACCAGGGTTCCAATTCTGACTCAAACCAGTATGTAAAACAGCAAGGAGTCTTTGGGCAAGACTCTCTACTGCTCCTAGTTGCCTGTGGAGAGCGCCCTAAGAGGCTGCAACTCTGAAGTGCTTTGAGTCTGTCAGAACAAAAGTGAAATATAAAAGTTATTTTGTCTTATGTCTACTGTATGTGTTTCTGTACAAAGATCCCACCTTGCCATCTAAATATTTGTGAAGGTGTCAATACAGTCTTGATTCTATACGTAGTCTAGCCTAACCTGGTCACTATATAGTGGAGGAAAATTGAAATGTAGACTGTATAGGTACTATTGTATGTTATATGGTTACTGTAATTCAAAGAAGTCTTACTTATCATCTCAGTAACTGCAGAATGGAGATATATTCTGCCCTAAAGGAAGCTGAGTCTACTCTAAACCAGGAGGGGATTTATTTCCTGATTAGCTAGCTACTTCTGATTTTTAAGAATATTAACCTGGATATCCATGTATTCAGTCTTCTATTTTGTTCTGTAGAAAGGTAAACTTTAGTTTTAACAGTAACTGTAATTGTAACCAGCGAACATATCTGGTAAACTTGTTACATAGTCAAACACTGAACAAGAAATTTTCAGGGGGGGCCAAAAGGGGGTGCAGAGATTTACGACCGCTTCGGGACCCTTGGGCCAGAGGGGCCCTCAACTACAGTATTAGCTCTCTGTTGGTCCTGCGCTCATAATAATCACTTCTATAGATACTTTGAATAGTAGTTATCATTAACAAGCTGTTCCCCATCCCCTTCTTGCACTGTAGGTGCCATTGGCAGGTTTTGGGGCCCACAGCTCCTGGTGGCCATACACGGTACAATCGTTCGATTTTCCCGTTTATTCGATCTAAATGATCGAATTGAATGAAAGTTGAAATTTTTTTTTTCAATCAAGAAATTTGAACGATTATCCCGTTTTTTCGGGAAAAATGATCGGACATGCTGGAAAAATCTTTATATTTATATTCGATCTAACGGAATAATCTAACTAAATTATCTAATTGAAAAATTGTACCATGTATGGCCAATTAGCTACACCACTGGATATATTGTCATATTATCCAGATGTGCTATGAACTGTGAAATTATGCCAAAGTCCTGATCCTAGTAATGTGAAGCATAGCTTTTTACAAGGTACAGCTATGGTGAGTGACCAGACATGCTCAGCTTCAAATTGGAGGATGAGTCTCCTTTATTTTGAAGCTTTAAAACAAAAGGTGCAGAGGATAATATTATAAAAAAAAGTATAAATGCATAACTGAATAAATCAACTGACATTTACTGGAAAATCTGTCGAATGGATTTATTATTTAGATATAATTGGCCTGGAACACATTTGGTTCATTGCATACGTAAAATAAATTTGAGTGAAAAGTTTGGATGCATTGTGACCCCATTTTTGGATGTAATTTTTTATTTTCTTTTTATATTCAGCATGACATTTAGATTGTGCTTAGTCACTCCATCTGAGGGAGGGTGTCTTTTATGGGTACAGTTAAAATTGGCGCACAGTGAATAATGGCGCAACATTCTGCCGATCATAAAACGCTATTTACCGTTTTAATGTAAATACATTAAAACGGTAAATAACGTTTTGTAAAATATTTACTATCAGAATGGTGCGCCACTGCAGGGGGCTAGTGAGGGAGCGGTGGTCGGGGGGGGGGGGGGCTTGGAGGCAGCGGGACACTAGTCAGCGGGGTGGAGGGAGGATTAGGTAGCATTAGTATACATTATCGTGTCCCGGCCGGTAATCGCTCCTTCACTTCATAGTTAGCGTGCAGGAGTCCTCATCCAGCCAATCAGCATGCGGAAACTGAAGCCGCATGGTGATTGGCTAGATGCAGGACTCCTGAAAACTAACAGAAGAAGTGAAGGAGCGATCGCCGGCTGGGACTAGGTAATGTATCCCTCGGCACACATCCTCCGCCTAATCCTACTCCCTGCACCCCGCTGCCTGTCCCGCTGCCTCTCCCCCGACCCCGCTGCCTAAAGTTTTTAAAGATATAAAGCGATAAATATCGTTTTATGTTAATTACTCCTCCACCCTTTTTATACTGTTGGGGCTGTGCGCCATTTTTGCTTGTTCCGGTCTTTTATATGCTGTTTAATAGAAATGATCTAAAACTAAGACAATTAATCTGGTGAATACCCAAATATTGTTGTTAGCGCAAATATATTATATAGTGTTAAAAAAACCCATGAAAGAAAATATTTAGACCACATTCAATAAATTAAAAAAATAAATAAATAAATAAATAAAATTAATATATATGCATATAAGGCTGTACAATAAATCGCAGCCTTGTGTTATAAAAATAGACCTTATTGTGTACACATATGTATTGTAGCTATATGGTGTTTTGTGTGTGTTACGGAGTGGAGAGAATATGTGGGCTGGTAGTTTTAAATATTAAAGGGGTGCTATGGCGAAAAATTGTGAAATTTAAACTATGTGCAAACATAGACAAAGAAGAAGAGAGTCCCCCCACGAAGAGATGGACTAGTCCAAAACCTGTCGCTATTGTCAGATTTCTACTACCTACTGTAAGTGACAGCAACATAGGAGAAAAGTAATTTACGGCTCATTTTACTCTGAAAAAAATGTACTTCTTACTTGTTTATGTTTGCACAAATTTTAAATTGTACAATTGTTTGTCATATTGCCCCTTTAAACATTTTCTTTACTTAAAGTGGGATGAAACTCCATATTCACTAAAAAAAAAGAAAATAAATCATCCAATAAGAAATTATTTATTTCACTTATCTATCCGGTTGTTTTTAGTGTTCACTGTCAGATTTAAGAGCAGGGCTGAGAAAATATACAATACAATAATACAATAACATTTCTATAGTGCTTTTCTCCCATAGGACTCCAAGCGCTTAGGTTCTCTCAGATTCAGTAGTTGGTAGTAGGATGAAGTATTCACATACCAAAAGTTATATTTCTGCAAAAGCCAAACTGAACAGGTGTGTTTTCAGTCTGGATTTAAACACGTCCAGGGAAGGAGCTGTCCTCCTGATCTGCTGAGGTAAGGAGTTCCAAAACGTAGGAGCAGCATGACAGAAGACCAAAAGTTTCCAAGTGGACTCTGGGTGTGACTAGATTTTTAGAAACTGTTCTTCAGGTCTCTAGACAAGGTTCTTAAAGAAAACCTGAACTGAAAATTAAAAGTCAAAATAAACATACACAAGTCATACTTACCTCCTGTGTAGTCTACTCCTCAATCTCTTTTTCCTCTCCTGCGTCCTGTTTGTCCACTGTAATCAATTGAATTCTCTGTCCTCCATTTTGAAAATGGCCATTACACCATAACAGCTTTCTGGTCAGCACACAGTTAAACTGTAACATCGCCCACTTGAGCCATAGGGAAACATGGACACATCAGTTCTCCTCTCAGCTGTAACTGACAGCAACTGATATATAACTTGGTCACACTTGAGAGAAAAGACGTGGGCACCAGTGCACTTCAGTCAACATTTATTGCACGTTCGTGTATAAAGCAATGTAGCAGCGTAAGAAATGGTAACCAAGTGTGACCAGGTTGATGTTCCTTTTGTGGAGGCACAGTGAGAAAGCAGCTTGTGCAATATGTGTATTCGCCAGTGATTGTTGGAGTGCGGGGATCCTTCCTTTTTCTCCCCTCTGATTGGATATCAACTGATATATAACTGACAGCAACTGATATATTTCAGTTCTGACAAAATGTTCTGACAAAATGGTGAGCTACTGAGAGGGACTGGTGGCAAGGTAACTATGTCATGTTCATTTAAAGTTACCTCATGTGTTTATTTTAAATAATTTTACTCAGTACAGGTTCCCTTTAAGAACTAGGGGCTGAAATTGCAAAATACTCTCCCAGCCACTAAATAGGCTCCCCTGTACCCCCTCCCTTCCTCTGGCAACATCATGGATTGATGGATCCCCGTCTCCCTCCACACGTTTTTAGTAGGAGGGCTTTTCGGCCTCTTTTAGTCCCCAATACTTTTCTAGTGGTCCTGGGTTACCCCGAGCTGCTTAGGTATTCTGCTGTACTTGTCCAAGCCTTTTCCCATAGAGCCAAATTAATTTATGATATGCACTGATGAGGATCAAAAGTCCAAAACAGGCTGTCTGCATGTTAGGTTGATGTGGCTCTGTAAAATGTATAATCGTCAGGGTTGCTATACACCAGCGGTTCTGGGTGTAGTCCTGGCTTCAGAGGCATAAAGAGATAATTTGCATATTTAGTAGTGATGCACAGTTGCTCGCTTAAAGCTGAATTATTGCAAATTGCCTCTGGTCATGGAGGTCCTTATCTTATCAACTATTTGCATTTTTGCATTTTGAGATGTTAATGTAGCTAAACAAAATCCTGTTAGCACTGCACAGTTTAACACAGTTCAGCAAAGGCACGCAGACCATAAGGGGACATATAGGGACCTATTTTAGAAAAAAGGCGTTAACATACTGTATATATTTGGGGCACTAACTATTTTTCGGCAACTGTTTTTATTTTTGGATTTTCTAACTCTCTTTAAATTTAAAATTGTAACTTTTTTTTATATATATTGCTAGCACAAAGGTGTACACATTTCTCTGTGTGAAAATGTAGATGGTACAGTCTCTTTATGAAGACATTAAAAGATTTTCCACTGATGCCTACAATGCATGTATCAGAACACTGAGCACAAGGTGACTGCCAGCTTCTGTTGCCTAACAACAAGCACTGCCCTTGGAAAGCTGGAACAAGAAGTGCATTTCAGTGATCAGATACAGTCAGAACCCAGCTATGAGAAACCAGAGAGTGAGGACAGGAGAGAGGAGTGCTAGAGAGAGAGGTCATGTTCCTGTGCCCTGCAGTGCATATAGCTACGGTAATCAAAAATTGGGAATTGTCTATATAGCCCATAGTTGTGCTTATATGAGTTTGAGGTCCGTAGCATTCATAGAATGAAATACACATTGACTTCTACCCCCACATCTTATTTCAGCCACTTTGAAACAAGTTTTTAACAGCCTGAATAAAAAACACAAAGTTCCCACAATACTAATACCCTGTACATTTTTTCTAGTATATTTTTACTGGTTGGAGTAAAATAATCAGCCAAAGATTAAACTACGTTTTCACCCAAGACAGCCTGATGCAGTCATGGACACAATGAGTGAAATAGGTTTCTATGGTAGATAATTGCAAGGTTAGGCAATAATTCCTGAAAGGGAACCTAAACTGAGAGGGATATGGATGTTTCCTTTTAAACCATACCAGTTGCCTGGCAGTCCTGCTGATCTCTTTTGCTGCAGTAGTGGCTGAATCACACACCTGAAACAAGCATGCAGCTAATCCAGTCTGACTTCAGTCAGAGCAGCTGATCTGCATGCTTGTTCAGGGGCTGTGGCTAAAAGTATTAGAGACAAAGGATCAGCAGGAGAATCAGGCAACTGGTATTATTTTAAAAGGAAAAATCCATATCCTCCCGAGTTTAGGTTCCCTTTAAAGTGTACCGGGGAAAGACAAGCATTTATACTTACCTGGGGCTTCCTCCAGCCTCCTGTAGACTCCCTCCCCGTCCTACCAGGCTGTTCCATTATCTCCCACAATGTCATCCGGTAAATTCCCTGACTGGCCCAGTCACGCTCCACTGGCTTGAGCTGCACATGCGCAGTAGTCAGCAACAACAAACAAAAGAGTGAAGGAGCACCAGTGAGTAAGGCGGTATGCTCAGACCCCTACCACATCCTCCCTCCATCCCCACTTTCTAACACGAATGTCCCGCTGCCAACCCCCCAACCCCGCTGCCTTAACACCAGTGTCCTGCTGCCTGTCTCCCCGATTCCCACTGCCTTAACTCTAGCCCTCCTGCAAGTGCCATTTTTTAGCCCTTATAACGCTATTTAGCGTTATAAGTGTAGGTCACCCCACATGCGCCATTTTGTTACACTTGTAACGCTAAATAGCATTTTATAATATAAGTCAATGTGGCACCATTTTTACACTCTCACCGCTATGCGCCATTTTTTCCTGTCCCATGCCTGGACACCCTTTAGAGCAGCAATCTGCCCAAAATATATTGAAAGGAGCATAAACTAGAAGTGCAGTTGTATTATGCTTTTTGTTATTGTTTTTCTGGAGTTCCTTTTTAATTTGTCTGCAATCTTCTTCTGTCAGTCAGAGATGGAATAGAGACCAGCAGTGCTATCTTCAGTTTATATATAAAATAAAACTTCCTATTAACTGAAAAATCAATCAATAAATAAATAATCAACCAATAAGAAATTACTTAAAGGACCATTATAGGGAAAAAGGTAAGCAGTTAAAATCTGACCGAACCAACAGGTTTTGGACAAGTCCATCTCCTCATAAAGGGATTCTTAGGTTTTCTTTGTTTTCAAAAACATTTCCTGAATGGTAGTTGCTAAGTCTAACTCCCAAAACAGTAAAATACCACTGGTATCATACCAGCCAACCTCTCTACTCACTTGCACACTATTTTGTTAGACTTCGCAACTGATGTTCAGAAAATGTTTTTGAAAACAAATAAAACCCTAAGAATACCCCATGAGGAGATTAACTAGTCCATAACCTGTCAGTTCTGTAAGATATTAACTGCTCTTTTTTAGTGTTTACTAACAGATTTAGGAGAAATGTGATATGAAAAGTAGAAAAAAAAAGTAGAAAAAAAAGATAATGTGTCTATAATCAGTTCTGCCCCTTTTTTATCAACCCAAACCAGTGTTAATTTTCACTTCCTACTGCCACAGCTTATGGTCTCCCAGACAGCAAACATCACCTAGACAACAGGCTTACATAACTCAAAGGTGTGTGTGTGTGTGTGTGGGGGGGGGGGGGGTACAAATACCTTTACGGTGTCCTTATCTTATCTAAAACAGGAAGCATTCTGTCATTTGCATGCTGGAATAAGCTTGTTGTAAGAACCTGCTAGGTTCTTGCAATGTAAAACCCTCAGCTACTTTAAGAACCACTGTTTCATCAGAAGACTATATTTAGAAATCTCTCTTAAGACTAGAGAAACATAATTCTGATGATTTTAGTGGTACATCTTGCTGGGTAGAGAGGCAAGGTCAGTTGCTTTATATACCTAAAATGTACCTATAACCAGTCCCTTGCAGGGCAAACAGTGTTGTGTTTTCATATTTCTGGAAACAAGACACTGTTTCCCTGAAATCCGGAAGAACCCCCAAGTATAGCTGGGATTTCTGATTCTGCACAGTAGGAGAGTCTGTGATCACATTGTTATAGAAGCTAATAGAAAGCTTCAAATGTGATAGACAGGTCTCACACACCCACAGCCTACCTATAGTGGGATGTGCCTACTGAACACTTGTTAAGCTGGAGAGTTTTATGAATATAAGAGGTAGCAGTAATTTATAGATCATAATGATATTCACTTGGCTTAGTTATTTAGAGCTGATGTTCTGCTTATTTGTGTTTCCTGATACTCCCAGCACTGCTGTATCCTCACATTTGTAACCAAGGCTGAACACTTGCGATCAGTTGCTCACTGCTGCTGAACGGTAGTTACCAAGGGCAACAACTTAATCAAATATTAACACTTGTTATTGTGGATAAAAAATAAAAACTTTACGCAATCCCAGTGGCACTACACAGTTCTAGACAACGACCAGGTAAAAAGAAAAAATGGGCACATATAGAAAAAAGGGGGTTAAATATATTTTTAGGACACTATATCTTTTTGGCAGTTTTTTATTTTGGGATGTTGCAGCTCCCTTTAAAGAAAACCTGAACTGAAAATTAAAAGTCAAAATAAGCATACACAAGTCATACTTACCTTCCATGTAGTCTACTCCTCAGTGTCTTTCTCCTGTCCCGAGTCCTGTTTGTTCACTGTGATCAAGGGAATTCTCTGCCCTACATTTTGAAAATGGCCATTACCCATAACAGCTTTCTGGTCAGCACACAGTTAAACTGTAACATCGCCCACTTGAGCCATAGGAAAACATGGACATTACCTGGTACATCAGTTTTCCTCTCAGCTATAACTGACAGCAACTGATATTTTACTGACAGCAACTGATATATTTCAGATCTGACAAAATATTGTTAGAACTGGAAGGGATTATTGTCAGAAGAAAATGGTGAGCTTCTGAGAGGAACTTATATGGCAAGGTAACTATGCAATGTTCATTTGAAGTTACCTCATGTATTTATTTTAAATATTTTTACTCAGTACAGGTTCTCTTTAAATATAGTCCTTACCTGGTGACATGTTGCTCTTTTAGCTACGGTACTGTATGTCACAGTCTGACATGGAACAAGCATATTGCGAGTCAGAACATCTGATTTGCATACTTATTCTAGGTCAGGCACTCAGAACTTCTGCAGTTCAAAAAATACTAGTTCAAAACATCAGTATTGACAGCCTCGGTATTCTGCTCTCTACAGGCTACCTTTGAAAAAAGATTTCTTCAGATAATGAGATCAGATGACATATAAATCCAGCATACTGTTACAGAAGAAGTTTTCTGTGGAAGGGAAACTGAAGTTCCAGAGAAGTTATTTACCTAAGCATTTACCTCTGAGCCATAGGCAAAGCCTGGATGTTGGTGTGTATCAATATCATTCTCCTGGCCTTGCCTTTCACAAATATTTACAGATCTAATATGAGAATTTCAATATAAATACTATTATATAGTGACTCATGTTTATGCTTGGCATTATGTACATGTTTATGCTTGGCATTATGTACAATTCTGTTTCCTCTTGGTTATAAAGTTTGGGAATAAAGCAATGCTGTATCCTCACATTTGTACAAAGCACGGTGCAAATGATCAAGGCTGAGGCTGGCAGAAAGTTGTGCTGAATTTCAAAGCTCACTTTCAGATTGCTGAATAATGAAAATATTTACATTTCGGCCACTGGCCATCACTCTACCATCTCATGCACAGCTTCTCTTCACCTATGGTCCTTCCCACTTCAGCCTACAGCGTCGAAAATTGTATGCATCCGAGCAACGTTCACCTCCCATTCATTCGCCAATAACTTTATCGCTACTTATCACAATTAATTGATCTATATCTTGTTTTTTCCACCACTAATAAGGCTTTCTTTGGGTGGTACATTTTGCTAAGAATTATTTTTTTCTAAATCCATTTTAACAGGAAGATTAAGAAAGAATTGGAAAAAAATCATTATTTCTCAGTTTTTGGCCATTATAGTTTAAAATGAATACATGCTACTGTAATTAAAACTCACGTATTTTATTTGCCCATTTGTCCTGGTTATTACACCATTTAAATTATGTCCCTATCACAATTTATGGCGCAGATATTTTATTTAGCAATAAAGGTGCATTTTTTTCAATTTTCGTCCATCACTTTTTACAACCTTATAATTTAAAACAAAATATAATAAGATACTCTTTTGACATGCATATTTAAAAAGTTCAGACCCTTATGTTGTTTTGTTTTGTTTTGTTTTTTATTGTAATTTAAAAAAAAAATAATTTTAAATTAAAAAATGTATTTGGGTAATTTTTGGTGTGGGAGGGAAACAGATCATTTTAAATGTAAAACAATGTAATCACTTATTAAAAAATGTATGTGGGTGCAGTTTACTATTTGGCCACAAGATGGCCACAGTTAAAAAAGTCCAGATAGACTTAAGTGGTTAACGCAAACCTGAGGTGAAAATAAACTTATGAGATAATGAATTGTATGTGCAGTACAGCTAAGAAATAGAGCATTAGTAGCAAAGAAAAAAGTCTCATATTGTTTTCCAGTACAGGAAGAGTTAAAAAAAACTTCAGTTGTTATCTATGCAAAAGAGCTTCCCTGAGCTCTTCAACCCACTAGGCCAAATACAGTTGTTTTCTGAAGCACTTAAACAACCAATAAACAGTGAGAGACAGCTTGAGGTAAGATTTTACTGCAGGAAAGTTCAAAGAGTCATTATTTTAGCTTTATTTTATAGCTTAAAAGACAGAGCGTGGTTTGTAAACTGCAAATATGACAGTATGATGCAATGTTATAACAAAAAGCTACATGTCTAAAAAATTAAAAAATATAAAAATAAGAGACTAATTTCTTTGCTACTAATGTTCTATTCGTTATCCATACTACACATAGGGTTAATTAAATCATACAATTTTTTTCGCTTCATGTTTGCTTTAAACCTTTAGGCTGTAAGGGGCTTTCTTCCCCTTCTGCCTCCCAATGCTGTGTGATGTACGTACCTATCTTTCAACCCATGTAAAAATCATAATATTCATAATCATAATATTAATAAAGTTTTACACTTTACATTTCTGGGTACCATTGCTAAACCACTCTTCCCAGCTTATGCTGCCAGCCAGCTACCAACTGGGCCTCCCTGGGGGATAGCTGACCAGAGGCCACACACTGCAGCTGCTCTTACTGACCCATGGAGCGTCTCAGGTCCTCCATCACTGGGCCTAATCGCACTGTGCTACCACATTATGGGTGGCATTCATTCCTGATGTCACCAGTTCAAGATGCCAGCTAGCAATACGGTCTCCTGTGTTTCTGATTGCTGAAACTGCTGATTGTTCACTGAGCTGACACATACCTCAGGTCCTGCTTCCATTGAATTATGCAAAATTCAAATTTGTTTGCTGTCACTTTAACTGTGAGTTTTTGAAACAGCTCAAGATGTTTTGGAACTTTTTTGTTCCCTTGTTGCCACTTTTCTCCTACACAAACAGATTTGGTGGTTCTTCCATTTATAGGTGCTTTGCTATTTCCCCTTAAAGGGATACTGTAGGGGGGTCGGGGGAAAATGAGCTGAACTTACCCAGGGCTTCTAATGGTCCCCCGCAGACATCCTGTGTTGGCGCAGCCACTCACCAATGCTCCGGCCCCGCCTCCAGTTCACTTCTGGAATTTCTGACTTTAAAGTCAGAAAACCACTGCGCCTGCACGCCTGTGTCCTCGCTCCTGCTGATGTCACCAGGAGTGTACTGCGCAGACACAGACCATACTGGGCCTGCGCTGTGCGCTCTTGATGACATCAGCGAGATCGAGGACACGGCAACGCAGGTGCAGTGGTTTTCAGACTTTAAAGTCTGAAATTCCAGAAGTGAACCGGAGGCGGGGCCGGAGCATCGGTGAGTGGCTACGCCAACACAGGATGTCTGCGGGGGACCGTTAGAAGCCCCGGGTAAGTTCAACTCATTTTCCCCTGACCCCCCTACAGTATACCTTTAAAGTTAACCTCCAGACAAAAAAAATCTACTCAGCAGCACTGAAAAGGCTTGGTGTTTCTTTAACAGTTCCACAGCATCAGAACTTTGTTTTTCTTACCCAAGCCTCATTTTTAGCTGTACAGAAGAAAACTGCCTGGGCTTTTTAACCCTGATGCTGTGAAAAGTGTGATGGGATTTCTGATGTTGTTCTCGTTCTGCTGTTTTGGTGCAAATTTTTTTTTTTAATTTTGAGTTTGAGATTTGAAGGCTAGCACGCGCAGCTGGGAGGGGTGATCAGGACACAGGATAGTTGGAACTGTGTCCCATGCTCCTTGTCACCTCCTTTCAACAAAAAAGATGGCAGACACCAGGAAAAAGATGGCTGCCCCCATGAAATGACAAAGATTTGCCTGTTCTTTTAAAGCAGGGTGGATAAGAGATTATATTACCAATCTATTTTAATTAACATAACTAATGTAACCTAATGACAGTATGTTTGTTTAGGCTGAAGTTCCCATTTAAAGTTGGCCCATTGACTTTAATGGGATTCACCAAATAGCTTCGGCATCATTTTTGAGTATGAGGAAGTTCGAGGAAATTTTCTGAGACACTACCAGGGTTGTTTTTGCTCAGCCATTTTAAAATTAGTCCACTGAACAATGACTCACATGTGCTGGCGGCAGGGCCGGCGCTACCATATAGACAAAGGGGGCAATTGCCCCAGGGCCCCAGAGCCCTGTAGTTGGCGTGCACTATTTGTATCAGGGGGTATATTTCAGGCTTGGGAGTGTCCCTGGAAGGAGATGGCTGCCCTCACTTACAATGCCCGAGATTTTTAAACAGTCATTTGTAACAGTTGAAAAGAGAACAAAGTCTGACACTTGTGTCAGCCTTGGAAGTAGCACCATTGTGCCCAACACCTCTGCCTGCATCCTCACTTGTAATGGTAGGACATATGCTACTACACCGAATGTTGCATTGTATATAAATCATGCACCGAATGTCACTACTGAAATAAACACCTCAAGTTGCACTGCAGTTCCAGGCTTTGCACTCTTTTAAAGTGTTACATTTGATATATTCCCTGAGATTACCTAGCACTAGCAGAGGGAGAGCTTCTCCCTGCATCCAAATTGCAACATACAAAGACCCTTAATTAGGGTTGGAAGGTTAAGGTTAGGTGACAGGAAGTGGGTTCTTAGTAGGGAAAAGTACAGCGATTCCCTGCAAAAGCATTGTAATTTGGCGGCAAATTCACTGCTTTTGCTGAGAATATATATACAGCTGCAATACCGATGGTTAAGAATACCTTTATTTTAATTGCCTTTCAAATCTGCAGGCATCCAAAAAGTTGACTCCACCATGCTGTTAGCAAAAATATTTTTCAAAAATTGTAGAACGACCCTTTTTCCTTAAAACATGGGATGGGGATCCCTGGATATCTTACTGGGGATAGCATGGTGCAATTTTGGTGTTTAATGACTCTGCAGGCTGGTTTATCGCCTCTTATACCCACATGGATGCAATGTAAGATGATGTTCCTTATGTCCTTGAACATTGAGTATTATCTGGTTGTGCATCCTGCCTAATGATAAAAAGCCTTCATTTTTCATTTTGCTGTGATTTTCCCCTGCTAGCATTCATCCACTGAATTTATCAGTTTGCTCATTTACCTGCACAGTAATTATAATTTTGGAGATGAATGGAAAAAAATCATAAATTGGAATGCTCATTGAGTAGTTGAAACACTTCCATCCATATGAGTCCATATTAACTTGTTGGCTTTGGTTCTTTTGGTGCTTAAGCTTAAAAAAGGTTAACATTATTGAGTAATTTTTCAAAATTAGGATATAAAAAGAAAAGATGCAAACACCAGGAATCTAGGAGCAGAAAAGAAGGAAGAAGGGGGCTTGGCGCGGTTGCTAGATGACTGTCTAATACTCTAGGAGAAATTTAGTTTGCAGGTGTTGGATTTTTGCAAACTCTTCTTTACTGTTGTTTTTCAAATTTGGGACCATGTGGTTCGGAACCCGAACAGCTGCATTAATCACTATTTCAGAACAGGACAGCAGGACTGGGTGCGTTCCATTTAGCTCAGATACTTCTTCTTTCCAGCTTGAAATAAGGAAGTATCAGAGCTAAATGAAACACACTCCATCCTGCTGTCCGATCCTGAATTGGTGCTGAATGCAGCTGTTCAGGTTCTGAACCACTTAGTCAAGAATTTGAATAACAACACTATTTGTTAACCACTCTGCAACCACCTAACGTAGGATGGAGGCCGCAGAGTGGCTCTCTCATTCATCCACCACGCACTGGTGCGTCATCTCGTGAGATTAGCAGGGAACGAGCGCTCGCACGAGAGCCTTTTTATTGCAGGAGGAATGTGGAGACGGCCGCAAACAGCCTGCCAGCCGCGATTGGAGCTGGAAGGTTGTAAATATATATTTTTTTAAAAGGCACCAGTCATTTGTACAGCACTGTGATCTAGCGCAGCGCTGTACGGGGGACAGCTCTGTCACTGAGCTGTCCCCAGGAAAGGCACACAATTGCATTCCTCTCATAGGCTGATGCCTATGAGAGGTGATGTAATGGTAGATTTCAGGGGGAGGGAGGGAAATAAAAGAAAAAAATGTAATACAAAAAATACTGTATAAATTAATTTAAAAAATGGTAGAAAAGAAGAGATTTGGTCCGCTTCAAGTCACTCCAATGATTTATTTGGGACTTATCCCAGGGCAGCCACAGCAAACTCAGCTAACATGTTTCGGACCTGCAATGGTCCTTAATCATAGCATGGTTATGGCAAAAACATCACAGGTTAAAAAGGGCATGACAGGGGGAGTGGTTGGTCCAGAGCCACCCGTAAAGGGGGTGGAGCCGGCCAAAATACAACCTTGTTCCCTCCGTCATGTTACAAATGCATAAAATATAAAATGTAATATAAGAAACAACGAGGTATAAAAAATGTGAAAAGGTTTAGGTAACCTGAGAGGAGAACACCAAATAGAAAATTATTTTGTTGGAAATACCTCGATACTGCAATTGAACCATAAATAGTATGTATAAATACTAGCGTACCAAAAAAGTATAACATGGACATAAAATGAAAAGGACAAGAACAGGACAGGAACCCCAGACAATTGGGGGGAGGGAAGATTGTATCAACCCAAAAAGGTAAGCAGCTAACTTGTGATAAGTGCCAAATCCCATCTCGCATTTAGGCCCCATGGGGCTCTTGTCTTCATGCGAAAGATCCAGAATGCCTCTCGCTTCTTTATTAGGGCTTGTAGATCCCCTCCTCTCTTGGGCAAAAATACCCTCTCTATACCCTGGAAAGAGAAAGAGGACATGTCACCTCCATGAACACTTCTAAAGTGTTTGGCCACATTAGATATATGCGTGGTAGACCATCCTGCCCCCAGAAAGTGCTCTGAAATTCTAGCTCTAAGGGGTCTGGTGGTACAACCCACGTACTGCAATGAGCATGCCGTACATGTCACCAAATATATAACGTTTTTTGTCCCACAGTTAATAAAATGTTTCATGGAAAAACAAGTCCCAGTGGTGCGTGATCGAATGGTGCGGGTCTGGTCATGCACAGAGCAATAACGACAGGTTGAAACAGCACATTTGTATGAGCCCTTCAGAGATAGCCAGGTGGAGGTCTGTGGGACAGAGGCAAAAAGACTGGGCGACAGGAGACTGCCCAGAGTCGGGGCCCGACGACTGGCAAATTTAACGCCATTCAGAAGGAGAGGCCGCAAAGCATCATCTCCCTCCAAAACCGGGAGATATTTCTTAATAGTCTGAACAACCTTGGTGTATTCCGAACTATAGGTAGTGACAAAAAAGGGGCCTCCCCCAGAGGTACGTACAGACGTGTTGTCCCGTACCAATTTGGACCGAGGAATAGAGAGGGCTCGCCTCTTGCCTCTCTCTATCATCCAATGTGGATAACCTCTCTCCAATAGACGCCTCCCAACCTCCACAAATTCCTCCTCCAGAGTTTCTGGATCCGAACAATTCCGGCGGGCCCGAATGAATTCGCCCACCGGAATGGCACGGATCGTGTGCTCGGGGTGACAACTTCCTGCCCTCAGAGTCGAGTTACCTGCACAAGCTTTTCTATACGTACGTGTCCTGATGGATTTGGAAATTATGTCTCCCACCAGGGTGACATCCAAATAGTCAACACTTTTATTCTGCCATGTGTACGTAAACTTGAGATTGCAGGCATTGTCATTGAGAGAGGCAACAAACTCCTGGGCTTCCTCTTGCTCCCCTTTCCAAATAACCAGCAAGTCATCGATATACCTCCCGTACCACGCAACGCACCCAAAAAGACGGCCGTCACCCCCAAAGATGTGGAACTCCTCCCACCATCCCATGAATAAATTCGCCAGGGATGGGGAGAATTTCGCACCCATGGAGGCTCCACACCTCTGGAGGTAAAAGCTGCCGTCAAACATAAAATAGTTGCGGGTCAGGAGGTATTCGACTGCAGCACATATGAAAATCCTTAAGTCAGAGGTATAGGTTGAATACTTTTCCAGATGAAATTGGAGAGCCATAAGAGCCAAATGATGGGGGATGCAGGAATATAAAGACTTCACATCAATAGCAATCCAGCTATAGTTCGCTTCCCACTCTACCCCATCCAGACTCGACAAAAGGTGTTTTGTATCCTTAATGTATCCTGGTAACCTCTTAACAAGGGGTTGCAATACAGAATCGACCCAATCGCTTAGACGCTCCCCCAGAGAGCCGATCCCCGCAACTATCGGCCTCCCCTCCGGGGGAGCACCCGGCTTATGGATCTTGGGGAGATGGTGAAAGATGGGAACAATGGGATGCTTAATACCTAAATATTCAACAAGTTTATGGTTCAATACTCCCAAACTTTCACCATAACTCAAAAGACCAAAAAGCTGGGCCTGAAAAACAGGGGTGGGGTCAGCTGAGAGGCACGTGTATGTTGTCTCATCATGGAGCTGTCTCAAAGCCTCCGCTTGATAATCTACCTTATTTAAAATGACAACTGCCCCCCCCTTGTCTGCGTTGCGTATAACAATTTTATCATTGGCCTGCAGACTCTTAAGGGCCATCTGTTCAGTTTTGGCAGCCACAGCAAACTCAGCTAACATGTTTCGGACCTGCAATGGTCCTTAATCATAGCATGGTTATGGCAAAAACATCACAGGTTAAAAAGGGCATGACAGGGGGAGTGGTTGGTCCAGAGCCACCCGTAAAGGGGGTGGAGCCGGCCAAAATACAACCTTGTTCCCTCCGTCATGTTACAAATGCATAAAATATAAAATGTAGTATAAGCATAGGCACACAGGTATTTCAGCCCCCAGTAGCACAGCTGGGCACAATGTGGTCAATTTGTCTGATGTCATCTTTTCAGAGGCTGATGTTAAGCTGTTGTCCAAAGGTTTGTCATACGCCCCCACACACCATTTTGAGGTATTTGACACTCTGTTAGATGTGAATAGGTTCATTAGGTCCATTCTCCTGAAAAAGTATTTCAACCAAGATGAGAGCTCCATTGAGATGGGAGAGGTTCTTTCCCCTGTGGTGGCTTTTCCCGACATTGGGACCTTCCAGGATACCAAAGCCAGGTGGACATTAGATTCCCTGATGGCAGATGGTTCGGGATTGGTCTCCATGTCGGATGTACGGCCCCCCGGGATTAAGAACCCTGACTTTTATCCCCTCACAGCTAGGAGCTCTCCAGTTGAGATCTTTCAGGACCTAGTCGAAAAAGAACTTGTCAATATAGCCAGTGCACATCAAAGACGGCAGCGGAACAATTTGACCAAAACTGAACAGATGGCCCTTAAGAGTCTGCAGGCCAATGATAAAATTGTTATACGCAACGCAGACAAGGGGGGGGCAGTTGTCATTTTAAATAAGGTAGATTATCAAGCGGAGGCTTTGAGACAGCTCCATGATGAGACAACATACACGTGCCTCTCAGCTGACCCCACCCCTGTTTTTCAGGCCCAGCTTTTTGGTCTTTTGAGTTATGGTGAAAGTTTGGGAGTATTGAACCATAAACTTGTTGAATATTTAGGTATTAAGCATCCCATTGTTCCCATCTTTCACCATCTCCCCAAGATCCATAAGCCGGGCGCTCCCCCGGAGGGGAGGCCGATAGTTGCGGGGATCGGCTCTCTGGGGGAGCGTCTAAGCGATTGGGTCGATTCTGTATTGCAACCCCTTGTTAAGAGGTTACCAGGATACATTAAGGATACAAAACACCTTTTGTCGAGTCTGGATGGGGTAGAGTGGGAAGCGAACTATAGCTGGATTGCTATTGATGTGAAGTCTTTATATTCCTGCATCCCCCATCATTTGGCTCTTATGGCTCTCCAATTTCATCTGGAAAAGTATTCAACCTATACCTCTGACTTAAGGATTTTCATATGTGCTGCAGTCGAATACCTCCTGACCCGCAACTATTTTATGTTTGACGGCAGCTTTTACCTCCAGAGGTGTGGAGCCTCCATGGGTGCGAAATTCTCCCCATCCCTGGCGAATTTATTCATGGGATGGTGGGAGGAGTTCCACATCTTTGGGGGTGACGGCCGTCTTTTTGGGTGCGTTGCGTGGTACGGGAGGTATATCGATGACTTGCTGGTTATTTGGAAAGGGGAGCAAGAGGAAGCCCAGGAGTTTGTTGCCTCTCTCAATGACAATGCCTGCAATCTCAAGTTTACGTACACATGGCAGGATAAAAGTGTTGACTATTTGGATGTCACCCTGGTGGGAGACATAATTTCCAAATCCATCAGGACACGTACGTATAGAAAAGCTTGTGCAGGTAACTCGACTCTGAGGGCAGGAAGTTGTCACCCCGAGCACACGATCCGTGCCATTCCGGTGGGCGAATTCATTCGGGCCCGCCGGAATTGTTCGGATCCAGAAACTCTGGAGGAGGAATTTGTGGAGGTTGGGAGGCGTCTATTGGAGAGAGGTTATCCACATTGGATGATAGAGAGAGGCAAGAGGCGAGCCCTCTCTATTCCTCGGTCCAAATTGGTACGGGACAACACGTCTGTACGTACCTCTGGGGGAGGCCCCTTTTTTGTCACTACCTATAGTTCGGAATACACCAAGGTTGTTCAGACTATTAAGAAATATCTCCCGGTTTTGGAGGGAGATGATGCTTTGCGGCCTCTCCTTCTGAATGGCGTTAAATTTGCCAGTCGTCGGGCCCCGACTCTGGGCAGTCTCCTGTCACCCAGTCTTTTTACCTCTGTCCCACAGACCTCCACCTGGCTATCTCTGAAGGGCTCATACAAATGTGCTGTTTCAACCTGTCGTTATTGCTCTGTGCATGACCAGACCCGCACCATTCGATCACGCACCACTGGGACTTGTTTTTCCATGAAACATTTTATTAACTGTGGGACAAAAAACGTTATATATTTGGTGACGTGTACGGCATGCTCATTGCAGTACGTGGGTTGTACCACCAGACCCCTTAGAGCTAGAATTTCAGAGCACTTTCTGGGGGCAGGATGGTCTACCACGCATATATCTAATGTGGCCAAACACTTTAGAAGTGTTCATGGAGGTGACATGTCCTCTTTCTCTTTCCAGGGTATAGAGAGGGTATTTTTGCCCAAGAGAGGAGGGGATCTACAAGCCCTAATAAAGAAGCGAGAGGCATTCTGGATCTTTCGCATGAAGACAAGAGCCCCATGGGGCCTAAATGCGAGATGGGATTTGGCACTTATCACAAGTTAGCTGCTTACCTTTTTGGGTTGATACAATCTTCCCTCCCCCCAATTGTCTGGGGTTCCTGTCCTGTTCTTGTCCTTTTCATTTTATGTCCATGTTATACTTTTTTGGTACGCTAGTATTTATACATACTATTTATGGTTCAATTGCAGTATCGAGGTATTTCCAACAAAATAATTTTCTATTTGGTGTTCTCCTCTCAGGTTACCTAAACCTTTTCACATTTTTTATACCTCGTTGTTTCTTATATTACATTTTATATTTTATGCATTTGTAACATGACGGAGGGAACAAGGTTGTATTTTGGCCGGCTCCACCCCCTTTACGGGTGGCTCTGGACCAACCACTCCCCCTGTCATGCCCTTTTTAACCTGTGATGTTTTTGCCATAACCATGCTATGATTAAGGACCATTGCAGGTCCGAAACATGTTAGCTGAGTTTGCTGTGGCTGCCCTGGGATAAGTCCCAAATAAATCATTGGAGTGACTTGAAGCGGACCAAATCTCTTCTTTTCTACCTTGATCTGTGGGCTGGTTGCCCAGGTCCAGCTCGGTTCCCACTACGAGTGTAGCGGTATATCCACCTTGTCCATTAATTTAAAAAATGACGTTGCAGCAGCACTCAGATGCCACCAACAGAAAGCTCTGTTCGTGGAAAGAAAAGGAGGCAAGATTAATTTGTGTGCTAAGTTGTATGGCTGTGCAGCGAACTGTTAAAGCTGCAGAGTGCTGAATTGTAGAAATGGCCTGGTCACTAGAGGGGTGTAAGCCTATGGTCCTCAAGAGGTTAATAGTAATCCATAATTGTTTATAAATACTTTTCAAACATTGCTTGATGCTTTTATTTGACTATTCATCATATTTATTCAGGTTTGCTTATATATATATTTTCTCAAAATGATCTGTAATGCATTGTCAATGACAAGTTCAAGTCCCCCCGGGCCCTACTAAAGTACTCCCTGGGGAACATGCACCATATATTGAAACCTATGCAATAGTGGAAACAGACATCTGAGAGAAATGTCTACTAGACGTGATGAAAAGATGAGTGATGTCTCTTGTGAAAATATTCAAAGAGATGGGAAAGTGCTATCCTTGAACATATTTATGCACAACAGAGCAGAAGTAATGTTTCATCAAGGGTGATATGAATAACCATGTAAAGACAAGCAACTGACCTGGCCAATCGCAGTCGCTCGTGTGAGTTCACCTGCATTGACTTTTATTAGTATAGCACTTTTTGGGTCCACCAACGATTAACGGGGATCCTAAAAATGCTGCTAAAATCATTTAGTGAGCCAAAGTCCTGAAGATAGATGCAGCCTTCAAGTCTCTATAGTAATATGCAGCTTGAGGCCTGCCCAAAGTTTATTAACTGAGTAGATACATTACAATAACCTCCTGTAAGATGTAAAGAAACATATATTGTTTAATAAGTACATTTGGATGGTTAAAACCTTAAACTTCAATGCCACCACAGTAGTCATATCTATTCCCATTTTAATTATTGGAAAAAAACAGCAGTTCTTGTGAGAAGTAACTGACAGCATGAACTCACTGAGCTTGCACTGTCAGTCTCTTCCGCAGTGCATTAAAGGGAACCTAATCTGAGAGGCATATGGATCTTTCCTTTTAAACAATACCAGTTGCCCGACTCTCCTGCTTAAGTCTTTAGCTGTAGTAGTGGCTGAATCGCACACCTGAAACAAGCATGCAGCTAATCCAGTCTGACTTCAGTCAGAGCACCTGATCTGCATGCTTGTTCAGGGGCTGTGGCTAAAAGTATAAGAGGCAGAGGATCAGCAAGACTGCCAGGCAACTGGTATTATTTTAAAAGGAAAAATTCATACCCTTCTCAGTTTAGGTTCCCTTTAACGAGGTCACAATTCTTTCAATCCAAACTTATAATTACACAAGAAATTATAATTTACACCAATAAATCTGATCACTTTCAGAATTTGCCTTTTTACAGTGTTGAAGTTGGGAAGAATCTCTCATTGGAGAGAGGTTATGCTAAGCTATCAGTACCGGGTTAATATTGTACGGCTACACATGGGGAGCAAATGTTCCTTGGGGAAGGAGTAAACAAAGTTAATAGCAGTCTGCACAGTAGGCTTGATAATTTCCTTAATTCCGCCAGTATGCACCAAGAAATCACCAACAACTGTTTTGGGGCCCCTGAGGTGAACACTTCCAATCTAGTGCTGGAGACTTGGGCGCAGCAAGTGCCACCATAGACCGTAATAGGAATTACGACTATAGCAGCGCACAGAGTGTAACTTCAGCGCCCTCAAAAGACGGAACTGAAGTTACAATAAAACACTATAATTCGGCCTCCAGCAATTGCTGGAAACAGAATTATTTCATTCCCCACTATCCACGTGGACCTAGAGGGCGAATAGTATTTAATGCCGCCGGGAACTTGTGCAGGAGCAGGATAAACCATACTGGCTGTATCCTGTGCAAAAGTCTCCCGGCGGCAAATTCTCTCGTACACCCCTGAGGGTCCAATGTTATATCACTATGCACCGAACAGGGAAAATCCATAGCACTCTTTTTCCGTTTCAACTTAGCCTGTCAGCTGAAATGGTTACCTGTCAGTGAAATGTAAAATCTATATCTTTATACCATTGTGCCTGTGTGCACCATATAATGTATGGGATTGCATGTTTCCATGTCCACTCATATACATGGGAAGGGGTTTATCATTACTTATGTGTGCCAAGGGTCATACCAATATATGATGACTTGTGCTGAAACTCTGCATTTACGTATGTTTAGAGAAGAAGGGTAGTACATTTAAATGGGCTCATATGCTACTTAATTTGTAATGCAGAGGAAGCAGTGATTTGACAAGATTTTTACAACTACGTGCTGAATTATTTTACTGGGAATAGTCACCCAGCAACTGTTCACTGATCCCATGGAAATAAATAGCCTTGTGGGTGACAGAGTCACTACGCTGAGGGAGCTATACTTTACTTCGCTTGCATTTAATTGTGACACATCTGCACACCTTTTCAGGCACTGTCATTAGCACATGTAATTGCCACTGAGACAATAGCTGATTAATTGCTATATCTCATAACTGAGATTTCCCAGCTATAAACCACTGTCTTCTGCCTCCGCGCTGTAAAGACTGCAGCTCTCCTAGATAAGAGGAATGAGTGGCCAAACCTCCAGCGCTTTCTATAATCCTCTGATACATTTTAATCCCATTACATTTTTCCATGTGGCTATTTTAAGCGAGCCTTGTGAAGAGCAGATGTTCTTTAATTAACAATCTTCCTGCCAAAAAGTTTGTTCGCCAATGAGAGAAAAAATGGCTGTAATACATTTTTAATTGTAAAGGTTCAGCAGTTGGAAAATGCTGTAAATATTTCTTTAGGTGCATTTTGTAAGAAAAATGGCAAACATCTTGTCCATATAGCTTGGTGGAGGTCCTTAATATAGCAGTGAATTCCTGGAATTCAGCAGATCTAGCCAGTCCTCCTCCAGCCTCCACAACAAGCATGTACTGTATAAGGCACTTTATAAACCTTTACCTACAAATGTGTTGTTTCAAGATAATGTTCATGATGACATCACCCTATCTGTCAGACAAAGTTCAGCACCCTGGCAGGCCAAGGCTGTTCAGGCCACAACCACTCCCACGGTGTTCACTCCATTATAAGACTAGTATGTGTCTCAGTATCAGCAGCCAATAAGAGCTGTAGGAGCAGAGTGACTGTAAAGATTATTAGAAGAAAGATCTATCAAAGCAATCTATAGTCGCTTGTGTGTATGAGGTAGATTGGAAAGACTGGCGATTGCCAACAGACACAAGACCGAACAGGACAGGGCACGAGAGTAGCAAAAGGCAAAGCAAGCAACAACAATCAGAACATCAAGGAAAATAACAAACGCTAGCTAAACGCGAACACCGCACTCATTCGCAACAGCGAACGCGTTTAAGACACGATCACCGCGCGTTAGGCGCCCAGTGATAAGCGTGCCACCCTAACTAACCAATGTAACACAAACACGAAATAGAGAATGCGAACGCTTGCTAAACGGTTACCTCACCGAGCCTACAGCAAGCGTTCGTACCAGACAAGACAGACAGAAGGAGCAGCCAGCAGCAACCGCAGCTCTGGTCCTACACTCCCAGACTGAGCACAGAAGGACCCACCGCTACTGCCGTTAGAGCGGATGCGATCCAGACAGAAAGACAGATGGGGCTACCAGTAGCAACCGCTGCTCTGGCTAGCACCCCTAAGGCAGAATACAGAAGGAAGCACTGCCACTACCACTAGGGCGAATGCGATCCAGACAGATGGAGCAGCCAGTAGCAACCGCAGCTCTGGCCTACACTCCCAGACAGACAGAACGATTTCCTGTCGACCGCCGCTGGCGACAAGATAATGCAACAGAGAGACAGTACAGGGCAAAATAGATAATACAACCTGACTGCACTAGAAGGGATGCCTAGTGCAGTCCCAAGGAATTACTCTAAGATAATCTTTAGCAAACAATAGCAAGGCTGATACTCCAGGAGAGTTTAGCAGGAACAAACCATCATGACCAACAAGGAATTCTGGGACCAAAAGGTATTTATACTGCAAGCCATCAAAGGAAGCAGCTAAGCAATTTGCATGACAAGTGTATGCAAATTCCTCACCAGCAGAGCAACTCTGAAACTTGCAAAGCGAAGACAGGTCTCTTTTCCAGAGACCTGCAACACTCAGACCTAAAGAATGGACAAACAGCTGTCTGCCCATGCAGACAGCTGAGCAGATCACTACAGATACTATATACAGTGCGAGTGTAAAAAAGAACAAGACTCTTAGCACATCAGCCCTGTCAGAGCTCTCTACTATGTTATCCAGTCCTAAGCCCACTAAGGGTGAAACATGTTGAGTTGTAGTGCACCAGGGTGTGTGTAGCTTCCTCACTTACTGTCTGCTGGGGTGTGAACTGCTAGAGGATCTTGCAGAATCATAGGGCTGTACCTGAACAGATTGGAGTGTAGTAGACTATAGCACCCACCTACTGTCATTATCTATGGATACAGATACTATTTAACCGTTCTAGTCACCACTGTTCCATGTAATTTGCTGGATATATATTTTATATGTACTAATAAAAGTTACATTTTAGTGTGCTACTTGGGGACTCTCAGACTGGGGAGACGTATTGCATATTTTCCCCCCAAGTACTTTGCTTTAGTATTTGTAATACTGTACTTTCCGTCTTACTACATGGGCAGCCCAGTGGCGTAGGAGCTAGCACTCTATCCTTGCAGTGCTGGGTCCTTGGTTCATATCCCAGCAAGGACACCATCAGCACAGAGTTTGTATGTTCTCCCTGTGTCTGTGTGGGTTTCCTCAAGACACTCCCACAAGTTTCCTCCCACATCCCCAAAACATACAAAGAAGTTAATTGGCTTCCCCCTAAAATTGGCCCTAGACTACAATGCATACACTACACAAAACATACATAGACATAAGACTATGGTAGCCCCTCTGAGGGACAGTTAAGTGACTAGACAATATACTCTGTCGGCGCTATGTACATGCTAAATAATAATCTTACTATACCACAACATAAAATCTCTATTAATGTTGAAATGCGGTAATTAAAAACAAATTTAGACAAAGACAAACGTAACACATCTATATTACTGTGTTAGCCATTGGGGGAGGGAGGGGGGGTAGTGTTAGCTATAGGTAGAAGAGGGTTGTGACAGATAGGTTAGGGAAGGCCGTAGTTGAATGTCGGTAAGATTTCTGAAATTCTAACTATCGGCAATCATTTTCTCTGGCGCCATAATTACTGATTTTACATGTACGCATTCTTATTGTAGGTTTGAAAGCCAAAAGATGTGCAAGACAAACATGTACTGTTGTGTAAAAGTTAGTGCAGATTGCAGCCTCCATATTCTCAGTTCAGGCGTTCTTTATATTGTTATCACAGTAAAGTTTAACACAGTAAACTGTTGAACAGAGAGTTGTCTTATCAGCTGCCTGAGCTTGTTACTGTTAAAAGGCAGCATAGGAGACAGCTTTAAGGCCTATACAGTCTTGCAACTTAAGTTGCTCCACACAATTGTTCAAATACATTTTGGACATCATTTGTTATGTAGCACTGCAAGTGTCAGCAGCATGCTCCCACTCATGCCCCCTATCTCTCCGTAGAACTTAACACGCGATGAACATTCCCGCAACGTTGCGTGAAACAATCTGTAAAGATCATTTTGCCCAACAAAGGCCTTCCATGGAATTATTCCAGCAACAATGTAGCTGAAGTTGGAGAAAGACAATTAAATAATTGAACACAAATCAGTTCCACTTTGGTAAACCTTTTATGTAAAGCCCCATCTACACCATACAATTTTTGTCTGATTCGATTCAATTCGATTCATTGATTCGATTCAATCCAACATGTCCAATCGGGATTCGATTCGATTCAATTTGCCATTGCAAAACAATGGCAAATTGAATTGAATCGAATAAAATCCTGATCAGACATGTCGGATTGAATAGAATCGAATCAATGAATCAAATTGAATGCTCGGAGCAAAAAATTGTATGGTGTAGATGGGGCTTTAGATGAGTTTCATAACTGATATTCAGATTCTTGTAAATGTATATTTAAGACTGAATATCTTTAAAGGAAACCAGAGACGTTGAAAAAGAAAGATTTGATACTTACCCGGGGCTTCCTCCAGCCCCAAAAGCACAGCTGAGCCCCTCGCTGTCCTCCTACTTGCCTCACGCCAGTCTAGTTCTTCCACGTATGCACGGACTCCCCTGCATGCGCAGAAGACCCCAACTGAGGCGACTTAACTACTTACCAAAGCTGATTACGGCTGAACGGAGGCATGCGGGAGGACAGCGAGGGACTCAGATGTGCTTTTGGGGCTGGAGGAAGCTCCGGGAAAGTATCAAATATTTCTTTTTTAATTGTCTCTGATACACTTAAAGGGTATAAATTGCAAAGATGGCGACAGCACAAAAAACAACATTTTAAATAAGCAGAGTGTAACTTATTTGTAAATCTAATAAACATGTTTTTGTGAAGCCAGGCTAAAGCTTTAAATAACCATGGTGGATATGTACAGTTAATCTTGCTGCTTTGTGGCCTCAGTCTGTTATTTTCAAGGCTCTAATTTACATTCCCTTGAAAAAAAAACTGTGAATTCACACAAGTGCAAATAAATATGTCAAACAATAAAAACACATAAGACTAGTATATCTGATGAATCAGAAAATAGCATAGCTATTTGGGATCTTTGGGATCCCTCTTTCCTCCTCATGTGTCCCTCTTTCAGGACTTTGTCCCTCTTTCTATGTAAATATACGGTATATATGTGTTTGATTGACTCTAAACTTTATTCCCATCCTTTAAATTGATATATTTCTTATTTTCAAATGTTAATATGAAGAAAAATGAACCAGGATAGAAAGGACCAGTGTGGTTTAAATTATAAAACAACGTATTTTTCTTATGAAACCTTTATGGTATGCGCGACTAGGGGTGTGGTGGGGCGTGATCAGGGGTGTGACAGGGGCGTGGCTTAAGTGTCCCTCTTTCTCATCTCAAAAAGTTGGGAGGTATGGATAATAGTTTAAAAAAAGCTGTTTATTTAGATTAGTTCAGTAGTATGTACTATCTCAGTGCTTACCCATTATAACATCTCATGATTTACATTCGGAAATTGATTGCAGGTGGTGACATCTTTAGTCCTGTGAAGTGATCTCATGGGAATGTTTGTTTACAGAGAGTTCCGAAGCCAGTACAAAATATGTATGGTCTCCCAGAATACTCTGGGAGGATAATTCTGCATAGATAAATAGCCTAGGCAGGGTTATCACTAGCAGGGTAGGGTTACATACCGATATACAGCAATGTATAGATATAGAAAATGTCTCTGATGCTGAAACTAGGAAAATTGACAGAAAAGTATCTATAATGAATAATACTGCATTCTACTATATGCTGCTACAGTGCCTCTTTAAACTTAACCAGAGACCTCATAAATTAAAGATTTGATACTTACCCGGGGCTTCCTCCTGCCCTATAAACATGTCTGAGTCCCTTGCCATCCTCCCACGGTCTGCCGTTCAGCCGCAATCAGCCCCGGTAACTGGCTCAGTCGCGTCAGTCCGGGTCTACTGAGCATACGCAGGAGGTCCGCGCATGCGCAGAACACCCAGACTAGACCCGACTGAGCCAGTTACCGGGGCTGTTCGTGGTTGAATGGCAGACCGCAGGAGGAAAACGAAGACATGTTTATGGGGCGGGAAGTATCAAATCTTTACTTAACGAGGTCTCTGGTTTACTTTAAGCAGGCCAAATCTGTGGTGATGCTTCACCAATGCAGAGTCCAGAAAGCAGTCAGTGTAAGGAACTTAGTGAAATTAAGCAGCCTTACATGATTTAACCAAATGGATTCTTTGTTGGTGTTTTTTTTAATAAAATGATCAATTGTATAGAAAAAAAATTAGTTTTTTTTTCCTTGATCGAGAAAAATCAATCATTTTTTTGAATTTTTCTATAAAGGTCTGATTGGATATGCTAAAAAAAATCATATAGAAAAATACTAAATTTTAATATTTTTTTGATCCTTTTTTGGGAAAAAGCATTCATACATGTATAATATATTGGTCCGATTTTTCACATTTTGATTTGAAATTGATGGGATTTCTCTGGTAATAAAAAAAAAACATGTTACATAAATTCACCATTGAACAGAACTTTGTGCAGCATTATATGCCCACATATTAAAGCTAACCCAAACTTTTTATAAATAAAAGTATATATACAACCTGATCCGGGGTGGGGTGGGGGGGGGGGGATGGGGGCTAGCCAGATCAGGGAACCTCAATAGCCTCTGCTCTCCGCCATTCCTGTGGCCAAAAATCCTGCAGTTTCAGTGACCCTGGGGGTCATGACGCTGCAAGCTCTGCTCTGTGTGTCGCATCACAGAGCAAAGTGCAGGAAGCGGGGAGAGGCGGGGAATGGGCAGGGACGGATCTAGGGGGGGTCAGACGGGTCTCTTGCCCCAGGCGCAGTTTGTTGAATCCTCAAAAAGGCGGCAAAATTTGGATGGGGAATGGCAGTTTAGGCGCCAAAACCTGATCTTTAGGCACCAAAACCTGACCTTTAGACGCCAAAACTGGATGGGGAATGGCAGTTTAGGTGCCAAAACCTGACCTTTAGGCTCCAAAACTGGATGGGGAATGGCAGTTTAGGCGCCAAAACCTGACCTTTAGGCGCCAAAACCTGACCTTGCCCCAGGCGCAACTTGGTCTAGATCCGTCCCTGGGAATGGGCGGAGGAAATGCAGAGTTGCGCAGAGCTGAGCCATTGAGAGGAGGAAAGGGGTGTTCCTAACACCAGAAGGAGTGCCTTCCCTGCAAGGGACGCGCCTTCCCCAGTTACATACCGGCAAGCTGCTTGCCTGCGTTATCTGGGGGTGACAGCAAGGCAAACGGGGGGAAGATATTGGTGAGAGCCATGGCAAAGAATATGTCTCCCTGTCCCATCTGCCCCCCCCCCCCCCCCCCCGCAGGGGGATTTAAGCATTTAAATGCATCATTCTTTTGATATGATCCCTACCTGATATGATCCCTACCAGTAAATATTAATTGTAAATTCAGGTTACATTACCTTTGGTTGCTGCTTCTTGAATTGAAAAAAGTGAATACAATTATGTGGCCGTGCATTCAGATGTTTCCTGGTTTGTTTCGCTTTAAAGCTAATGGGAAGCGGATGGAAAAAAATCAGATACTCACTTATAGAGAGAGAAGGCTCTAGGTCCTATAGAGCCTTCCTGTTCCTCTCACAGTCCCCTCGCACTAGCACTGACTCCTCCATCCCCCACCACAGGAGGTTTCGCAAGTCTTCTGGAGCCTGAGTGCTCCCAAAGACCGGCGGCTCCGTACTGCGCATGCAATCGGTCGAATACTGCTACTGGGTGAGCCAGCGCTGGAAAGCGGGAAACCTGAGTCTATAGGACCCAGAGCCTTCCCTCTCCTTAGTTAAGTGTCTGTTTTTTTTTTCTGCTTCCCGTTGACTTTAATGTACATTTTTATGATCAGAAGTTTATCATTTGGTTTTATGTCAGTAAATAAATGCTTGATTTCATGAAAGCAACCCAGTCCAATGCAAAGATTGATCACAGTGTAGTGAATACCACTCTTGCCTTATAGTGCTAGGTCTCTGGTTTGAATTCCAGCCAGGGCACTATCTGCATAGTATTTGTAGGTTCTCCCCATGCTTGTGTGGGTTTCCTCTGGGCACTCTGGTTTCCTCCTACATACCAAAAACATACAAATAAGTTAATTGGCTTCCCCCATAAATTGGCCCTAGACTACAATGAACATATGACTATGGTATGGATTCGATTGTGAGTCCCTCAGAGGGACAGTTAGTGACAAGACTAATATAAACTCTGTGAAGTGCTGCTGAAGAGATCAGCACTATGTAAATAATAATAATCTATGCATGGCCACCTTAACCCCAACCTAACCTTTAAATAGTTCCTAGCGCTGACCTATCACTCTATTTCTAACCATCTCTTAACCATTTGTAACCATTAGTAATTCTAATCTGGGCCTGTACTTTACTTAAATGTTTCTCATTGCCTTCTACATTGATCTAATTACCAGTTCAGTCAGAAACGTACATTTCGATTTAAAAAAAAAAAAAAAGTGCACATGAGTAAGTGCAGTCTTAGTCGTATGGCATAAAATACACTTCATATACCGTACTTCCTGTCCTCTAGGAAGCCAAACACTTAATAGGTATAGTGCTGGAGAGGGTGTACATTAGTTCATGTCTCTTGTAGCAGAGGGTCAGCAATGTTTTATATTCCAGCAGGCCTACTGGCAATTACATGCATCATATTACATTCCCATTGCACCGCAGTGTTCACAATGTTTATATGAGATAAACTGTATGCACCATTTCCGAGAAGCAACACATTCATTCACAGGTCTGGATTTAAAATTAACTTAGTTTACGTCTGTTGTTTACTTAAGTTTCACAATGTTTTATGTTGAGCGTTTGAACCACAAAGAATTAATCTATTACTGAATACAGATTATTAATGAGATACTTATTTTCACATCCATAGAGCCGGCATTTATTTCCCTCATTTCCACACTGCATGCAGTTTGCAACAGACATTGAATTAAAGGGACACTTAGGCTGCTTACACACCAAGATGTTACAGGCGCACGTTAGTGCGCCTGTAACGATCCCCCAACGCACAGCAATGTAACACAAGTGGGCTGTTCACACAGCCCACGTTGCGTTACATGTAACGCTGCACGTTCTCCGCAAAGTGCAGCATGCTACGGCGTTGAAGCGGCTATAGCCGCGTTAGACTGTTTGCACATGCGCAGTGGGGGGCTGAGAGGAGGCGGGGAGAGCCAGCTACAGTAGCCGCGCACATGGCTACTTAATATTCACTGCACTGGCGGGCGCTGATTGGCCGGCGGGACCACGTGATGCGGAGTGTCTCGCTCCGCATCACGTGGACCCGGTGGCCAATCAGCGCCACTCTAGGAGACATTATAGGAATCGAGCCGCCTAACGCGGCTCACTCTACCGTCGGCTCTTGCAGCACCATACGTTGTGTTAGGTGCACGTTATGCGACCTTAACGTAGCACCTAACGCAATGTCTTGGTGTGCAAGTAGCCTAAAGCCAGGAATAAAAAAAAAAATCAGTTTTAATTGCCTGGGGCTTCTACCAGCCCCCTGCAGCCATCCTGTGCCCTCGCAGTCACTCATGGAGCCTCAGGTCCGCCCCCCCCCCCCCCCCCCGCCAGCTAGTTTTGTTTTTGCTGGCAGGCCCTGACAGGGAGTCAGCGGGCTTTCTGCGCCTGCACAGGTCTGGCCACGCGTCCTTCTTTATGTTCCGTCCTGAATAGCATCCTGCACAGGTGCAGGATGCTATTGCGGATGGGAATGCAAAGAAAAATGCGCGTGGCCAGGCCTGTATATATATATATATATATATATATATATATATATATATATATATATATATATATATATATATATATCCTACCTAATAATCCTCACGTGTTAAACAAAAAGAGAAAAAAGGAGTGGTGTGCGGCACTTCCCAGCAGGATATAATGAAGTTGTGAGTGGAGTGAGCAACACAGCGTAAATCCCTAATCGCTGCCCTGCAAAGGTCTGCCTAGATCGTGGCCGTTGTCACAGAGACGTGTGCTCCGCTGTATTGTAGAGAGTACACCAGTAAGTTTGCAAAACAAGAAAAAAAGATCTTTCACGGGCACCTTCCGTTTGATGAATTTATTAATTCCAAAGTGACAGCCAAGACTTTAAAATTGCAGGCAACAGTGACACTTCATAACATTGCAAAATCCAGTATCACAAAAGAACATGGAGTGAGATACTTCTTATGGCAACCCCCTGTTGCCATAATTACACCGTAACTGAATATTCAGAAACGGGAATTATACCATGGCGTTAGCTATGGCAAAGGTAGGCAGGCATCAGCATCCTCAAGACTAGTAGGTGAAGTGAAAAAACACACAGTGACAGTGTTTAAAAACAATGCTAGGCGATAAATTTCATGGCCAAAATTAGTTAAAGGCATCAAACAAGGAGAATAGGACCACACCACGGGACACAATCAGGGATATAGTGGACCCTGAATAATTGATCTTTTTGTCCCCGAAAGGCCGAGGAGACATAGGACCAAGGGACACTCCCCTATGGACACATCAGCATTCATCAGTTAATCCTAGTGTATATTTACACTTATCCTGTCCTAATGTCAACTCGGCTAAAGGGGAGCACAGATCGAACCACAACATATACAATACAATAAATACAAAAGTACATTAATCTTCAAGGCAGCAGAACAAATATGACACAGGTGACTCCCACAGTAGTGGGAATCTTGTTATGGGTCCAGCATACATGATAGTTCAGTTTTGTCGTTAAGGCCCACTGTGCCCATTGGTTCGGTTTTCAGAATTAGTCTCGTTTCTCTCCTCAACAAAAGTCTTTCCCTGTCGCCTCCCCTTCGGGGAATGTCTTGTTTTTCTACACCTGCAAATCTTATAGATCTACAGTTTGCATTATGGAACTCCCTCATGTGTGTTATAAAATAGGCACAACCTTTCCCTGATTTCACAGAGTTCACATGTTCTCCCACTCTGACTTTCATAGGTCTGGTGGTCTGGCCGATATAAAATCGGTCACATGGGCACAGCATTACATAGACCACAAAGTCTGTCTAGCATGTAAAAAATCCTTTCAGCTCCAATATTTCTTTACCCAAACGGATATATTTTTTGGTGTAAATATTTTTGCATAGATTACAATGGCCACATCTGAAGTTGCCGGATGGAAGGGATGCACTCAACAAATCTCTAGATGCTGGAGTGATGAACTCACTACTAGTCAGTGTGTTACTTAGTGTGGGTGCCCTCCTAACGGCCACTCGTGGAGGTTTTTCAGGGATTGAGGCCAGATATCTCTTGTGATCATAGACCAGTTAGCATAAACAGTTTTTCCTATCTGTTCTGCCATTGGGGAAAAATCAAACGTAAATGTGACGTTCCTATTATCATCACAACTTTTTGCCTTGGGGATTAGGAGGGTGTCCCTCTCCTGTCTTTTAGCCCTTAGTCTTGATACTTTTAAGAGATCCTCATCATAGCCTCTCCTCCTGAATCTGGAGGTTAACTCTTTGGCCTGATTGTCAAAATCAGCCTCGTTACTGTTGTTCCTCCTCAGTCTTAAGTAATGGCCGTACAGGATAGCTTTAATAACATGTCGTGGATGGAAACTGCGAGCGTGGTGAACCGAATTGGTGGCAGTGGCCTTCCTGTATCCTGTACTGACGAGTTTGTTGTTCTCCACTACCAATCTCACACCCAGGAAGGTGACCTCGGAATTGTCAATCTCAGATGTGAATTGCATGTTCACCGTGTTAACGTTTAGGTACTGCAAGAAGAGTTCAAACTCCTCTCTTGAACCCGACCACACCACCAGGACGTCGTCCACGTATCTCGACCAATGTCTGACATGCCTCCAAAATGGATTCTGTTTGGTAAGCATGGCAGATTTCTCCTACGCCCCCAAAAAGAGGTTGGCGTAGGTGCATGCCACCGGGGTTTCCATGGCCGTCCCAGACACCTGTTGGTACCAGCTCCGGTCAAACAAAAAGGCATTGTTGATCAAAACGAATTTGAGATTTTACTCAACATATTTCAAATCCTTATCGGTGCATAGTAAAAATTTACTTGACCACAGCGATACCCAGTGCATGTGGGATACAGTCTGTCACTGGGGACCCAGGTGGTACGCTCCACCATTCGCAAGAAACCTCAAGGTGTCCCTCAGATAAAAAGGCACTCCCTCCAACAGGGGGCATAGGAGATGGTCGAGATACCTGCACAGCCTCTCTGTGAGTGATCCACAGCCGAAAACTATGGGGCGCCCCGGTGGTGCGGTCAGAGGTTTGTACAGCTTTGGTATATGATACCAAACAGGGTGACAGGGGAAGAGTGGCAGCCAATCAACGGCTAGTTTTTTGGGGAGGAATCCTCCCTCTATACCTCTCCGTAACAACGTTCGGAGATTGTCTTGGTAGCGTAATGTGGGGTCTGCAGGGAGCGGGCGATAGGTTTCCCTATCTCACAGTTGTCTTAATGCCTCGTCTCGGTATTGTGCTACCGACATAATTACAAGGTTTCCGCCCTTATCGGCTTTTCTCAATATGATTCCGCGATTGTTTTTCTGCCATCTCAAGGCTCTCCACTCCTCCCCAGTAACCTCCAGATTCAGGAGAAGAGGCTATGATGAGGATCTCTTAAAAGTATCAAGACTAAGGGCTAAAAGACAGGAGAAAGACACCCTCCTAATCCCCAAGGCAAAAAGTTGTGATGATAATAGGAACGTAACATTTACGTTTGATTTTTCCCCAATGGCAGAACAGATAGGAAAACTGTTTATTCTAACTGGTCTATGATCACAAGAGATCCAAATCTGGCCTCAATCCCTGCAAAACCTCCACGAGTGGCCTTTAGGAGGGCACCACACTAAGTAACACACTGACTAGTAGTGAGTTCGTCACTCCAGCATTTAGAGATTGGTTGAGTGCATCCCTTCCATCCGGCAACTTCAGATGTGGCCATTGTCATCTATGCAAAAATATTTACACCAAAAAATATATACCTGTTTGGGTAAAGAAATATTGGAGCTGAAAGGATTTTTGACATGCCAGACAGACTTTGTGGTCTATGTAATGCTCTGCCAATGTGACCGATTTTATATCAGCCAGACCACCAGACCTATGAAAGTCAGAGTGGGAGAACATGTGAACTCTGTGAACTCTGTGAAATCATGAAATTTATCGCCTAGCATTGTTTTTAAACACTTTCACTGTGTGTTTTTTCACTTCACCTACTAGCCTTGAGGACGCTGATGCCTGCCTACCTTTGCCATAGCTAAAGCCATGGTATAATTCCCGTTTCTGAATACTCAGTTACGGTGTAATTATGGCAACAGGGGGTTAATATATTCCCGGCTTCGATCTGCATAATACTGCGGATTGCTTGACTCAGGTGCATGTAGCGTTTACTCGCGCTGTGCACCTTTGTTTTCTTGATTTGCAGCTTACATTATGGCTGCGAGTCATGGTTTCCATGGCAATAGCTTTCGTCTATAGGTTCCTCCTATTGACTACGTGGACAGCGTCTCCGTCTCCAGGGTTACTAGCCTTCGCACCATAGGAAGTGACGATCCCGGAAGGGTCGGAGCTTAGCTTCGTTATACCCCGGAAGACTCGCTTCCTCACTTCAGTGGTACGCGTGACCAAGCGTCAGTTAGACGCGAAACGGCCGTCGCCCCACCATCTAGTGCCTACACCCACCTCCAGCATCGCTGATCCTCCTCCCACGGACATGTAAGAGGTGTCTCACACCATGTTCTTTTGTGATACTGGATTTTGCAAGTGTCACTGTTGCCTGCAATTTTGAAGTCTTGGCTGTCACTTTGGAATCAATAAATTCATCAGACGGAAGGTCCTCGTGAAAGATCCTTTTTTCTTATTTTGCATAATTCTCAAGTGTCCCTGCGTCATGTGTGTCAGTGCTTTTGCGCTACTGCGCATGTCAAGCACTGACAGCCGTTAGGTAAGGACGCGGGGCAGATGGGCGACCAGCCTGCCGAGCGGGCGGGCGAGAGAGCGTGCGACCAGCAGGTGTGCGTGCACACCTCCTGGTTGTGCCCGGGACCGGCGCGCGACCGGCAATGACAGACCTAGAGCCCATTTTCAAACGGGCTTAGGTCACTAATATATATATATATATATATATATATATACATGTATATATATATATATATATATATATGTATATATATAGGTGATGTTTGCTGTTGGAGGGACAGTAATATGTAAAATAAGCAGTAAATTTACACTGAGCTCTGTTCTGACAGTGAACACTAAAAACAACAGGATAGGTAAGCTAAATATAGATTTATTTTTAATTTTTCAGTTAATTTGGCCTGTAAAATGGGAAAGTTGTGCCACATGTTCTCTGGCCATTGCATCCCATACAGTGAAACATACAGTCATTGAAAAGTATGCTTCACTTTCACTGTTACCATGCACAAAGGTGGCATATTGCAGTGTGGAAATCTACATTACAAAGTGGCCATTATGCCGCACCACTTACACTTACCACTGAACTTAGCCTAAACCAGGCATGGGCAAACTCGGCCCTCCAGCTGTTACGGAACTACAAGTCCCACAATGCATTTGCCTTTATGAGTCATGACTGTGGCTGTCAGACTCCTGCAATGCATTGTGGGACTTGTAGTTCCGTAACAGCTGGAGGGCTGAGTTTGCCCATGCCTGGCCTAAACCTATTGAAGCAGTCAATCAGTAAATGAAAGAGGGATGTATTTGGACACAAAAACAATGTGTTTTGTGAAATAAACCTATTTCATCAGGTACCAGTGCTAAATGGCCTTACTGAAAGCATGTAAACAACTCTGTACATATCTGTTCTGATAGCCTTTGCCTATTACTTGGAAGTCCCATAGAGAGCACATATGCAGTACAGGGCTGTTTCTGGCCATTTTGCCACCAAGGCACCTTTTTTCTTCCTACCCCAAACTAGAAACAGAAAGATCTTAACGTACATCAATTAGTTTTGTGGGCACCAATAAGAAATTGATAGTTTACATAATGTTGCTTCTCAAAATAAGTTTGAATAGGATACCCCAAATTACCCAAATTATTACCAGGCCATATACATCTCACTCAAAATCTAATGTCCCTAGTTCCCTAGTACCATAATCAGACTCTAAAATGCATGCCGCAATAGAGGGACACATTTTGGAGTACCTGGGAACAATACATAAACAGTAGGCAACCAGGGGCTCAGTGGTGAAACAAAAAGCCACCGCAACCTCCACAGGGTCCTGGTGACTATGTTTCCTCTTGTGTCTACTCTTCTTCCTGGCAGCCATGATCTCTTTGCCTGCATACAGCCAGCTCCCGGTCACATGACATGCATCAGGAGCCGGAAGATGGCAGCATAGAGCGAGTGGATGCCAGGAAGAGGAGGAGACCTAACACAGCACTGGAGCAGGTAAATATATTATACAGACACTATTTACTCTGTGAGGTAGGAAGTGACTACCGTAGTTATGCGAGGGAAGAGGACTCATGACAACTTCGATTGGGGGCCTGTGAAGAGTTTTTTTTTATCCCCCCTATAGGGGCTTCTAAGATCTTCTCAGGTGGTCAAAATTATTAATTTATTACAAGTCTATTACTGATCAGGGTTAATAGTATAACTTATATTTATATTATAAGTTCACATAGCTTTTAGGGGCCTCTGAGTTTACAAATGTTTGTATCTGTTGTTTATATCCAGCTATTGTGAAATACTCAGTCTGCTTGATTACACAGCTGCGACAAAAATAATCCAACATTTTTTTAAGGAAGTAATCCCTAAGTCCTGTTTTAATTACAAAACTTTTAAACGAGATCCCAGAGAGGAGAGAATGTGAGAATTGCTGTTTCTTGAGTCACTGTAACACCATAACCTCTGCAAATGTCCTTATTACAGCCTCCTGCCACAGTGTGAAACAGCAGCGTGCTATTACTGCAGGAACACAAGTGTCTGTGCCAATTGCTGAGAAATAGATGGATTTCATCAGTGCAGGGAGCGCATGGCTTCCAAGGTCTTTGTATATTGAATTATTCCCTGCTATACAGTGTAGTGTTGGCTAGAAAGGGGGGCTGTGGAATCAAGGCCACAATAAAACATATAGTATGCGGTGCCTAAGATCACACTGCTGAGACCACATCACTCTTGTAAAACAAGATTTCATCTCTACGGTTTTTGGCCTATTGCATTAACTATTTCACATGGTTCAAGGGGAAATATCATAACTCTGTTACTACTGGAACATGTGACTTATTTAAGTCACATTAAAAATGTTTACTTCTTTATTAACCTTTATTTATCCAGTCACCCCTATTGATGGCTGGATTAAAGTGTAACTCAATTTACACAAATACAGTTTTCAATGTGGCCAGACTGGAATCTATTAGTTTCTTATTACATGTAATTGCTACAATTCTGCAGTAGTATAAAAAACTCTGGAGAGTAAAGAGGAGCATTTGCTGCAATTTGATTGGGTAAAGGTGGCCATATAAGATTACAATTTTTTTGCTACCAAAGAAATCTAAACAATTTTTCTGCTTGATTGAATAATTTGATAACAAACCAGAACAGATTTTTAATGAATACATTCAGAAAAATGGATTGTTTTTTTTCTTGCTACTAGTTCTGTGGCGCTATCTCTGGCAATCTAGAACAGGTAGTATGGAGGAGCACCACTGTAGGAATAAGGTGGTGTGCCACGATCCCTGCTCCTATGTCCCAAGGGGCATACGCACAACAATCTTCAGAAACGGATAGGCACCTCTAAAGTCAAGTACCTAAAGCTCTTTTATTGCACGTGAAACAGCAGCAATGACAGATGCTGTTTCGGGCTACAATGCCCTTTTTCATGGTTTATGCACTTTGAAAAAGGGCATTGTAGCCCGAAACACCGTCTGTCATTGCTGCTGATTCACATACAATAAAACAGTTTAAAGTACTCGACTTGAGTGGCACCTATCCATTTCTGAAGAATACTTCTGGCTACCTATACTGGGCCACCACTGACTACCCAATACTGGGGGGTACCTCTAGCTACCTATATTGCCGACCACCTATTACTGGACAACATCTCTGGCTACTGTTTCACAACAGGGGGTTCAAGTTTATGGCTATGTGGTCTAGAGACTGCCATGTCTTGAACTTGGCTAATCAAATTCTGCAAAATCTTTAGTGATTTTGTCTGTCAGCTGATCAAACTGATCACATGCTTCTCCTAAGAGTTCTCATTGATACAAAATCCTGGTTTGCTGTGATTGTTTTCTGTCTTAGCACATAATTCTGTTCTTCAAATCAGACCCTTACAAATCTGTCACCCAGGGCAAAAATGTAGCCCCCCAACCCTCCCCCCCATATGGCAGTATTAGCTAATATGCGCCCCCCTCTTCCTTAATGGAGCATTAGATGGCCTCTCCCACCAAAGATATCAGCATTAGGTTGGCCCCCTTTGTTCCCACACCCTCACCACTACTGCCACTGATCACATGCTTTTCCAAGCATCACTAGTCAGCAGCCCCTGATTCTGATTAGAGCGTTGTAAAATTCTGATTCATCCCTGCTAACACCATTTGTGCTAAATAGAAACAATAGTTTGATGAAAAAAGCTGAAAACTAATGAGCAAAGTAGTTGGACGCGTGATGCGAGCATATGAAATATATGCATATTTCTTAATTCGTCTAAAATGAAAAACACATTAGTGATCCGAGATTTGTTGGGTTAGTAGCTATTTTCATCTGAGAACCTGTACGCTATCTTGGACATCTGCTAAGCCTTAAGTTAAATTCAATAAAATACAGTGTTTCAGCACTGACCCATGTAGAAAGTTCATCGCTTAATTTTTTTCCTGTAGAAAATGAATTCTTCATCTGTTAATTCTCAGTCCCATGACTAACATGCTATTCTGTCAGAAATACATCAGTGACTGGATTAACACATGATATACTATGACAGCGTGATGTTGCTACAAATGGAATATAGAAAGCAAGTATTAACAAGGGAGTTAAAAGATCATGCACCTAACAAATATGCATACGTTGAAGTAAAAACCCAATAAAACACCAAGCAGAGGTGACTTTGATGCTTGTGGCTGTGGCATGCAGACAACTTTGCTGCTAGCACTTTCCAACAGCTAGCATCTGTAGCTGAATTTGCCGAAATAGGATTTAACAACCAGTTTTTTGATTATCTCCTCAATCCAGGTTTAGTCTATTTGCATTGAAATCTATAGAAAGCTGCAATTGCCACATGCGCAGTGTTGTCCCCAAAATTGGGAAACATGCTCCAAGTGTGATTTGTCTAAAAATAAAAGTTATATTTTTCGACCAGGAAAGGTGCTCTTAGCCTATTAGAACCCCCATGCTTTAGTATGTTGTTTTTTCCCCCATTGCATCAGTTGGTGAAAGTTTCAAAATGTAAAATGGTAGAGCACAAATTATTTTTAAAAAGTGTGTAAAAAAGTCATGGGATTAACTTTAAATTGTACCCGAGGTGACATGTGACATGATGAGATGGAAGTGTATGTACCAGTGCCAGGCATACAAATAACTAGTTTGTGTTCGTTTTCTTCTTTTTCTGCCTGAAAGAGTTAACCATTCTGGTATGCAAGCGACAGTTTCTCTTCAGTAACTCTCTCTGATAAGGAATTATAGGCATACAAATCTTGCCTGGTAGAGAACAGCTTCTAAGTGCTGGAAATAGATAAAAAAGGTCAATAGTTTATATATTTTAGCTATGGGACACTGTCTTGAATGTATCATTCATATGAGTAAATGCAACATTAAACCTACTTTTCTCCAACTTTCTTTTTATTCGCATATTTAAAGAAAGTAATATAAATCGAAACAGCAATATTATCAATATATAGCAAAAAAGGTATAGATCGCAAACAGAGGACTGTGCAAAAAATCCAGCATAATATTCAGGTAGAGGTAACTGCATAGGCACACATTGTCTAAGAGATCACTAACAGACAAGCTATGTCAGTACAATGATTAGGACTTCTAAGAACACTTAGGGCTCTTTTCCACTATGAAATGCGATCGCGAAACAATCACAATCGTGTTCCAATTTCCACCATGCGATTGCAAATGAGCTACTATACTCATTATAGTACAGCTCAATCGCATACAAAACGCGGCAGGTTGACGATTGCGCTTTGACCAAAATCGCATTGCAATCGGATTGCACTAATGGAAATTGCTGCTGCAGTTTCCATTAGTTTAATGTACCTTGCGATTTGCAATCAGAATCAAATCGCAAATCGTAGGGTAGTGGAAAAAGGCCCTAAGGGATGTGGAGTGCTGCCTATTTGGACCATGGGTCCCAATTTTTATGAAACAGGGGTGTAGATTCTCTAATGTTGGAGGTGATCTTTGCCATAATGTTGTAACAGTTGGTGTCAGCACACAGAGAGTATCTGATTGTTGGTCATCTGCAGTATCACCTACAATACAGATGTATACCTGATTATTAGTGATCTGCAGAATCACCAATAATACAAGTATGGCTAACCTCTGGACACCTAATAAAGTGTTGGTGTTTGGGTGCAACAGTAACTTTGATAGTTAGAAGAGGCCTCACCAGAGTGGCTAGTGAGGTACTAACAATACACTAAGCGTGCACTAACGTACAAGCTCCAGCAGGCTGGAGAAAACAAGGAAGAGGCTGAATCTCCCGAGGAGCGGGTGATTCAGAATATACTGTAGGCAAATGAACACTCGAGAGGCGGGTGAGTCAGATTGTACTGCCGCCTACTAAATAGGGAATACTAAAATGACAGATCACTAGAGAGCAGGAAATTAAGGCTAAACTATAGCCTAGCCGTGTTGCTTTGACCAGCGGAGCTGGCGCAGTAACACCTCACCAGTGGCGAGGGCCCACTGGTGAGTAGAATGGTCAGGCAGGCAAGGTTCGGCAACAGAGAGGTAAGTATCGGTACCAAATCGTGAGACAAGAGAGTAATCAGAAATCAGGCAGAGGTTCAGCAACAGGAAGGTACGTATTGGTACAGAATCGTGAAACGAGAGAGTAATCAGTAATCAGGCAGAGGTTCAGCAATGGGTAGGCAGATAGGCAAAAGTACAGGATCAGAAAGCAGGATCAGAGTCAGAGGAAATAGCCAAGAGTCATACACAAGAGATCAAATACAGTAAACAATATCCTAATCTGGGTGTGAACTCCTTGGCATCAACATCCGGGAACTACAATAAACAATAGTGAATAGCAATATCCTAGACTAGGTGTGAAATCCTTAGTATCAACACCAGGGAACTATCCTAAGGTCTGCGCGCTAACACGCAAGTATTCACGACAACAGACAATGTCATACTGAAGCCCGGAGGCTTATGAAGCAGAGAAGACCTCACTGACACGCCCCCCTCTCATCAGCAAATCCTGGGTGCCGGGAGTCTTCTCTGCGATCAGCTGACCAGCAGGTCAGCTGACCGGCTTCCTCCCCGCATAAAGGTCTCGTCCACGTGCGCGCTCACGTGCTAAAGCGACCCCCGGCAAGTGAGGAGGCTCTGACCTCGGCATCCTAGACGGCCGCATGGAGGCAGCTGCGGCGGCGGTGCTGTTCGCCGCAGCTACCTCGTATGTTACAAATGTATATAGAATGAATCCTATTAATTAGTTTGACGCTCAAAGGGGTGAGAGATCTCCGGGTCTTAGCAAGAAGCACCGTTAGAGGGATTGCAGAGTTTTTTTTTTTTTTACCTTTAGTCAGATGGGTTTGTGAAATAGGGCTGACCATGAGTCTGGCTAGACTTGAAACCTGCTTTTTTTAGCTTTTAAAAATAAAATAAAACTGAGATTCTTAAAAGAACGTTATTTTCAGGAGTAACAGAATAGATAAAATTCTTTATCTCATCAGTTGATTTTTCGCCTCAGATTTCCTATAATATTTCAACCAGATTTTTATCCTAGCACATAGCCTCTGTGGCCTGGAAAAGAGGGTAAGTAAGTGTGTGAAGCCTAGGCTTTTTGAACCAACCCAGGCCAAAACTTCACTCACTTTACAAGTTTCAAAGTTGAGGAACAAAGGATTAATCCTTGCACACATGGTCAAACATTGACAGAGTAAGTAAGACTGTCAAAGTAGTTATCACCCAAAATACTAACACACTGTAACCTTGATCAAGTCCAACCAGTTCCTTATTGCAAAGTACATAGTTGATCAGGCCAACCTTTCACAAAATAACCCAAAGTTCATTGCATTGTGGGCTATAACAAGACGCACTATAAAGACAAATCATTAAATATGTTACTAGATAATGAATTCTGTTGCTGGATGATGAATCTGTGGCTAACTAGAGACTTGTTTGTAACCTAAAAGTCATTGAAAATCTACTTGCAAATCAACTAGAAGGCAGGTTAACAGTAACATATATGATACCTTTCAGTATGGACTCATTAAGAGACATGACACTGAGACATTACTACTTAAGGTAATACATTACCTACATTTAGCAAGCAAAGGAGACGAATGTTCTAATCTAATACTGGTAGACATATCTAAAATTTCCAATAAACCTAGTAACAATAATCATCATCTGTCTAGGGGAACTTCAAAACTGGAAGAACTTTAGCTGCTTGAGAATGAACGCCGACAAGATTAAAGTGCTGGTGGGGGGGGGAGTTATAAAATCGTCTCACAACAACCTGCCTAGCCATACAAAGAATAAGTAAATAGCTTTGGGGTGATTCTGGATGCTTCTTACACACGAAGGTAGCTTTGGGACAGAGTGATTCAGTGCTCTGGGGACTGGCGATTTTCCCAGACGGAGCTTACAAGACTCCGAAAGTTAAAGACTCCCATAGTTGAATATGAAGGTGGTTTGGAGGATGGGATAACATATTTAGGTTACATACATGTGGGGAGAGTTCAAAAGATTATTCCAGGAAGTGGCCATTAAAAATAAACCATAAACAGACAAAACTTTTAAATGCTAAACACGGTATATACGGTAACCTGCCAAATTGTTTTTAGTTTTGTCTGAGTTGGTCTTCATCATGTGTTCATATACTGTGTGTAACGTCTACTTCTTTTTTTTTAGTCTACATGAGAAGCAGAAGTGAGACTTGATCACATGATCACAAACAGGCCTGGATTTACCTCACAGGAGCCAATAGGCACAGATGTCCTGGCACCCTCTATGAACCTACAAACCCCTACCAAACTGCACCACAAGTGTGCTGGCTGTCCCAGCTGTCCCTTGACCGTCATAGGTAGCCGCAGGTGCCCCTTAGGATAAGGTATCCAGAGGTACCCTGAATAATAGGTAGCTTGAGGTGCCCCCAAGTATTAGGTAGCTAAAGGAACCTCAGTATTAACCACTTGAGGACCCACCCTTTACTCCCCCTTAAGGACCAGCGCTGGTTTGATTGATCTGTGCTGGGTGGGCTCTGCAGCCCCCAGCACAGATCAGGGTGCAGGCAGGGAGATCAGATTGCCCCCCTTTTTTCCCCCCTATGGGGATGATGTGCTGGGGGGGTCTGATCTCTCCTGCCTGCTGTGGGTGGCGGGGGGGGCACCTCAAAGCCCCCCTCCGCGGCGAAATTCCCCCCTCCCTCTCCTACCTGCTGCCTCCCCCGGTGATCGGGGCTGCACAGGACGGCTATCCGTCCTGTGCAGCCAGTGACAGGACGTCCCCTGTCACATGGCGGCGATCCCCGGCCGCTGATTGGCCGGGGATCGCCGATCTGCCTTACGGCGCTGCTGCGCAGCAGCGCCGTACAAATGTAAACAAAGCGGATTATTTCCGCTTGTGTTTACATCTAGCCTGCGAGCCGCCATCGGCGGCCCGCAGGCTATTCACGGAGCCCCCCGCCGTGATTTGACAGGAAGCAGCCGCTCGTACGAGCGGCTGCTTCCTGATTAATTAGGCTGCAGCTGGCGACGCAGTACTGCGTCGCTGGTCCTGCAGCTGCCACTTTGCCGACGCACGTTATGAGTGTGCGGTCGGCAAGTGGTTAATTAGCTAGAGGTGCCTCTGACTGAAGGGAGATCTTGTCAGTGAAATGCTACACTCTCATCAGGACTCTGAATAGGTAAGGCAGGAGGGAGGTACTTGGAGAGGGGAGTGAGCCACTTTTTCATCATCAGGCACCTGTAGACACATGCCTACAGTGCCTTATGGTAAATCCGGCCCTAATCACATACAACCAATCAGGGACTTACTTGATCAAAACAATCAAATGCTTCTCCATGAATTGAATTATCCAAGGAGATTTTATGCGGAATAAGAGTCTCCACTAGTTCTACCCAGCTGGGACTGTGATTTGGTAATACCAGATAATGGCCACACACCGTACAATTAAAAGATCCAATTTTGTAACGATTCGATAAATATGATCGGTTGTCCCAAAACAAAAGATAACTCTTTTTTTCAATTGTTCAAGATATCTGATTGAGAATAAAAGATAATTCACATCAGATAATGGCCACACCGTACAATTAAAAGATCCGAATTTGTACCAATTCTATAAATATGATCGGATTCTCCCCCCCCAAAGCGAACTTTTTTTTTCAATTGTACAAGATATCTGATTGAATTTCCCGTTTTTATTCGATAAAAGAAGATCAGGCGTGCTGGATTTTTCTGATCAACTTATATGAAAATTGAATGATGCGTGGTAGCAGTGGTGCTCAGCAGAGCTCGAATATTCGAGTAGCTCGAATATTCGAGCTCTTTTTCAGCTATTCGAGCTCGGTATTCGAGCTCCGAATAGCTGGAGCTATTCGAATGGGCTATTCGAGTGATCTCGAATAGCCCATTCACTATTCGAGCTATTCGAGCTAACAGCGCTATTCGAGCTCGAATACCGAGCTCGAATAGCGTCATAGCCCAGATTGATGTCCTTAGAGCCAATCAGAGGGCTCCCAGGCCCTCTGATGGCAGCCAATCACAGAGGGGGACCCTGGCCAGCCCCTACCCTATAAATAGCGGCCGCCATGTTAGGTGTTTCCGTCCTTGCCTGACTTTGTACAGAGAGAGATCTGCTCCTTTGTGCGTTGGCTTAGCAAGAGCTTTATTGTGGTCAATCACCTAGCGTTTTTGCTCACATACACCTCCTATATACACCTATATTGTTGTTAGTTAGATAGACATTGTATTTTAGTTAGTAGCTTTTGTGTTACATAGAGACAGCTGCTGCAGGCTTACAGCTTTAGGCCTCAGGGCCTGCCTGTGTGGGCAGCTGTTCTCTCCTGTCCTCTGTTAGTTTATTTCTCATCTATACCAGTATTTCTGCTGTCCTTTAGTACTGAGTGATTGTATTTTGTATTGTAGTTATATACTGTAACTGTACTAGGACACTCACTGCCACTGTTTGTTCATAGCTCCTGCGTGTGCGTGCACTCACTGTCTGTAGTGTACACACACTCTATTTCCTTGTTATTACTACTGATTATTGTAACTGCTAGTTGTACTTCCTGACTGTTACTACTTACTTACTGTACTAGACACTCACTCAGTCACTGTTCATAGGCTAGCTCCTGCGCGTGTTTGCGCGTGCGTGCACTCACTGTCTGTAGTGTACACACACTCTATTTCCTTGTGATTACTACTGATTATTGTAACTGCTAGTTGTACTTCCTGACTGTTACTACTTACTTACTGTACTAGACACTCAATCAGTCACTGTTCATAGGCTAGCTCCTGCGCGTGTTTGCGCGTGCGTGCACTCACTGTCTGTAGTGTACACACACTCTATTTCCTTGTGATTACTACTGATTAGTGTATTTTCTAGTTAGTGTACTAGGGGACACACTCACTGTTCACTGTTCACACTTACTGATTACCGATTTTTGTATTTTGTATTTGTACTGTAATAATCACTTAGCGATCTAATCACTTAGTGATTAGTGTCACCTCACCCAACAACCCACTCCATTAAAGTACCCCACTTTTCACCCGCAGTTTTAAAAAACTTTTGTGTTTACGCCCAAAACATCTAAGATGTCTGGAAGTGGCAGCCACCGCGGTTTGGGCAAGGGGAAGGGCAGCAAGGGAATCAGGAGGAGAGGGAGCAGCATTGTGGCAACCCGCGGCCGCGCCACCATGCACAGTTCCGCAGCAGCAGCGTCTGTGGCTAACATTCCTCCTATAGCCACTTGCCGTGGACGCCTTGGGCGCCGCCCAGCAGGAGCATCTGCAACTCACGCTGCAGAGACACAGCAGCAGCAGCGTGTAGCACCTGCTCCTATTTTCCTCCAGCCGGGTCGGAAACGTCCCATTGAGGAAAAGGATGCAGACACTGTGGTGCAACTGATGACGGAGGATGAGCAGCCCGCCATCAGCTCTGCATCCGAGGTCTCCACCCTCACCACCACCACCCCTGTTCGCAGCAGCCGCCCAGCAGGGCCTGGGGAGGAGGCCAGTTCACCGTCAGTCGCCGACCTGTCACTCAGCACTCTTTTGACCCCAGGCATGATGCGTCAACTGTCTGCTGTTGTTGGCGATTTGGAGGAGGAGATGCTGATGGGCACTTTGGGGGATGAGGGATTGGACAGCAAGACTGTGGCGACAGTCAAGCAGCCCATCCATGCATCAGGAGAGGAGTTTGGGGGGTCATCATCCCAGCAGGACATGTTTCAGGAGGGGGAGGATGATGATGACACGGTGACAGACAGAGACTGGGTGCCACCAGCTCCAGGGGATGTCGTCATCAGCAGCTCTGAGGAGGAGGAGGAGGATGCGCTTGTGGGCCTTGCAAGGAGGCGCATCATTGCAAGCATTGGCAGCAGTAGGCAGGTCCCACAGCCTGCTGGTGTCTCAGGCTCAGCAGCAGCAGCATCTGCCAGTACCACCACCAGCCGCACCCAAGCCCCCCCCCCCCCCAACCACCACAGGGAGACAGGCAGCAGCGGTTCCATGCCGTAGGGGGTTGTTTTTGTCACCAATCTGGCGCTTTTTCACCATGCCCACTGTGGACAGCAAGTACGCCACTTGCAACCACTGTCAGCGGAAGTTGAGCAGAGGTGCAGACCCCTTAAAGTTCAGCACCAGCTCGCTCATCAACCACCTTGCTGCGAAACATTTCCACCAGCATGAGGAGTTCCAGAGGCTGAAGGCATCTGGTGCTGGCAGTGTCACCACACCCATCACTGCACAGCCTTCAGCAGCAGCAGCAGCAGCAGCAACAGCAGCCACCCGCCCTCCTGCTCCTCCAGCAGCACCAGCAGGAGTGCGGAAACGCACTGCTCCTCCCCCCCTCTGCAACTCCTGCCGCCGACACTGAGGCCTGTTCTGGCAGCCAGTCCTCAGTGGCCTCCTCTGCTGTGTCTGCTGATTCCTGTGCCAGCAAAAGGCCACGCCAGAGCCTTTTGAGCAAGTCCTTCCAGGGGGTGGTTAGGGCTCTGCCTCCCAGCAGCCATCGCGTGCGGCAGCTGAACGGCTTGCTGGCACGGGCCATGTGCTCCCAACTCCTGCCGTACACGCTCGTGCAGGAGGGGAGCGACATGCGTGCGCTGCTTGCTTGTGCAGCCCCAGACTGGCAGCTCCCCAGCAGACACTTCTTCGCCCGCAAGGCCATTCCTGCACTGCACCGCTTTGTGATGGCCAATGTGGAGCGAGGGCTGGAGCACGCGGTTGGTGAAAGGGTCCACGTCACCATGGACTCCTGGAGCAGCCGCTTCGGGACAGGCCGCTACCTGTCCTTCACTGTCGGTGGAAGGGGGTGAGGATGGGAGAGCAGCAGCGGGCACAGCAGCAGCAGCAACACAGTGGGTGGTGCCACCCCGCAGGGTCAGGGGAACTGAAGCAGGTTCCTCCGATCCTCTGCCATCCTCCGGCACACCTGGCCAAACCCCCCGCCTCAGCAGCAGCGTGAAGGCCCGCCACTGCCAAGCGCTGCTGCACTTGGTCAGCCTTGGGAAGACCAAGCTGACGGCAACCCATGTGTTGGCCAAACTCCAGGAGCAGGAAAGGATTTGGCTGACCCCCAGAGGCCTCAGAGTCAGAGAGGTGGTGGCCGACAATGGGGCCAATCTGGTTGCCGCAATAGACAGGGGAAACCTGACCCACATCCCCTGTCTTGCCCACGTGCTGAACCTGGTGGTGCAGAAGTTCTTGCGCACCTACCAGGGGATGGGCGAACTGCTGGAAACGGCAAGGAACGTTGTGCGTCCCTTCCGGCGCTCGGCTGCAGCCTGTGCGAGCCTGGAAGACGTGCAAAAGGAGCTGGAGCTGCCACGCCATCGGCTGATCCTTGACGTTCTGACTCGCTGGAACTCCACCCTGGCGATGTTGGAGCGTCTCTTTGAACAGAAGCACGCTGTCAACCAGTACCTTGCCCTGGCCACTGTTTCCGCCGCTCAGAGAAGGGACAAGACCAGCAACATCCCGTCCATCGTCCCCGATGATGACTGGAGGCACATGCAGCAGGTGTGCTTAGTGCTGGCTCCCTTTCTGCAGGCCACTAACATGGTGAGCAGGGACCATGCTATGGTCTGCGAGTGGGTGCCCCTGGTTTGTCTGCTGAACAGGGCCCTCGATGCTTTGCTGGAACAGGGAGCGGCAGCCTTGGACCAGCAGGAGCGGCAAGCAGCTGCACAGTCCACCTCTGAGGGGGAGGAGGAGGAGGACTTGGTGGAGGTCCCTGACCTTGCTGCTGATGAGGGGGATCAGCACAGTGCAGCTGAGTTGGTGCGGGGGTGGAGAGAGGATGAGGCTGAGGAGGGAGAGGAGGAGGATGAGGACAGCACTGCCGCCGATGTGCCAGCACACGTGGCCCGCCTCTTCCCAATGGCAGCGCACATGCTGACGTGCCTGCGCAAGGACCCCAGGGTGATCCAGATGAAGCAGAGGGAGGACATCTGGATCAGCATTATGTTGGACCCACGCCTCAAGGGGAAGTTGAGCCAGTTCCTACCGCCTGCAGGAGGAGACCCAGCGCAACAAATAAGGAGCTTGCAGCAGGCCCTTGTTGAGCGCTTGGAGGAAGCCTTCCCCCAGCCTTCCACCCCCACTGTCCAGCCAGCACAGAGGCAGCAGCAGGTGCCTGCATCCAGCAGCAAGCGCCCCACAGACCTGCTGTCTCTCAGCAACGAGCTCTACAGGACTGTAGAGGCTCCGGCAGCAGTGACTAGAGAGGAGGTGCATGCAGCAGCATCCTCCTCGGTCACAGCCAGTGCCTGACCCGAATGGTGGCTGACTACATGGGGTCCTACAGCGGGCTTGACAGCGATGCCCCTGTTGATCCCATGGAGTATTGGGTCAAGCGCCTGGAGATCTGGAGCGAGCTGGCGCAGTACGCCCTGGAAGTGCTGTCCTGTCCCCCTTCCAGCGTGCTGTCCGAGCGGTGCTTCAGTGCAGCTGGTGGCGTGGTCACCGAGAAACGCTCACGTCTGTCTCACAAGTCTGTGGACAGACTGACGTTTCTCAAGATGAACCAGGCGTGGGTGGAAGGCGAGTTCCTGGCCCCTGTTGTCGGCGAGAGGGGGACATGAACTGAAGAACCATCGTTAATGTGCCTTACCACCCTTTACCACCTCCTGGCTCCTGCTCACTAAGCCAGCCTGGTTCACTTTGACTATTACGTCGCCTGCAGCCACACATTTTACACCTACAGTGGGCTGCTGTGTACTGCCCTTCTGCTGTCTGTCTGTGTTTCCCACTGTCAGGGTACACAGATTTACCTTCTGCTGCCACTCTGCCACCAGCTATTACGTCAAAAAATAGCTATATCTGTGTAATTGGTTGTAAAACCAAAACTACAAAACCATTAAAAAAAAAAAGTTTAATTTTTCTGAGGTGCCCGGGTTGAAAACTGTGTTGTCCCAGTTGTGTATTGGACACAATGTGGGCTGCACGACCGCTGTCTGGGACCTCCTGTTGTGTTTATTTACGCCCTGGTATCACCGCTAGGTACCAGGGCTATTATGTCACGCTGCCTGCCTGCTGCCACACTCACAATACTCCTCCATTCCTCCTGCTGCTGCTGCTGTCTGTCTGTGTTTCCCACTGCCAGGGTACACAGAATTACCTTCTGCTGCCACTCTGCCACTAGCTATTACGTCAAACAATAGCTGCTCACATAATTACTCCTCCATTCCTCCTGCTGCTGCTGCTGTCTGTCTGTGTTTCCCACTGTCAGGGTACACAGATTTACCTTCTGCTGCCACTCTGCCACCAGCTATTACGGCAAAAAATAGCTATATCTGTGTAATTGGTTGTAAAACCAAAACTACAAAACCATTAAAAAAAAAAAAAGGTTTGATTTTTCTGAGGTGCCCGGGTTGAAAACTGTGTTGTCCCAGTTGTGTATTGGACACAATGTGGGCTGCACGACTGCTGTCTGGGACCTCCTGTTGTGTTTATTTACGCCCTGGTATCACCGCTAGGTACAAGGGCTATTATGTCACGCTGCCTGCCTGCTGCCACACTCACAATACTCCTCCATTCCTCCTGCTGCTGCTGCTGTCTGTCTGTGTTTCCCACTGCCAGGGTACACGGAATTACCTTCTGCTGCCACTCTGCCACCAGCTATTACGTCAAACAATAGCTGCTCACATAATTACTCCTCCATTCCTCCTGCTGCTGCTGCTGCTGCTGTCTGTCTGTGTTTCCCAACGCCAGGGTACACAGATTTACCTTCTGCTGCCACTCTGCCACCAGCTATTACGTCAAACAATAGCTATATATCTGTGTAATTTGTTTTACAAACAAAACCAAAAAACCATTAAAAAAAAGGTTTAATTTTTCTGAGGTGCCCGAGTTGAAAACTGTGTTGTCCCAGTTGTGTATTGGACACGATGTGGGCTGCACGACCGCTGTCTGGGACCTCCTGCCTGCTGTGTTTATTTACAGCCCTGGTATCACCGCTAGGTACCAGGGCTATTATGTCACGCTGACTGCCTCATTGACTGCCTGCTGCCACACACTCATCCTCCTCCTCCTGCTGCTGAATTTACCTCCTGCTGTCTGTGTGTTTCCACTGCCAGGGAGCACATACAATGGCGCTTCCAACATGCGTGCGCCACCAGCTATTTGTTACGCTCAAAAATAGCTGCATTTCTTTAAAAAAACAAAAAAATTATATATACTTTTTATTAATACTGTGTGATATTATTTTTAGAGGTGTCCGGGTTGAAAACTGTGTTGTCCCAGTTGTGTATTGGACATGATGTGGGCTTCACGACCGCTGTCTGGAACCTCATGCTGTGTATTTACGGCCTGGTACCACCGCTAGGTACCACACAGCCTATTATGTCTCGCTGCCTGCCTCATTGACTGCCTGCTGCCACACAATCATCCTCCTCCTCCTGCTGCTGCTGCTGAATTTACCTCCTGCTGTCTGTGTGTTTCCACTGCCAGGTAGCACATACAATGGCGCTTCCAACATGCGTGCGCCACCAGCTATTTATTACGCTCAAAAATAGCTGCATTTCAAAAATATAAAAGAGAAATAAGTGAAGAAGAAGAAGACGATATAGAAAAAGAAGGAGAAGAAGAAGAAGAAGAAGAAGAAGAAGAAGAAGAAGAAGAAGAAGAAGAAGAAGAAGAAGAAGAAGAAGAAGAAGAAGAAGAAGAAGAAGAAGAAGAAGAAGAAGAAGAAGAAGAAGAAGAAGAAGAAGAAGAAGAAGAAGAAGATGAAGAAGATGAAGAAGAAGAAGATGAAGAAGAAGAAGATGAAGAAGAAGAAGATGAAGAAGATGAAGAAGAAGAAGATGAAGATGAAGAAGATGAAGAAGATGAAGAAAAAGAAAAAGAAGATGAAGAAGAAGATGAAGAAGAAGATGAAGAAGAAGATGATGATGAAGAAGATGAAGAAGAAGAAGATGAAGAAGAAGAAGAAGACAATATAGAAGAAGAAGAAGAAGATATAGAAGAAGATATAGAAGAAGAAGATATAGAAGAAGAAGATAAAGAAGAAGAAGATATAGAAGAAGAAGAAGAAGAAGATATAGAAGATAAAAAAGAAGAAGAAGAAGAAGAAGTATATACAGTACTGAACAAAATTCTGGACACAACTTCTCTTTCCACCTTTTTTTTTTTAAAGGAACATCCCCACATAATCACTTGCTGTTGTTACTTGGAAAAAAAGATGTTTCTTGCATCATTCACCCTCAAAACAAGTGTTGGAAGCTATTTAAGGCCAATTCGAATAGTCAGCTCGAATAATGAGCTCGAATACCGACTCGAATAGTGAGCTCGAAGTCCGAGGTCGAATCGAATAGTAAAAAATATTCGACTCGAATATTCGACTGAATTCGAATAATTTACTATTCAAATTCGACCAAACTCGAATAATAAAAAGGGGTATCCGAGCACCACTACGTGGTAGATTGTCAATTACTTGATGTACAGTAACATGCATTTTTTTCTGAGTTTTCAGTAATTTTTTTCATAATTGGGGAACAATTGAACTTATGTGTGTATCAATCAAAAAAACTGATTGCAATTCTTGAATTGAAAGGATATTTAAAAAATTGTGCGGTGTGTGGCCATCTTTAATGTGCATTTTATCCCTAGGATCAGATCTCTAGTATTAAACTGAAGGACTATAAACAATGTATGTTCAATTCCTCTTTAAAAGGGAATTATATGGCATCAGCTAATCAAGGAGCATTTATATTCAAAAGAAAACGAGCTCTGCACAGGACCTTCACAGAGTGATTACACAAAACTAGAACGATATTTGAGCCTTTATTCGTTTTCATTGAACACATTACTGTATTATATGTGTTTTTCTTTTTACGTCTGCTAGGAGTTCAGCTGCAACAGCTAGTGAAGAAGAGCATAGTTCAGCCCACAAGTGTATCCTTTTTGTGAGTGGGATCCTTTTTTGCATAGGCTTTGCTTTTGTCATCGAGATTCCTCTGAATTATTTAATTGACTGCAGTGAATGTTACTGCAGTAAGGCTGAGCTAATTAGCTGCAGGCTGTTTTGCTGTCTATGCCAAATGTACCCATAAGTGGCTGGTAATCGCAGCAGGTGCCTCAGTATCTTATGCCAGCAGAGTCACCTCCACAGATTAATATAATTTTGTGTAGATCTGATCCTCCCCGGTGTTAATCCTAGCTTGGTTGACTGCCATGAACATATTGCTTGAAAAGAGTGACAAACCTCTGTCTGTAACATCAGAAGCAGCAGGAGTTAAATCTGGAACAAAGTGGTTCAGAGTTGTCTAATTGCCCTAGAACCCGCTGACTGTATTTTCTTGTAGTCTATTGTTCCTTTTGAGTTGCTTACTAGGCCACATCTGATCTCTCAGCCGTGGAAAATTTATTTTGCTTAAGAAAAATGTCAGAATCAAAGCACATAGCTCTGCTCTGCAGACAATGACATACTGTATTTGGTGCGCAGTTAAGACAATACCATGTCACAAATTCAGGGAAGAGGTAATAAAGATTTTTTTTTGTACAACCAAGTCCTAAAAATAGGTAAAGAAAACCTAGCTAAACAAATGAAAATGTATAATATTAGGTCATGTATTTATTTAAAGTGTACCTGTAGGGAAAAAACCTCCCTAAAGGGTTATTCACTTCAATAGAGGGCAGCCGCTTCCCCTTCCTCCTCCAGTGTCCCATTCCAGTGCTGTCCCCTCCACAAAACTGTCAACAAGCACTTGTCCATGGCTTGATCAGGCTTAGCTTTTACTGCCAAAACCCAACCCAAGCGGGTCCATGCTACTGCGCACAGTGGCGTACCTAGGGTATTTGGCACCCGGTGCTGATCATCCACAGTCACCCCCCCCCCCCCCCCCCGTAATTGGGGCTACGTTGCGCGCAAAATGTGTGTGGTCATAGACCAAAATGTGGGTGTGGTCACGGGTGGAGACAAGTTTACATGAACTTAGCAATGGTGGGACATTAGATTTGGACAGTGGTGGCGAAAAGTCACTTATCTATCGCAAAGTGCCAACAGCAATTTAAACTAAATACAAACATTTGAACTCATACATGAACATTATGGAAAATCCAAATTGAAAATAAACTGTGAAGATAAACAATTTCACCCATCCTACTCCTGAAAAATGTATTTTTTTTTTTAGAACCCCCCAGTTTTATTTTCTGTTTTAAAAAGCTAAAAAAAAGTAGGTTTAATGCTATTGTCTCATATGATGATGATTCAGCTTTTCCCATAGTCTCGCAGTTAGCAATCATGAGGCCCCTAACAAGACAAATTCAGCAATCTTGAGGCCCCCAACAAGTCAAATTCAGCAATCATGAGGCCACCAACAAGACAAATTCAGCAATCATGAGGCCACCAACAAGACAAATTCAGCAATCTTGAGGCCCCCAACAAATCATGAGGCCCCCAACAAGACAAATTCAGCAATCATGAGGCCACCAACAAGACAAATCCAGTAACCATGAGTCCCTCAACAAGACAAATTCAGCAGTCATGAGGCACATAAATAGACAGCATTTCACATAAATGGGAAGAATGCACCCTTAATATGGTAGACACCTCTCACCTGGCTTCTGAATTCTCCTCTACTGGCTGCTGTGCCTGGCAATACTGTTTTTGGCTGGATTGGGGATGATGTGTGGGCTGAAAGGCCTGGCAGTGATGCTGTGGCCTGGCTGGCGGTGATGCTGTGGCTGGGCGGGCTGGCTGGCGGTGATGCTGTGGCTGGGCTGGCTGGCGGTGATGCTGTGGCTGGGCTGGCTGGTTGAAGTAAATGCTAGCCTGACTGGTGGTGATGCTGTGGCCTTTTTGCCAGTTATTCTGGGCAGGTTGGCTGTTGGTTATGTTGGGCTGGCTGGCCTAGATAGTTTAGGTAGTGAGAGGTGCCACCTAGTTTAGGTAGTGCCAGGAGCCCTCCAGTTTAGGTAGTGACAGGAGCCCCCCAGTTTAGGTAGTGACAGGAGCCCCCCAGTTTAGGTAGTTACAGGAGCCCCCCAGCTCAATTAGTGACTGGAGCCCCCCAGTTCAGTTAGTGACAGGTACCCCCAGTTTAGGTAGTGACAGGAGCCCCCAGTGTATGTAGTGACAGGTGCCCCCCCAGTTTAGGTAGTGACAGGAGCCCCCCAGTTCAGGTAGTCACAGGAGCTCCCAGTTCAGTTAGTGACTAGCGACCCCCAGGTTAGATAGTGACAGCGACCCCCAGTTTAGATAGTGACAGGGACCCCCAGTTTAGATAGTAGATAGTGACAGGGACCCCCAGTTTAGATAGTGACAGGGACCCCCAGGTTAGATAGCGACAGGTGCCCCCCAGGTTAGATAACGACAGGTGCCCCCCAGGTTAGATAGCGACAGGGACCCCCGGTTAGATAGTGACCCCCAGGTTAGATAGTGACAGCGACCCCCCAGGTTAGATAGCGACAGGTGCCCCCCAGGTTAGATAGTGACAGGGACCCCCCAGGTTAGATAGTGACAGGGACCCCCCAGGTTAGATAGAGACAGGGACTCCCTAGGTTAGATAGCGACAGGTGCCCCCCAGGTTAGATAGCGACAGGGACCCCCCAGGTTAGATAGTGACAGGGACCTCCGGTTAGATCGGGACCCTCCAGGTTAGATAGTGACAGCGACCCCCCAGGTTAGATAGTGACAGCGACCCCCAGGTTAGATAGTGACAGCGACCCCCAGGTTAGATAGTGACAGCGACCCCCAGGTTAGATAGTGACCCCAGGTTAGATAGAGACAGGGATCCCCCAGGTTAGATGGTGACAGCGACCCCCCAGGTTAGATGGTGACAGCGACCCCCAGGTTAGATAGTGACAGGGACCCCCGGTTAGATAGTGACCCCTAGGTTAGATAGTGACAGCGACCCCCAGGTTAGATAGTGACAGGGACCCCCAGTTAGATAGTGACCCCCAGGTTAGATAGTGACAGCGACCCCCAGGTTAGATAGTGACAGCGACCCCCAGGTTAGATAGTGACAGCGACCCCCAGGTTAGATAGTGACCCCAGGTTAGATAGCGACAGCGACCCCCCAGGTTAGATAGCGACAGCAACCCCCCAGGTTAGATAGCGACAGCAACCCCCCAGGTTAGATAGTGACAGCGACCCCCAGGTTAGATAGCGACAGGGACCCCCCAGGTTAGATAGTGCCCCCCAGGTTAGATAGCGACAGGGATCCCCCAGGTTAGATAGTGACAGCGACCCCCCAGGTTAGATAGTGACAGCGACCCCCAGGTTAGATAGTGACAGCGACCCCCAGGTGAGATAGTGACAGGGACCCCCCAGGTTAGACAGTGACCCCCCCCAGGTTAGATAGTGACCCCCCCAGGTTAGATAGTGACACCCAGGTTAGATAGCGACAGGGACCCCCCCAGGTTAGATAGCGACAGGGACCCCCCAGGTTAGATAGCGACAGGGACCCCCCAGGTTAGATAGCGACAGGGACCCCCCAGGTTAGATAGCGACAGGGACCCCCCAGGTTAGATAGCGACAGGGACCCCCAGGTTAGATAGTGACAGCGACCCCCCAGGTTAGATAGTGACAGCGACCCCCCAGGTTAGATAGTGACAGCGACCCCCAGGTTAGATAGTGACAGCGACCCCCCAGGTTAGATAGTGACAGCGACCCCCCAGGTTAGATAGTGACAGCGACCCCCAGGTTAGATAGTGACAGGGACCCCCAGGTTAGATAGTGACAGCGACCCCCCTGGTTAGATAGCGACAGGTGCCCCCCAGGTTAGATAGTGACAGCGACCCCTGGTTAGATAGTGACCCCCAGGTTAGATAGTGACAGCGACCCCTGGTTAGATAGTGACCCCCAGGTTAGATAGTGACAGGGACCCCCCAGGTTAGATATTGACAGGGACCCCCCAGGTTAGACAGTGACAGGTGCCCCCCAGGTTAGATAGCGACAGGTGCCCCCCAGGTTAGATAGTGACAGCAGGGGCCCCCCAGGTTAGATAGTGACAGCGACCCCTGGTTAGATAGTGACCCCCAGGTTAGATAGTGACAGGGAGGGACCCCCCAGGTTAGACAGTGACAGGGACCCCCCCAGGTTAGATAATGACCCCCAGGTTAGATAGCGACAGGGACCCCCCAGGTTAGATAGCGACAGGGACCCCCCAGGTTAGACAGTGACAGGGACCCCCCCAGGTTAGATAGTGACCCCCAGGTTAGATAGTGACAGGGGGCCCCAGGTTAGACAGTGACAGGGACCCCCCCAGGTTAGATAGTGACCCCCAGGTTAGATAGCGGCAGGGACCCCAGGTTAGATAGCGGCAGGGACCCCAGGTTAGATAGCGGCAGGGACCCCCGGTGCCCTTAACTCACCAGCAGCCCAACTTCAGACCTCAGTATCAGCCGGCGACCAATTAGAGCGGGCGCACCGATCTCGGTGTACACCACGCTGTATATGCGGAAGTGATGTCACTTCCGCATAACAGTGCGGTGTCCGCTAGGTCCTAGCGCCCGCATAGTGGTCGCCGGCTGGTCGGAGGTCTGAAGCTGGGCTGGGCTGCTCCTGCCTGGCAGCGCGGACGGCTGTGCGGGTGTCAGCGAGTACGGCGGAGGGGGGTGTCAGAGGGGACGGCCGCGGGGGGGCAGCGGGCGGCGGCGGGGGGGTGTAAAATTTTGCAACACAGGGCAGCGGCAGGGACGGCAACACAGGACTCCGGGTGTCACCCCCTACTGTGAAGACACCCGGTGCGGGCCGCCCCTGCCGCTCGACGGTAGGTACGCCACTGACTGCGCATGTGTGTTCGCACTTCTCCTGTGCAGTAGCATCGACCCAATTGGCTCAGCATTTTCCACTGAAGCCCAAGTGGGTCCATGCTACTCCGCAGGTACAATACTTCATGGGTCTCAACACTGGAACAGCCTGGCAGAGGAAGAGGGGGGAAGTATCCACTGGCGTAACAATAGGATCTGCAGCCCCTGCCCCCACGGGGGGGCCCGCTCAGGGCCATTTTGGGGGGCTGGAGGGGTCACAGCATGAGGGGAGAGCTATGGCCACATTCGGTGTGGAGTGGGGACGGTCCCCCCCTACCTCACCTCGGGCTCTCCCCTCTGCGCTCCTCTACAGCATCAATATATTTGGGTATGCAGGCGGCGGGTAGCGGCAGTTACATACCTTCCGTGCGCTCCAGCTCGGACGATCCTCCCTCTAGTGTCTGACGCGACTTCCTGTTTATACAGGAAGTCACGTCAGAGGCTAGATAGAGGAACTTCCACGCTAGAGAAACTTCCAGGAGATCGTGCGCTCCGCTCCACCTTCAGTCTCTCAGCGGCGATCGCCGCTCGGTAGACTGTGACGGCGTAACCGTTGTCTATTACTTTGTACAGCGCTGTGATCTGCAGCAGCGCTGTACTTGGGACAGCCGTGTGGCACGGCTGTCCCCTCCAGAGTGGCAGCGGTGATCCGATCACAATGATTGGCTAGCAGGGGGAGGGAGGGAGGGTTTAGGGGGAAAAAAACACATTTATATATTTAATAAAAAATATTTGTGAAAAAAAACATAAACATTGTGCGGGGGATCAGACCCCACCAACAGGAAGCTCTGTTGGTGGGGGGAAAAGGGGTGTGGAATCACTTGTGTGCTGTGTTGTGCGGCCCTGCAGCTTGGCCTTAAAACTGCAGTGGCCATTTTAACAAAAAATGTCCTGGTGACTGGGGGGGTTTAACACTGCGGTCCTCAAGTGTTTAAAGTATAAATCATTATTCAATATGATTTTCATTCCCAAACAAATTGGCTTTTAGTTAGTCACTTAATGGGCATGTTTGGATGACAACTACTGGCCAAAATCATGTTTTTATCTGAAGGTTTTCTGAAGAAATCTGTGAATGTTATACCATTATCGAGAGATACTGTATATTAGTATGTAAAAAATGCAGTGAACCAGAATAATAAACCATTGTATTTTATTGTATCATGTTCCCCATTCAGTCACTACAAAACCTTCTGTCTGTAGAATCTAACCAACGAAAAAGAAGATGTCTATACAGTGACCAGTGACAATGAAGAACATTTATTAAAAAAACAAAAAGAAAGAAAAAAGACAGCATTTAAAAAAAAAATCCTGTTCTTCTGTCTGCAACCTTGCCTATGTCATACCAGATTGCAGCTAGGATTGCAGAGCTTATGCGACTTCTGTCATGTGCAACACAAATAGTGAAAGCAGTACAGGGCTTGCTGGACCACTGGTATTCTTGAGGGCTCGTTTCCACCATAGCGAATCCGCATGCGGCGCCGACATGCGGATTCGCTTGGTACATTGAAGTGGCCGGGGCTGTTTCCTTATGTGCGGCGTGCGGGAGCGATTTGGCGGCGGGCCAAATCTGCATGACGGGACCCACAGAATTTGCCTGCGTCGGGAATCCATGCGAATCGCCGCTAATGTATTTAATAGGAAAAACGCATGCGTTTTTTACATGCGTTTTTACCCGCGATTCGCGTGCGATTTCGCACCTTTTTCAATGTTATTTTGCCCTGGCAGAGTCATAGTTAATTTCGCATGGCACCCTGCCATGCGAAATCGCACGCAAAATCGCGGGTAAAAACGCATGCGGAAACGCATCCGCATGCGTTTTTACAAGCGTCGGGATGCCGGCGAAATCGCGTCGCAACAGTGGAAAGGGGCCCTGAGTGTTCTGCTCTCTACTCCAGACTTAGTGAAAGAGCCCCACTCAGTGTGCAAAGAACGGGGAAAAAAAGGACCAGAGAGCTTGCACTAATTATAACAATATTCTTTATTCGGACATGATTGCAGGACTACAAACTAAAGTTCTAAAATCAAAAATGGGGGAAGGGCGAGATCAAAAGGCTGTGGGGAAAGTCTAGCGTTTGGAGCAATTTATACACGGTACAGTCAAAGTACAAAGAATAATTACTGCCACTATTGGGCAGCATGGTGGCATAGTGGATAGCACTCTTGCCGTGCAGTGCTGGGTTCCCTGGTTTAAATCCCAGCCAAGTCAACATCTGCAAGGAGTTTGTATGTTCTCCCTGTGTCTGCGTACATTTTCTCCAGGCACTCCGGGATCCTACACATCCCAAAACATACAGTTATGTTAATTGGCTTCCCCCTAAATTAGCCCTAGACTATGATACATACACTACATGAATGATACATGCTGTAACAAACTTACCTGGTGTGGTCTCTGCAGGCTGCTCTGATAGTGTGGAGCAGCTGGAGGAAGCTTCCTCTTCCTCTTTGGTCAAAATCATCCCAGCTCCCCTGTAGACATGAATCAGCATGATGGCATCCTGGTCTCCCTTGTAGATGTGGGTCGGCGTGTTGTTTCTGGCAGGACGCACGCAGCTCAGAGCTGCCTTTATAGGCTGAGGAGGCGTGTCTGATGGGGTGTCAGCTGTGATGTCATCAGCTGACACCTTTTTGCAGGAGGTGCTGTCAATTCTGGGTGCTGGGCTTTTGCTCTGCCTCCTGGGTACTTAAGGCCAGAGTATTCACTTGCTCGTTGGCCTTGATACTAATCAGTTCGCTGGTTCTTGGCCCTAGCTAGTGAGAAATTGAGAGCTACATTTCATATATTGCGCATCAGCACGATATATATGTACTCTAGTCAGTCAGTCTTATTATTTTGTAGTATTATACATTTGTAATATTATCATATCGTAATATTTATTTATTTATTGTATTTATAAAGCGGCAACATATTACGCAGCGCTGGACATTAGTTTAGGTTACAGACAATATTTAGGGGTGACATACAGCAAAATGACAATACATGAATACAAGAAAGACCACAGTATGAGTACAAGGTAATGCTTAGTCACTGGAGGGGGGCATGGAGATTAGGCAAGTTAGGTTCACTCAGATGCATAGCATGGGTTCACAGTAATGGAGGTGCATGATCAGGTAGGACACAAAAGGAGGAGGACCCTGCCTAAACGCTTACAATCTAATATTGTATATTATCTGTGCACCAACCTTTTTCCTACCTCTTGACCTTGCTCTTGCCTAGCCCTTCTGTACCACTGCCAGTGCCACCTGATATATGTGTATGACTCGGCCTGTCCCTGACTTTGCTACTGTTTGATCCTTCCAATACGACTGACATCTGACTTATGTGTATGACCCTGCCTGTTAATTGATTACGATTTTGCCTAATTCTATTGTACTCTCATCTGCTCTTGTGAACGACTTCGACCTGACCCTGACTACGCCTTTTTCACTAGAACTGAGATTTACACTAGTTACGCTAGATCTCTTCACGTATCTGCGTGATACATACATAGACATAAGACTATGGTAGGGATTAGATTGCGAGCCCCTCTGAGGGACAGTTAAGTGACAAAAAGTAAGGTTTACAAGGCACAAAAAGTATGTAAATTAAGTGCAGAGTTCAAAAAAACATATTTGGACGATTTAAGTGAAACACCATACAAAGATAAAATGTATAAGGAAGGAATAAACCCTACAAGCAGGCCCGTTTCTAGGGCCGAGCGGCCCGTGCCGCCGCCCGGGGCGCTGTTGGGAGCTGGTGGGAGGTGGGCGCTGTGATGGAGGGGGGAGCCGGAGCCGTGTGGAGGGCAGTCCGACCTCTCCCTCCCTCTCCTGGGCTGCCATCCGTCCGTGCTCCCCCCTCAGATGCAGAGCGAGCAGCCAGGGAGGAAGCGCTGTATACAATATACCTCTCTGCGTTCCAAGCAATGCTCTCTCGCCGCCGGTCTCTTCCTCTCTGCCTATACGATGATACACACGCTCAGCTGCCTGGCTGCTCGCTCTGCATCTGAGGGGGGAGCATGGAGGGCGGCCCAGGAGAGGGAGGGAGGGGTCGGGCTGCCCTCCCCGCGGCTCCGGCTCCCCCCTCCATTATGGGGGACAGCTACCTATCTAACCTATCTTGGGGGGCACCTACCTAATCTAACCTACGCTGGGTGGCAGCTACCTAATCTAACCTATACTGGGGGGCAGCTACCTAATCTAACCTACGCTGGGGGGCACCTACCTATCTAACCTATACTGGGGGGCACCTACCTAATCTAACCTATACTGGGGGGCAGCTACCTATCTAACCTACACTGGGGGGCAGCTACCTATCTAACCTACACTGGGGGGCACCTACCTAATCTAACCTACGCTTGGGGGCAGCTACCTATCTAACCTATACTGGGGGGCACCCACCTAATCTAACCTACACTGGGGGGCAGCTACCTATCTAACCTACACTGGGGGGCAGCTACCTATCTAACCTACACTGGGGGCAGCTACCTAATCTAACCTACGCTGGGGGGCAGCTACCTAATCTAACCTACACTGGGGGGCAGCTACCTATCTAACCTACACTGGGGGGCAGCTACCTAATCTAACCTACACTGGGGGGCAGCTACCTATCTAGCCTATACTGGGGCACTTATCTAACCTGTATTGGGGGCACCTACCTAGCTAGCCTATACAGGTGGCAACTATACTGGCTACCTATATTGCAGGCACCTACCTAAATAACCTATACTGGGGGCACCTACCTATCTAACCTATGCTGGGGGCAACTATTCTGGCTACCTATATTAGAGGCACCCACCTAGCTAACCTGTACTGGGGCACCTACCTATCTAACTTATACCGGGGGTGCCTGCCTATCTAACCTATACTGGGGGCAACTATACTGGCTACCTATACTGGAGGGAGGCACCTACCTGGCTAACCTATAGCGGGGGCAACTATACTGGCTTACCTATGCCTGGCTACCTGTACTGGGGTACCTATTCTTGGCTACCTATACTGGGGGGACCTATACTAAGTGCAACTAGTCCTGGCTAACCTATACTGCGGGCACCCATACCTTGCTCGGGGGGGGGGGGGGCGCAATTTTTACACCCTCGCCCTGGGTGCATTTTAGCCTAAAAACTGCACTGCTTACAAGAATGATTAATCCACCTTGATTACAATCAAGATCTGACCAGTATGATCGTAATCAGAAGAACTTCTATCCAGAGAGAACCAGTAAACGAAGTCCAGCTGAACATGTAAACCCTGAAGAAAATAGGTAATAATGGAACAAGTAGAATAGCAAGTTACCTGGTGCAAGTGACTGGGAGCACTGAGCCACTTACAGCTTACAGCTGCCAAAAGTGGACACCGCCCATTTGCAAAGTGTTATGTTTACTGTAATTTTCATTACAATAAAACATCACACTTTGCAAACAGACAGTGACCACTTTTGGTACCTTGTCTTGGATTACAACTTTAATGGGCGTATTTGTCCCATAAATAAGCTCAAGTCAACCATGAAAGTATAACTCTTTTTTTTCTGTGCTTTACTTAAAGCTAAGCACAGATCTAAAATGTAACAACTCAGTAATCACAAGGACCAAATATTACATTTTGTATGTGTGGCAAATGATGCTTACGTCACCAAAGTTTCAGTGTTTAAGGAACAAGCGACACTCATGCTAACCTAGAAATAAAAACACATATATACAGTGGGTTGCAAAGGTATTCGGCCCCCTTGAAGTTTTCCACATTTTGTCATATTACTGCCACAAACATGAATCAATTTTATTGGAATTCCACATGAAAGACCAACACAAAGTGGCGTACATGTGAGAAGTGGAACGAAAATCATACATGATTCCAAATATTTTTTACAAGCAATAACTGCAAAGTGGTGTGTGCATAATTATTCGGCCCCCTTTGATCTGAGTGCAGTCAGTTGCCTATAGACATTGCCTGATGACTGCTAATGACTAAATAGAGTGCACCTGTGTGTAATCTAATGTCAGTACAAATACAGCTGCTCTGTGAGGGCCTCAGAGGTTGTCTAAGAGAATATTGGGAGCAACAACACAGTGAAGTCCAAAGAACACACCAGACAGGTCAGGCCAGGGGTGAGCCTGGGGTGCCTGGCACCTGGGTGCAAGATTTTCTCTGGCGCCTATGGGAGTGGTTAAATTAACCGCGCCCAACCACATAACCACACCCATGTCCTGCCTAATCACACCCACACCTTCCACCTCTTTATGCATGCATGTGATACCCCATTCCTACCCCTCTTCCATGGGCTTGCTCCTGGCTGGCTTTGGCTGCCTGCGAGTCTGCTAGTCTCTGGACTGACTCAGGCTGAGAGGCTCTGCAAGTGCGACGCAGTCACACACTGCATATTTATGGCTGCCTGCGGCCACCCTACTCTCGCTCACTGACGTCGGCTCCTCCCCCCTGCCAAGCCTAAGGTGGGCTGCCTGTATCTTTCCCGTTGCGCCACGCAGCCTGCCAGTGTTGCCACCCTTTCACGTTATTTTTTACTGACAAATACCTAAAAATTTACTGACAAAAGATTATTTTTACTGACAAAATTTCCCCACTAAATGCACATAAGAGACAGCTTTTCACCTGTACATGCACATAACAAGAGACCGCTTTTCACCAGTAAATGCACATAAGAGACCGCTTTTCACCAGTAAATGCACATAACAAGAGACTGCTTTTCACCAGTAAATGCACATAACAAGAGACCACTTTTCACCAGTAAATGCACATAACAAGAGACTGCTTTTCACCAGTAAATGCACATAACAAGAGACTGCTTTTCACCAGTAAATGCACATAACAAGAGACTGCTTTTCACCAGTAAATGCACATAACAAGAGACTGCTTTTCACCAGTAAATGCACATAACAAGAGACTGCTTTTCACCAGTAAATGCACATAAGAGACTGCTTTTCACCAGCAAATGCACATAATAAGGGACAGCTTTTCACCAGCAAATGCACATAATAAGACAGCTTTTCACCAGCAAATGCACATAAGAGACAGATTTTCACCAGTAAATGCACATAATGACAAACAGCCAGTGTCCCCAGAATATATAGTCAGGGATATATGTGCCCAGTATATGTAGGCAGGGGTATATGTCCCCAGTATATGTAGGCAGGTGTATATGTCCCAGCATATGTAGGCAGGTGTATATGTCCCAGCATATGCAGCCAGGGGGTATATGTGCCCAGCATATGTAGCCAGGGGTATATGTGCCCAGCATAGGTAGACAGGGGGTATATGTGCCCAGCATAGGTAGACAGGGGGTATATGTGCCCAGCATAGGTAGCCAGGGGGTATATGTGCCCAGCATAGGTAGCCAGGGGGTATATGTGCCCAGCATAGGTAGCCAGGGGGTATATGTGCCCAGCATAGGTAGCCAGGGGGTATATGTGCCCAGCATAGGTAGCCAGGGGGTATATGTGCCCAGCATAGGTAGCCAGGGGGTATATGTGCCCAGTCTAGGTAGCCAGGGGGTATATGTGCCCAGCATAGGTAGCCAGGGGGTATATGTGCCCAGTCTAGGTAGCCAGGGGGTATATGTGCCCAGCATAGGTAGCCAGGGGGTATATGTGCCCAGTCTAGGTAGCCAGGGGGTATATGTGCCCAGCATAGGTAGCCAGGGGGTATATGTGCCCAGTCTAGGTAGCCAGGGGGTATATGTGCCCAGCATAGGTAGCCAGGGGGTATATGTGCCCAGCCTAGGTAGCCAGGGGGTATATGTGCCCAGCATAGGTAGCCAGGGGGTATATGTGCCCAGCATAGGTAGCCAGGGGGTATAGGGTCCCCGTTTAGGTAGTTAGTGACAGGAGCGCTCCCCTCCCCTCTAGCCGCTGCCGCCGCTCCCCCCTCACCTTGCCGCAGCTTCAGACCTCAATCAGCGGGCGACCTGACCAGTAAGAGGGCGCTGGATGCACCCGCTCTATATGCGGAAGTGATGTCACTTCCGCATATCAGTGCGGTGTGCTAGGTCCTAGCGCCCGCCCACCTGATCGAGGTCTGACGCAGCGGCGCCGGCGGCTATAGGGAGCGAGCGAGCTTCGGCCACAGGGGGAGAGCGGCGGCCGGGCGGCGCCTCTCAGTGGCAGGCGCCTGGGTGCCTTGCACCCGCAGCACCCGCCCAGGCTCGCCCCTGGGTCAGGCATCAAGTTATTGAGAAATTTAAAGCAGGCTTAGGCTAGAAAAAGATTTCCAAAGCCTTAAACATCCCACGGAGCACTGTTCAAGCGATCATGCAGACATGGAAGGAGTATGGCACAACTGTAAACCTACCAAGACAAGGCCATCCACCTAAACTCACAGGCCGAACAAGGAGAGCGCTGATCAGAAATGCAGTCAAGAGACCCATGGTGACTCTGGACGAGCTGCAGAGATCTACAGCTCAGGTGGGAGACTCTGTCCATATTAGTCATGCATTGCACAAAGTTGGCCTTTATGGAAGAGTGGCAAGAAGAAAGGCATTGTTAACAGAAAGCATAAGAAGTCCCGTTTGCAGTTTGCCACAAGCCATGTGGGGGACACAGCAAACATGTGGAAGAAGGTGCTCTGGTCAGATGAGACCAAAATGGAACTTTTTGGCCAAAATGCAAAACGCTATGTATGGCAGAAAACTAACACTGCACATCACTCTGAACACACCATCCCCACTGTCAAATATGGTGGTGGCAGCATCATGCTCAGGGGGTGCATCTCTTCAGCAGGGACAGGGAAGCTGGTCAGAGTTGATGGGAAGATGGATTGAGACAAATACAGGGCAAACTTGGAAGAAAACCTCTTGGAGACTGCAAGAGACTTGAGACTGGGGCGGAGGTTCACCTTCCAGCAGGACAATGACCCTAAACATAAAGCCAGGGCAACAATAGAATGGTTTAAAACAAAACATATCTATGTGTTAGAATGGCCCAGTCAAAGTCCAGATCTAAATCCAATCGAGAATCTGTGGCAAGATCTGAAAACTGCTGTTCACAAACGCTGTCCATCTAATCTGACTGAGTTGGAGCTGTTTTGCAAAGAAGAATGGGCAAGGATTTCAGTCTCTAGATGTGCAAAGCTGGTAGAGACATACCCTAAAAGACTGGCAGCTGTAATTGCAGCAAAAGGTGGTTCTACAAAGTATTGACTCAGGGGGCTGAATAATTACGCACACCCCACTTTGCAGTTATTTATTTGTGAAAAATGTTTGGAATGATGTATGATTTTCGTTCCACTTCTCACATGTACACCACTTTGTATTGGTCTTTCACGTAGAATTCCAATAAAATTGAGGCGTGTTTGTGGCAGTAATGTGACAAAATGTGGAAACCGTCAGGGGGGCTGAATACTTTTGCAACCCACTGTAAGTAGATAAATACTACTTCTACTTACATAACAGATGTATTGTGCTATCCACATAATGATTCCTGTGAATTTCTATAAAGGAAAAGCATAAAATCCTATTCTAGGCAGTGGCCATTTTGCCAAGCTAATGCTGACATCATATCCTCCCTGACTCTTGCCCCCCCCCCCCCCACTCCCTTCTCTTGCTCATTGTGCATTCATTAGCTGCCCTCCTCCCAGAGTCTTCAGACACTGAGGTGTATACTAGGAACTGTCTTTTTTTTTTTCTCCTCCAATCGCTGAGTCACCTCAGCCTTGCTTGTAAACACAAGTGAGCAGGGGATCGTGTTTCAGATAGGTTAGGCAGGGAAATAAATAGAAGAGGAGGAATAGATTATAGATAAAAAGAACCCCCAGCATTCAACAGTTTGGCACCGACTACTAAAGGGCCAGTGCTCCTTAAAGAGAAACTCCAACCAAGAATTTAACTTTATCCCAATCAGTAGCGGATACCCCCTTTTACAGACCATCAGGGGGCGCTGTATGACTGATCTTGTGGTGAAACCCCTCCCACAAGAAGCTATAAGGACCGCGGTACTTTTGACAGTTTGCCACAATGTAACAAGGTTCACAGACAGGAAATAGCTGTTTACAGCTGTCTCCAACAGCCAAAACAGCTAGCAGCAGCTACATAACCTGCCCACAGTAAAAATGTCACCATGTAATAAATGTCAGAATGTAAATCGGGGAGACTAAAGATTTTACAATGGGCAAACACTGACTAAACCATTTATACATAATTATTGTAAAAATTAAGCACTTTTTTATTACATTATTTTCACTGGAGTTCCTCTTTAAAGGGGTTCTTTCGCGAAAAAAGTAGGCAGTTAAAAAATGTGACAGATGACAGGTTTTGGGCCAGTCCATCTTTTTAAGGTGGATTCTCAGGGCTTTCTTTGTTTTCAGCAGCATTTCCTGAACAACAGTTGCAAAATCTAACTGGCATAATAGTGTGCAAGTGAGTATGGAGGCCGGCTGATATCTTGCTATTTTGGCAGTTAAACTGCTGTTCAGGAAATGCTGTTGAAAACAAAGAAAGCCCTGAGAATCCCCCTTAAAAAGATGGACTGGCCCAAAACTTGTCATCTGTCACATTTTTTAACTGCCTACTTTTTTCGCGAAAGAACCCCTTTAAGTATGTGATAACTCCAAATCATAACAGTAAAAAAAGTTTTGCACGTTTTTAATGCAGGATTAGCATCTTTATCACTTAATACACTCAGACCAGTTGTTGTTGAAATTTGATTTTTATGGTGACAATACCGCTTTAAGTGACCCTGAATCAAATTTTAGCATGACAGGTAAACAGCTGTGTATGTAAACTGGATGATGAGAAAGCACGTTTATTATTTATTTTTCAGACTGGCAGTTAAAAGAAAGCCAGTGGCGTACCTACCGTCGAGCGGCAGGGGCGGCCCGCACCGGGTGTCTTCACAGTAGGGGGTGACACCCGGAGTCCTGTGTTGCCGTCCCTGCCGCTGCCCTGTGTTGCAAAATTTTACACCCCCCCCCGCCGCCGCCCGCTGCCCCCCCGCGGCCGTCCCCTCTGACACCCCCCTCCGCCGTACTCGCTGACACCCGCACAGCCGTCCGCGCTGCCAGGCAGGAGCAGCCCAGCCCAGCTTCAGACCTCCGACCAGCCGGCGACCACTATGCGGGCGCTAGGACCTAGCGGACACCGCACTGTTATGCGGAAGTGACATCACTTCCGCATATACAGCGTGGTGTACACCGAGATCGGTGCGCCCGCTCTAACTGGTCGCCGGTTGATACTGAGGTCTGAAGTTGGGCTGCTGGTGAGTTAAGGGCACCGGGGGTCCCTGCCGCTATCTAACCTGGGGTCCCTGCCGCTATCTAACCTGGGGTCCCTGCCGCTATCTAACCTGGGGGTCACTATCTAACCTGGGGGGGTCCCTGTCACTGTCTAACCTGGGGCCCCCTGTCACTATCTAACCTGGGGGTCACTATCTAACCTGGGGGGGTCCCTGTCACTGTCTAACCTGGGGGGTCCCTGTCGCTATCTAACCTGGGGGGTCCCTGTCGCTATCTAACCTGGGGGTCATTATCTAACCTGGGGGGGTCCCTGTCACTGTCTAACCTGGGGGGTCCCTCCCTGTCACTATCTAACCTGGGGGTCACTATCTAACCAGTGGTCGCTGTCACTATCTAACCTGGGGGGCCCCTGCTGTCACTATCTAACCTGGGGGGCACCTGTCGCTATCTAACCTGGGGGGCACCTGTCACTGTCTAACCTGGGGGGTCCCTGTCAATATCTAACCTGGGGGGTCCCTGTCACTATCTAACCTGGGGGTCACTATCTAACCAGGGGTCGCTGTCACTATCTAACCTGGGGGTCACTATCTAACCAGGGGTCGCTGTCACTATCTAACCTGGGGGGCACCTGTCGCTATCTAACCAGGGGGGTCGCTGTCACTATCTAACCTGGGGGTCCCTGTCACTATCTAACCTGGGGGTCGCTGTCACTATCTAACCTGGGGGGTCGCTGTCACTATCTAACCTGGGGGGTCGCTGTCACTATCTAACCTGGGGGTCGCTGTCACTATCTAACCTGGGGGGTCGCTGTCACTATCTAACCTGGGGGGTCGCTGTCACTATCTAACCTGGGGGTCCCTGTCGCTATCTAACCTGGGGGGTCCCTGTCGCTATCTAACCTGGGGGGTCCCTGTCGCTATCTAACCTGGGGGGTCCCTGTCGCTATCTAACCTGGGGGGTCCCTGTCGCTATCTAACCTGGGGGGGTCCCTGTCGCTATCTAACCTGGGTGTCACTATCTAACCTGGGGGGGTCACTATCTAACCTGGGGGGGTCACTGTCTAACCTGGGGGGTCCCTGTCACTATCTCACCTGGGGGTCGCTGTCACTATCTAACCTGGGGGTCGCTGTCACTATCTAACCTGGGGGGTCGCTGTCACTATCTAACCTGGGGGATCCCTGTCGCTATCTAACCTGGGGGGCACTATCTAACCTGGGGGGTCCCTGTCGCTATCTAACCTGGGGGTCGCTGTCACTATCTAACCTGGGGGGTTGCTGTCGCTATCTAACCTGGGGGGTTGCTGTCGCTATCTAACCTGGGGGGTCGCTGTCGCTATCTAACCTGGGGTCACTATCTAACCTGGGGGTCGCTGTCACTATCTAACCTGGGGGTCGCTGTCACTATCTAACCTGGGGGTCGCTGTCACTATCTAACCTGGGGGTCACTATCTAACTGGGGGTCCCTGTCACTATCTAACCTGGGGGTCGCTGTCACTATCTAACCTAGGGGTCACTATCTAACCGGGGGTCCCTGTCACTATCTAACCTGGGGGTCCCTGTCACCATCTAACCTGGGGGGTCGCTGTCACCATCTAACCTGGGGGATCCCTGTCTCTATCTAACCTGGGGTCACTATCTAACCTGGGTGTCGCTGTCACTATCTAACCTGGGGGTCGATGTCACTATCTAACCTGGGGGGTCGCTGTCACTATCTAACCTGGAGGGTCCCGATCTAACCGGAGGTCCCTGTCACTATCTAACCTGGGGGGTCCCTGTCGCTATCTAACCTGGGGGGCACCTGTCGCTATCTAACCTAGGGAGTCCCTGTCTCTATCTAACCTGGGGGGTCCCTGTCACTATCTAACCTGGGGGGTCCCTGTCACTATCTAACCTGGGGGGCACCTGTCGCTATCTAACCTGGGGGGTCGCTGTCACTATCTAACCTGGGGGTCACTATCTAACCGGGGGTCCCTGTCGCTATCTAACCTGGGGGGCACCTGTCGTTATCTAACCTGGGGGGCACCTGTCGCTATCTAACCTGGGGGTCCCTGTCACTATCTAAACTGGGGGTCCCTGTCACTATCTACTATCTAAACTGGGGGTCCCTGTCACTATCTAAACTGGGGGTCGCTGTCACTATCTAACCTGGGGGTCGCTAGTCACTAACTGAACTGGGAGCTCCTGTGACTACCTGAACTGGGGGGCTCCTGTCACTACCTAAACTGGGGGGGTCCCTGTCGCTATCTAACCTGGGGGGGTCCCTGTCGCTATCTAACCTGGGTGTCACTATCTAACCTGGGGGGGTCACTATCTAACCTGGGGGGGTCACTGTCTAACCTGGGGGGTCCCTGTCACTATCTCACCTGGGGGTCGCTGTCACTATCTAACCTGGGGGTCGCTGTCACTATCTAACCTGGGGGGTCGCTGTCACTATCTAACCTGGGGGATCCCTGTCGCTATCTAACCTGGGGGGCACTATCTAACCTGGGGGGTCCCTGTCGCTATCTAACCTGGGGGTCGCTGTCACTATCTAACCTGGGGGGTTGCTGTCGCTATCTAACCTGGGGGGTTGCTGTCGCTATCTAACCTGGGGGGTCGCTGTCGCTATCTAACCTGGGGTCACTATCTAACCTGGGGGTCGCTGTCACTATCTAACCTGGGGGTCGCTGTCACTATCTAACCTGGGGGTCGCTGTCACTATCTAACCTGGGGGTCACTATCTAACTGGGGGTCCCTGTCACTATCTAACCTGGGGGTCGCTGTCACTATCTAACCTAGGGGTCACTATCTAACCGGGGGTCCCTGTCACTATCTAACCTGGGGGTCCCTGTCACCATCTAACCTGGGGGGTCGCTGTCACCATCTAACCTGGGGGATCCCTGTCTCTATCTAACCTGGGGTCACTATCTAACCTGGGTGTCGCTGTCACTATCTAACCTGGGGGTCGATGTCACTATCTAACCTGGGGGGTCGCTGTCACTATCTAACCTGGAGGGTCCCGATCTAACCGGAGGTCCCTGTCACTATCTAACCTGGGGGGTCCCTGTCGCTATCTAACCTGGGGGGCACCTGTCGCTATCTAACCTAGGGAGTCCCTGTCTCTATCTAACCTGGGGGGTCCCTGTCACTATCTAACCTGGGGGGTCCCTGTCACTATCTAACCTGGGGGGCACCTGTCGCTATCTAACCTGGGGGGTCGCTGTCACTATCTAACCTGGGGGTCACTATCTAACCGGGGGTCCCTGTCGCTATCTAACCTGGGGGGCACCTGTCGTTATCTAACCTGGGGGGCACCTGTCGCTATCTAACCTGGGGGTCCCTGTCACTATCTAAACTGGGGGTCCCTGTCACTATCTACTATCTAAACTGGGGGTCCCTGTCACTATCTAAACTGGGGGTCGCTGTCACTATCTAACCTGGGGGTCGCTAGTCACTAACTGAACTGGGAGCTCCTGTGACTACCTGAACTGGCGGGCTCCTGTCACTACCTAAACTGGGGGGGCACCTGTCACTACATACACTGGGGGCTCCTGTCACTACCTAAACTGGGGGTACCTGTCACTAACTGAACTGGGGGGCTCCAGTCACTAATTGAGCTGGGGGGCTCCTGTAACTACCTAAACTGGGGGCTCCTGTCACTACCTAAACTGGGGGGCTCCTGTCACTACCTAAACTGGAGGGCTCCTGGCACTACCTAAACTAGGTGGCACCTCTCACTACCTAAACTATCTAGGCCAGCCAGCCCAACATAACCAACAGCCAACCTGCCCAGAATAACTGGCAAAAAGGCCACAGCATCACCACCAGTCAGGCTAGCATTTACTTCAACCAGCCAGCCCAGCCACAGCATCACCGCCAGCCAGCCCAGCCACAGCATCACCGCCAGCCAGCCCGCCCAGCCACAGCATCACCGCCAGCCAGGCCACAGCATCACTGCCAGGCCTTTCAGCCCACACATCATCCCCAATCCAGCCAAAAACAGTATTGCCAGGCACAGCAGCCAGTAGAGGAGAATTCAGAAGCCAGGTGAGAGGTGTCTACCATATTAAGGGTGCATTCTTCCCATTTATGTGAAATGCTGTCTATTTATGTGCCTCATGACTGCTGAATTTGTCTTGTTGAGGGACTCATGGTTACTGGATTTGTCTTGTTGGTGGCCTCATGATTGCTGAATTTGTCTTGTTGGGGGCCTCATGATTTGTTGGGGGCCTCAAGATTGCTGAATTTGTCTTGTTGGTGGCCTCATGATTGCTGAATTTGTCTTGTTGGTGGCCTCATGATTGCTGAATTTGACTTGTTGGGGGCCTCAAGATTGCTGAATTTGTCTTGTTAGGGGCCTCATGATTGCTAACTGCGAGACTATGGGAAAAGCTGAATCATCATCATATGAGACAATAGCATTAAACCTACTTTTTTTTAGCTTTTTAAAACAGAAAATAAAACTGGGGGGTTCTAAAAAAAAAAAAAAATTTTTCAGGAGTAGGATGGGTGAAATTGTTTATCTTCACAGTTTATTTTCAATTTGGATTTTCCATAATGTTCATGTATGAGTTCAAATGTTTGTATTTAGTTTAAATTGCTGTTGGCACTTTGCGATAGATAAGTGACTTTTCGCCACCACTGTCCAAATCTAATGTCCCACCATTGCTAAGTTCATGTAAACTTGTCTCCACCCGTGACCACACCCACATTTTGGTCTATGACCACACACATTTTGCGCGCAACGTAGCCCCAATTACGGGGGGGGGGGGGGGGGGGGGGGTGTGTGACTGTGGATGATCAGCACCGGGTGCCAAATACCCTAGGTACGCCACTGCATGGGTCCCAATAACATTTTTTACTGGGCCCTGCCCTCCCAAGTACTGGATATGTAGAGCTACATGATATGGACTCCTATAGCTTCGTTGCCCAAGGGCAGCTACATATATAGTGATATAGGTGTAAGGACAGAGCGGAATACCATGAATACCAATATTCACAGCAGATATAGAGGGGGTCATAGCAACTACGACACCACTGAAATGATAATGCAGCGGCTTAAGGTCCAAGGGCTCAGGTGTAGTCACCAACTCTGCATCTCCTATTGTAATGCTATGCTTCATCTGCTTACCTCCCAACTTTTTCTCCATGTACAATTGATAAGCAAAATATATTTTTATTTTTGCAAATCACCTTTATATTACCATTTTGAGATAAGCATGACAATAATGTAGAGACTGACTATAACATTATTCTTACAGATCAGTACACCAAGCCAGGAAAGAGGGAGATGGAGAGTTGCTTGCATGGTGGGAGTGTTTCTTCAAAAGAAGGACAGTTGTAAGTGAATCTTCTGCACAATGTGTGGCAACTTTGTTCCAATGCAGTCAAAATGTACCTGCTTCTACTATGTGTTCTGCTCAGTTTCAGCACTACTGCTAATGTTTACTAATTGTAGCTGAAAAGGAATGTAAACAAAATATAACATTATAACCTTTTTGGAGCAAGCTTTTCACTGAAGAGGAACATGCTGTGTTTAACTTTTTGTATGCTGTTCTGTTACCATTTTTGTGGTAATATCTTTTATGCTGTAAATAATCTTTTAGAGCTAAGAAAAAATCCTGAGTTTCATACCACTTTAACATAAAAGTGGGTATCCTGAATAATTTGCTATATTCTACTATTATGTCACTATGTTGCCTCTTTAAGGCATTTCTCCCATTTTGAGGACAGATACTCCAGCAGCTAAATTGTATGAAAATGCCTGACTGCCAAGTACTGTTACTGAAGACCCTAAATCAGAGCAATCATGATAAGAGCAAGTGACTTTTGTTTGGCTGTATTGTGGGACATTTTCTTTATTCATGCCACACTTGCAGGAAAAGTAAAATATATGCGAGCAATTCTCCAGAAAGGCAGCACTACCAAACCCTCCGAAAACAGATTGCAATTTAGAAAAATGTAGAATAATTTGTCTGCAGGTCTGATTTGACAGTTCCCTGTCACTTAATATCTGACATCCCTCTTTAGCAATGTAATTGCGCAAAATGGAACAAATGCACATCTTCCTACAGAACTACTTTCCTGATGGATTTGAGTCATACATAAGTGCACCATAGTGTTGTCAATGTGGGCTGAGCTGGAAAAATACAGGGGAGATTCCTTTCCCTTGGGATACTTGAAACCTTGCTCTGCACTGAACATGCTCAAACATGCTGGAATAAATGCACTCAGAATTTTGATTAAATAAATTCTGTGCAATCGCTCTGAGCTGAATTTAATATTGTTGAAGAGGTTTATTTCTGACCATATCCGTTCAACAACAGGCTTGTTTTAATGCTGTAGCTCATAATTAAACAGGGCCTTGTTAACTTAATACTGACATAACAGAACCTAGTGTTCCAAATGATCTCATGGCATCAGTTATGATCAAATAAAAGTGTTTTATCTCTACAATGTTATTATGCAGGCGCTATATCTTTACTGACATCAAGGGCATTCAAGACAAGCAGGAGGTTTTGGTGCGATCATTGGACCCTGAATACTTCTCCAAGTTGCTATGACTTGGAGGGGGAATAGTATTTAAAGTGAACCCGCGGTGAAAATAAACGAATGAGAAAAATGATTATATTTATCCTCCTACTCCTAAAAAGGACTTTGTTTTTAAGTATCCCAGGGTTTTCTTTTATATTTAAACATTTACAAGGTAGGTTGAATGTTTTACTGTCTTCAACCAGTGGCAGTCTATTAAGTGTCCCAGACGTAGAAAAAGGTCAATAGTTCATGTATTTTATCTTCCTCTGCCCTCAGAAGTTGTATTCTGCCAGGAAAACTTTTATGGCTGTAATTTGCTTATCAGTGATGTTTACCATATTCCTAACAAGGTACTGACAAGACAGACGCTGTCACTTCAATACCTAGAAATTAACACTTCAGACAGCAAAATAAATCAAATAAAACAGCTTGGTTATTGATATGTTTTGTACTATACATACATTTTTGTTCCGCTCACCCTGCACCCAACTCACCAGCAGCATACCTATACGTATGCCATACAAGCCTTACAAAAGGTCAAATGCAGATAGTGTGCAGAAAACAAACCTGAGCAAAAAACTGAAAGACAAAATTGACCCCTGCCTATATGTTTCCCATGTCTATTCCACCTCCACTAGGATTTGGAATCTGCTTATTTATTGATCGATTATCCATCTAAATTTTGAACTAATGTGTGTACTTTTAGGGTTCACTTTTTTCTTAGAAAAGGATCCAAACTGGCTAATGATTATAATAAATTAGTCTTTATTAAAAATTCATTGCAAGGTTTAAATCTTGTCTCCCGAATCCTCCTCAAGAAGTGGGAGTCGCCCGCGACATTCATCAAGTCTTTGGGGTTTGGTGGCTTGGCTTCCTTCCTTCTTGCTGGCACAGAAGCACTTTGTTCAGTTGCTTGGCAAATCTTGCTATATCCGGTCTTCTGACCCTCGATTGCACACTATTACCACCTTATTTGGATTGCAATTTTGATTCTTCGATAGATTTTAATAATTCAATTGTCTTGCTCTGTATTCGGTTTGCACTTTATTCATTCAACAATGAATGAACAATTAGTTATTGCAATTGTCAACCTATGCTGGTTAATTGCACAGTTTTGTACTGTATGGTTAATGAATTTAATTATTATTACTGGCTGAGCTAGGGCCGGTTCTGGATTTTCATATTGACCTCTTTTTTATTTATTGAAATTATATATAGTAATTATTGGTGTGTTACCTACTCTCATCACCTTTTTGGTCATTTTTAATTGATTTTAACCTTGCAATGAACTTACCTTAAAGACTTATCAGTATTTATTATAATCATTAACCAGTTTGGTCCTGTGTTGGCATTCTTTTTTGGTAAAAAAAATGTCTTTTCCCTAGCACACTATGGTTTTATATTATTTTGCTTATTGGTATGGTATTTTTGAGCTTTTATTTACTTTTAATTAATTCTGTCCTAGGATCTACGCTCCATTATTCCTCCTTTCCGAGTGTAGCTATGATTTTTTATTATGTTTCTGTGCAGCTGTAGCAACAGATTACCTTTTGATAAATAGAACATCCCCAAATTCTCATTTCCTTGCTTGTGTGATTGTTTAAGGAAGAAGACATCCTTGTCTTCCATGTACTTATGTTTCACTAAAATTGGTAGGTGGTGTACACATATAAAAAGGATGCTTGAATCCCTGATTGCTATTCATAACCCTGAGATAACAGTCACAGATACTACTCCCACAGTCCCACTCACCACCTCAGGGCAATGATGGCCTCAGACAGAAAAACAGCAGAAGAGATCACCTGTTGCATTATGGGTTGCAAGCTACCTTTCAATGTATACATGATGTACTCAGGTTCAATTTCTATTTCCAGGAAAGTAATGTGATGCATAAAGAGGAAATTTACTTATTAATTGAATTGCTTATCTTGTAACAATATTACTGTATAAATTGTGTTTGCCCTCACCTTGATTTACATTCTGAAATGTATTAGGGTTGGTGACATCTTTCGTGCTGTCAGGTGCAGCTCTGTGGAATGTTTACATGCTCAGTGTTCCAAAGCCAGTAGAAAAAATACCTGGTCTCCCAGAATTCTCTGGGAGGAGAATATTGCATAGCTAAGCCTAGGCTGGCTGTGACATCACTGGAATGGCAGTGCTACATACCAATATACAGAAATATATATAGATATAGGAAGCGTTTATGATGCTTAAACCAGGATAATTAACATAAAAGTGGGAATCTTGAATAATTTACTACACTCTATGTATATGTCACTACAGTGCCTCTTTAAAACAGCTGTTGGAGTAGTTACAGGGAGAAAGAAAAATAATATTGCACAGAATAGGAAGGTGATTTTATCCCAATCACTAACACCTATATAAGTATACACAATCATATTTGATAACCTAAATGACATTTATGACACCTAAAGACAGACTTGATTTTCATAAGGTAAGTCTTCGCCAAGCATGAAATAATCTGTGGCCTGGCGGAACAAAACTTCAGTAACAGAGGTTTGAATGTGCTTTAGTGATTTGAGTGAACATTTTCACCTTTACTTTGTATAGAACCTTTGTGAATAAGAACACAATAACTGGATGGGGTGTCGGATAAATGAAGAGCTCAAGCACAAGCAATGTTGTATTATTACAGTGTGTGGCTACAGAATGACACAATCTACTTTCCAAGGTTTTCAGTAGCCTTTGCAAGATATTATTGTCCTTCCACATAATACAGAAAGAGAAATCACTGTGCTAATCGTATCAGGTTGAAAACTGACCAGATACTGACATTTTAGTATAGCTTGTTTTGTATGAGGTTGATTATAGCTGAACGCTGCTTTTCACTGAGTTTCTGTCACGACTTATGTGAATAGCTAACAGAGTTCCTCTTCACTTGGTCACACCAGACGTGGGGCAACAGGTTCTCTTTAAATAAGGACTGTCACCCACAAAATCAAATTCCATTTACCCACTGTTATGTGTTCATTGTGCAGCCTGGAACCTCACCCTGTATTGCAAGCACTCCAATGTAATAAGAAATGTTTCTGCTGTGATAAATCTTATCTGTCAGCCTGGCTCTATTTGGTACATTGCAGACGAGAAGGAAGCTTGTCATCATCCCTCCCACATTCCTGCTCATTACTGATTGGCTGAGTTCAGTTCAGTGTGAAGTTAGGGCTGGAATCTGATCTTGCTGTGCTCAAGTGCTGTGCTATGTTTACAAAGCTGCAAGCAAGCTAGCTTTGACAGGGCAGATTCTAGATGAAAAAGAAAAGAGTAAGGGAGGAAATGACATCAGAATTAGCTTCAGTCAGAGGGAAAATGCCTCCAACAGAATTCTCTTTATGTACTATAGAAAATTCACTGAAATGAAAACATGGATAGTATAATACATTGGTTATATAAGTAGAACAAGTAGTTATCTAATTACCATATATACAGTGGGTTGCAAAAGTATTCGGCCCCCTTGAAGTTTTCCACATTTTGTCACATTACTGCCACAAACATGCATCAATTTTATTGGAATTCCACGTGAAAGACCAATACAAAGTGGTGTACACGTGAGATGTGGATCGAAAATCATACATCATTCCAAACATTTTTTACAAATAAATAACTGCAAAGTGGGGTGTGCGTAATTATTCGGCCCCTTGAGTAAATAATTTGTAGAACCACCTTTTGCTGCAATTACAGCTGCCAGTCTTTTAGGGTATGTCTCTACCAGCTTTGCACATCTAGAGACTGAAATCCTTGCCCATTCTTCTTTGCAAAACAGCTCCAGCTCAGTCAGATTAGATGGACAGCATTTGTGAACAGCAGTTTTCAGATCTTGCCACAGATTCTCAATTGGATTTAGATCTGGACTTTGACTGGGCCATTCTAACACATAGATATGTTTTGTTTTAAACCATTCCATTGTTGCCCTGGCTTTATGTTTTGGGTCATTGTCCTGCTGGAAGGTGAACCTCCGCCCCAGTCTCAAGTCTTTTGCAGTCTCCAAGAGGTTTTCTTCCAAGTTTGCCCTGTATTTGGCCTTATCCATCTTACCATCAACTCTGACCAGCTTCCCTGTCCTTGCTGAAGAGATGCACCTCCGAGCATGATGCTGCCACCACCATATTTGACAGTGGGGATGGTGTGTTCAGAGTGATGTGCAGTGTTATTTTTTTGCCACACATAGCGTTTTGCATTTTGGCCAAAAAGTTCCATTTTGGTCTCATCTGACCGGAGCACCTTCTTCCACATGGTTGCTGTGTCCCCCATATGTCTTGTGGCAAACTGCAAACGGGACTACTTATGCTTTCTGTTAACAATGCCTTTCTTCTTGCCACTCTTCCATAAAGGCCAACTTTGTACAGTGCATGACTAATAGTTGTCCTATGGACAGAGTCTCCCACCTGAGCTGTAGATCTCTGCAGCTCGTCCAGAGTCACCATGGGCCTCTTGACTGCATTTCTGATCAGCGCTCTTCTTGTTAGGCCTGTGAGTTTAGGTGGATGGCCTTGTCTTGGTAGGTTTACAGTTGTGCCATACTCCTTCCATTTCTGAATGATCGCTTGAACAGTGCTCCATGGGATGTTCAAAGCTTTGGAAATATTTTTGTAGCCTAAGCCTGCTTTAACCTCCTTAGCGGTAACCCCGTGTGTGACACGGGGTAAGCCGCCGGAGGGTGCCGCTCAGGCCCTGCTGGGACGATTTACATAATTTTTTTTGCTGGACGCAGCTAGCACTTTGCTAGCTGCGCCAGCACCCCGATCGCCGCCGCCGCGTGCCCGATCGCCCCTATCTGGTGCGGCGAGCGCCCCCCCCCCCCAGACCCCTGCGCTGCCTGGCCAATCAGTGCCAGGCAGCGCCAAGGGGTGGATCGGGTCTCCCAATGACGTCCCGACGTCGCTGACGTCGGTGACGTCATTCCGCCCCGTCGCCATGGCGACGGGGGAAGCCCTCCAGGAAATCCCGTTCTTTGAACGGGATTTCCTGATCGCCTATCGCCGGAGGCGATCGGCGGGGCTCGGGGGATGCCGCTGAGCAGCGGCTATCATGTAGCAAGCCCTCGGCTCGCTACATGATTTAAAAAAAAAAAAACTGCTGCGCTGCCCCCTGGCGGTATTTTTCATACCGCCAAGGGGGTTAAATTTCTCAATAACTTTTTCCCTGACTTGTCTGGTATGTTCTTTGGACTTCACGGTGTTGTTGCTCCCAATATTCTCTTAGACAACCTCTGAGGCCCTCACAGAGCAGCTGTATTTGTCTGACATTAGATTACACACAGTCATTAGCACTCATCAGGCAATGTCTATAGGCAACTGACTGCACTCAGATCAAAGGGGGCCGAATAATTATGCACACACTACTTTGCAGTTATTTATTTGTAAAAAATGTTTGGAATCATGTATGATTTTCGTTCCACTTCTCACATGTACACCACGTTGTATTGGTCTTTCACGTGGAATTCCAATAAAATTGAGTCATGTTTGTGGCAGTAATATGACAAAATGTGGAAAACTTCAAGGGGGCCGAATACTTTTGCAACCCACTGTATATGTTTTTTCCTGGCATAGTATGGCTAACCCTGCTTCTTTAAACAGAATCATATATTTGTCAATACAGCAGAAAAAAAGATTCATTTAAATAGACAAAAGCAGGCTGAAGCCATCTAGTCATTGTAAATGTCTCAGGAACAAGAAACCTTAAAGGGACTCCGAGCTCACGAAAAAAAGAAAAGTTGTACTCACCAGGGGCTTTCTCCAGCCCAGTGCTGGTTGGGAGGTCCCACGCCGGCGTCCTGGCTCCTCTCCTTCTCCCCGCTCCGGTATAGCTGACAGGCCGCAGCCCGGGCGACACTCGGTGGAGTGTCGGGCTGCAGCTTCCGCGTATGACGCGGATTACGTCACACGCCGGCCGCCTCGCGTCATCACGGCGGCCGGCGTGAAAGTACTGCGCATGCGCGATTAAAGCGCGCTTGCGCAGTACTTTCACGCCGGCCGCCGTGATGACGCGAGGCGGCCGGCGTGTGACGTAATCCGCGTCATACGCGGAAGCTGCAGCCCGACACTCCACCGAGTGTCGCCCGGGCTGCGGCCTGTCAGCTATACCGGAGCGGGGAGAAGGAGAGGAGCCAGGACGCCGGCGTGGGACCTCCCGACCAGCACTGGGCTGGAGAAAGCCCCTGGTGAGTACAACTTTTCTTTTTTTCGTGAGCTCGGAGTCCCTTTAATGCCCCAGAAACCAGGACATAATGAGATACAAACTGAAGTATAGTGACCAAAAATGACTTATTTAGCTAAAAAGTTATATTAGACATTTCACAAAATGTATATCTGTTTGTTCTTTATAAAGGTGTGTGTGTGTGGGGGGGGGGGGGGGGGGGGGGGGGGGCAATAACGATGGCAATCTGGATTTGAAAAATAGAGAACAAAGAAAATAATTGTTTTAGCAGATGGACACCTGCCAATCCAGCCAATCCCGTTTTATTATTAGTAGTATTACTGCCACAGTTGTCATTCAGGTCTCATCCATTAAAGGCTTCTGAAGGTGAATACACTGTGAGTAAACATTTAAGATTGGATGCTGTGCCCATACATGATACATTATCAATTGTATGTCCAATCGATACAAAAAGTTTTCAATTTTGCTCTGGAAATCTGGTAATTTGCTGCCACCACTTGAAATGATAGAAATGAAAGTGAAATAATTAGGTCCTTGGCCTAATAGTTTTTCCCTTATCCGTTCCCAAAACATTCTTGTCTGTCCAAAATGGAAACATTAAAGAAGAACTGTAACCAAGGATTAAACTTTATCCCAATCAGTAGCTGATACCCCCTTTCCCATGAGAAATCTTTTCCTTTTCACAAACGGATCATCAGGGGACTCTGTATGGCTGCCTGATATTGTGGTGAAACCCCTCCCACAGTGTGATGTCAGCACCAGGGTGTTGACATCACACTGTGGAAGCTTTGTTGTATTGTGGGAAAATTAAATACCAGCTGTTTTCAGCTACCAAAATGCATCATCTCTTTTTACAGACATCACCTGCCAGCAGTAAAAATGTCGCCATGTGATAAATGTCAGAATGTAAATCAGGGAGAGGAAAGCTTTTACAATGGGCAAACATTAACTAAACCATTTATAAATAATTATTTTAAAAATTAAGCACTTTTTTCATTGTTATTTTCACTGCAGTTCCTCTTTATGTTAAATGCCTTGCTGCATTACTGTACTATTAGCAGTAACCTAGTTCAGAGCCTGCTCACTTGGAGAGAAAAACTGTGTACAAACAATAGATGAAACTTGGCTGAGGTGGCCTATAATGACCACCTTTCCCGAGAATCCAGCGACCAGCATGTGTACAGCAGCCCCTGAAACCCCTTGCCCTCGGACGCTCAGCAAACGATCAGCCTGGTGGATCGCCTTGGCTGTGTGACATCTAAAAGCATTGTGCTACAACTGTGCTGCTCTGTTGCCCTAAGTTAAAGTTAAAGGGTTAACAGCTTATCTCCAGCTTGAGACACCTTGGGCTTGATTCACTATGCGGTGCTAACCTACTTAGCATGTCTAAAGTCTTTAGGCGCACTAACCAGAGTGCTAAGTAGGTTAGCATCGGTTTTCTCAATCACATCGCGCGCTAAGTACCGCGCGCAAAGTTTTACGCGTGCAAAGTCCTATGTGCGCGCTAAGTCCCATAGGCTTTAATGGGCACTTCGCGCGGAGCGCCCTGCCCTCTGTGCAGTACGCGCGTAAAGTTTTACGTGCATAAAGTTTTGCACGCGAAAAGCTTGTTTAGACGTGCTAAGGGGTTTTTCACAGGCGTGCTAACAGTTAACACTGCTTTGTGAATCAAGCCCCTTATGTTCTGTAGTATAGCTGTGTACCTGGGAGACTCCAAGCTATGGATATGGAAGATGATGACTGAATAGGACTGCCATTGCTTCTTAAAGGAGCAGTGACATGTTTATATTTATCATCACAGAGCTGAAAAGGAGTTTTAAAGAACCCTGTAGACTTGAAAAGTTTTGTTATTTGTTAATATTGTTTTGTTTTTGTTGTGTTATTCTAAGCAGAAAGTCATGGACTCCTGTAGGGATAAATACCTAGCCCTTGGTGAAAGCTTGCCAAAATTAAGGTTTTCATAATTCGAAAAAAGGAGGAAAAAAGAATGATTTTACCCAAATGCTAATTTCATAGAAGCTGCCCTTGTTAAACTCACAGTAGTTCTGCGACAGTCACCACACACGCAGTGATGCTGCTAAACAAGTTCTACAACTAAAACACCATGGGCTTGATTCACGCGATTGCACGTGAAAACGCACGCAAAACTCAAAAACGCATGCAAAAACGCAATTTCAGCCGTGATATGAGTTATCACGGTTTAGTTAATCAAGCCCTATTTGTGACTGAAACAAGCACAACTTTCAAAGTGACGTATTTTTCTTAAGATAGATTTATTTTCTATGATACAGAATGATACAGAAGATATTTCTTATGTGATTTTAACCATTTTTAGAAATAAAAAGACCCATCCTGGATACAATCTGATACATTCTAATTATCTCTGATATCAGCTAATGTTTCTTTATTTGCATTTATGCTCTTTGCTTCTGCCTTCATCAGTAGATTAGGCTCAGATTCGTTTTACATTTAAAACATTTAGTGTGACCTTTGATTTGCTGGAAAATCATAATGTCTCCTCTGCTGTTTGCCTCTCCTCCCTCACGCCTTGTGAAGCCCGGGTTCTTTTTGCCAAGCTCGTAAAATTCACCTCCTACTTATGATACCATCTGTCTCAATGTTTGTTCTTTCACACTACTACAATTTTCTTCTTCCAAATCTTCTTTAATTGCCCTTCTGTCATTTCTTATGTTGCAAAATGGCTCGCTGCTTTACACACAAAACAGTCAAGAAACGTTTGTGAAAGCTAATTAATGTTGCTAGTTATGACTGATCTGCAATGTTGCTGGCCCTGTCATGGTATCTTCAAGTCTGGAAAATAAATGGAAAGTAATCTGTGGTTTACTTTTATGTATCATTCTCTATATATACATGTGTATCAAGACTGCCATCTCATCCCTCCAATTACTGTTATATGGACACTGCTGTGGTTTTGAGGTCAAGCAAAGTTCTATACACAGTTCATCCATTGAATAGGGTAATTACATTGTCTAAAGTACTCATAGGTATGCTCTCCATAAAGCAAATTTCTCAGAAAAAAATGCTAAAAGACACCTACTAATGTGGTAGCTCATGTAAAGGGTAATACAAGTTTAATTATTACAAAAAACAAAATTGCCTTTTATGAATATTTTAATACTTTACGACTATTTCAGTCATGTCATGAGATAGAAGTCACATGGTCATGCCAACATCTACAGTGTTGTATAAAGGTCTTTCAGTGCCAGACATCATCTGAAGCCACATTTGGAGATTTGGAGATCTTAGTTCCAATTCTCAAGCAGGAGATTAGCTGTTAACCCTTTAACTTTAACTTAGGGCAACAGAGCAGTGCAATTGTGGCACGGGAGTCGGGTGAATGGGGAGAACAATGCTTTTAGATGTCACTTAGCCAAGACGATCCACCAGACTGATTGTTTGCTGAGTGGCCGAGGACGACGGGTTTCAGGGGCTGCTGTACACATGCTGGTCGCTGGATTCGCGGGAAAGGTGGTCATTATAGGACACCTAAGCCAAGTTTTATCTATTGTTTGTACACAGATTTTCTCTCCAAGTGAGCACGCTCTGACCCCAGACAGAAAACCGCTATGAAGTAAACAGACACTACTGCTGGGGTGGCACTACTGCTGTGTCTCTACTCCGTGGCGGTTTTCTGTCTGGGGACATAGTGGACCAAGGGATATCTTTCCGTTTTAGCTTTCATTTTAGGCTTGTTTGCGGTGAGTCAGTGGTCTCTGTTCCTGGTGTATAAATGGGAAATATAAAGCCAGGATGAGCGACCTTGCCTAGTACTACTTTCATGGAGGATGTATCCAGTAGATGTTTTCATGTACCATAGGATTGTTTGAAGAAAGAAAGAAAGAAAGAAAGAAAGAAAGAAAGAAAGAAAGAAAGAAAGAAAGAAAGAAAGAAAGAAAGAAAGAAAGAAAGAAAGAAGGAAAGAAAGAAAGAAGGAAAGGCATTGTGCAATGATGGAATTACTAATTATTGCAGTTCTTTAGGACTGTACAAACTCAGAACATTGCCAGCAGATATTTAAATGAAGACATATACATTCATTAATCATGTATTGGCTTTACCATATATTTAAAAGCCATTTTATTTATGTGCTGAATGAGTAGTTGTAGTATTAAATAATATTCAAGCTACTCCCTTTCATTCCATATGACTGTCGGTGCCAGCTCTCTTTCTTACTGATAATGTGAATAACAACAGATTAGAGAATTACTGCAGGATCCTGGCATAAGAATCTGGGACACTTGCCACAACACCCATCATGTGTAATGGATGTTTTCCTTTTGCCCTGTAAAACCACTTTTCTCTTGTTCACTGTAGATTACTGGAGATTGTCAACGTGAAACTTCACAGAGTGATATCATTTTTATGGAAATATGCTTACGAGAGACTCCTTCAGGGCGATACTCCAGTAAAATATGGCAGGGTGAAAGACAAGGAGCAATTCAGGGAGGCTTGCAAGAGAGTACATTCATTTTCTGCTTCTTATTGGAAGCTGTTGCTTATTCTAAGTAAACATTACCAGTAATTATTAACTGATAACATTAAATTTGGAACATTTAGTAAAATAATTTAAAGACAACCTTACATCTTCCTGAGTTCTACAGCTGACCATATACCCAAGACTGGATTTACCTTAAGGCACTGTAGGCACGTGCCTACAGGCGCCTGATGATGGAAAGGTGGCTCACTCCCCTCCCCGAGTGCGTCCCTCCCTCCTTCCCTATGCAAAGTTCTAATGAGTGTGTAAGCTCTCTGCATTCCACTGACAAGATCTCCCTTTATTCATGTGGCACCTCTAGCTACTTAATACTGAGGTTCCTCTAGCTACCTAATACTTGGGGGGGGGGCTATAGCTACTTAGTAATAGGTAGTAATAGGTAGCCAGAAGTACCCTCATTATTAAGGGACACCTGTAGCTACCTATGACAGGCAAGGCAAGTAAAGAAGAAATGACAGCCAGCACACTTGTGGTGCAGTCAGGGCCGCCTTCAGGGCATCACAGGGGGGACAAGTGAATCTGGGGCCCAATGAACAGTGCCACACTTGGACCTCAGCTACTTTCTGTGTCGGATATTGTCTATCCTTCTGGAGGCCCATTCATGCGATGAGAGGTGTCGGGAGGGTCATCCAGGAGTTACCTTAGTCAAGTAGTGATTAAAGTAAATCTGAGACAAATGGAAGAAAAAGATTTTTACCTATCTGGGGGTCCTTCCAGCCCACTGTAGTCTGTCAGCTCCCTCGATGCCCTTTCAGTCCAATCTGTTGTGCTCCTGAGAAGTCCACACAATCCAGTTAGGCTTCGGGGCACTGCACATGCACTGTTCCGGGCCAAGTGCCTCCTCCATTGTGCTCTCATACACTGGGAGTGTTTTGTGCAAGTGCAGTTACAATCTCAATGAACAGAGGATACACAGAACGCTCCCAGCCATGGAAGCACATGAAAAACAGACACACGGACGTTAGTGTGTTCAGGCCTTCAAAGATTGTGATTTGCCTTGTAGGGGCAGAGGGTAGTGAGGGGAACCCCGGAGGTTTGTCCAGTACGGGGCTCAAAAATGTCTGATGGCGGCCGTGGGGGGTTTGTAGGTTCATGGTGGGTGAAGTCTAAGGTGCCAGGACATTTATGCCTATAGGTCCTGAGAGGTAAGTCTGGGCATACATATATCATACACTTCCATGTAACATGAGAACTTACCTAAACAATATGTTCAAATTATAACCAGTTTGTTTGTTGGTCTATATACTATATAGATCCACAATGCTCCGAGTCTGGAAATTTTCAAACGTACCCTCAACACACCTTTTCAGACAAGCTTATAATTTGCTATAGATAGAATTTAAAGCTCACTGCCTCATCTGCTAACCCATTTGTGTACTACCCCAATGTCTCAACCCCAGTACCCTCTAGTTTGTAAGCTTGCAATTGTGTTTCCTGTTTCTGTACAAGTTATCAAATGAACATCTATCAGCATTGGTGATGCTATTCAGACTAAGGCCTTTTTCACATCATTTAGCGCAGATGGATGTGCGATCGGAACGCAACGCGTCCGAACGCACGCCATCTGCGCTACTATGCGCTGCGCTGCAGATCCCATTCATTACAATGAATGGGATCTGCGCTGCGATTACCAAAAATGCGTGCAGCACGCGATAGCGCAATCATGATGGGAACGGTAGAAGGGCTGTCTATGCCCTTCTACCGTTCTTGCGCGTCGCACACTATATGCGCTGCCAAAATGCGCACGGCAGCGTGTATAGTCTGAACGAGGCCTAAACATCAGTTGTATGTAGTATCAGTACTTGTGTTGCTGGTTGTCCTGATTGTACAGTATGTTGTACTGCTCATGTATCTATTCTTCCAATTATTGTATGCTTTGCACGTTGTACAGCGCTACGGAATATGTTGGCGCTCGATAAATAAAAATAATAATAATAGATGTAGTACAATTGTACATTATTGTAATATTAACATTGTATTAGTGTACGGCCAGCATAAATTAAACTCATGAAAGAACAAGGCAGGGGTAGGAAAAGTGCAGTGCTATAGTGGAACCAGTGGCGTAGCTAAGGAGCTGTGGGCCCCGATGCAAGTTTTACAATGGGGCCCCCCAAGCACTCTATACATAACAATTGATACGGAACACCAAAACCTGCCAATGGCAACTACAGTGTCAGAGGTGCAAGAAGGGGATGGGGATCAGTTTATTAATGATTACTACTATTCAAAGTATCTATAGAAGTGATTATTATGATCACAGGACCAATAGAGAGCTAATACTGTAGTTGAGGGTGGGCCCTTCGGGGCCCCTCTGGCCCAAGGGCCCCGATGCGGTCGCTACCGCTGCACCCCCTATTGCTACGCCCCTGAGTGGAACAGAGTACTATGGCTATATATCAGTAGTGCACGATTACTATTACAGGCCACTAAATGAACCCAATTAGAAGTCATTTACCAGTGTATGATTAAAAGTCATCTTCCCCAACACATTTATGCATGATATTGAAAAATGTTGTCATTTTAACTGGTAAGATTTGTAATACTGTTTATATAACAACTCTGCTGTATGCTATAATTTTCTTATGTGACCTGCTTTAAAGTTGATCTGCAAGAGTTGTGTAAATATAAGAAACCACTAAACACCTGTAAAGCCCCACTTAAGCCTAAAATGGTTATTACTAAATAGTGGAGAGGCTTGAACTTCTGCCAGTTTGTGTAGATGCAATTTACAGGATAGGATGCAGCACATTGCCACTGTGCTATCACATAGGCAAGTGGTAAGAGCCTATAAACAGAATTTTAACCTCTTCCAGGCACATGCAATTGTAATTAGTGCCCAGTTTGGAGCATCTTATCTCTGCCAAGATGTAGATTAAATCTAGATTACCATCTCCACATGCTCCCGCTGCTAAAGACAGCTGAGCTCTGTGCACCAGTCAGGAGTCAATTTCATTGGGTCCTGACCGTCTGATCACTGTGAGCCAATTACAATGATCACAATTGAACAGAGCAAACATATAAAAATGAAAATGCTTGTGTATGCATATGTATAAAATGCACATTTGTCCCAGGGTATACTGCACTATTTCGCTCAGAAATCGCTCAGAAACAGCCGTATCAATCCGCCGACAGTGCGCACACACGCCGGACTGTCGTTGAAACGCCCACCCAGCGGGAGATGACGAAGGACCCGTTGTTGCCTCCAGTCCGGCGTCTGTACGGACCTTACCTTGCTTAAAGGTCCACTATCACAAAATATTTTCAAATTTAAAATACAGTACATGTGTACTGTCGTTGGAACGCCCACCCAGCGGGAGGTGACGACGGACCCGTCGTTGCCTCCAGTCCGGCGTGTGTACGGACCTTTAGAAACTCAAGTAGAAGTAAGATCATTTCTTTTTATTATGGTGTCATTTGGCATGTGAGTGGATCATGACTTAGTGGTGTGGGGTTTTTATGCAGAGTGTTCTGTTGAAATTTTTAAAGTTTGCCTTTGGGGTAAAGTGTATGTTCATTATAATGAAAAAAAGTGCAAGACTCTGTGAGAGTGGAGTGACTTTGTATTTGTATTTTTGGAGTTTGCTGAAGAGTGGTAACATAACATTGCTGTATTGTCACATTTTAAACAAGTTGGTAACCATTAGTAATTGTGTAAATGAACTGTTGATGAAAGGCTCAAAATAACCAAGGGAAAGGAAAAAAACATACTATGCATTGATGCCCAATCCTTATTTTCCTAAAAACAGGGAAAAGAGGAAGACAAGTCAAGAGTGGATGAGAAAGTAGCCTTCCACAGGTGACGTGTACCGAGGGGGACCATGGAGATGTAAAAAAAGAAGTGAACTTGAGTCTGCTCAAGAGGAGAAGGTGGTAGACAATAAGGTTCTTGACCCAACATGGGCTGAAAGCATGGACCAATAGAGTGGCAGGTCGGGGGAGGACATACAGGGAGCTTTTCAACAGCAAGAGGTTTAGAAAGAGAGCGTGGCACCCAAGACAACAGAACCAATTAGTGGGTAGCTGTTTCATGCTGGTTTCATCTGTCAGCAGATGGATACAGAAACAGCTGTGGCTAAGCACTTGGTCTGGTCACATGTCCTTTTGTCTTCTAGGTGTTTCTTTAATAACTTGTTTTTTGAGAAAATCCTAGTGATATGAACGGCTGGATTTCTGGAAAAGCCACAAAGGCCAGGGCCTTGGGCAGCTGCAGCTTGAGAGGGCACCTGGATGTGAAAAAGGGCTGCTGCATATGAAAGAGAAGGCTGCAAATGGGGAGCAACACATGAAAAGGGAAGCAGACAGGTCCAACCCCAAGTAGTATTTACAAACACCACTTGCCCAATATGGTTAATAAGTATGTCCGCTCCATCACAGATTCCTACATCTTAGAAGTGAAGACCCCCATGGACTTTATGGTCTTATGGACCACTGGTGTCCAAGATAAACCAGTTACAGGAGCTTAAGAAGTTAAAAACATGCTCTAGAGGTGTTTGCATCTCCTGCATCAAAGGTCTTATCAGGAAGGGGCTTTCCGCATAGCTTGTGGGTGGTGACAGACAAGCACAACCACCTGTCCACAGACAATATAGAGCATCTGACCACTTGAACAAAATTAACAAGACTTTAGCAGATTCAAAGAATACGTTTTAATGCTGCTGAGTGTTTATCTGTGAGGGAGCATATACTTTTAAAATTAACACACACACACTTACCTCTAGGCAGGTAGATGCAGGATTACAGTTATTTTAGCTTTTTATTTTGTAGAAGTACTTTTTTTTACAAACACTTTTTCACACATACAGTAACTAATCCTATATAATAAAATCCCTGTTGCTGCATCCTCCTCTCCCTGTGTCCCTGTGTTCGTGCACTGTGCCTGGCACACATGCGTGTGCGGCATGCGTATGGACTTTGGACAGCACAGGAGGACATGGGTGTTCATGCACATTGTAGCCGTGTGTGTGCATTGGTGCACGCATTGCGTGGGGGGTCGTACCCGAGGCCTAGAGCCTGTTTTTTAACAGGAAGGCCTTTAGAGTAGTTTAATATAGAGATAATATAGAAACGACTGATCATTCAGACAGGAAACCAATGGTTCTGTGAGAGCCATTGTGCTTCCGCAGTAAGTGCCCGAGGTGAACCTTGGGTACAAAAAGACATGCTTCCTAAGAAGAAGGAAGCCTCTGGATCATAAAGAGGCTTCCCACACCAGACTCCCATTGCCGAGCTCAGACCCACAAAGACATTGGAGCCATGCTCCTCTTCAATTATAAGTGCGACCTTACTGCGCCTTCGCAAGTATGGCTGCACATGCGCAGTTAGCCAGAGATGCTCATCCACAAGCTGCTCCGCGCTACTGCCCAGGTGTGGCCATGCTCATGTGGGTGTAGCACGCCCATGCTTGTGCCAGAAGAGGACAGTGGCCGGAGCGAGGAGGACCCAGAGAGCCTCTATATGATCCGGAGGCTTCCCTTTTCTTAGGTAAGTATGTCACTCTTTTCTTACCCTCTTTTCACCTCAGGTTCTCTTTAAGTTTAAGCTAGATGCATGTCCCCATGGGGGATTGTGACCCAATCCCTCGGTTGTCATTGAGGGCCGAGGCTATACAGATGCATTTCTAGCCTCAGAACGATTAGATCGAGATATTTGTCATACACCATCATTGTTTGATAAATACATTTCAGACACAGGTAGTCACCCAGAGTTTGAAACTCAAAGCTTTTATTTAAATTGCTTCAGCAGGTTGAGTCACACAGTGGCATGCGGGATAACCATGCCGTGGAAAAACAGCAGCAGATCACGTAAAAGCCTTTCGGTATCTCCTTCTCTGCAGTGACATAAGAGACAAAGGAAGTCTTTCTTTTAGTTGGTAGGGTGGAAGGTTCCCCTCTGGTGCCACTGCATATCACGGATGCGCCTCACAGACTGGATCTGGGGGTGCTGGGCGCCAAAATCTGAGCTGTCCTTATAATCCCCCTTCTCAAACAGGTACTGGTATCCTCTGTAACCTGGATATTGATAGCCAACCCACCTGCAAATAAATATCAGGGTATTAATGAGGTGTGAATTATATAGAGATGTATGACAGAGATGTGTTTCTAGCTTGCCTTTGAGCTGCAGCCTAAAAAAACTGTGAGCCTTAAAGCTGCCAGTTGGAAAGAACATGAGGAACTAAGCCAATAGTGTGCACTCTGGCATGACAACACAACAGGATTACTATTGGCTGGGTGCGGGCTGTGGAGGAGCAGCAGCTCTTCAATTCACCAACACACTGGCTTAGCTGGCCCTAATTGAGGAGGAGGCAGTCAGGGTTGAGGGGAGGACATTGTCAGCTGTAGAGGGATTCTGGCCACCAGTAATGTCTCCTTAACATGCCACTAATGGGCCACATGATTTCTAGCTACACCACTGCTTGCAGTATGAAATATTTTTAAGTACGTCATTAAACAAAGAAAGTATATTCAGTTTTGTGTGATTTAGAAAAGAGAAACTTTGCATGGTTTTGTGTGGAATAGAATTGACTGCTGAGATAACAATGACGATATAGAGGCTGACATGTCTACTCAATCAGACAGACATCAATTTAAAGCCAGTTATAGTCACTGCACTGCATCAGTACATTGTTCTAACTGGCCTTTAAACCAGCACCTCTGGCATTTATGTATAGATGGTCCAGATAATGATGGAAAGAAATCTAGTTTTTTACCTCACAACTATATCTTGCAGCTTGATTTTTTTTTTTTTAGTTGTTTGCCTCATGATTTAGTTCACGTTTACTTGATATCCAGCAGACAACCTTAACACTTCAGGAGTAGATCTAGTGCCTTACTCAACTTTCAAGCACTTTAACAGTTGATTGTATAGGTTCTTATTACACAACCTCACCTTTGTTTTTCTTATATTCCACAAAGGTTGTTTCTTATATTCCACAAATGTTGGGTGAGGAGGGACATAATAAATTATTTTTCCTTTCTGGCTGTCCCTCCAGACACGTAAAGCTACAGACTTATCTCTGATGTTCAGATGTTCCCCCTCGGGCCAAAAGCTTGACATATGTTCTACTGTGGGGTTTAAGCAGCTGTGAGGAGGATACAGATATGTTTCTGCTCTTCTGAGTTTTATTAATGGGAAAGAAAGATTAGATTTAATCCATCTACAATTGTGTGGAATGGTAACACCTGACGTCATTGATCAATGTTAAAGTACACCTGTCAGCAAAGAAAAATATTTCTTAGGAATGATGGAGGCACTTCCACTAAGTGCCTTAATGGCATCAGATGCTTCAAATTAGATGTTCTTTGTTGACGGAACCGTCTGCATTATCCACAGATGGCATCTTAAAGCTCAAGTGTGTGAGGAATAAAAATCCTTCCCTCCCAGCCCCCCAACAGGTCCCCAGTGCATATCAGGTTTTAAAATCAATAAAAGGGTCATTTTTTAATGAAAAGCAGATCGATTTGTGCAGTGGATTCTGCACCAGAGAATGCTATTGGCAAGTGGTGTATGGATACAGGACTGTTACTGTCTGCATCATTACCAGGTACCTAGTACCTATGCTGACATCTCCTGAAGTAGTTTATTAGCTGCAGAACATTAAAGCTGGACTGGATGAAGGAATGTATTGGTTATTGGTAATTGGTTAGGTGTAGGCATTCACTGATATGTTTAGTTTTAAGAAATTAAAGACAGGGAATGTTAGCGTAAAGTGAACCAGAGACGAAGCACCCTCATGTGTATTACCATATATATCATTGGGAACATTAGAGAAAACACCTACCCTGCTCTCTGCTTCATTCTTCACTGCTCAGCCTGGTTGTTATCAGCCCTGATAAAATCCCAAAGAGGTGGTTGAGGAACATCGTGTATTCAACCTGAGATATTATATATAAAGTATTGAATAAAAGTGAAGTTTTAACGAAGCCCCTAGGCAACCCGGTTGCCAAGGGCGCTCCAATATTTCTAGCAGCCGTCCTGCCGCATCCGTCACCAGAATAAGGCGCGGCCAAGCGCCGAAACCGGTAGTGACGTCAGACGGCATTCATCGCCACGCCCCCTGCCAGACAGACGCGCTCCCCGTGATTCCAACTACACTGTCGGCCCTGGCCAGGTTGTTACAGTTGGTGGAGACCTGCTGGAGGCTTATAGCAAGGCGATTGCTTACCTCTTATAATTATGAGTGCAATTTTTTTAGCGTGTATAAGTTACTTAAAAGTCAATGCACTATCGGAGCGCTCTCTTCCCCCTCCCTTTCTGATAAAATCTCGACTGAGCATTCAGTCTGGCTTTGCTCAGGAATCATTATAGCTGAGTCATTACAGCAGAGCCAGAATGGGGCAGGCTTGGGCTTGAAAAGACATCAGAGAAGACAGACTCAGCTATAACGATTCCTGAGCAAAGCCAGACTGAATGCTCAGTCTGGGATTTTATCAGGGCTGATAACAAGCAGGCTGAGCAGTGAAGAATGAAGCAGAGAACAAGGTAAGTGTTTTTTCTAATGTTCCCACTGATATACTGTATATGGTAAAATACATGAAGGTGCTTCGCCTCTGGTTCACTTTAAGTTGTTAGATGTGGTAAGTTAGGATAAGGCATCAAGAAGGGTTAAAAAGAGGCTGAGGTTAGGTTTAGAAATTGGTTACGGTTAAATGGGGAAGAAGAGATTAGATTTAAGGAACCACGTAACCTTAAGGGGGTGGGAGGTTAAGGTTAGGCATCAGGGACTAATGGGGGAGAATATGGTTCTGCATCATGAAGGGGATTTTATTAAAGGGATTGGTTAGGGTTGAGTGGTCAAAGTGGTTAGGTGTTCAAATGAGTAGATGTGTTAAGACTCAAAAACAACAAAGACACAACTGCTATCCTGAAATACCAGAGTATAGGCAATCACTTTTGTGACGTTTGGCTCTCACACCAAAACTACCACTGCTGAATACACTTCTTCTGAGGAGGCTTCCATGTTCATTTTAATGACTTTGGGGTTGAGCTACTAATGTGGAAGAAAACTGGTGAACATAACGGATCCAACAAGACTGGGCTGAATAATTTTAAACAGTTTGTTATCTGTGCCAAATGTTTGTAGCCCTCATCTCATAATAAAATATGGCAAAAACTACTGCAGGGTTAGTGAATTAGAAATTGATCCAAAGCTATTGCTTGCACTCACAACAAGATCTTGTCTATATAAACACATGACAGCCTGAATCTGTGTAGGTGTTTTACTTTTGTTTTACTAACCTTTTAGCAACTCCTACTATAATATATATCTAATGCTGGGCATACACGAGTCGACCCGGCAGCTCGATTAGCCATCGGATCGACTCTCGCCGCATCCCCGCTCGTCCCCGCGGGTGGCCGGATCGATTCCCGCTCGTCCCCATGGGCGCTCCTTATCTTCCGCTCGATTCCCCGCTATTTTCCGCCTGCGGGGATCGAGCAGGGCATCGATCCGGTGGGTCATCGGACCTGTCGGAAATTATCAATCGAGCCATCAGTGGCTCGATTGATAAGGGCGCATCGGCCCGTGTATGCCCAGCATTAGAGGTGAGTTTTGCCACCTAATAGTAGAAACAAATACCCAGACCAGGTTTGCTGGATCAGTTAAGATTTCCAACTCACAAGAACATTAGTAAAACAACCCATAACCACCAAACCTGGACAAGGAGGCCTCTAGGAGGTCTAGGAGACAAGATTTTTGTTCTTTTTGGCTGGCAGTAAAGGACAACACAGACCATAGTTGTTAAAAACTTGTTGACAAATGATAACCATTTTTGTACTACACTACTCACGTTCCACTTTGTACTCTGACGGAAGACACTTTTTCCTGGTAGCCATGAGCATGGAAGCTTGGTACATCATCATCTATTATTTCAATCTTCTTTCCAGTAAAGTTTGGATTCTCATACAGTACAATTTTATGTTCCTGGCTATCCTGTAAAAGTCAATAGAGACATTAAATCAAAATAATTGTCCTTGAACACATTTGACTTCTAGGAAGGAAAAAATGTATCTCTGAAATCATAAACGCTACAGGAATAAAATGACTATGAGAAAATACAAGAACAAAAGTAAATGACTCCTGTATCATAATGTTATTATCAATGTGCGTCTGGCTCTGTTTTAACCTAGTGACAGTACTCTGTAGCACTGAGGGGCAAACAGTGATATTATTTATTTCTCAGCTTGAATCACAATCCGAACGCGCTGCTTCAAGATACATAGTAAACATCCTGGCATTGACTCTGCATGGGTGTGTCTTATTTCATTCCATGAAGACTATGGAGCGTGTGATGCTGAGGCAACAAAGAGCCAATGCAAGATGCATACAATGCACATTCAAGCAGTTGAAAGTGGAAAACATCAACAGAACAGTATTAACCACTTGAGGACCTAGGGCTTTCTACCCCTTAAGGACCGGCCACTTTTTTTCCATTCAGACCACTGCAGCTTTCACGGTTTATTGCTCGCTCATACAACCTACCACCTAAATGAATTTTGGCTCCTTTTCTTGTCACTAATAAAGCTTTCTTTTGATGCTATTTGATTGCTCCTGCGATTTTTACTTTTTATTATATTCATCAAAAAAGACATGAATTTTGGCAAAAAAATGATTTTTTTAACTTTCTGTGCTGACATTTTTCAAATAAAGTAAAATTTCTGTATACATGCAGCGCGAAAAATGTGGACAAACATGTTTTTGATTAAAAAAAAACCCATTCAGTGTATATTTATTGGTTTGGGTAAAAGTTATAGCGTTTACAAACTATGGTGCCAAAAGTGAATTTTCCCATTTTCAAGCATCTCTGACTTTTCTGACCCCCTGTCATGTTTCATGAGGGGCTAGAATTCCAGGATAGTATAAATACCCCCCAAATGACCCCATTTTGGAAAGAAGACATCCCAAAGTATTCACTGAGAGGCATAGTGAGTTCATAGAAGATATTATTTTTTGTCACAAGTAAGCGGAAAATGACACTTTGTGAGAAAAAAAAAAAAAAAAAAAAGTTTCCATTTCTTCTAACTTGCGACAAAAAAAAATGAAATCTGCCACGGACTCACCATGCCCCTCTCTGAATACCTTGAAGGGTCTACTTTCCAAAATGGGATCATTTGTGGGGTGTGTTTACTGTCCTGACATTTTGGGGGGTGCTAAATTGTAAGCACCCCTGTAAAGCCTAAAGGTGCTCATTGGACTTTGGACCCCTTAGCGCAGTTAGGCTGCAAAAAAGTGCCACACATGTGGTATTGCCGTACTCAGGAGAAGTAGTATAATGTGTTTTGGGGTGTATTTTTACACATACCCATGCTGGGTGGGAGAAATATCTCTGTAAATGACAATTTGTTAATTTTTTTTACACACAATTGTCCATTTACAGAGATATTTCTCCCACTCAGCATGGGTATGTGTAAAAATACACCACAAAACACATTATACTACTTCTCCTGAGTACGGCGATACCACATGTGTGGCACTTTTTTGCACCCTAACTGCGCTAAAGGGCCCAAAGTCCAATGAGTACCTTTAGGATTTCACAGGTCATTTTGAGAAATTTAGTTTCAAGACTACTCCTCACGGTTTAGGGCCCCTAAAATGCCAGGGCAGTATAGGAACCCCACAAATGACCCCATTTTAGAAAGAAGACACCCCAAGGTATTCCGTTAGTAGTATGGCGAGTTCATAGAAGATTTTATTTTTTGTCACAAGTTAGCGGAAAATGACACTTTGTGAAAAAACACAATTAAAATCAATTTCCGCTAACTTTTGACAAAAAATAAAATCTTCTATGAACTCACCATACTCCTAACAGAATACCTTGGGGTGTCTTCTTTCTAAAATGGGGTCATTTGTGGGGTTCCTATACTGCCCTGGCATTTTAGGGGCCCTAAACCGTGAGGAGTAGTCTTGAAACGAAATTTCTCAAAATGACCTGTGAAATCCTAAAGGTACTCATTGGACTTTGGGCCCTTTAGCGCAGTTAGGGTGCAAAAAAGTGCCACACATGTGGTATCGCCATACTCGGGAGAAGTAGTACAATGTGTTTTGGGGTGTATTTTTACACATACCCATGCTGGGTGGGAGAAATACCTCTGTAAATGGACAATTGTGTGTAAAAAAATCAAAAGATTGTCATTTACAGAGGTATTTCTCCCACCCAGCATGGGTATGTGTAAAAATACACCCCAAAACACATTGTACTACTTCTCCCGAGTACGGCGATACCACATGTGTGGCACTTTTTTGCACCCTAACTGCACTAAGGGGCCCAAAGTCCAATGAGTACCTTTAGGATTTCACAGGTCATTTTTGTTTCAAGACTACTCCTCACGGTTTAGGGCCCCTAAAATGCCAGGGCAGTATAGGAACCCCACTAATGACCCCATTTTAGAAAGAAGACACCCCAAGGTATTCCGTTAGGAGTATGGTGAGTTCATAGAAGTTTTTATTTTTTTGTCACAAGTTAGCGGAAATTGATTTTAATAGTTTTTTTTCACAAAGTGTCATTTTCCGCTAACTTGTGACAAAAAATAAAATCTTCTATGAACTCACCATACTCCGTACGGAATACCTTTGGGTGTCTTCTTTCTAGAATGGGGTCATTTGTGGGGTTCCTATACTGCCCTGGCATTTTAGGGGCCCTAAACCGTGAGGAGTAGTCTTGAAACCAAATGTCGCAAAATGACCTGTGAAATCCTAAAGGTACTCATTGGACTTTGGGCCCCTTAGCGTACTTAGGGTGTAAAAAAGTGCCACACATGTGGTACCGCTGTACTCAGGAGAAGTAGTATAATGCGTTTTGGGGTGTATTTTTACACATACCCATGCTAAGTGGGAGAAATATCTCTGTAAATGACAATTGTTTGATTTTTTTACACACAATTGTCCATTTACATAGAAATTTCTCCCACCCAGCATGGGTATGTGTAAAAATACACCCCAAAACACATTATACTACTTTTCCTGAGTACGGCGGTACCACATGTGTGACACTTTTTTGCAGCCTAGGTGCGCTAAGGGGCCCAACGTCCTATTCACAGGTCATTTTGAAGCATTTGTTTTCTAGACTACTCCTCGCGGTTTAGGGCCCCTAAAATGCCAGGGCAGTATAGGAACCCCACAAGTGACCCCATTTTAGAAAGAAGACACCCCAAGGTATTCCGTTAGGTGTATGGCGAGTTCATAGAAGATTTTATTTTTTGTCACAAGTTAGTGAAAAATGACACTTTGTGAAAAAAAAACAATTAAAATTAATTTCCGCTAACTTTTGACAAAAAATTAAATCTTCTATGAACTCGTCATACACCTAACATAATACCTTGGGGTGTCTTTTTTTTCTAAAATGGGGTCACTTGTGGGGTTCCTATACCGCCCTGGCATTTTACAGGCCCAAAACCGTGAGTAGTCTGGAAACCAAATGTCTCAAAATGACTGTTCAGGGGTATAAGCATCTGCAAATTTTGATGACAGGTGGTCTATGAGGGGGCGAATTTTGTGGAACCGGTCATAAGCAGGGTGGCCTTTTAGATGACAGGTTGTATTGGGCCTGATCTGATGGATAGGAGTGCTAGGGGGGTGACAGGAGGTGATTGATGGGTGTCTCAGGGGGTGGTTAGAGGGGAAAATAGATGCAATCCATGCACTGGGGAGGTGATCGGAAGGGGGTCTGAGGGTTTGGCCGAGTGATCAGGAGCCCACACGGGGCAAATTGGGGCCTGATCTGATGGGTAGGTGTGCTAGGGGGTGACAGGAGGTGATTGATGGGTGTCTCAAGGTGTGATTAGAGGGGGGAATGGATGCAAGCAATGCACTGGCGAGGTGATCAGGGCTGGGGTCTGAGGGCATTCTGAGGGTGTGGGCGGGTGATTGAGTGCCCTAGGGGCAGATAGGGGTCTAATCTGATAGGTAGCAGTGACAGGGGGTGATTGATGGGTAATTAGTGGGTGTTTAGGGTAGAGAATAGATGGAAACACTGCGCTTGGGTGGTGATCTGATGTCGGATCTGCGGGCGATCTATTGGTGTGGGTGGGTGATCAGTTTGCCCGCAAGGGGCAGGTTAGGGGCTGATTGATGGGTGGCAGTGACAGCGGGTGATTGATGGGTGGCAGTGACAGGGGGTGATTGATGGGTGGCAGTGACAGGGGGTGATTGATGGGTGATTGATAGGTGATTGACAGGTAATCAGTGGGTTATTACAGGGGAGAACAGATGTAAATATTGCACTGGCGAATTGATAAGGGGGGGTCTGAGGGCAATCTGAGCGTGTAGGCGGTCGATTGGGTGCCCGCAAGGGGCAGATTAGGGTCTGATCTGATAGGTAACAGTGACAGGTGGTGATAGGGAGTGATTGATGGGTGATTGATGGGTAATTAGTGGGTGTTTAGAGGAGAGAATAGATGGAAACACTGCGCTTGGGTGGTGATCTGATGTCGGATCTGCGGGCGATCTATTGGTGTGGGTGGGTGATCAGATTGCCCGCAAGGGGCAGGTTAGGGGCTGATTGTTGGGTGGCAGTGACAGGGGGTGATTGATGGGTGATAGGTGATTGGCAGGTGATTGACAGGTGATCAGTGGGTTATTACAGGGAAGGACAGATGTAATTAATGCACTGGCGAATTGATAAGGGGGGGGGGGGGTCTGAGGGCAATCTGAGCGTGTGGGCGGGTGATTGGGTGCCCGCAAGGGGCAGATTAGGGTCTGATCTGATAGGTAACAGTGACAGGGGGTGATTGATGGGTAATTAGTGGGTGTTTAGAGAAGATAACAGATGTAAACGATACATTTGGGAGGTAATCTGACGGCGGGTTTGCGGGCGATCTAATGGTGTGGGTGGGTGATCAGATTGCCCGCAAGGGGCAGGTTAGGGGCTGATTGATGGGTGGCAGTGACAGGGGGTGACAGGGGGTGATTGATGGGTGATAGGTGATTGGCAGGTGATTGACAGGTGATCAGTGGGTTATTACAGGGAAGAACAGATGTAATTAATGCACTGGTGAATTGATAAGGGGGGTCAGAGGGCAATCTGAGCGTGTGGGCGGGTGATTGGGTGCCCGCAAGGGGCAGATTAGGGTCTGATCTGATAGGTAAAAGTGACAAGTGGTGATAGGGGGTGATTGATGGGTGATTGATGGGTAATTAGTGGGTGTTTAGAGGAGAGAATAGATGTAAACAATGGATTTGGGAGGTGATCTGATGTCGGATCTGTGGGCGATCTATTGGTGTGGGGGGGTGATCAGATTGCCCGCAAGGGGCAGGTTAGGGGCTGATTGATGGGTGGCAGTGACAGGGGGTGATTGACGGGTGATTGATGGGTGATTGACGGGTGATTGACAGGTGATTGACAGGTGATTGACAGGTGATCAGGGGGATAGATGCATACAGTAAACAGGGGGGGGGTGGTCTGGGGGGGGGGTCTGGGGAGAATCTGAGGGGTGGGGGGTGATCAGGAGGGGGCAGGGAGCAGGGGGGGGGGATAAAAAAAAAATAGCGTTGACAGATAGTGACAGGGAGTGATTGATGGGTGATTAGGGGGGTGATTGGGTGCAAACAGGGGTCTGGGGGGTGGGCAGGGGGGGGTCTGATGGGTGCTGTGGGCGATCTGGGGCAGGGGGGGGAGAAATCAGTGTGTTTGGGTGCAGACTAGGGTGGCTGCAGCCTGCCCTGGTGGTCCCTCGGACACTGGGACCATCAGGGCAGGAGGCAGCCTGTATAATACACTTTGTAAACATTACAAAGTGTATTATACACTTTGTATGCGGCGATCGCGGGGTTAACATCCCGCCGGCGCTTCCGTATAGCCGGCGGGATGTTGCGGCGAACGAGCGGTGACAGGCGCCGGCGGAGGATCGCGTCACGGATGACGCGATCGCTCCGCCCATGCCCTTAAATGGACCGCCGCCTCTGTGGGTGAGGCCGTCCTGCAGGGCTCCACTTCCCCGCCGCCCCTGTGTAGTGGGCGGTCGGGAAGTGGTTAACTTAAAATGAACTTGAAGATATGTGCTTATGGCACATGTATGCAATACTTTGCCTGTAAGGGCAAAGGGCAATATTTATATTAAAAAGTGCATACTTACCTGGCCAGATTGGTCTTTTGACAAGGTGTCTTCTTACCCCCGCTCCTACTAAACCTGGGGTCCACTGAAGATACACCCCGGCACTGTCCTTCCCTCTGATAATTCTACAGCCTTTTACCTCCTGCTATGCAATTCTCTTCCCCACACTCGGATTCTGCAGATAGCTGAAGTGCTGAAACAGCTTGCATGCTAGACTGTGTGCCATGTATGATGATGTCATCATGTGCAGACATGTGCGGGACAGGCTGGGAACGCCACGGAGTAAGTACAGTGAGGTAGTGAGGCTGCTCAGGTTCATCCTTACTTATCCTGTAAGTTTGATTCAGTGGTTGACAAGCCCATTTTAGGTATGCATACACTTTCCAACACTTTTTAACGTGAAGTGAGAAAAATTCAGAGGCTGCCATCTTTATTGCTCAATAAGCAATGCCAATTGCCTGACGTCTGTATTGATGCTCTTATGCTGAGTACACACAGTATGATTTTCCACTCGAGAGATGTGGTGAGGCATGTCAGTAATGGTGCCACACTTTCTTCCACAAGAATAACTACTCTATCTGGAGAACACTGTTCATGTCAATGGACATTTTTTAAATCTTCAGCCAACCTCAGCCTTGAATTGCATCTCATTTTTTCAACAAGGAAGTAAAATATGATCCTGCTCTCTCATTGGTCAACAAAGTCCAGCCAGTGTGGTGCTGGCAGTGAGAGAAGAAATATTGCTACATATACCAGCATTGATCTTCTTTCCGAATAGATAACAGGTTATCATACACAGCACGGTGTTTCAGTTAAAAAGCAGCCATGCAGCTTCCAACAGGGGCACAGTGAAAGAATACTTGCATGCAGAGGCGTGAGTCAAATGCATGGTGCATGCCACTGGCAGCAAGATTCTCTCCCAAGCCCTAGGGGGAAAAAACACAATTTGGCTCCTGCCAATGTTCCGCAGCTACACATGTGAACTATTTATTATTACAGTGACAGAGCTCAGTAGGGCTACTTCATAGTTACTTCTTTTTTTCAGTTAGTGTGTGGACTCTAACTTTTCCTAATACAGTATAGACTGCATTAAAGCATTGCACAACAGGAGGTGACAAAAGTCATACAGAATGTGGTTAACTGAGGTGGCAACGCTGACAAAACAGAAACTAAAATGAAACAGAAGGTCAGCTGCACACATTGTTGCCTTGGAGAGCCATGTACTGTGTGACAGGACATAACACTACGGAACTACTTTACATACTCGCTTCTCAGTATATTCAAAAACATTACAGAGGAATGGTAGTAACAAAGTAGAATGTGTTAAATTATTCATGATACCCACTTTTACTGTATTTTCTTGGTTTCAACATCAGAAACACTTTCTACATCTATATATTGCAATATATTGCTGTGTTACCCTGCCCTTTCTGTGATACATGGTCTACGCTGTTTAGCTATGTGGAATTCTCCTCTCAGAGCATTCTGGGAGACCAGGCATTGTTTTCTTTGTCTTCAGAACTCTCAGAAACCAACAGAGCCAACAGAGGTGTCCCTGACAGGACTAAAGTTGCCATCTGTGCTAAATTTCAGAACGTAAATCGGGGTGAGGAAAGATTTGACATAATTTGACATGATTTTACACAATGGCAGTTGTTGTTATTAGATTAGCGTACTTTGCAGCGTACTACAAACTGTCACCTGGCTGCAAAATAGAAATATATCAGATACAATTATCATAATCTTTTAAACAGATGAGGCCTCACTACTGAAATTCTTAAAGTGGCGTGCCTGCTTGTGCTGGCTTGATTAAAGCTAAATGTCCACAAGAACAGTGATTTTCTTGACTACAACCCACTATCCCTTTCAGCATGACCAAGTAGTCATGCTCCTCCCCTTTATTTTAATACCTCCCTAGTAATTAATGTAAATGGCCATGCTTCTCCTGGAGTGTCTCGCCTACATCACAGAAATCTCAGTGCCAAGCAAATGAAACTGTACTCTAAAGTAGGTAAGAAAAGTAATATCAAACTTAACTTACGTCAATGTTTTGAGTCCCTTTTTACTTGCTGGGTTCTAAAACGAATTTTGTATTAACAAGCAAAAAAGAAAAAAAAAAAACACCTCACATGAGAAGATTCAGGAGGAAAATTCACTGATTTGGAATTAATAAGTCCCATATGAATGATATTAGTTAGCAGTTACCAGGTCAGGAGGCTTGGCATCTATGATGTTGGAGATCCGCAAAATATTTTCTGCTAACAAAATCTCCCAACTAGCACATGGTGGTGCAACATTTAAATATATACTTACATAGTTACATAGTTAGTTTGGTTGACCACAGGACCAGCGCTACCATAGAGGCAAAGAGGGCAATTGCCCTAGGGCCCCAGAGCCTGTAGGGGCCCCTAAGATGTTTCCCCCCCAACTTAACTGTTGTTCCCCGCTGCCCCTGCAGAGTCTTTTGCTGAGCCAGGTGGTGTCAGCCCCGGCCTCAGGAGCCTTGGGTGAAAATTTGGCTGCAACAAAGGATCCCTACTGCCAATTTTTGATTGGGGGGGGGTGTCTATTGGGGGGCCCCGGTGTTAATTTTGCCCGGGGGCCCCATTGTTACTAGAACTGGCCCTGGTTGACCAAAGACATCCATCCATCAAGTTCAACCTGAAAAAAAACCAAAAAAAACTCCATCCTGAATCCACACATATCCCAGTTGATCCAGGGGAAGGCAAAAGCCTTACAAGGCCTGGGCCAATTAGCTTTAAAAGGAAAACATTCCTTACCAACTCCAGGTGGTAGTCAGATAAATCCCTGGATCAACTCTCTCAATTACCCAGTAATTATAGCCGCGGATGCTCTTCAATTCAAGCAAAGCATCTAAGCCCTCTTTAAAAGCAGTTTTCCATAACTACTTCATGAGGTAAGATATTCTAGATTTTAAAGATTTGTTATTTATTATCTGTTTACCTATTCATTAGACATTTTATAGAGTCCTGATCCATTTTCTGCAGCACGTCACAGAATACATTAAACAATTCACATAATAGACATAACTGATACGTTCAAAATAGTACATTACTTTTAACTGTAAATAGTTATAATTGCTTAATACTTTTTGTTGTCACTGATCTAGTTAAGCTTCCTGGGAATAACCCTTTACGTTCAAACAGTACACACATTGCTCAATGGCAAGTGGTATTCAGAGCTGACACACAGGAGTGTAGAACACAGTAGCTTGCTTTAGACAAGTAATCTGAGCTCACAGAATGGAACTGATAACAGATTCATGTTCACTGACATCCTGATTTCTGTACATGAGCGGCAGGATGAAATGTACCTAACTTCCATCTATCATGCACCCATTATTCACTTGACATCAGATTGTGTCAGTGGAAGAGGGCCTGTATGTACACAGTGTATTTGTGAAAGGAGACAGAGATGAGGACAACATGCTCCATTTTTAACGCATGGATACAAGCAGCAGTGTTACCGCACAGATTCATGGCTGCAAATCTCAGACATGACACGTGGCTTTGTTCAGAAAGATATATCATTATTGAGAGAGGCTGTCAGTGACTGTAGCACAGGCTACAGGAGGCAATACTCTGAAATGATCTTACTACATTCCCAGCATGTGAAATAAGCATGAGATGCAAACCACATGAATTAACACTCACTGGCTGTGTTACCGGAATAACACATTCAAAATTTATCAGCCCAGTCATTATGAAATTCAGGCACTTAAAAAACATAATGTTAGCCTGAAAAGGGAAAAAACTAGACAAATGAGTTGCTATACACTTTAAGAGGGAACTCCAGCCAAATCATTTCAATTTGGACAGTTTGTGAAAGGGTTAGAACACTATCTTTAGCACATTTCCTGTCACTTCCGCTCTAAGTGACAGATGCCACCTCACAGAACTAAACATTTCAGTTGTTTGTTTTAATTTCTTTACAGACCCTCCAGCTTCCTCACACATCCCCAAAAACACTGATAAGTTATTTGCTCCACTCCCCTCCCCCCCCCCCCCCCCAAAAAAAAGACAGTAAACTATGACTGTGACTATAGTAGGGATTAGATTGTAAGCACCTCTGAGGGACAGTTGCTGACATAACGATGTACTTTGTAAAGTGGTGCAGGAGATGTCTATATAATAATAATAATACAATAATAATTTCGTAGGACATTAGATTATGACTATGGTAGAATTAGATTGTAAGCTCCTCTGAGGACAGTTGGTGACCTGACTATTTACTGTGTAAAGCACTGCAAAAGATGTCAGTATTATATCAATACATAATAGTTATAATAAAATGCCACTTGAGTCTAGAGAACCAACAACCGGGGAAAAATCTACCTCCAATAGGGAACCTGTTTATGTTACAAAAGGTCTAAACTGGCTTTTCCTGACCCTTTGGGGGTACTTCATCTCATTCCATTTTGTCTCCTGGAACAGGAAATGATGAAACCTCTTCCAAATGAGAATACAAATCCCCAACTAATTTCATAGTGACATAAAGGGTAAACTCCTCCCATACCCCCTTTGTAAGCAGTGGTGGGCCCATTGCAGCAAATTCTGTTGTAGTGTCTGGTAATATACAGCCACTGTTTTTATCACATGTCCATTTGTCACTTTTTTATAACCATTTGGCAAGAAACAAATCTACATAGAAGCGTAAAATGTAATAACTTACTTTAGTTAAAACAGGACTAGTTAAATTAAGAGCTTTTTTGTTTACTGTTATGCTGAACATTCAAGAAATGAAAACTTGTGAGGAAAGTTAGTGCCTCGGGCCTAACTATACTAATAAATAATTAAACGGTACTACTTGAAGCTGGTTTATATCACAAGACTCATATGGAGATTACATTTCCTTTTACAATTTCCAACAGGAAATTGTTCTAAATGGACAAAGCTTAGCCAAACCCCTTTCCCTTACCTTCCATGGAAAAAGTTTGTATGGCAAACTATTGAGTTAGTGATGTTTTTAAAGTGTATCAGAACTCTGAATGTGTTTCTTAAATAAAAAGTATTTTTATCTTCTCTTATGCAACAAAATTATCTACATACCTTTACTTTGTCCCAGTGAAGTCCCATTCCTCAGATATTTCCACTTCCTGCTTGTAGACTCACTGACAGTCTTATGGCAGGAAGTGGAGACATCTGAGAAATAAGACGTTGCAGAGGGCTAGAGGCAAATTAAAGATGTGCATATAAACACCACCAAGAATTTAAGTACACTTTAAGTGATTGGCAATTCTGTTGTAGTGATAGTTGTATTTGTTGCTCATCCACAAAAAGGTGAATTATGGGAAGTGACTTTAGCTAAAGGAAACATTGTGGTACAATATCCAAAAGCCTGTGTTGCTGTCAGAAAATCTGAATGATGAACCATTTAATTAGAATACCTCCAATCTAGTCACCACTATTAAACCTAAAATGAATGTCTATTAGAATCCTGTTGGACAATATGGCTCCAAAGTTTGGCTGCTAAACTAGCCTGTCTGCAGTCCAGACCTGTCACCTATTGAAAACATCTAGCACACTATAAAACTAATATGGTTTAGACCTGAACTGTTGAGCTAAAATCCCATTGAAAGAATGGCACAACATTTCACTTTCAAAACTACAACAGAGTGTTGTTAAAAGAAGAGGTGATGCAAAATAACAGTAAACATGCCATGTTCCTAATATTTTTTAAACATTTTAATGGCATCAAAATAGAAATCAGTATATATTTCTCAAACAACTATAAGATGTTTCAGATTTAACACATGCTAGACTTAGTTCTGTTTTCAACCAAAGAGAAAGTTGACATGACTTGCAGATCATTGTATTCTGTTATTATTTATATTTTACACAGTGTCACAAGTTTTTCTGGTAAGGTGGTTGTTGTACCTTCAGTACAATCTCATCCTCATACACCTGACATGACCACAAAATTGCCAACTATTACAATACAACAAAAAATGGTCACATATCCATCTCATCTCAGGTTCTTTTAAAGAGGAACTGTCGCAAATATCTTAAAATTTAAAACACATACAGGGCTTGATTCACTAAGCCGTGATAACTGTCGGCTGTGAAAAAATGCGATAACGCGCATTGGCGCGCATTAACCTTCGCGTGATAACACAAATTTATCGTACAAACGCGGAATGTTAACGCGCAAAAAATTGTGTTATCACACGAACGCGAATTTTTGCGTGCGATAACCGTTCTCATGCTAGATTTTGCGCAAAGCACTTTTCACAGCGTGATAACAGTTATCACGGCTTTGTGAATCAAGCCCTTACAAATAAGAAGTTCATTTCTTCCAGAGCAAAATGAGCAATAAATTACTTCTCTACTATGTTGCTGTCACTTACAGTAGGTAGAGGAAATCTGACATTACAGACAGGTTTTGGGTTAGTCTATCTCTTCATGGGGGATTCTCAGCATGGCTTTTAGCCTCTATAATGAAACCCTAATGTCTCTGCGTCCCATGTGCCTGTGTGTCCCAGGGATGCAGAGACAGTGAGGCGAGCAATGACAGGCGAATGGGCAGACGGGCCGGCGGGCGTGCGTGTGGGCAGGCGCGGCGGGCACGCACGCAGCAGGCAGGTTGCAGTGGGCACGGCAGAAATGTGCGGGCGCATGCGCAGTGACAGACCTAGCCCGTTTTTAAACGGGCTTAGGTCCACTAGTTCTTTATAAAGACATTCCCTGAAAAAGATTTATACAAAGATGCTGGCCAGCCTGCCTGCTCGCTGCACAAATGTTATGTACTGTTTATTGTTATCTACTGTCTACCAGGATTAGCAGCGTAGAAAGTGAGATTGCAGATGTTGCAACTACAAAGAGGATCCTTGGGGGTCCCTGCCTCAGCTACCGCATCTGCTATTTATAGATATCATAATGACAATGATTACCACTGTGTTCACTCTTCATTACAGTTATTGGAATTTGTAGATCAGTGATTTACTTTGGACAACTCTAGATCTGGACTCACAGTTTTTTGATTGTTTTTACTTTGAACTACAGTTTATACAATATTGCAACAAGTAACAACAACAATGTGCAATAACAACAGTACAGTATAATTTGTATATGAAGATAACAATGTATGTATAAAATCTTAAATATCTTGAGCCTTTTGTAAGTAGGGGACTGTCTGTACTGCGAGACCTTAAGAACCTATTTATGAAGTCGCCATTATTTCTCAGTTAAATACAAACATACACTCCAAACATAACAATCTGCTGTCTGTAAATATCCTGAATAGTAAATGTAGAGGATGAACTGTTCAGCTTGCATCCTGTGACAATGACTTACAATATTCAAGCATAAGCAGTCATTTCAGTTTAGTGCACAACAAACAGGAATTCAAAGAATAAAATGAATGCACTGTTGTTCTAATGTTTGGCTTTGCACTTCACTTAATGGTCAATAAACAGTGCCCTATTCATTCCCCTTAAGGAAAAGCAATAGACCATTCTGAAGTTGTGAAGTGTGCCAAGTTGTTAAATAGATAAATAGGCTTAACTTATCCTTAAACTAGGTACACCAATATGATGGTTGTTCCATGTGTTGAGGATGATCCAAATCCTACTTTCTTTCTTTTAAAACTGACTTACTGACCATCTCTAAAGTAAACCTTGTCTGATGTTGGTTTCTTCCTACCTAATAAGCAAGTACTGCTAGCATCTCACCATAGTTGTTCATCAATACTGTATAGCTTGTATACTAAGGAAAAAAGTAGATGTTGCTTCTAGAATGAATCTAATAAACTGAAGTAAAACTGTGAAAATGTCTACATTGAATAAAGGTAACGCAAAGCCATAGTTTAGTAACGTAAAACCATAGATTAGTTCAGCATTGCCCTGAATCTGTAAGGCCTTTGTCCATCAGCTATCAGCTGCTTACATACACCTGTCGGGCACTTGCCAGAGCTCAGCATCGGCAATGCAGAAGCATTTACTGCACATAGTCATATCTGAGTGTTTATGGGACCGCACTCAGGTGTTTCCCGTGATGCCATTTTAGCCGTCAGGTAACATACATGGGCTTTCAAAACATTGCCCTTCTGTTAAATCAAATTTCAGTTGGTAGGTGCTTGATAGCTGGCAGGTGGGAGCCTGATCTGTCCAACAAGCTCACAGTCCAACTTCTGTTGAAAGAGGACTTACAAATCAGGTTCTATTTTACTATTTTCTGTAGGCAGTGGAATGTATGGCCTCTTCTCTCTCTTGTCTTTGTTTATGACGCTCGGGCTGCTATGATATGATCTAATTCCAGTGACCTAACTCAATAGCTACCATGTCCATGCTTAGTGTTCCTCTATGGAGAGGTAGGACTACTTTATCTCTTACCTCTTCTGGGTGCTATTTTCTTTAGGTGTGGGGAAGGGGGAACAGACCCCATTACCTAAAGAAAACAGCCCCCAAAATTAAGAGATGCAGGGCAGTGCTGAATTTTTGTTTGTAAGGCATTCACAAAATGCAGAAAGCTCTGTTTGGACGTTTATATTTGAAATATACACAGATTCATGAAAATAATTTCTGTAGTAAATAATCCACTAAGGTCATGACACAGGAAGCCTTTCAACTGCCGTGAGGTGAACACAAGAATGTATTACTATTATTATTATCACTCTGTGTGGGGAGCCAGCAGCAGGCAGATTACTGCTGACACTTTCTAGAAAGCTGATAATACATTTTTCCATTTTATTAACACAATCAATATTAATAAGTAATGCTAAGAAATGCAATGGCAGGATGTGTGTGTAGCCTTACCACTTTGATAGGTCTCAGAGAGGCGATGCTGTCACTTCTTCTGCTGTTAGTCCAGGAGTCCCAGCGGGGGTACTCTCCCTTCTCAAACACAAATTGCTCTCCCTTGCAGTTTAGCTGTTCATATCCTACCCAGCTGAGGAATACAATCAAAATATCAAGATTACATTTCTGGATATAAGTGATAGACCTAGATGTCCTAACAACTTATTCTCAACATTTGTATATAATTATAAAGAACACAATAAAAGTTATAGTAATAGTGTACACCAAAAACAGACCCTAAAGATAAAGACCTGTTTCGTCTCAGGAACTTGTGGCTGACTTTAGACAAAGTTTTATGCGGCCTTTTAAAATTTACTTTCAACAACTACTGGAAGGGGATGATAGATACATACTTTTACTAAAAATATCTACCCTATCAACTCGCCAGGAATATTTCTAGGTTTCTAAACCTCAGAAGGAACCACTGGCCACAAAATCTAGGGTGTGTTTGTAAATCTAGTAGAACAACAAGATAAAGTATTGTTCCATCACTGTCTATGTGATTGACTCTCCAAATCATCAATGCACTAGTTAACATAGTTCTGCTTTTCTAGTGATGGTGGGAGAACCGACATGCAAGGAAAATAAATCTTGCAATCAAAGTTACGTGGAGATTGTTGATTGTATAATATACCTCTATGTATTGTTTCAAAGTGAATCTGTCATAAAAACATATGGTATAACAAGGACCAATTGTTTAATCAATTGTTCTGAATATGTAATAGCAAACCTCAGATTTCTAATAGGATGTCTTTTTAGGGTTTGTGTAGACAGAGTTTGGAGTTCAGATCGCTGTCTGACTTCAGCTTGAGCTGGATCAGTAGAACAAGGCTTATATCCATCTGGAAAAGGTATCAAAGTGACTTCAAACTGCAATCGGCCTGAGTTGAAATTACTGATGAAATTACCTGCAGAAAAATATCTGTCTACACAACCCAGCCTCCTCTCTTGTTTGTTTTCTGCATCTATGTGTTTTTGGACCAGCAACTGTGCTGCCAACCGAAGCATGCCTGTCTATTGTTTGACTACAAAAGGACAAAAGGTGTATTGCAGTTTTCAGGAAGTAACATACAACACTTTTTGGGTGGACACAGGTTGTGTGTTACTTCCTGAAAGCTCCAGTACCTCTTACCCTTGGTGTGCTGTGTCCTTTCTTCCCTGCTACTTTTGTGAGCTGTGGTGGGACTGCTGGACAACTAGCACTGGCTGGCTGGTGTTCTGTGACCAGTTATTACATTCTGGGAAAGAAACGTCTAGTGATACACTACCTTCAGTCTCATTCATCTGTGCTTATCTCCCTGAATGGCCATCGGCTGCATAGCATCTTTAAGGTTATTATGTATAAATGAAACAACTGAATGTTGAAAGACTTGTAAATCTGTTACCCTCAAAAGATTTCTGAAAGCATAATTTTTGTATTTTTTACTCAAATCTAGATTATGTATATCTTGGTAATTCTGAATATAGCATCTCTTTCAATATGATATGTAAACAGAAGGTTGATATTATTAAATAGAAAAATAGAAAAAAATAAAGTGTCATGTTAAGTATGGGTTTCTCAACAGCTGATATACAGTAGTTCACAGGTTAGAAATCTTACAATATAAAAATAAAGGATTTCATGAGACATCTGTATGATGCTTTGATACTTACGGTCCAGAGTGTACGAGGATTGAGCCAACTTTCTCCATACCAGCCTCTTTTAGGTTGGTACAGGGTCCACTGAGTTCATGGCAGCGGCCTTGGAAGTTTTCTTGCTCAAAGATGACAATCTGGAAAACAAAGGCAAAACAAATTAAGAGGGTGCCAGATAGTTGTACTTTCTAATTTCTTGAGACTCAATGTTAAAAACAGGCTGAGCTAATACAGTGCTATACAGCACTCTATATACAGACTATTAACTCTGTTTCAGTTGTTAAAATACAGTAACTGAAAGTATATTAACCTTGGTAAAGCCATGGAACCCAGGCACAGCAGAGGATTTGTGCTGGTTGGATGAGATGCTGGTTAGTTGAGTTCCGGATAAACGGGACGCTTAAATATATATATATATATATATATATATATATATATATATATATATATATATATAAATATATATATATATTTATATATATATATATATAGACACATATATAAAGTTTGTAATTTGTGCTGCGCAGTATACTGGTTTCTGATTTTCATTGGCAACATGTGCTTGAAACTAAAGTACAACTCAGCTTTCCTTCTCCTTTGCTGTGGCTAACAGTTGGGTTAGTAAGAAGTGAGCATGTGATAGACAAAGCAGGAAGAAAAATAGACATAGGTCTACATTTCTCAAATTTCCTACATCACAGTAGAAACCATGGCCCATATGCAATTCACTTTTTCACCTGAGTTTTCTCCTAGGTGATAATTTTTCATCTTTAAGTTAAATTAACTTTTTAGCACTTTGCAATGTAAAAAGTACCAAAAAGTAGGTGAAAACGAACTGTCAAAATTATTTTCAGTGTTTGTTTGCTTGCTGGTGTTGTAAAAGGCATTTTATTTACAAGTTGTGAAAATATCACCTCTGAGAAAACTCAGGTGAAAAAGTGGATTGCATATGGCCCCATGTGTCTAAATGAGGAGGAGGGACTTTGTAGTCCACAAGAAGTAGATGGGAACAAATGCAAGACCCCTACTCCTGCTGGGAGGATGGGTCAGTGAGTGCAATCCTGGGAGGGTTGGTCATTGAGCGTGATGCTGTTGAGGGCAGGTCAGTAAGTGTGATGCTGGAAAGGTGTCTCAGTAAGTGTGATGCTGGGAGGGTGGGACAGTGAACATGATGCTGGGAAGGTGGGTCAGTGAGTATGGTGCTGGGACGATGGGTTATTGAATGTGATGCTGGGAGGGTGTGTCAGTGAGCGTGATGCTGGAAGGGTGGATCAGTGAACGTGATGCTGGGAGGGTAGATCAGTGAGTGTGACGCTGGAAAGGTGTGTCAGTGAGCGTGATGCTGGGAGTGTGGGACAGTGAGGGTGATGCTGGGAGGGTAGATCAGTGAGTGTGATGCTGGAAAGGTGTGTCAGTGAGCGTGATGCTGGGAGTGTGGGACAGTGAGGGTGATGCTGGGAGGGTAGGACAGTAAGTGTGATGCTGGGTGGGTGGGACAGTGAGCATGACGCTGGAAAGGTGTGTCAGTGAGCGTGATGCTGAGAGGGTGGGACAGTGAGCCTGATACTGGGAAGGTGAGTCAGTGAGTGTGATGCTGGGAGGGTGGGACAGTGAACATGATGCTGGGAAGGTAGGTCAGTCAGTATGGTGCTGGGACGATGGTGTAATGATCTGCTCAGCTGCCTGTGCAGGCAGGCAGCTTTTTGACCATTGTTTAGGTTTGCATGCTGCAGGACTCTGGAAAGAAGAGCTTCTGTCAGTTTTGCAGCTTGTGCTTGCTGAGGAATTTGCATACGTTGTCATGCAAATTGCCTGGCCACATCCATTGGAGGCGTGTACTATAAGTACTATGTGTTTCCCACAATGCTTCTCTGGTCATAAGGATTTAGTCCTGTGTAACACTCCTGGAGGGGTGTCAGCCCTACTCTCTGTTTGAAGATCAGCTTAGAGTAATTCCTGGAAAACTGCACTAGGCAGGTTTCCTTAGTGCAGTTAGGATTGCTTATCTGTTTGTTTGTTCTGTTGCGATTGTCCTGTCCCAGCGGTGGTCGACAGGAAATGGTTCTGATCTCTGTTCTTGGAGTATAGCTGGTGCAGCGGTTGCTACCAGCTATCTCTTCTGATCTGTCTCACTTGGATCGCACTAGCATCTTGCGCTAGCGCTGTGGATCCTTCTGTTCTGTCTCCTTGGATCGCGCTGGCCACTTTCCGCTAGTGCTGTGGATCCTTCTGTTCTGCTACTCTGTCTGCCTGGATCGCACTCGCCTAGCGCTAGTGCTGTGGATCTTTCTGTTCTGCTACTCTGTACCTGGATCGCACTAGCATCTTGCTCTAGCGCTGTGGATCTGTCTGTTCTGTCTTCCTGGATCGCGCTAGCCACTTTCGCTAGTGCTGTGGATCCTATCGCTCGCTTGTCCTTGTTTTCGTGTGTCTGTCTTGTCAGCTACGAACGCTTGCTGGAGGCTCGGTGAGGTAACCGTTAAGCAAGCGCTCGCGTCCTCTGTTACATGTTTGTCTGTCGATGGTTAGTTAGGCGTGCTTGTCTCTATTGTGCTTATCACGTGGAGACCACGCATGAACGCGTGCACTGTTGCGAATGAGTGCGGTGTTCGCGTTCAGTTAGCGTTTGTTATTTTCCGTATCTCCTTATTGTATGATTTGCTGTGCCTTTGCTATCCTAGTATTCTGTTCTGATCTGCCTTGTGTCACTTTTGGCAATCGCCTTTCTTGCGGTTGCATTTCTGTTTCTTATCTGCTGTTGTGTGTGCGCTGTCGCGGGGTGGCGACTAGATTGGCGCACACACATACAACCTGTCCCTTTGCTCGTTCTCATTCGCAATCGCATCTCTTGCGATTGCGTTCTGCGCTTCGTACAATTCCTGTCTGGCATTTGTGGAGGCACAGAGGATTGGTTCCTCTGCACTCCTCAGCGCCATCTGCCGACAGGAATTTCCCTCTACGGGTGCGTAGCACCTTTTGCTGGGTTCCTGCAATTACACGCTTGTGGAGGATTTCCAGCGCACGCGTTGTGCGCTGATCACGAACAAAGTTCCACAATCGTTACAGATGGGTTATTGAATGTGATGCTGGGAGGGTGTGTCAGTTAGCGTGATGCTGGGAGGGTGTATCAGTGAGCGTGATGCTGGGAGGGAGGATCAGTGAGCGTGATGCTGGAAAGGTGTGTCAGTGAGCGTGATGCTGGGAGTGTGGGACAGTGAGCGTGATGCTGGAAGGGTGGGACAGTAAGTGTGATGCTGGGAGGGTGGGACAGTGAGTGTGATGCTGGGAGGGTGTGTCAGTGAGCGTGATGCTGGGACAGTGAGTGTGATGCTGGGAGGGTGGGTCAGTGAGTGTGATGCTGGGAGCATGGGGCAGTGAGTGTGATGCTGGGAGGGTGGGTCAGTGAGTGTGATGCTGGGAGGGTGGGACAGTGAGTGTGATGCTGTGAGGGTGGGACAATGAGTGTGATGCTGGGAGGGTAAGACAGTGAGTGTGATGCTGGGAGGGTGGGACAGTGAGTGTGATGCTGGGAGGGTGGGACAGTGAGTGTGATGCTGGGAGGGTGGGACAGTAAGTGTGATGCTGGGAGGGTGGGACAGTGAGTGTGATGATGGGAGGGTGGGACAGTGAGTGTGATGCTGGGAGGGTGGGACAGTGAGTGTGATGCTGGGAGGGTGGGTCAGTGAGTGTGATGCTGGGAGTGTGGGACAGTGAACGTGATGCTGGAAGGGTGGGACAGTGAGTGTGATGCTGGGAGGGTGGGACAGTGAGTGTGATGTTGGGAGGGTGTGTCAGTGAGCGTGATGCTGGGACAGTGAATGTGATGCTGGGAGGGTGGGTCAGTGAGTGTGATGCTGGGAGCATGGGGCAGTGAGTGTGATGCTGGGATTGTGGGTCAGTGAGTGTGATGCTGGGAGGGTGGGACAGTGAGTGTGATGCTGTGAGGGTGGGACAGTGAGTGTGATGCTGGGAGGGTGGGACAGTGAGTGTGATGCTGGGAGGGTGGGACAGTGAGTGTGATGCTGGGAGCATGGGGCAGTGAGTGTGATGCTGGGAGGGTGGGTCAGTGAGTGTGATGCTGGGAGGGTGGGACAGTGAGTGTGATGCTGTGAGGGTGGGACAATGAGTGTGATGCTGGGAGGGTGGGACAGTGAGTGTGATGCTGGGAGGGTGGGTCAGTGAGTGTGATGTTGGGAGGGTGGGTCAGTGAGTGTGATGCTGGGAGCATGGGGCAGTGAGTGTGATGCTGGGAGGGTGGGTCAGTGAGTGTGATGCTGGGAGGGTGGGACAGTGAGTGTGATGCTGTGAGGGTGGGACAATGAGTGTGATGCTGGGAGGGTGGTACAGTGAGTGTGATGCTGGGAGGGTGGGACAGTGAGTGTGATGCTGGGAGGGTGGGTCAGTGAGTGTGATGTTGGGAGGGTGGGACAGTGAGTGTGATGCTGGGAGGGTGGGTCAGTGAGTGTGATGCTGGGAGGGTGGGACAGTGAGTGTGATGCTGGGAGGGTGGTACAGTGAGTGTGATGCTGGGAGGGTGGGACAGTGAGTGTGATGCTGGGAGGGTGGGACAGTGAGTGTGATGCTGGGAGGGTGGGACAGTGAGTGTGATGCTGGGAGGGTGGGACAGTGAGTGTGATGCTGGGAGGGTGGGTCAGTGAGTGTGATGCTGGGAGCGTGGGGCAGTGAGTGTGATGCTGGGAGGGTGGGTCAGTGAGTGTGATGCTGGGAGGGTGGGACAGTGAGTGTGATGCTGTGAGGGTGGGACAGTGAGTGTGATGCTGGGAGGGTGGTACAGTGAGTGTGATGCTGGGAGGGTGGGACAGTGAGTGTGATGCTGGGAGGGTGGGACAGTGAGTTTGATGCTGGGAGGGTGGGACAGTGAGTGTGATGCTGGGAGGGTGGGACAGTGAGTGTGATGCTGGGAGGGTGGGACATTGAGTGTGATGCTGGGAGGGTGGGACAGTGAGTGTGATGCTGGGAGGGTGGGACAGTGAGTGTGATGGTGGGAGGGTGGGACAGTGAGTGTGATGGTGGGAGGGTGGGACAGTGAGTGTGATGCTGGGAGGGTGGGACAGTGAGTGTGATGCTGGGAGGGTGGGACAGTGAGTGTGATGCTGGGAGGGTGGGACAGTGAGTGTGATGCTGGGAGGGTGGGACAGTGAGTGTGATGCTGGGAGGGTGGGACAGTGAGTGTGATGCTGGGAGGGTGGGACAGTGAGTGTGATGCTGGGAGGGTGGGACAGTGAGCGTGATGCTGGGAGGGTGGGACAGTGAGCGTGATGCTGGGAGGGTGGGACAGTGAGCGTGATGCTGGGAGGGTGGGTCAGTGAGCGTGATGCTGGGAGTGTGGGACAGTGAGCGTGATGCTGGGAGGGTGGGACAGTGAGCGTGATGCTGGGAGGGTGGGACAGTGAGCGTGATGCTGGGAGGGTGGGACAGTGAGCGTGATGCTGGGAGGGTGGGACAGTGAGTGTGATGCTGGAAGGGTGGTACAGTGAGTGTGATGCTGGGAGGGTGGGACAGTGAGTGTGATGCTGGGAGGGTGGGACAGTGAGTGTGATGCTGGGAGGGTGGGACAGTGAGTGTGATGCTGGGAGGGTGGGACAGTGAGTGTGATGCTGGGAGGGTGGGACAGTGAGTGTGATGCTGGGAGGGTGGGACATTGAGTGTGATGCTGGGAGGGTGGGACAGTGAGTGTGATGCTGGGCGGGTGGGACAGTGAGTGTGATGCTGGGAGGGTGGGACAGTGAGTGTGATGCTGGGAGGGTGGGACAGTGAGTGTGATGCTGGGAGGGTGGGTCAGTGAGTGTGATGCTGGGAGGGTGGGTCAGTGAGTGTGATGCTGGGAGCATGGGGTAGTGAGTGTGATGCTGGGAGGGTGGGACAGTGAGTGTGATGCTGGGAGGGTGGGACAGTGAGTGTGATGCTGGGAGGGTGGGACAGTGAGTGTGATGCTGGGAGGGTGGGACAGTGAGTGTGATGCTGGGAGGGTGGGACAGTGAGTGTGATGCTGGGAGGGTGGGACAGTGAGCGTGATGCTGGGAGGGTGGGTCAGTGAGCGTGATGCTGGGAGTGTGGGACAGTGAGCGTGATGCTGGGAGGGTGGGACAGTGAGCGTGATGCTGGGAGGGTGGGACAGTGAGTGTGATGCTGGGAGGGTGGGACATTGAGTGTGATGCTGGGAGGGTGGGACAGTGAGTGTGATGCTGGAAGGGGGGGGACAGTGAGTGTGATGCTGGGAGGGTGGGACAGTGAGTGTGATGCTGGGAGGGTGGGTCAGTGAGTGTGATGCTGGGAGGGTGGGTCAGTGAGTGTGATGCTGGGAGGGTGGGACAGTGAGTGTGATGCTGGGAGGGTGGGACAGTGAGTGTGATGCTGGGAGGGTGGTACAGTGAGTGTGATGCTGGGAGGGTGGGACAGTGAGTGTGATGCTGGGAGGGTGGGACAGTGAGCGTGATGCTGGGAGGGTGGGACAGTGAGCGTGATGCTGGGAGGGTGGGACAGTGAGCGTGATGCTGGGAGGGTGGGACAGTGAGCGTGATGCTGGGAGGGTGGGACAGTGAGCGTGATGCTGGGAGGGTGGGACATTGAGCGTGATGCTGGGAGGGTGGGACAGTGAGCGTGATCCTGGGAGGGTGGGACAGTGAGCGTGATCCTGGGAGGGTGGGACAGTGAGCGTGATGCTGGGAGGGTGGGACAGTGAGCGTGATGCTGGGAGGGTGGGACAGTGAGTGTGATGCTGGGAGGGTGGGACATTGAGTGTGATGCTGGGAGGGTGGGACAGTGAGTGTGATGCTGGGAGGGTGGGACAGTGAGTGTGATGCTGTGAGGGTGGGACAGTGAGTGTGATGCTGGGAGGGTGGTACAGTGAGTGTGATGCTGGGAGGGTGGGACAGTGAGTGTGATGCTGGGAGGGTGGGACAGTGAGTGTGATGCTGGGAGGGTGGGACAGTGAGTGTGATGCTGGGAGGGTGGGACAGTGAGTGTGATGCTGGGAGGGTGGGACAGTGAGTGTGATGCTGGGAGGGTGGGACAGTGAGTGTGATGCTGGGAGGGTGGGACAGTGAGGGTGATGCTGGGAGGGTGGGACAGTGAGGGTGATGCTGGGAGGGTGGGACATTGAGCGTGATGCTGGGAGGGTGGGACAGTGAGCGTGATGCTGGGAGGGTGGGACAGTGAGCGTGATGCTGGGAGGGTGGGACAGTGAGCGTGATGCTGGGAGGGTGGGACAGTGAGCGTGATGCTGGGAGGGTGGGACAGTGAGCGTGATGCTGGGAGGGTGGGTCAGTGAGTGTGATGCTGGGAGCGTGGGGCAGTGAGTGTAATGCTGGGAGGGTGGGTCAGTGAGTGTGATGCTGGGAGGGTGGGACAGTGAGTGTGATGCTGTGAGGGTGGGACAGTGAGTGTGATGCTGGGAGGGTGGTACAGTGAGTGTGATGCTGGGAGGGTGGGACAGTGAGTGTGATGCTGGGAGGGTGGGACAGTGAGTGTGATGCTGGGAGGGTGGGTCAGTGAGTGTGATGCTGGGAGCGTGGGGCAGTGAGTGTGATGCTGGGAGGGTGGGTCAGTGAGTGTGATGCTGGGAGGGTGGGACAGTGAGTGTGATGCTGTGAGGGTGGTACAGTGAGTGTGATGCTGGGAGGGTGGGACAGTGAGTGTGATGCTGGGAGGGTGGGACAGTGAGTGTGATGCTGGGAGGGTGGGACAGTGAGTGTGATGCTGGGAGGGTGGGACAGTGAGTGTGATGCTGGGAGGGTGGGACAGTGAGTTTGATGCTGGGAGGGTGGGACAGTGAGTGTGATGCTGAGAGGGTGGGACAGTGAGTGTGATGCTGGGAGGGTGGGGCATTGAGTGTTATGCTGGGAGGGTGGGACAGTGAGTGTGATGCTGGGAGGGTGGGACAGTGAGTGTGATGCTGGAAGGGTGGGACAGTGAGTGTGATGCTGGGAGGGTGGGACAGTGAGCGTGATGCTGGGAGGGTGGGTCAGTGAGCGTGATGCTGGGAGTGTGGGTCAGTGAGCGTGATGCTGGGAGGGTGGGACAGTGAGTGGGATGCTGGGAGGGTGGGACAGTGAGTGTGATGCTGGGAGGGTGGGGCAGTGAGTGTGATGCTGGGAGGGTGGGACAGTGAGTGTGATGCTGGGAGGGTGGGGCAGTGAGTGTGATGCTGGGAGGGTGGGTCAGTGAGTGTGATGCTGGGAGGATGGGACAGTGAGTGTGATGCTGTGAGGGTGGGACAGTGAGTGTGATGCTGGGAGGGTTGTACAGTGAGTGTGATGCTGGGAGGGTGGGACAGTGAGTGTGATGCTGGGAGGGTGGGACAGTGAGTGTGATGCTGGGAGGGTGGGACAGTGAGTGTGATGCTGGAAGGGTGGGACAGTGAGTGTGATGCTGGGAGGGTGGGTCAGTGAGTGGGATGCTGGGAGGGTGGGACAGTGAGTGTGATGCTGGGAGGGTGGGACAGTGAGTGTGATGCTGGGAGGGTGGTACAGTGAGTGTGATGCTGGGAGGGTGGGACAGTAAGTGTGATGCTGGGAGGGTGGGACAGTGAGTGTGATGCTGGGAGGGTGGGACAGTGAGTGTGATGCTGGGAGGGTGGGACAGTGAGTGTGATGCTGGGAGGGTGGGACAGTGAGCGTGATGCTGGGAGGGTGGGACATTGAGCGTGATGCTGGGAGGGTGGGACAGTGAGCGTGATGCTGGGAGGGTGGGACAGTGAGCGTGATGCTGGGAGGGTGGGACAGTGAGTGTGATGCTGGGAGGGTGGGACAGTGAGTGTGATGCTGGGAGGGTGGGACATTAAGTGTGATGCTGGGAGGGTGGGACAGTGAGTGTGATGCTGTGAGGGTGGGACAGTGAGTGTGATGCTGTGAGGGTGGGACAGTGAGTGTGATGCTGGGAGGGTGGTACAGTGAGTGTGATGCTGGGAGGGTGGGACAGTGAGTGTGATGCTGGGAGGGTGGGACAGTGAGTGTGATGCTGGGAGGGTGGGACAGTGAGTGTGATGCTGGGAGGGTGGGACAGTGAGTGTGATGCTGGGAGGGTGGGACATTGAGTGTGATGCTGGGAGGGTGGGACAGTGAGTGTGATGCTGGGCGGGTGGGACAGTGAGTGTGATGCTGGGAGGGTGGGACAGTGAGTGTGATGCTGGGAGGGTGGGACAGTGAGTGTGATGCTGGGAGGGTGGGTCAGTAAATGTGATGCTGGGAGTGTGGGACAGTGAGCGTGATGCTGGGAGGGTGGGACAGTGAGCGTGATGCTGGGAGGGTTGGACAGTGAGCGTAATGCTGGGAGGGTGGGACAGTGAGTGTGATGCTGGGAGGGTGGGACAGTGAGTGTGATGCTGGGAGGGTGGGTCAGTGATTGTGATGCTGGGAGCATGGGGCAGTGAGTGTGATGCTGGGAGGGTGGGTCAGTGAGTGTGATGCTGGGAGTGTGGGACAGTGAGTGTGATGCTGGGAGGGTGGGACAGTGAGTGTGATGCTGGGAGGGTGGGACAGTGAGTGTGATGCTGGGAGGGTGGGACAGTGAGCATAATGCTGGGAGGGTGGGACAGTGAGTGTGATGCTGGGAGGGTGGGACAGTGAGTGTGATGCTGGGAGGGTGGGTCAGTGATTGTGATGCTGGGAGCATGGGGCAGTGAGTGTGATGCTGGGAGGGTGGGTCAGTGAGTGTGATGCTGTGAGGGTGGGACAGTGAGTGTGATGCTGGGAGGGTGGGTCAGTGAGTGTGATGCTGGGAGGGTGGGACAGTGAGTGTGATGCTGTGAGGGTGGGACAGTGAGTGTGATGCTGGGAGGGTGGTACAGTGAGTGTGATGCTGGGAGGGTGGGACAGTGAGTGTGATGCTGGGAGGGTGGGACAGTGAGTGTGATGCTGGGAGGGTGGGACAGTGAGTGTGATGCTGGGAGGGTGGGACAGTGAGGGTGATGCTGGGAGGGTGGGACAGTGAGTGTGATGCTGGGAGGGTGGGACAGTGAGCGTGATGCTGGGAGGGTGGGACAGTGAGCGTGATGCTGGGAGGGTGGGACAGTGAGCGTGATGCTGGGAGGGTGGGACAGTGAGCGTGATGCTGGGAGGGTGGGTCAGTGAGCGTGATGCTGGGAGCATGGGGCAGTGAGTGTGATGCTGGGAGGGTGGGTCAGTGAGTGTGATGCTGGGAGGGTGGGACAGTGAGTGTGATACTGTGAGGGTGGGACAGTGAGTGTGATGCTGGGAGGGTGGTACAGTGAGTGTGATGCTGGGAGGGTGGGACAGTGAGTGTGATGCTGGGAGGGTGGGACAGTGAGTGTGATGCTGGGAGGGTGAGTCAGTGAGTGTGATGCTGGGAGGGTGGGACAGTGAGTGTGATGCTGGGAGGGTGGGACAGTAAGTGTGATGCTGGGAGGGTGGGACAGTGAGTGTGATGCTGGGAAGGTGGGTCAGTGAGTTTGATGCTGGGAGTGTGGGACAGTGAGTGTGATGCTGGGAGGGTGGGACAGTGAGTGTGATGCTGGGAGTGTGGGACAGTGAGCGTGATGCTGGGAAGGTGGGTCAGTGAGCGTGATGCTGGGAGGGTGGGACAGTGAGCGTGATGCTGGGAAGGTGGGTCAGTGAGTGTGATGCTGGGAGGGTGGGACAGTGAGCGTGATGCTGGGACAGTGAGTGTAATGCTGCGAGGGTGGGACAGTGAGTGTGATGCTGGGAGTGTGGGACAGTGAGTGTGATGCTGGGAGGGTGTGTCAGTGAGTGTGATGCTGAGACAGTGAGTGTGATGCTGGGAGGGTGGGACAGTGAGTGTGATGCTGAGACAGTGAGTGTGATGCTGGGAGGGTGTGTCAGTGAGTGTGATGCTGAGAGGGTGGGACAGTGAGTGTGATGCTGGGAGGGTGTGTCAGTGAGTGTGATGCTGAGACAGTGAGCGTGATGCTGGGAGGGTGGGACAGTGAGCGTGATGCTGGGAAGGTGGGTCAGTGAGTGTGATGCTGGGAGGGTGGGACAGTGAGCGTGATGCTGGGACAGTGAGTGTAATGCTGCGAGGGTGGGACAGTGAGTGTGATGCTGGGAGTGTGGGACAGTGAGTGTGATGCTGGGAGGGTGTGTCAGTGAGTGTGATGCTGAGACAGTGAGTGTGATGCTGGGAGGGTGGGACAGTGAGTGTGATGCTGAGACAGTGAGTGTGATGCTGGGAGGGTGTGTCAGTGAGTGTGATGCTGAGAGGGTGGGACAGTGAGTGTGATGCTGGGAGGGTGTGTCAGTGAGTGTGATGCTGAGACAGTGAGTGTGATGCTGGGAGGGTGGGACAGTGAGTGTGATGCTGGGAGGGTGCGTCAGTGAGCGTGATGCTGGGAGGGTGGGACAGTGAGCGTGATGCTGGGAGGGTGGGACAGTGAGTGTGATGCTGGGAGGGTGGGTCAGTGAGTGTGATGCTGGGAGCATGGGGCAGTGAGTGTGATGCTGGGAGGGTGGGTCAGTGAGTGTGATGCTGGGAGGGTGGGACAGTGAGTGTGATGCTGTGAGGGTGGGACAGTGAGTGTGATGCTGGGAGGGTGGGACAGTGAGTGTGATGCTGGGAGGGTGGGACAGTGAGTGTGATGCTGGGAGGGTGGGACAGTGAGTTTGATGCTGGGAGGGTGGGAAAGTGAGTGTGATGCTGGGAGGGTGGGACAGTAAGTGTGATGCTGGGAGGGTGGGACATTGAGTGTGATGCTGGGAGGGTGGGACAGTGAGTGTGATGCTGGGAGCGTGGGACAGTGAGCGTGATGCTGGGAGGGTGGGACCGTGAGTGTGATGCTGGGAGGGTGGGACAGTGAGTGTGATGCTGGGAGGGTGGGTCAGTGAGTTTGATGCTGGGAGTGTGGGACAGTGAGCGTGATGCTGGGAGGGTGGGACAGTGAGTGTGATGCTGGGAGTGTGGGACAGTGAGCGTGATGCTGGGAAGGTGGGTCAGTGAGCGTGATGCTGGGAGGGTGGGACAGTGAGCGTGATGCTGGGAAGATGGGTCAGTGAGTGTGATGCTGGGAGGGTGGGACAGTGAGCGTGATGCTGGGACAGTGAGTGTAATGCTGCGAGGGTGGGACAGTGAGTGTGATGCTGGGAGTGTGGGACAGTGAGTGTGATGCTGGGAGGGTGTGTCAGTGAGTGTGATGCTGAGACAGTGAGTGTGATGCTGGGAGGGTGGGACAGTGAGTGTGATGCTGGGAGGGTGCGTCAGTGAGCGTGATGCTGGGAGGGTGGGACAGTGAGCGTGATGCTGGGAGGGTGGGACAGTGAGTGTGATGCTGGGAGGGTGGGTCAGTGAGTGTGATGCTGGGAGCATGGGGCAGTGAGTGTGATGCTGGGAGGGTGGGTCAGTGAGTGTGATGCTGGGAGCGTGGGACAGTGAGCGTGATGCTGGGAGGGTGGGACCGTGAGTGTGATGCTGGGAGGGTGGGACAGTGAGTGTGATGCTGGGAGGGTGGGTCAGTGAGTTTGATGCTGGGAGTGTGGGACAGTGAGCGTGATGCTGGGAGGGTGGGACAGTGAGTGTGATGCTGGGAGTGTGGGACAGTGAGCGTGATGCTGGGAAGGTGGGTCAGTGAGCGTGATGCTGGGAGGGTGGGACAGTGAGCGTGATGCTGGGAAGATGGGTCAGTGAGTGTGATGCTGGGAGGGTGGGACAGTGAGCGTGATGCTGGGACAGTGAGTGTAATGCTGCGAGGGTGGGACAGTGAGTGTGATGCTGGGAGTGTGGTACAGTGAGTGTGATGCTGGGAGGGTGTGTCAGTGAGTGTGATGCTGAGACAGTGAGTGTGATGCTGGGAGGGTGGGACAGTGAGTGTGATGCTGGGAGGGTGCGTCAGTGAGCGTGATGCTGGGAGGGTGGGACAGTGAGCGTGATGCTGGGAGGGTGGGACAGTGAGTGTGATGCTGGGAGGGTGGGTCAGTGAGTGTGATGCTGGGAGCATGGGGCAGTGAGTGTGATGCTGGGAGGGTGGGTCAGTGAGTGTGATGCTGGGAGGGTGGTACAGTGAGTGTGATGCTGGGAGGGTGGGACAGTGAGTGTGATGCTGGGAGGGTGGGACAGTGAGTTTGATGCTGGGAGGGTGGGAAAGTGAGTGTGATGCTGGGAGGGTGGGACAGTAAGTGTGATGCTGGGAGGGTGGGACATTGAGTGTGATGCTGGGAGGGTGGGACAGTGAGTGTGATGCTGGGAGCGTGGGACAGTGAGCGTGATGCTGGGAGGGTGGGACCGTGAGTGTGATGCTGGGAGGGTGGGACAGTGAGTGTGATGCTGGGAGCGTGGGACAGTGAGCGTGATGCTGGGAGGGTGGGACCCTGAGTGTGATGCTGGGAGGGTGGGACAGTGAGCGTGATGCTGGGAGGGTGGGACAGTGAGTGTGATGCTGGGAGTGTGGGACAGTGAGCGTGATGCTGGGAAGGTGGGTCAGTGAGCGTGATGCTGGGAGGGTGGGACAGTGAGCGTGATGCTGGGAAGATGGGTCAGTGAGTGTGATGCTGGGAGGGTGGGACAGTGAGCGTGATGCTGGGACAGTGAGTGTAATGCTGCGAGGGTGGGACAGTGAGTGTGATGCTGGGAGTGTGGGACAGTGAGTGTGATGCTGGGAGGGTGTGTCAGTGAGTGTGATGCTGAGACAGTGAGTGTGATGCTGGGAGGGTGGGACAGTGAGTGTGATGCTGAGACAGTGAGTGTGATGCTGGGAGGGTGTGTCAGTGAGTGTGATGCTGAGACAGTGAGTGTGATGCTGGGAGGGTGGGACAGTGAGTGTGATGCTGGGAGGGTGTGTCAGTGAGTGTGATGCTGAGACAGTGAGTGTGATGCTGGGAGGGTGGGACAGTGAGTGTGATGCTGGGAGTGTGCGTCAGTGAGCGTGATGCTGGGACAGTAAGTGTGATGCTGGGAGGGTGGGACAGTGAGTGTGATGCTGGGAGGGTGGGACAGTGAGTGTGATGCTGGGAGGGTGCGTCAGTGAGTGTGATGCTGGTAGGGTGGGTCCCACTGAACACAACCAGAAAACTGTGTAGCAGGTGGGACCTGAAATGACAATGGGAGCACATCAAGCTAGACAAATTAATATTATAACAAGCACCTTCTGTGTTTTCTTCCATTTGCTTTATTTTTTTACAACCTCAGTCAATTTAACAATTTAAACATGGATTAAACTTGGAAGTGAGATTCGTGAATACTTCCTGTTTTGACATTACTCTGCATTGCCATATCCAATCAGCTTTCACTCCAGCCTAGCAGAGCTAAATCAACAAAACATGTATCCATGTAATATAATGGGACCTAGGCCTCTTGCACACTGCAAGCAATTCAGATTCAGATTCCGCTTTTTAATCTGTTTTTACTTCCGATTCAGATTCAGATTTGCAGTTTGCTCCTTGCACACTGCAAATCTGAATCTGAATCGGAGGTAAAAACTGATTAAAAAGCGGAATCTGAATCTGAATTTCTTGCAGTGTGCAAGAGGCCGATGTAGTACCACTGAGGTCTAGCTGCACCCTTGGATGACATTGATAGTCACGTACGCTTCCATGGCCATACTGTTGTCCTTAAATAATAATGAAGGTTGTGACTCTAATTTATACAACCAATAGATCGAAAAACGCATATAACTAACTAAGCAAGACGATAAGGCCGCACCTTGTAGATATGCATATAAATTAATGAATGGCAGCTAGAAGAAAGGAATCCACAAACCTATTTAGAGGAGTGAGAGAAGCATTCACGCCTAGTTAATGTTATCAGCTGCATCTCTATGGTTGCTAGGCTTGCTGTTGCAAACATAAATACATTTGTTTCACCGGGATTAATGTTTGCTGTTTCTGCATTGACAAAAGTCATGCACCCACATCTATTCCAAGACAACACAGACCTTCTCACAGGATGTGTTTAGAGTTACATAGTTGTTAGTAACACTCTCCATGCCAGAAAGTTATCAGTATTAGATATTTCCATTGTATTAGAGGAAAATGTCTTTCAACAGAGCTTGAAAAATGTTGAGTACTAGTGTGTAAGCAATTCCATTTTTACATCTTATATCAACTTTTTTTAGTGCATTTAAAAAGACTACTATAATTTTTGTTGTTAGGAGAGCACTAACACAGCTACAATCAACTTACTTTATACAGAGCTTTACAAAACCCTTGAAAGGTTCACATAATAATAATTGGCCTATAGTTTGCAACTTTCCTTATGTTCCAGCACTGTTGCTGGCCTGTGCTAGCAGAGCTGGCATCTTAGATTTCCGTTATAGAACAGTATGTTGTAAGGTTACATAGAGCGTTATCTTTTGTATCTCTATTACATATTCACTTTCCTGTTTCCTTTACCAACCATAAGGCTCAACTCTTTTTCATTATTACTCCCATTGCTGTTATCACCCAGTACTGAATGTATTAAACTGAACCGCTGTATATCAAGCTAATAAACCACACACCGCTTCTGTGCAGGGTCTGTTTCTAGAATACAAATATAAAGATGAAACAAGTACAGTGTTCATTATGAAGGTGCTCAGCTGACTTTGGATTGGACTACGTAAATAATTGGATTTCTGTTATGTTAGTAAGTACAGTAATGGCAGCTAGCCTTAATATGAATAGGTCCAATATGTCCAAAGAGAAAGGGAGAGGGCAGTTTTATTGGTGGGAACTGTTGACCTAAGTTCACGGGGCTATATAGTTTTTATTTTTGTTTAATAAAGTTTGCAAATATAGCTCAAACATTACTGGTATTTATACTCAATCTGCTCTCTTAAAAAGCTTTGGTTAAGTTCCAGTCAATAATACTATCACCATGGAATAACCATGGCTTCCCACTTCACTTTCTCTGTAGGCCCTGGATACTTCCTACAGTAAAAATGTATTTCTAATATCTTTGGCTTCTGTCACAATTGCCTATGTTATGTGTATCCATGACTGTGGAGTGGAGATTAGAATGTAGAATCCAGGGACAGACAAAGTAATATGGGATTTAGAACCAATTTGTCCAATCTAGGGGCCAGCAGAATTGTGTAAACAGCTTCAGTAACACAAAGTAGAGGACAACTCAGAAGTGTAGTGTTCCATAATCCCTGCCTATCTTGCTCCTGTGATTTTTCTATCCCTTGTGTATTCCTTTAAGGACAGGAAAGTAGGTGTGTGTGTGCGTGGGGGGGGGGGGGGGTGAAGGCATAGGTAGGGGTGGAGTATTGTGAGAGCTAGGTTAATTAAGTTGTTAGCAGAATATTGGTAACATTACCAGTATCCCACTATCACCCTCATCTGGTGCCCAAATTATAGCATATATTACTGATGCACATGGCCAGCGTAGCACTTACCAAGTCATCCAGTAAAGCACATTATACCTAAAACATGTATAGTGGATATTTAACATGAGTTATGCTACTATCCTAATGCATATCTGGTAAACTTCGTAACAACCCCTAATGTTTACCTGGTTTCTAAGCTTATATGTATCACCCCAGAGAATTATATCAGTAGTGGTGCAGTGGTTATCACATTTCAAACCTTGGCCAGGACATTATCTGGAGTATGTACACTCTGTATTTTTGGGGAGTTTCTTTCAGGCACCCCAATCTCCTCCCACATACCAAAAACATATGAGCATGAAACTATGACTGTAGGCGGAGTTAGATTGTGAGCTCCTCTGAGGGACACTTAGTGACATAACTTGTTTGATGTATTCTGTGAAGATGTCAGTGTTATATAAATACATAATAATGCATAATAATAAGTAAATACCTAATAAAGGAAGTGTCACTAATAATAGCTTGTAATGCTATAACTTGTGCTGAGTCTGTATTTGGTAATCACTTGCAGAGAACAGCCAGCCCCATAACAGTTATTATATGTAGAGATATGTGATAGTGATCTAGCCTTGTGTTAGCTTGAGGAAGCTGGAGGCTGGCCAAAGAAACCAATCAGATTATAGGACAAGTCCCTGAAGTCTTCCAATTACTACTGTATGTATTTATTATTATTATTATAATTATTATTATTTATATAGTGCCAACATCTTCCACAGTGCTGTACAGAGTGTATTGTCTTTTCACTTAACTGTCCCTCAGAGGGGCTCACAATCTAATCCCTACCATAGTCATATGTCTATCAATCTATGTATCGTAATCTAGGGTCAAACTCAGCCCTCGAGGGCCAAATCCATGCCATTGTTTAGGATGGACTGAGAAATAAAGAAATGTGTTCCACCTGATGAACCACACCTTTCCTGGTTAAGGCTCAACACACACCATACAATCTTGGTTGTTCAATCTTACCACTTTCATGTAGTATAACAGCTTATCCAATCAATCACTTAAGGTATTTTCAATCTGTTGGCCCTTATACTACATAAATTTGGTAAATCTGTACAACCAAGATTGTATGGTGTGTGTTGAGCTTAAGTCTCATCAATTAGTTTGAGCTGTGCCAAAAATGTGTGAGGATGGGAGCTCGACACCGGTGATATAGAAGGAAGCCATTTAGCTTATCTGTATGGGAGAAATCCCATGCAGACATGGGGAGAACATGCAAACTGTATGCATATAGTACATGGGATACGAACCGGGGACCCAGTGCTGCAAGGCGAGAGCGCTAACCACTACAGCACCTTGCTGCCAAATCTAATCACTCCTTACTTTTCCCTTACTGTTTGGCTTCTCCCCTTTCAAGCAAGCAATACTCCTTTCAATTGATTCAGTTCTACTCTCCATAGTATGAGGGGTTACCTAAATACTTTGTATATTCAGTCGGATGACCCTTATGATACATAAATGTGATGAGATTGAACACAGTTGTACAATAAATATGAGAGGGCAGCTGCAGTTTTGGTCTAATGTACAGCTTTTTACTGTCTTCATACTTTCTATATTCAGTGGCATAGTGGATAGCCAGCCAGGGACCTATCTGCATGGAGTTTGTATGTTCTCCCCATGTCTGTGTGGGTTTCCTCCGGGCACTCTGGTTTCCTCCCACACTCCAACTCCATACAGAGAAGTTAATTGGCTTCCCCCTAAATTGGCCCTAGACTACAATGGACATATGACTATGGTAGGGATTAGATTGTGAGCTCCTCTGAGGGACAGTTTATGACAAGACTATGTATACTCTGTAAAGTGATGTGGAGTTGGCGGCACTATATAAATTGTAAATGATAATAATAGTTGTAATATTTATTCTTCTGCTGGGATTAGTTTTGATATTTAAAACTCTTTTCCATTTCATATTTTATTCTTTCTGTTTTCTCTTTGAGCGCACAGATTATAATTCTTTCATGTTTAGCTGTTTATTACTGCAGCCTCTTAGTGATATATTTTTTTTTCCATACTAAATCATTATGCAGCCGTGAGAAGAGTTGTGTGGGCAATGGACATGGTTTATCTCCTTCAGCTAGCATCCCCTGTGTTACTAAACATACAGGAATTAGCATGGACCATTATATCATAATCCTGCAGATGAGTTCAATCATTCCGTGGAAATGGTTCAATTTCTATATAAGGTTACCATCAAGGTCATGCTTCCCTCAGGGAAAACAATTACCTGCTGTAGCCCTGGAGTACAAGAACACACACAATAACTAATTCTCACTTCACTATCATTTCAGGTCCTTCCATCCCACTGAACACCAACAGAAAAAAATCTTGTTCTATTGTCAGTTCTCTGCAGTACAACAGGTGTGCAGTAGAGGGCAGCAGTGAATGATGATGTCACATCTTTTTAAAGAGACTCCTACAAGTTAACCATAACCTTATTTCTTTACTGTTTTCTCAGCTTGTTTTCTAATCACTCCACATCTGATTTATTGATGTATTCCTGCTACGATTGCTCTGCAGCTGAGATGATGTGCTTTCCTTGGAATTATTTGATTCGTTTTCATATATGCTGAAATCACAGTGGGCTTGCATATAATGCTACATCCATCTGTGTAGTTATTTGTATTTATGACCATTGTCAGCTTTTACTGAGTGTTGTAATTGTCTTCTGTCCAGTGGCCGTGAGATCCACCCTTTCACATCAGACAACGCATGCAGGAGCTATTTCCTGCATGCGTTATATGCCCTGCGGCGTGTCGTCGGGAATCTGCGGTGCGACGCAATCTGCGGTGCGACGCAATCAGCGGCGGTAGCTATTAATTGAACCTGACGGAAAAGGATCGACGCTCTTGGGTGCGTCGGAACCGCAACGTACCGAAACGCAGCGTTGGGTGTGAAAGGTAAAATGAAAGTCTATGGACTTTCATTTTACTTTGGTTAACGCAAAGAACTGCCTTTGCGTTACAATGCAGAAAAGGATTCTGGTGTGAAAGAGCCCTTAGTAAAACCTTGGTATGAGCAAGTGATATGAGCAGCAAGTGCACTGTGTGTTCTGTTTTACTGCATTCACCACTACTTTAAGTCCCAGTGACATATTTCCCCCTTGCTATGTAGCTCAGGTGTCAAACTCAAGGCCCACAAGCCAATTTAGGACCACCTTTGCAATTTAGTGTGGCCCTCAAGACCTTCAAATGTGCATGATTAAAAGCAGTTAAAGAAAAGAGGAAGTCGAGAGCGTCATCCAGTGCTGTATACATGCTCACAGTAAGTTAAAAGTTACAACATAGTAAGATGCCCTGGCACTTGTCTCAGCAAGGTACGGCATTTCCATAGAGATAGTGGGTCATAGCCAACATGTACGAGCACAAATACTGTAATTTTTTGCCTTTTATGCATGCGCGTGTTCACCCTGCCTATATCTTTTTATGATTATTAGCAAATAGGTAGCAGATAAGGTGTACAGTTTAGGTGTATACATAGCATGTGTTTAAAAGCACAAAATCTTTTCACTTCCTGTCCATTCCTCCAAAAGCTGCAAGCAAATGTTCTTTTTACAGAAAGCAGCTGTTTGAAATTCCCACCACTATCACCCAACTGCTTGGGCATCCTACAATACAAATGTAACTTCCTGTTTACTGTGAGCATGTATACGGCACAGGCTGGTGCTCTTCATTTCCTCCTTTCATTTACTGCAGATGGCAGCATACTGCCTTCCCATTCAGAGGCACACTCCGGTGACAGTGTTTCTGGTTAAAACATTGTCTGT